>NC_081826.1:51670000-52295000 GCF_030867095.1 Alligator mississippiensis
CTTTCCTATCAGATGATGAGATACTGTAGTTGCATTTCCTTATTAAATCAACTCAGAAATAATATTACTTGCCTTTAGAATATTTTCCATCTTCATTAACATATAAAATGTAGCTTTGTGAGGCCCTTGCAGCTATACCTTTTTAATATTATGATAAACCTTAAGAGTCTCTAAGTGTTTGAAGTTACAATGCAAACTATAACAATTTCTTAATCTCATACACAGTTCCCTATTTCCAGGGGTAATCAGATAAAGTATGTGTGATGTTCCATCATGCTTTAAAGTAATAAAACATGATTGAAACAGTTATACATTATACAGTATTAGGGGAAAAACCTGGAAGATAACATTTTTTTTAGTGATGAGGATACGGAATTAAAATGAACGTGATAGCTCTAACTTCATATTTTATTTATTTATTACCTAAACAGTCATTTAATCTAATACTCCTTAAAAATAAGGCATGCCAAAACATACACTTAGCCTATGTGAATTTGAAAAGCAAATTTTGTTGCAGAAAAAATATACTTTAGGAAATTAATTATACATTTAATTAAACTTTACAAAACAAAACATTTTTCACCAATAGCTTCCTTTCTTTCAGGGATCTCATTGGTTTTTCTAAATTCGCATTAAATATTTCTGGGAGACAGCTTCAAAAGTTTACTTACTTAAACTCTGATAGTTTTGCACCCCTCTTGGTTTCTACCCACACAAATATACGCACGTTTATAAAAAAAAGAACGTGTGTGTATTTCTTTGAAGCCTGAACACCAGTGAAGAATTTGGATGCAAGCCCACTGAAAAGCTAAGCCCTACAGAAATGAATAATTCTTCTGTCCATTCCATAGATATGTAATCCATGAAACTGGGAACGAACATTTTCAAAACTTATAGCCTAAGGGACTTTCTACACATGCAGGTATGATGAGATCTAATGCATGATCCCATCATGCCTTATTGCAGGTGCAGGAGGAACCCAATCCTGGCCTTCCCCTGAACCAGCAAGAAGCAAGTTCCTGTGGCTGGTAGCACCTTCAGATGACAGGGTTCCCAGCTGTTGGGGGGTGGGCACCAGCTGCTGTGGGGATGCATGGTGCACCCCTGTGGCTGGGAGAGCGCAGAAGTTGTGGTTTCCCAGCCATGTTGGTGCATGCGGCATGCCTGCAGCTGGGAGTCCTGTCAGCCATGCCTGCAGCTGGGAACTCCCAGGCTCTGGGGTGCACATAAGACCCCCACAAGTTTGGAGCTTCAGCCAGCAGACAGGGTTCCCAGCTGCAGGGCACAGGCTACATGTGCAAATTAGATCTGAATAGAAAACAGTTATAAAATGGTTGCACATTTTGCAGCAATATCTTCATAGCTGGTCGGACCTTTTTAAGGTTCCATAGTTAATTTGCACATGTAGGCAGTCTAAATTAATTGCACAATTCATGAGGTAATTCTTTAATACATTTAATTTGGATAGGAGGCCTACATTTAAGAACTTAAATAAGCATGTAATCTAACCTTCATGGTAGACTCCCACTGATTTCATTTGGTTTTTGATAGGCTGTGAGGCCCAGATCCTCAAGGAATTTAGGTGCCATTTCAGTGGTAATTAGTCGCTTAAATATATTTGAGTATCAGGTGAGTAGTCACTTTTGAGTCAGGTGCTCTGACTTTCATAGATGGTGAACATTCAATAATGTCTTTGTTCAATGCTTCTAAAACTCTGGGCAATTATTTAAGTGCAGGATGTAGTGGATTTTGGTATGTTTCTGTAAGCACCCATATTGAATCATTTTGGTCAAGTAATTTGTACTTCAAGTTGTTTAAGTAATTTACACCAAAAACTAAATCACAGACAGAATTGGAGTACTCTAGACATCTTCATTGAAATCCAGTCCCATACTGAAATCTATGACAAAGCTCCTTTTCAATAGGGCTAAGATCTCATCCTGGCTCCAATTTCTTTACCAAATACCAAGAAAAGTGAATAAATAATGTAATTTAAAATGCTTATACAGGAAATTGAATTAAATATAAAAATATCTAACATGTTATTTTTGGTAGCAGGCTCTTACTATCAAAGAGAAATAACACCAATAATAATTCTTCCTTTTATGTGATATTGTCTTTCACCAAGCACATAATGTTCCAGAAATTCTATAATGCGAGAAATTGCTAAAACTCATTCTTATTAGCTGTTGGATTTATTTATCTAAATGAAGTAGAGTGGAGGCAGGTTGCCATAGTTACAGTAGAACTCTCAGAATAATTTTACTTCTTAATTGCTGCATATTTGTATACAAACAGCTTAAGCATATCTTTCAGTTTCAGTCTGAGACTTTGAAGTCACAAAAATAATTTTGAGTCTCCTGCTGACAGAAGGTAGTCTATAAATGGGGTCATGAAAAATGAAAATTTATCACTATATAATTCCCTGCACAGAGTCAATAACTTCTGCTTTAAAATATTCCTATCAAGTATTTTGCACCATGTTTTAGGACCACAGTGTCAGACTTTAAGATGTGATACAGATGCAAGGGATTTTTTTCATGGAAATAAATCATCATCAGAAATTTATTTTGAAAGAAGACTCTTAATTGACCAGAAACTATATGAGCTACAAAGGGCAACATTTTTCCAAGGCTTTCCACTTCATGGGGCATTTGCTTCTATTTTTCTTCATTATTTTCTATTTCTTCCCATTTAGCTTATAATGCACTCAGCAAGGGAAAAATGTACTGTAAACATATAAAGGAAATATTTATCTGATAAGCAGTACAGAAAGATATATCTCCTCTTCATTAAAAACAAAAAATTGAAATAGGTTTTTTACCAGTTTCATTGTAGAATTCTTTGAATATATATTATTTGCTTTCTAACAAAATGAGGTCCGGAGCGTTGTTCTCATTTTAAAGAAGGGTGAACTCAAGCGTACAAAGTTTAAGGCCAATTCTTTCATACCCAAAGTTTTAAATGTTGATTACTTGAGTTCATACTTGGGCACCTATTATAAAGTGGTCAGATTTTCAATGGTACTCAGCACCTGTTATGCCTGATGAGAACTGTGTACACAACACTGCTAAAATACGTAGCAATATGATTCCACATCTTTAATATGAATTCACATGTTTAACTTGAAGCCTTGGAGTTTGAAAATATTGGCTCTAAGGATTTACTCAAGGAAAAATAGTTAGGGGTCAAGAGTTAGAATACAAGTCTGACAGTCCCTTGCTCTATGCTTAGCCAATACAAATAACCAATGGAATATAATTTGTTCAGCTACTTGAGTTTTTAAAGAAAATAGACAGAATAAGAGTATAATAAATACTGCTCAGTTTGTTTTGAAGCCCACTAAGGGTCTTATGGGACTTAGGGTGAGATTACACATTACCATAAGACCATATTAAAACTTAAAACTTAAATGATCACACATTAAGGCTTGTTAACAAGTGCTATATGCCCTCAAGCCTTCATAAAGTTATCCCACTTTGGGTGAAGATTATCTTTAGAGCTGTGATACTTAACTTCAACCCATGTTTTGCAGTCTCCTACAGATAATTTGAAGACTTTGTCTCATTAGCATATCAATATTTTGGTAGTCTGATTATTCAGGATTGATGAGAGCCTTGCATCAGAAAAAAACACATGGTTACAAAAGAATATCATGCTTTAAAACACCATATATTGAATAAAGATATTCCAAATGGAGTCCATAATGATTTAAATATGGAACTGAAGACATGGTATCATTAGTAAAGCTACTAGCATCCTTTAGATTATCCCCCATTTTTATCATCTTTTTACTCGTCTAGGGTGTAGTATTTATCAGTAGCCACATTAATTCAACCCCATAGATTGATTTTCTAATTTTAATATTTCCCATTTTCATTAAATCTGCATCTTCTGCTCTTCATTCATTTTAAACAAGTATCCCAAGGGTCTCAGTTTATTGTATTAATCTTTATCCTTGGAAAGGACACATGAATACACTACACACTGCCCTGTACAAAAAAAAAAAAATACTATTTATGTTTTCGTAGTAGTTTTGTAGCAGTGTACAGCCCTGGCAGGAACAGACTACATTTACAGTCCTTATGCAGAGATGATGAGGCTAATGTTGCTAGCCACTCCACAGGGCATGTGGAGTTGACAGGGCAAAGCTAGCTGTAGTGGGAAGTGCTGTTGTACTCCCTAAGGTAACAGTAAATACACCTTCCCACTTATCTCTGGGGTTTTAAAAAAGATTCAGTGCCCAGTCTCTTGCAGAACTACAAATGAGGTGGTATATAACACACAACTGAATCCTAGTAGTTTGCTACTTCAGCAAATATATTTCCAGATAAATGACCTCAGGATTTGATCCCAGATAAATTACGTGGGCAAAAGAATTGCTGGTGATGCACAATCATATTCCATTATTTCTATTTTGTAAATAACTCTTGGCATAAACTGAAATCTGGCTCTTCTTTTATGTAGTTACACAAACACAAGCTTAAACAAGACCCCACTTCCTAGAGTTTAAAATATCCAATTACAGCAATTATAATCAATTTGGAAAATGGCAGACTTCCAATGAGTTGTTTGTTGTCATATCAAACAAAATGAAACTTAAAAAAACCCCCATGAAGAGTCAGATTAGCATTAAGGGGTAAACTCTCGATTTACACTCTTCTTTCTGACTCACAGAATATCTCAACTCTAACAAAACTAGCGTAAAACTTCCAAAGATCTTATGATCTCATTCTGTAGATTTTTGACATCTGCTCCAATACATTAATATATAGGTTTCATTGTAATTGGAATTTTATATCTAAATACTACCAGAGTCTAAAATTACATTAAAAGGAATAGTATTATTCATTTCATACTTACTGATTTTGATCTCATTGAGGAAAATTCACTCATTATTTTATTTGTTCATGGATCTAATTATTCATTTACTAGAGGTATAGTTTAAACAAATTGAAATGAGATATTCAAACATCTGTCTCAGATGATAATTTATAATATTTCAGAATCTGGATGACCTCTTTAAAGACCCTGTTCTCCTCATGAATACTGCCTTTATTATAAAAAAGCTGGTATTCTAGTATTCAAGAATAAAAGGATTAATACAAAGTAATTCTTCAAAGATAGATATTCCTTTTATTTCCTTTTTCTTTTTTCAATTTCTCCCCCTCATCCACACCTGCATTAATTAGGTTCATTTGATGAATTTCTGTAACCATGAAAATAAAAGCCTTAGGTAACTGTGTAACATCAGAGAATATAAACATTCACTGTGCAGTTCCAGCTGTTCCCAGTGTATATCCTTTCAAAGCTGTACCACCATGACTCTCCTGGGCTATAGTTTAGTCTTGTGAGAGGTATCACAGCCAACAGTCATTCCTGAAACAAAAAACTTTGCTTTTGCAATTCATTACCTCTATCTCTTATAGAAAACTGAGGGAGAGGGACAAGTCAGAAAGCAAAGGAAAGGAAACCTGGCATCAGAAAACATTTTAGAGGGAATCAGGAATGCTAAAGACAGGAACTCTATCTGTAAGGAACCTGCAAACTTTTCCTTGCTAATGGAAGTAAGAAAAATTATAGCTTCTAATGGATTTCAAACATATACTATCTTGAGTATTTTTACTCTGATCTGCTTTAAATATATAACTTTTCCTTGTCCATTATAAAAGAATAGTTCACAGTGCAAACAGGGCTTAACCCTTCAAGGTATCAAGGACTCTTAGTCCCCACCTAAAACATCAGGAATTGTATGTATTCAGCATGTGGCAGGACTAAATCCAAATTACAGTGCTGTTGTAATACCTTTCAGATGTTAGTGGATTTTTGTGGTCTGAGCACTATACCATATTTATCTGAATCTAAGACAACTTGGAATTTAAGATGACCCCCCATAATTAAATTTTGTATATGGAAAAACAATACATTTGTGAAAATTTACCGTGTATAGAATCTAATTATCAGAAGGTCATCTTAAAGTAATCTATTCCTACAGTAAGGAAAGCAGCAAGCAGGATGGAAGCAGGTCACCCCCTTGCTGAATGGGGAAAAACTCATCATCTTGGATTTGAGTAAATCTGGTAGTTACCTTCTTACTAAAGAGACCACCAAATTGTATGGGATTTTCTTTGTCTTTTATACTGTACAGAAGTATCATGGTTTACTGTGTCACTTTGACAAAGTCCTGCCTATCCTATATAATCTTCCTTGATTAGTAGCATTCCAAAATCAAAATCAAGTGGAGAGTTAGCTTATACTGGATTCTTTAGAGAGTAAACAAAGCAGAGTTTTTGTCCTAAATGCTATGTCTAAGTACAGACAGTCAAAAAGCCCGAGGCAGAATTAATTCAGTCTTTGCAGGTTAGTCTAAGCTACAAAGATTAAACCAATAAGCAAATGAACAGACATTCACTTTTCATTAAAAAGTGAATGTAGCCACATGCCTGCAGTGGTTCAAGTCAGAAGCCAGGGGGCACCAAAACATGGCTCTCTGGCACATAGCCAGCATGGGCTATGTGTTTGCTTCCTCTTCCTGCTGCCCCTGAGATTTGCAGCCCACAATAACAGCAGCAGGATTCTGCAGGGTCCTCTTTTTCATCACTTCCTCTTTCTGCTTTCAGGTGACTCTGTGTAGTCCACAGTCACAGCCAAGATTAAGTAAGTATAGCAGGGTGGTTTAGTACTTGGGGGAAAGGAAGTTTAACTTCCCTCCCTGGCCCCAGACCCCAGCAGGGGTTTGTCTGGGGGAGCCAGTGAAGCCAGTGAGCCAGCCCTCACTGCTCCAGTTAGGAGCAGAGGGTCAGGGCCAGCCCTGCTCTCCAAAGCAAACAGTCCAGCCCAGCCCAGGGCTGCAAAATGCTGGGGACTGTAATTTAACTTGAACCAGAAAGGGGTCTTGGACAGAAGTTTCATAAACCGGTTTGACCTAAATCAGTTAAGTCTGATACTACATTCAACCAGGTTTATCGTAAACTGGTTTCAGCCACTTTGATACTGGTTTATGTGCACTGACCTTCTATTCTGTTACAGGTTTAAACCTGTTTCTGATCACTTAAACCAGATTATGTGTAACTTCTGTCCCTATCTTATGTTGTCTAAATAGGGACAGGATATGGGAGGTGGGTTTAAGGTGCAATGAAAGGGGAATGGAAGACAAAGTTGACAACAGGAAGGACCATGAAGATTTCACAGATTGTTCAAACATGAATGATTAATTAATATGTCACTTTCATATCTGCTATTTACAGCAAGTGGCCTGTAGCTATCCTTCTTTATGCCTGCATAATCTCTGCCAATACTGTTTGTTTCACATTATGTCAAATTTTCTCCATACATTTGGACAGTGTTGATTGCTTCAAAGGTTTCAGCAGGTATCTGAGAAGTCTCATTTTCTACAAGGGCTCAAATACCAGGTCAGTGTGAAAAACAAACTCTAGACCTCTTCACATGACTGAGACAGATTTGTTTCCCATAACGCTGCCTGCTAATGGAACACTCATTTTGGGTATCCTGTGCCCCCAAATATAAACAGCTCCAAAACTACTGAAGTGACCTCTAATAGCAGAGGGAGGAGGACACTTTTTGGCATGGTAAGTGACATAAAAATATGGCTACCCCACTACTACACAAAAGATAAATGACAATGCCTTGATTGGGTTCATGAACTAGAAGCATGAGCTGGGTATTTCACTACCCACCTCTTTATGTTTAAATACTTATTTCACATAGCACTATAATTTTCTTAAACAAAATTATTATATAATTACCTTGATTTTCTTCCCAGAAATTTCCAAGGAATTAATTGACTGGTGGTATCCAATTTTGACCAATTTTTCAATATAATTATTTTGGAAGGCATTTTTCATTCATTGGAATGAAAATATAATAATCCTTATTTTAAAAAATGGTGGTTAAAAAGATCCTGTGTCATATTTTGTGTCTATTCTTGCCAAAATATTTGGGAGATGTCTACTTCAAACATGGTTTTCTGAAAATAATATTTATGGTGAAGCTCAGGCAGGTTTTAGAAAAGTCTATTCCTGCATGCATCATTACTCACTGTTTTACTATTTAACATCTAAATATGTAAAAGGACAAAATTATTTGTATGTAGTCTTCATAGATATCAAGGGGAAGCTTTTGAGTCCATAGATACATTAAAATTGTAGAATAAAATGGCAAAAACATCAATAGATAAGGCTCTCTTACAATGAATCATTACAATTCAAATACAGTATCTAGGGTGTTTCAGGACTGGAGGTGTCCTTTCCAATAGTTTCCCAACTAAGGCAGGGGTGCAATAAGGATGTTTGCTTACTCCACTAGTTTTTAATTTATTCTTGAGTGATCTAAAGTAGGTGCATATAGGGAATCAATTCCATACAGCCATGATTTTGATTGACTCTATCCCTGTCCTACTTCATGCAGATACCGCATTAATAATATCACTATCCCACATAGGCCTCTAAAGATTACTAAAGTATTGCCAGTCATACTGCACCTCAAATACCTTGGAAATCAACAGAGCTAAAACCAGGATATTGGTATTTAGGAATGAAAGGAGGAAACAAGTTTGATTTTTACAGGAAAAGAAACTATAGGTGGTGTATTCTTTTAAATACCTTGGAATCAAATTTAGTACAAATCTGAATGGCAATAAACCCACTAAAATGTAAATACTAGAGAAAAACAAGCCTTGGGTGGAAACAAGCACCATGCTGCTCTGTCTTCGAACTGGACTCCAGCCTGGGACTTTTGACCAACTGGGTGGGACTGGGCTATGGAATCCTGGAGTGTCCAGACCAAACCAGGATGTATGGTCACTGTACCTAGAAACCTACCTAGCTGTGGTGAAAAATGACAAACAATGAGGGGCCAGGCACAATGTGCTCCTGTGGGCAGAATGAGATAGGTGACTTATATCATTATTTGTGGTATTGCTTATTTTTTGAAGAAATAAGAGAAATATGGATTTTTCTGATAATGAGGAAATTTAAATACTGGGCTAATGCAGAAGAAAATGATTTGGCTTCTTTCTACTACTTCAGAGCCTTCCTTAGGTGTATTTGCATAAGTTGCATAAACAATAAGGGCCAAAATCAAGTAGAACACTCATGTTTTGTTTTAACATTCATTACTTCATTTGCTCTTCTTTTATATTATCATACACCAGAGATACCCACACATGGTTTTTTTTTTTCTGGAGGGCCATTTAATAAGTTTTGATGACTTGTCAAGAGCTGTGGCTGTGTGTGGGGTATGGTGAGGTGTGCATGTGGGGGTCTCTGCCCCCCCCCCACACACACACACATTTCTGACCTATAGTGCACAGCCCCTGTTGCCAATGGCAGGAGCATCAGGTGGTGGGCCCTCAGGAAGCTCATGGCCCATAGCAGGCAGATCCCTCTCACAGTGTGTGGTTCCAGCCAAGTCCTGTGAGCTGTATGTGGCAGCAGAAAGTGGGGCCAGACTGCCGGCTCCATCATGCAGGGCTGCCTGCAGCTCACATGCAGCTCCTGAGACTTGGCCAAAGCAGTTCACATGCAGCATCTGAGACTCAGCTGAAGCTGTGCACCACTGGGGGGAACTCCATGTGATGGAGGCAGTGGCCTGGCCTGACACTGTGCCACCCATGCCATTCCCAAGACGTGGTCAGACTGGCAGAAGCTGGAAGGCCTGGGAGCTGCACATGGCAGCAGGAAGCAGGGCCAGATCACTGCCACCTCCATCACATATGACTCCCAGCTGAGCTCTAGAAGCTGCACGTGAGCTGTGGGGAGCCCTGCAGGCCCAGGCCCTGCACTCCCTCCAACCCATGCTCTGTGCTTCTGCCAGCCCCAGCCTCAGCATGGACCCCATGCTCCTTCCCAGCTAAAGCTTCTTCCCTGCCTGCCACTGCTTCTCTACCTGCTGCCCAGAGTGCTGCAGCAAGAATGGGAGGAGGAGCTGCTGGAGGCCAGGGGAGCGGAGCAATTTCCCAGACTGCTGCAGCAGCAGTCCTGCTCAAAAGCTGTGCATGCTGGCCTGGGCTGAGGCCCTCCCATGCGCAAGGGTGAGAGTGTAGCATGCTGCACTGACAGGAGTAGGTGGGGCTTGGTCCCATGCAGAACACAGCAGGGGCAGCTATGGGCCAGGCAGGATACAATTAATTGGTGGGAGCCCACCCATGGGCTGAATAAAACTGCCTGGTACGCTGGATCCAGTCCATGGGCCATATTTTGCCTGCCCCTGTAATATACTATGCTGTGTTCTAATTTCTGTGTAAACTGGTAGAATGTATAATCTTACTGTATGTTATAAACAAAAGTATATGGTTCATAACAAATGTTATTTTCTATTTTATATATATATATATATATATATATATATATATATATATTTAATAGAAAATAACATTTTCATATATATTTGCTCATTTTATTGTATTGTTTTGGTGAAAGTTATAAATAAACTACTACTAATAGTCATATAATTATTTTATTGTGATTGCTTCCTTCCCCTTGGCAATCCCTCATAGTTGAGGATAATTGTCTTCCATGACTGTCTTATGTGTATGTCTGAAGATGGCTGATGAGGCCTATCAAGGATCGACAGACTGAACTATAGCTTGGGCATGTGTTTTCATGTGGGATGGGTGGTTCTGGATTCTTGATTTGGTCCACCGCATGCTGTTTCTGCTGCTTCTACTTTTCCATCTCCTGTGGTGCAGCTGTCATTTGGGAGCTGATTTGAGTGATATAACTGACTGGATGAGTTGGGGATCAGTCTAGCAATCATCAGCTCCTAGCATAGCTCAGGTGATGCAGACATCTTTGTGATCCTGGGAATGGATAATGTGATTGTTTATACTTTACAGGAAAAAACATGTTGCTATAATTTCCTAGAAAAATTAAGAGCCTCAAATTAAATATTATGTACAAAAACAAAAATGTAGACTCTAAATTGAGCAAAGTAATTTATAGTTAAATAACATGATTAATAAGCCATTCATTTTATTTTCCAGTTAACTTTCATAAATGTTGTCATAGACTTTATATAGAAATTAAAAGCAGTCAAAATATTTACAAATAATTGTTAAATTTATATGAGAATATTAAAATGATAGAACTTAACTATTAAACAGTTTTTAAAAACTCAGAAAATC
Source organism: Alligator mississippiensis (assembly GCF_030867095.1). Taxonomy (NCBI): domain Eukaryota; kingdom Metazoa; phylum Chordata; order Crocodylia; family Alligatoridae; genus Alligator; species Alligator mississippiensis. Next base: position 51,681,144 of record NC_081826.1, read on the forward strand.
AAGAATATTGGAATCACTGTACTTCCTACAGTGAGTTCTCTTCTTTGTCCTCTCAAATACTAACACAATACTATAATTACTCTAATTTATAATTTTCATTGGAAAACTAAAGGAAAAGAAAAATGACAATCTACTACTGAAAATTAGTCTCTTGGCAGTCTCCTACTTCAATACTTTTCCTCTCTGTATTTTAGACTGTATGGTCCCCTGAGCAGAGGCTGTGGGCCCTTGTACACACCACATTTTTTGCCCTTTCTTGCGCTGCAATGGCATGACTATTTGCACAAGCTGGTTTTCTGGACAGTTTAAAAGTCTTCCTGGAGCATTAAAGTAAAACTCCTTGGATGTAGTTTAGTTTGGCTTGCCATGAATTAAAGCGTTCGGTCCATGGATTCATTGCGTGCAAGCATAAAGACAGTCAAAGACATGTAAAGAGCCTCTTTGTCCACCAAGTGGGTACTGCGGCTTTTTTTGTAGTTCACCCCTTCAAATTGCTTCTGCTTTTGAATTGCTTCCACGTTTTGTTTCCTTGTGCCATTTGCCAGCTCCATGCTCCATTCTCCCAGAGCTGCATGGCAGCGCATAGGTTGGGGGTCCCCATGTTGGGGGGCAGCACTGAACCATACAGCTCTCTTGTGGTGCCAGCCAGGTACTGGGCTTAATCCATTTGAAAATTTAGTGTGTGCAAACACTAATGCAATGCTCCAAAATAAACGAGGTTAAATTGTATATACCTATTTAATTTAATGAGGATTAAACCCTGTTGTGTGTACAGGTGTCCTTTACTTTTGGAGTGAAATAATTACCACAGATTAATGTAATACTGAAATGAAATGGGAAAAAATCTTTGTCCAGCTAAAACTAAGTTAACAGACCAATAGAATGAAGTTTTGGATATTATGTCATTAGAGCCCACTAAGGGAAAATTGCAGAAAAATCTTAATAAGTACACACACACAAAAAAGAGCCTACTCCTACCTCCACTGAAATCAAAGGCAGAACATCCACTGACTTCAATTGGAGCAGAAATAGGCAACAAATTTTATCTGCTTTATATTCAGTTAAATCTCTGCCAAAAATTTCTTGGATAAGAAGCAAACAATGAATCGACTTTTTCATACTAATTGTTACTGAAAAAATTACATTTTATCCAGCCATCAGTTGAGAGGGAGAACTGCTGTATTTGTAGAGATAATTAAAGCAGAAGGGTGGGCAGTAGACATTTACATTTATTTTGCTTCCTGTATTATTCCTCAAGTATCCTACTTCCCATCACACCCATCACATCTATGACAAAAGGCTACACGACCCCCTATTTCTTGACTCAGTCCCCTATTAGTATTTATTAACAACAACCACAACAACAAATTGTATTTATATTTTTTTCCTTTCTTTCCAAAGAATACCAAATCACTTCACTTATGAGAGTATGCACAGAGTACTGCTAAGATATTATAACCTCTGGGTGAAGGAAAGCAACCCTTTGGTGCAGAGTATGCTTACATAATAGTAGCAGGAGGGGAAAAAATGGTCAAGGACACACAGAGAATCCCTATTCTTAAGAAAATAACTAGAGAATCTAGGGCTTGGTTAAATAAAACTGGGTTCCTTTCAATTAATTTAAACCCTGGGGTTGCAGGGGTGTAGGTTGTAGCTGGGTTGGTCTAAGGACATAGGCAGACAAGGTTCTTTGGGTGAATCTGATATCTTTTATTAGACCAACTTAAATAGTTGGAAAAAAATTATTAAGCAAGCTTTCGGGTTCAAAAACCCTTCATCAGGCTAAGGAAGTTTCAGCAGTAGGTGTGTGCTCTTCCTGGATGGAATGAAAAATAAAGAAGCCAGAGGCTGGGCTGGTATGCATGCAAGACAGGTAGTCAGTGAAAATGTAGCTTGAGGAGTCAATGGGTGAGAGACAGGCTGGGGTGGGGGGGGGGGAGGGAGAGAGAGAGCGAAGGGGGATGAAAGTGGAGAGATACCTGGGTAGTCAGATGGCAGGCAGGTTATAATGTGTCACAAATCCAATGTCTATATTTAGTCCATGATTTTTAGTATCCAGGAGGTTGATGAAGTGGAGTTCATAGGCTCGTCTCTGGGCAGTGTTTTGTAAGCTTCCTTTGAGGATCAGGACTGAGAGATTGGACAGAGTGGTTTTCTTGTGAGAAATGTGCCCCCACCAGTAATTGGGTATTTTTGTCTTTGATAGATTTCCGGTGTGCATTCATTCTGGTGCGCAGTTGTTTTTTGGTCTCTCCTACATATTTTCCACCAGGGCATTTGGTGCATTGGATGAGGTATATCACATTTCTGGAGGTGCAGCTGTAAGATCCTGGGTGCTGATAGCTCTGTTGTGGGGTGTAGTAATAGCGCGGGTGGTGGAGATGTGTTGGCAGGTTTTACATTTCTTGTCCTGGCACAGTCTGGATCCTTTTGGTGTGTTCTGGGCTTGAGGAAGTTTGCTTCTGGTGATGAGGTTAGCGAGATTTGGTGCTTGTTTGAAGGCTAGGTTGGGTGGTTCTGGGAAGATCTGTTTAAGAATAGGGCCTCTTTCTAGTATGGGTTGCAATTGTTTGAGGATTTTCCGTACAGGTTCGAGGAAGGGGTGATATGTCATAACCAGCGGTGTGTGATTTGTGGGGGGTTTTCTTCTGTACTGCAGCAGTTCTTCACATGGTATCCAGGTGGCTCTTTCAAACGTGCAATCTATCTCTCTGGAGGAGTGTCCTTGCTGGGTGAAAGCCTTTTTAAGTTTGGTAAGGTGGCAATACCGGGTGTTCTCTTCAGTGCAAATGTGGTGGTATCTGAGGGCTTGGCTGTATATCACAGCTTTTTTGGTGTGTTTAGGGTGATTGCTGGTTCTGTGCAGATATATATGTTGGTCTATGGGTTTCTTGTATAACTTGGTCTGTATTTTATCATTCTGGATACTGATCATTGTGTCTAAAAAGGAAATGTTGGTGTTGGAGTATTCTAGAGAAAGTCAGATGGAGGGATGCTGACTGTTGAATTTCTCATGGAACTCAATCAGAGATTGTAGGTTTTCAGTCCAAATGATGATGTCATAGATATATCTTAAGTATAGCAAGGGTTTGATGGTGCAGTTCTTGAGTAAGTCTTCTTCCAGGTGGCTCATAAAAAGGTTGGGGCCATTTTAGTGCCCATAGCTATTCCCATCATCTGGATTTATGACACATTATAACCTGCCTGACATCTGACTCTCCAGGTATCTCTCCACTTTCATTCCCCTTTTCTCCGACCCCTCCCCCCCCCCCACCGAGCCTGTCTCTCACCCATTGACTCCTCAAGCTACATTTTCACTGACTACCTGTCTCGTATGCATACCAGCCCAGCCGCTGGCTTCTTTACTTTTCATTCCATCCAGGAAGAGCACACACCAACTGCTGAAACTTCCTTAGCGTGACGAAGGGTTTTTGAACCCAAAAGCTTTCTTAATAATTTTTTTTCAACTATTTAAAAGATATCAGATTCAACCAAAGAACCTTGTCTTCAATTGGGGTTGACATTTGCAAAGCCCAAAAGATCTGTATATCACTTCATTCTAGCTGTCCCAAATATTTATGCCGGGTAAACTGCAAATGGACAGGGATGGATGAAATAACGTGTCCCCACAACTAGACAAGGTAGAGACATTGGACATAAAATTGGATAAGTGATCAGAAACTGGTCTAAACCTGTAACAGAACAGCAGTTCAGCACACACAGACCAGTTTCAGAATGATGGAACCCAGTCTAAGATAGACCTGGTTGGATGTATGATTAGACTTAATCAGTTTAGGTTAGATCAGTATATCAAAGTTGTGCCCCTGTTCCCATAGTGAATCACCTTAGTTTGTTGCCCACTTGCATCCCAGGCACCTCTCGCAGGGTGGCATGCTATCCTCACCTTGTGCTTCTCTGTTCTGGGTGAACACTGGTCCAGCCCACCCCTGAGCTGTCACATACAGGAGTCAGAAAACTCTGTCTCCTGCTTGTGTGGCTGGGTGAAGGGGAAAGTCGGGAGAATGAAGTCCACCCACCATGTGGCCCCAACCCTGAGCCACCACGGCAGAGCGTGGGGGCCCATGTGGCAGGGGGCAACATTCCCTCACCCCTCATCTCTGCCCAACCTTCCTGACAGGTACAGGCAGGAGTCGTGGCTTAAGTCACACACTGTCCCCAGCACTGGCAACTGGGGGTGAGTATAGGGGAGAGGAGCCTCCTACTGGGCAGGCTCCCCCTAGTTTGATGGCCAGGGGTGCAAGGCTGGATCTATCTGGTGGGGGACTCTGCTTCTCCTGCTTTCTGCCCCCAGTTTCTAGTGCTGCAGACAGCAAGCTGCTCTGAGCTGAGTGCCAACAGCTGCAGCAAGAAGACACCATTCTGTGTGTTAATCAGCACTTGGCTGGCTCCATTCCTCCCCCTCAATCGCTGTTGACAGCTGACAGGGAGGCAGGGCTGGGGTCACTCTGGCCAATCAGGTGTGGCCAGCTGCTTAACTGGGCTCAAAATTCTCTGGAAGTCTGATGGGAGGCATGAGAGAGTGTCCCCAGGCTGCTGCCTTGGCCAGTTCCGCCCACCTCCATGCCCCACCAAAGGGTGAATATGAATTCTGTTCACTTCCCAACTAATCTAGGGCACTTAGAAAAATGCCACAACAGTAAGAGCAAACTCACCTCAATTTTTTTAAAACTCTTTGCCTAACCCTAGCCTGTACATTCTTGAATTGTACTAGCAGGAAAAATTCTCTGTTCCTTTAAACAGGAAAATGTGTGTGAAATGGTAGAGTTTGGAACTGATGGAGCAATTTGTTCCTTTGTTTGTCTCTTTAAAGAGCAGCAGTTGAATACCTTAACATGTTCCTCCTGATTTAGTCATGCCTTTGATCCAACCAAACACTGACAACCTAGATGAGACCTTGAGCATCTGCTTGCCTTTTAACATATAGGCTAAAGTTAGGAATTCAGTTCCCTAAGCTATGTTTCAAGCATGCAGACTTGGTAACACAGGAGACTCAGAGTCTCTTAGGGTATGTAACCATGATGAAAACAAACCCTTAGGAAGTTCATATATTTCCAATTTAAGACTAGAAACAGGCATCCAAATGATTACTGGAGCCTGAGGCTATGTTTGGGAAGCAACAGCAGCCAGCTTTTGGTTGTATCCTAGGCCTAGCTGTGAAGGACTCACATAGGAAAATGATTCACAGCAATGACAAAAAACAAGGCTCAGAAACCTAAGGAAAATAAAAGTAGACATATACATCCTGACAAGCATCTATTTCCCCAGCCCACCAGGATGTAGAGTGGGCCAGCTATTATCCATACTCCTTAGTATAATATCATACTCATGCAAGTATTTGTCAAAGTTTTTTTATGGAATCCTGAAGACACAAAATGTTTTGCTGATACCAAATTTTATGCTTTAGTCATAGTGTTCTCTTAATCAGAAATCCTTAATAATTTCAGTAGGTAAAAAATGACATCAAATATTGTCTCATGATTATAAAACAAGACCACACAACAATTAGCTTAACCCTTTAAGACTACTAAAGGTGAAAAAAGAATATCTTCCAAAATATACTTGGTAAAGTACAAAAAAAAAAAATTGTGAGAGAAAAGGGGAATGATAATTAATTTTTATTTCCATATATCCAGAAATCAAAAGAAAACAGAGAGAAAAGATCATCAGCATTATTTTTTATGCTGTGATAGGGAACAAGCGTGGTACAATTTACAGAGTAAATATCAAAAATAAACCATTAAGTCAGGAAGCTGAGTCTTCTACTCAAGATTTTTATATAAAATAACACAGTATAGATATAAATCAGAAAGCAGTGACATTAAAATAGATTAAACCAAAGAAGGAAGATAATATTTTACTTTCTCTTAAATGAAAACTTTAGAACACTGGATTTCAAAGGAACTCTTCAACTCATCTCACTGAGAGCCTTATTATACATTGATTTTAAGCAGCTCCTGGAGCTCTTAACCCCTAGATTGTCCACACATTAACACCTGAAACTAGTTTTAAGCACACTTTAGACAGCTTAAAAGTTACACCACTCCAGAGTAGGTTTCTCTCTAATCCATTTACCCAGCTCAAATCCCATTAATGTGTGGCCAACCAAGTTGCAGTCCTGAATTCTACTGCCCAAGGGGTGGTTCTGGCTCCAAACCAACCCCCCCCCCCCCTCCTGCCCCTGGGCATGTGACCTTCCCAAGCCCAGGGGTACAACCCTGTGCAAACCACCTGCAGAGGACATGCCAGCTAGCTAGGTCACAGGGCACAGATGAGACTAGGAGTGGGGTCTAGGAGAGCAGAACAAGGAAGGGCCTGGACTGAGTCTCCATGAGCTGGGGCTTCCTTGTAGGGGCAAGGGCAATAGCTTATCTAAAAGTGACTTCCCTTACCACTCCCACCTCCCAACCACCCTGGGAAGCATGACTAGCACTTCCAACACCCCAATCCCGAATCCCAATTTATAAAAACATGAGACCTTCTTTAATTTACTTCTACTTTATTTCTTTTTAAATTCTTTTATATTTTATTTTATTTTATGATACCCTTCAATTGCTGGCTGGCTGACTTCATTCTACCACCCCGCCCCAACCCCCACTCCCTTTCTACCTCCCATTTCATTACCTACTCCTATCCCATTAACTTTTTACCTCCCAGCCTCATGTTCCTGCCCCCTCCCCGCCCTACCTGTAGCAGTGATAGAAGCCTGCTGTGCACAGCTGTACCTCCTTGTCAGGCCCCTGCTCACCAGCCCTCTAGTGGAAAGTCATAGCTGTGCAAGTGGAGGATAGTCAAAGAAGGTTTTTGGCCTTAGGGTGTGACTACTCTAAGCTCGACCTAGCACTAACACTGATCAACATCTGAGAAGCTCAAAGTGAAATGTGTAACAAGGCCCCATACTTCTGAAAAATGATTGGCTTTACTAAGTGCTGAGGCAGATTTTCTTTGGGGTTTTTTGTCTTGTTTTTGTTTAAATCTTCCTTTTAACAGCGCACACAGCATTGTTATAATAATCTCCCAGGACAAATTATTCCATTTCAACTGACCTTCTTATTATAAGTTTTTGTATTCATATGTAAATTAATATTTCCTGTTTTAGTTTCAGGCTGTTACTCCTGATTTTATCACCTTTAATCATTTTAAATAATCCCTCCCCCTCTTTTATGATTCTACTTCTCCAGTTCAGTTGAACACATGTAGCCTGGGGAAAAAAAGATGATTCAGGAGGGAGATGGGGTAGCAGGTTTAAGTGTCAGAGGTAATCTAGTCCATTCCCCCTGCATCAGGTAGGATCATCCCTATACAAATCGTCCTATACAAATCCATAATCTAAACTTTTAGTACAAGTACACTGAACCTTGACACAACACAAGACATAGGGCATGTCTACATGTGTTCTTAATGTGAATGAATAAACTCCAGTGCAGTTTACACCAGAGTTTCTTGTTTACACATGTACCCAGAACTGCAGCATATAGAGATATGTTGAAGCCAGGTCAGGGCTGCTCTGACCTGGCTCAGTGTGCTGTGGAGGGGCTGGTTGCAGGATGAGGGTGCATCAGTGTGGGTCTAACTGGTTGGCAGCCACCGAAGCACCCTCATCTTCCAGCCAGCTTCATCAGCATCTACATTTGCATTGTGGGACAGGAAATAATGCCACCACAGGATACTACTTGTTTTTTTTAAAGTACTAACCTATGGTGGAGTTAATTAGTATGCTGAGGCCTAATAGGGCCACATGTGTAGATGCTGAGACTTTACTGTGGAGCTAATTAGCAGAATTCTTGGTTTTCTCTGTTTAAAAAAATCCAAAATTATCTGATTAAAAGACCCTAAATTAATGGTATTCTGCAATTAAAATGAAATATCACTGCATATATAGATATCAGTTGAACACAATGCTTTATTGATATATTTACAATTTTAAAGCAATTTGGAAGCCTACCAGTGCCTCAATCATTATAACAAAATAACTTCTAAATACCCATATATTTTGGCATTTGATTTTGTTTTTTTATCATAGAAAATCAGAGCTCTCCCTTCCCTCTCCAGAATGTGGGTCTAGCTGTGGCTGTCCCCATTGCTGCTTTGCAGTGCTGAGCAGCCCCTCACTCCCAAGCTCCAACCCTCCCAGACCTGCTGTTGCCCTTCACTCGTGATCTGCTGTGGCCACTGCAGCATGCAGCACCACTGCCCAGTGCACAGTTCTGGCCAGTTCCACCTCTTCTATGGATAACAAAAAGAAATAGAACTGAGAAAAATATAATCAGTGCTACACTACTGTTTGTTTGCACCTTACTGCAGACAAGCTCATTGTTACTGTCACTCTGCAGTGCTAAATTGCTTGGCCAAATACTTCCAGTTTTGGGGAGTTGCAAATGATGAGATATGTGTGCACCATTCACTGTGCTCCCCTGCTGCAGGGCTGAGAACACAGCCGCTCACCGCTCCTGTTCGGAGAGAGGGGCTTCGAGGCTCTTAAGGGCAATGGCTCTGCCCTGCTGGCCAGCCCACACCACCTTCTTCTTTGTCCATCTTCTTCTCCATCCCTTGATGCAACCACCTGTGTGCTGGGCACGCTGCTTTTTTATGCCCTCTGTGATGTTCCCACTAATTGCCCTGGCTATGGCCTCCTGCAGTATATTCCGAATCTCTCCTGCCACATCTTTATTAATTTTGATGTTATTGGTCAGGGGGCATTATTGCTGCAGTAGGACAGTGGCAATCTATCAAGGTTCCTATCAGTGTTACAACCTATTTAATGGCTCTCTCGACTGACGCCCCAGATTTACATCAATCGAATCCCAGTCTTATTTAAGTTGAACAATTCTCTCTCATTCTTTTTCTTTTACATTCACAACTAGCTCACAAACATATGGATCATGGCTATTTCAAACTGTTTTGTTTTGTTTTGTTTTTTACTTTCTAATTGTCTTTTGCAAACACCTTTTTATGAAATCTCTTCTTTAGTAATATACAACAGTATAAATTAACTATGGAACAATTTCTTTATACAGAAACATTTACTTTCAGTTTCTTTCTTTCTTCTTATGCAATATCTTATCTTCTTAATCTCTTCAAACAGGTCCCATGTTCTTTCTGCTAGGGTGGGGAAGTAGCCTCTTCATTCTCTCCTCATTCTCCCCTTAAACACCCTTGAAGAACAGTTAATCCCCATCAATGTAACCCCCCCCCCCCCAAAAAACAAAACAGAGTAAAATCAACTTTTTTTTCTCTTTCTCTCTGAGGAGTATCCATGGCTCCTTTTTTTCCTGCAGCTTCTCTTTACCACATACCTCTCTTCCCCCGAGCGATCAGAGAGTAAATTTACATAATCTGGAGACTCCCAGCTTCCTTCCCCAGTCATGCCTTCTTTGGCATGCTGGACCAACCCTGGGATCTCTCTGACCCAATAGCTCCCTCTGAGCTCTCCCTCCCAGAGGCTTCTTTCACTCCCATCTTGTCCTCTGTGCCATGCCGTCCTGCCCCAAGCTTTTTAAACTGCACAGAACAGCTGCTTCTAAAGCATCGTTCTCCCTGCTCAAACTAATTTCCTGTTTTTTTCAATTTTGTTTTTGTTAGTCCTTCTTCACACCCTCCAAGGGCTCCACCCCCAGATTGCAAATGAACTAATCAGTTTGAAGCAAGGTGCATGCTTCAACCAGGTCCAGGTTCTCTACCTTGCCCCGAGTAGGGGAGGGGCAATCTCCCCAGCAATCACCCAACTGGTGGAAGGGCTCCGCCAATCACAGTGAAGATTCTCCAAGCCTGGACATGCCAGGCAATCATTGGTAAGCCCACCACATAAATATATAACATTGTTATCAATGCTTCATTGAAATCAACTGTAGTGTTTCAGTTTACTATGCATGGCTTTCAATTGACTGTAGATAATTATTATTTTTCAAAAATCAGTCTAATACTAATATGCAATACATGTAAGATGCAATTAAAAAGGTGAAGGAAGAAGAAAAACAGGCAACAACTGGTTAAAATGCAATAAAACTATCAGTAAACATTTCTCCTCCTGCTGTAACTTCTGGGCTGGAACCTGCAAGGATGCTAGTTAATGGCACTGTGTACCTTGAAAGAGGCAATGAATTTTTCTGAGGCATAGTCCCTCTGTCTGGGAAAACCACTCAAAAGGGGAATAAAAAAAAAATCACCAGTTGAATGAAAGATGCAGTGTTCAATCGCTCAGACCATTGCAAACATTAGTTTTTCAAGCACTACTAAAAAGAATATATTTTAATCTGGAGAGTATGCCCTTTCTAATGCATTTTATTGTTTTTTTAAACTTTGTGAGACATCCTGTACAATTTATCTGTGTATTTCTTTTTTTTTTTAAGGTGTTTATTTTCTTTATAAAACCTCTTTTAGACACAAGATCATCTTATTTACAGCTTTAAAAATAGAAGTCTTCTGCAATTTCAGAACACAGATCTCACTAGTGAGAATGGTGTATGAATTCCTCCTGTGAGAAATACACTTTCTGATACTGTGTTAATTACTTGTACAAGGACAAAAGAAACAGATGTTTATTTGTGTTTACACCATGCAATAATAAGTCTTTGGTTCCAAAAGAGCCCCCTGTCTGCTGCAAAGGAGATTTTCATTCATGAGTTGGGGCTAGGAAAAATCTGATGTGGAAGAGTAAAGCATTAGAAGACAAATAATCCAGTACTGAAAATTATAAATCTGTCATTTAAATCATTCTAATCCTAAAGTGTTTTTCAATAGCCTTTCCCAACACATATCTTGATCACATCTTCATTTTGTAATTTAGAAGATCTTGTTAAAATCTGCTCAATCAAGGCCTCATAACTTTCTTGCTTATTCATTGCTTCTTATGTTTTCAGTTAATGAATTTCTTCCAACTCTATGTATCTTGAAGTGAGCGGCTGGAGTAATTGACCTCTTATCATATAACCTGCAAATATTATGAAAGAGAGAAAATATTTTCCATTATAAAGTTCCAAATAAAGTAGGTTCAAGAGTACAAAACCAATATCCTTTGCAATAAAAAAAGAAATGTAAAACATTACTTTGCATATTTTTCTTCATTCTGCTTTTAAGACAGACAAACAGATTAAGTATGGCTTTTTATGAGAGTCTCCATATCCCATTAATGTACATACAGGCCTAGATCTAGACCTATTTCTATCTGTCTATCTATCTGTCTATATATCAGCCTTGGACTAAAATATCTATATCTATAAATTCTATTAATACCAAAGCACATTAAGAAAGATTTTAATACAGATGATTCAGTGACTAAGCCATTGCAGTTTTTTCCTGCTGGAGCATCACTAGAATATTATATCTATAGTCTTCATAGCATCACCATGTTCTCTGTGCTCTTCTTGCCTAAAGCATAATCCTGCTTATTTGAATTGACAGAATGCTTTTCTTTGTGCAGTGAATACTCAGTGTCATACAAATTGTACTTTTTCTCCTCATACATGCTAAAATAGAACATACCGATCCTACATTTTTGTATTAGCAGCCTATTTTTTAGAAGTAAGTTAATAAGCATATGTATTGTTGGTGGATTGCTATCAACACATACTTTATATAAATTAAACAACATAAGTAATGAATATTTAATAATAACAATAACAATGCTGTTCTTTCCAGTAAGACATTTTTTGAGGTATTTGTAGAGGAAAAAATGCCTGTGAAGTTCTTCTCGTGCTGATTTTATACCAATTGTTCTTTGAGTCCCCATTGAACTTGGCACCAAGGCTTATCCACAAACCCAGGAGATTTCCTACAATCATGCTGAAACAGCTCTTCCAGCTGCAGGCTACCTCAGTGTGACACCATTAAAGGAAAACTTCAATGCAGGGTGCAATAGTCTCAATTAGGTAAGTGAAAGAGTGATAAGAATCTCACCTAAGCAGTACACTTCACCCTCTAGCTGTTGTATATCTGCTGCAGTGTACACCCACCCACACATTTCCTTCTGAAAAGTTTTATGATAAAATGTGAAATGTCTGTAAAAATGTATGACAAGTGGTGCTGAAAATCACAAAGGAATGTTGCCTCTGGTCTTTTTAATATCTTTATCAAAGTTGGTACTTAAGCTAAGAACTCTGAAGTTCTGTGCATGTTAAGCTAGTACAACATGACCTCAGCTTAGGCTAATAAAAATATGTAATTAGTACTGTCTGTCAATGGTCTTATTTGCTAACAATTAAAACCTCTCTTCAGACATTTTCTTCCCAGCTTCACTCCCAAAAAAGAGATGAAAAATAGAAATGGATAGTATGTATTAGTAAAATACTTTATGCAACATTCCAAGGTCAGTAAAAAGCACAGTTGCTCAAATGAATGTGACACTAAACCTTACCTTCCAAGATTCAGGTACCTGGGAGCTACATGAATTGAACTGCAGTCAAAAAGGATTGAAGCTGCAGGCTGATGTTATGATCAGTGGTGCCCCTGAGTGGCATCCAGCTGGCATGGTGGTAGTAAAAGAAGACCTGCCCGTTAAGATGTTGTTAAATGTATCAGGAAACCAATGGGAGATCATAGTGAATTTGACCCTGGTCAACATGAGTAAAATCTACCCAAAATGTGCTGCATACCTACATCCCTTCTTGCAGGGATGGAGGGCCTGGGCCTCGGTTATAAAACAGTCCCACTGAGCTCGATGCTTAGCTGTCATTATTGTCTTGGGTGCAGCAGGCACAGGAATGGGACTTTTAAATACCATTGATCAAGAAGTTTTAGCCAGCAAACTTGACTCATTGTGAACTACCCTACAACATTTAAATGTGCTTCTTTGGGACAACCTAGAGGTAAGCGGTAGAGTACAGCTAAATTTGACTGATGCCATGCAAGCATTCAAACATACCCAAGGGAAAGATGTGATGACACTGACTGATGCCCTTTTAGCCTTACAAAGAGATGTGTCTAAAGCCATTATTTGTGTCCAGGCTCAACTCTCGTCACTGGGAGTTGTGAAGACGATTATAGAGCAAGGAGTAAATTGGCATATTCCAGTGGAATTGAAAATAAAACTTGCAATTAAAACTAGACAACCAGAGTGGCTTCAATCTTATAACCAGTTGGTAGATATATCCTATAACTGATACATCCTATATTTGTATTGGTAGTTAGCTTGTATCAATGAAACTGTGGCTGTTCCCCAAATGAATAGGTATTGAGCTAAGAAAACACCCATGGGACATGAGGTCATTTCAGTGTCCATTTATGAATAGAGAACAGGACTTGGATTTGTGTGTCATGGAGACATGCTTCAAGCAAAAACATTATGCTTAAAGTCTGATATTGGTGCTTATCAATATATTATAGAGGGGGAAGTTATAATAAATCTGTAGTCATAGATGTAGGCAATGGATGCATATATATACAAACTTGGTGTGCATCTCTTGTGGTAAATTTTTGGGCTAACATTCGCAATAGTGATGTCAATTTTTGAGTGGTGTTATTACTGTAACAGGGTGTGATATTAATTATGCCAGAAAGAAAACTGTGCAGCAAAGTTTTACTATAGGATATGGTATATATGGAAATCAACAGTTAAAACCAGTTGCATTGAGAATATCACCCCAGCTATTACCAAAAATGTTACAACATCCAGATGTGCAGACTCAAATAATCAGGTTGTTGAAGGAGCAAGAAGGGCATATGTCACTGGTCATCATGCTATGGAGCAAATCACTCAGGTGCTATCTGAAGCTAAACAGGTAGCTAAACATAGCTGGTAGGAAAACATGCTGGGATGGTCTCTGAAAGTGACTGGAGTGTTAAACTTCATGTTACATTCCCTTATTGTTGTGCTGGCTGCTGGAATCATTATTGCCTTGTGTCAGTGTGGATTGTTGTACTGGTTAAACAATCTCACCCCATTCTTATTAATAACTTGAACGACTGTGGCATTGATGCCTACACAGTTGGATGGGTCAGAAATTGACTGATGGGGCGAACCCAGAGAGTGGTGGTGGACAGGTCGTACTCAACCTGGTGGGATGTGAATAGCAGGGTCCCCCAGGGCTCGGTCCTGGGGCCTACACTGTTCAACATCTTCATCAGAGACTTGGACGAGGGGGTGGAAAACACGTTGTCCAAGTTTGCTGATGACACCAAGATGTGGGGAGAGGTAGGTACGCTCGAAGGGAGAGAGAGGCTGCAATTAGATTTAGACAGACTAGAGAAGTGGGTGGATGGTAATAGGATGGGCTTCAATGTAGATAAGTGAAGGGTGCTGCACCTGGGGAGAAGGAATCCAAAGCATACATACAAGCTGGGGAGCTCCCCCCTTGAGAGCAAAGAGGTGGAAAGGGATCTTCGAGTTATTATTGACTCCAAGATGAACATGAGCCGCCAATGCCAGACCGCAGCCAGCAAGCCAACCGCACCTTGTCGTGCATCCAAAGATGCATCTCCAGCTGGTCCAGAGTTGTGATAGTCCCCCTCTACGTGATATTGGTCTGGCCTCAATTGGAGTACTGCGTCCAGTTCTTGACACCACACTTTAAGAAGGATGTGCCCTGCCTTAGGGTTCAGAGGAGGGCCACCAGCTTGGCTGGAGGGCAACAGGGCAGGCCCTATGAGGAGAGGCTGAGGGACCTGAACCTGTTCAGCTTCAGCAAGCGGAGGCGGAGGGGAGATTTGGTGGCTGCCTACAAACTCGTTAGGGAGATCAGCAGCAAATAGGAAGGGCCCTATTCAGCCCAACAGCACCTGGGGTGGTGAGGAACAATAGCCAGAAGCTGCTGGAGAATAGGTTCAGGTTAGAGATTAGGAGGCACTATATCACTATTATGGTGGCTAGGATCTGGAACCAGCTTCCTAAGGATGTGGTCCTTGTTCCTACCTTGGGTAAATTCAACACTTGTTTGGGGTCGTGTGATCCCAGTGTGTGCTCTGGCCAGTGGCAGGGGGTTAGACTAGATGATCTATTTAGGTCCCTTCTGACCCCTAACTACTATGAAACTATGAAGAGTCATCAAGAGCCATCAGCAGAAGAAAGAATACAAAAGGAAGAGTTTTAAAAATAGCAGGGACACAGTTGGTATCACCTCCAAGGTTGCTGACATCGGACACTCAAGCAAAGAAGCTCAAGGTGGCATTTATGTACTAGCCAGATGGAGAGCTAACCTTGGGTATATTCTGGGCACTGGGAAATTTGGGTACTGTATGTTGTACTTGCTTTGCCTGCATTGCATTTATTTCCTATTACTGTGTATCAATAACTTTGCCTATTATCAAAAGGAAAGATTGTGGTCTGTCTGAGGGTTGGCTCCCCCAACCTCAGAACAAGGCATCTGGGTCCTAAATCTATAGCCAACACAGCACATGCTGCATTCCCAGGATCCCTCACCAAAGGGTCCCAGCCCTGGCCAGCAGAGAGGGCTGCTGCTGCCACTGCTGCAGTCACTCAGGGAACTGCTGGGCTCCCCCGGACTCCAATGACTGCTCCTCCTGCAGTGCTCCAGGCAACAGGTAGGGAGGAGAAACCTCAGCACTAAGGTGAGAAGGGCAGGTGGTGGGTTTTGCCTGCAGCCTGCTTTGGTTCTGCTGGTGTATGGCTGGGCAGGGGAGCACATGAATCGAGCAGGGACCGTGAACAAGCTTGGATGCTCACAAAGCCCCACTGGGCAGGCACAGGACAGACAGGTAGGGCAGGAGCAGGAGCCAGCTTGGGCTTGGCTGCAGCCCTGCTGGGCAGGTGCAGGACAGACAGGTGGGGTGGGAGCAGAAGCAGGAGGCGGCACAGGCTCAGCCACAGCCTCGCCAGGCAGGCATGGGACAGAGGCTGAGAGAGCTGGTGATTCCAAGCTCATCTCCCCCCACCCCCACCCCCACCCAGGGGCTTCTGTTGTTGCCCGCCAGTGGCAGCTGCTTTTGTGCCGTTATAATGATAATTATAATGATAATATTAATGAGGTCCTACACAAGAGCCCTGGGACCTGCCAACATTTAAGAAAGCATTTAACTTTATTTTTGCAAGTAGTTCATATGTCCCGATTTTCACATGCACAAACTCACTTTAAACCACTAAGGCATTTAAAGGTAGTTAAAGTACCACAATGACAAGCAGAATTAATAAGACTGAGAGTTCAGCCTAATCTGAGCAGTCCCAATGAAGCACAAGTAAATTTATCTGTGGACCTAAGTCTTTATATGGTCAGCAGCAAAATGAATAAAGACAGAGATACTTTACAGGAAGTACGGTATCTTAAATCATACTGGTTAGAAAAACAACACACTTAATCTCTGAATATAAATGTTAGAAGAAAATAATAGAAATAGGAAAAAAAAAGATTAGGAAAGTATCATTTTTTAGAGTCTACCTTTTAGCTTATTAAGAGGGAGCATTTATTAGTGTTATTAAATTTTCAAGTAGGAGAAAAAAAGTAAAACTGTAATATTGAAATCAGCCAAGGCAGTGAGGATATACATAGCAGTCCAATAAGAACATAGTAAAAGATTAATATTGGAAAAAAGCTTTATAGATTATAGAGGATACCTTTATGGATTGTAACGGAAATTATTCATCTGTGCTTCAGATATACTTAGGATGATTCATTAAATGTTTTCAGAAAAGCTCAACACGAATAAGTGGCCTTAAAAATGTCTTCATTTAAATTAGGCTTAACACTTTCATACGTATATTGTGGCCATTTCCTCTTGGCACATTTTGTTGCTCCATAAAAAACATTCATTCTAAAACAAAAATGAAGTCAGCTTATATATGGGTCCACAGTGCCTCCACGATTTGTGGCTAGAAGCACTGTAAGGGCCTCTTACTCATTCCTTCCCCGCTTTCAGTGTCTAATCCTTTGCCAGTAAGAAGAGAGAGTCCTACCCAACAACCTCTTAACTTCCATAACCTCAGATAAGAGCTTTCTTTTTCTTTTTTTGCCCTAGCTTCCATAACTTTACCTGTCAGAAATAATAGAAGATTCCAGTAACACATCATTAAAAAGTAGACGTGTGAAAGGATTAGCATATGAATTACAAAATAGTTTCCTTCCTAAAATTAAGAAAAAAAAATCTGTTTCCCTAGACTAGGGAAAATAAAGTACAATTACCTTCTAAATAAGCATGTACTAGGAGACCACTACATGTACCTAGAAGGGACTTATGCCTTTCTTAAGCTCCATGCTAACACTTGTCCTCTTAGAAGTCCCCTTATTTTTCAAACTATGTGAAAGAAAGATGAACATAGACCTTCATTTAGTAAAACAAAATAGCTAGTTATGCAGGACAATCTAGCTGGAGAAAGTGACCTGTATGTCCTGTATGTATTTAGCATAAGGAAGGAAAATCATTATTCTCCTCATTTGTTTTGTAAGTTAAACAAGCTTTCTACACTTCCTTTATCTGGGAAATGAGCTGTGTCAGAGATATATTCTTTAACGGTGGCAACAATTTACTAGGCCAGTGCATAGCAATCAGTAGTCAGACAGAGGGCTATTTTCCTAAAGGGACATTTGTTATTTATTTCTAGTTAGTTCATTGCTAATCCCTAAAATTTCAGCGATTTTCCAATCTAAATGCAAGTGGCCAATGAGTTCTGTCCTTAAAGTACAGAATCATGCGAGGATCCCTAGCATGACTATGATGATTAGAATCTTTAGCCACAGATGTTATTCTTTGCTAATCTGGCATTTGAATCCTCAGATTCCCCCAGAAAAGAGGATCACTTGAAATGCTGTAATGGAGAGAAAAACATTGTCCGAATGGAAAAGCCTCTAGCTCAGGGGTGGGCAATAATTTGAGCCAATGGGCCAAATAGGGAGTTTTGGTGAGCTGTTGCAGGCTGAGTCAACAACCCCCACCCCTTCCCTCCATGCAGCAGCTCACCAAAGCTCCCTGAGCAGCCCCATCCCATCCACCTTGCTTCATGCTGTGCCCAGACAGGTTCCAGCTGGTGTCTATAGAGACACCAGGATTGCAGGGTAGCGATGGTATAGGGCTGGGGCTAAGCCATTGTGCCTCCTGAGTCTGGGGGGGGGGCACCAGCAGGGCATGGCCAGGGGGGCATCCCCCAGTGGCCAGCTGGTGACTGGGGAGGAGGGGTCCCCCAGTGGCCAGTCGCTGACCACGCTGGCAGCACAGTGGTGGCAGATGTGTTGGCATATCCACCGCTCATGTGCCACTGGCTGAGCCAATTTTAGGGGGGGCACAAGTGCTCTCCATGCCCCACTACCAGCCAGAGTGCTTGCTGTCAGGAGGGAACCAGCACTCTTGGGGGGGAGGGGGGCACATGATCCCCCATGCCTCTCCTACAAGTCATCTATGCTCCCCACACAACTGTCACCTGTAGCAGGAGTGTGCAGGAAGTGGATCATGGCTCTGTTCCAAGCTTGACTGGGATGGGGCCAGGGCTGAAATCTGGGGGACAGCATCTGTGGGTAGGATGGGTGGGTGGTAACTGCCCTGTGATCCCAACTCTCCCCCACCCGCCCACCCATCCTGCTCCCAGATGCTGCTCCTCTGGATCCCAGCCCTGGCCCCATCCCAACAGAGTATGGAGTAAAGCCATGATCCACTGCCTACATGCTCCTGTGGCAGGTACCAGTTTGGTGGGTAGAGGCATGTGAGAAGTGGATTGCAGCTCTGCCCGGGCTCTAGCCTGAACCATTCCTGCACTTCCAGCACACCCCGATCTCTCTCTCTCTTTCTCTCTCTTCCCAAACCATTCCCACAGCTACAGCATGCCATGCCTCTCTCTTCCCTCTTGCCCTCCACTTCCTCCTCATCCAAACTGTCCCCACAGCTACAGCACATCCTGATCCCCAATGTCCCAGTCCCTTCTTGTGTGCCCAAACAGGGCACCAGCTCCCACCCCGTGTGCGCAAAACAGCACTGGACGGGCTCAAGCATCAGTTGTGGACACTGTTAGTGAGGGGATCAGGGCAACTGCCTGGTACCACAGCCAAAAGGCCTCACTGAAATACCTGATCTATACAGATACTGTGGAGCTGGGTCAAACTAATGCACTGCCTCTTCTGGTAGAGTGTTGTTTGTTTTTTTTTAATGTCTATTATCAGCTTATTGCTATAGCTTCACTTGTACAGCTGAGTATACATAACACTTGCTAGAATATCATGAAGCTATTGCTCTGTACATAACAGAATCTTTCCCATAGCCTATGTACATACAACTTTCATAGATTCTGTAGCAAGGTACCTAATGTCTTGATTCTCAAGATATTAGAAACATCAGAACTTGGGCGACTAAGTGTGGATTTGAAATTTAATTAGAGACTTCTGCTTTTTAAAAAACTTAGCCTCTGGATGAGATTTTCTAAGAGGTCTAAGTAAGTTAGGCAGGAAAATCCCACTTAAACCAGATGTGTAACATAGAAATAACTGCGGATATTCTTAAGAGAGGTAAGAATTTTTATGGATGATATATTTTATTGGACACACTATAGTTGGAGGCTTCAAGTACAGTAGTACCCAAAAGCTTGTCTATGTTCCTCCCAACTAGAGGGCTGGTTCAATAAAAGATACCACCCACAAAACTCCTTGTCTCTCTCATTTTTCCTGAACCATCATCTCTACAACATGACTTCAACACTACCTCAGTTTTAAATATTCTTCTCATCTTCCTAAATAGCTAGTCATACTGCAACATACTTTTGGGGCTCATATCTTTCAATGAGACTCTCTACCGTAGACCATACCTGGTCCAAGACCCGTAATAGTGTCATTGGATGTAACAGTACAAGGGTGCAAGTATAGAACAACTTGTAAGACTGGGGCTTCAGTAGAAAAGGAACTGTACATGGAGTTATAAAAAGTGATTTAGGAACACAAATCCCACCAAAAGTAGGAAATAGCTCTAATGAAATATTTTGATTAAAAAGTTATTTTAAAATGTTGTACCTAACATAAGGTACCCAAACACAGATATATAAAAATATAGGTCCCTAAAATAAGTATTTGGGTCAAGAGCACTCAAACATGGAAGAAACATCCAAATTCCAAGGTCTATAGTCTATATCTGCCCTCAAAATCTTTTAAGTCACCTGATAGTTTATTGGGCTACAACACAAAATGTGTGTAAACTGGTTTAAAATCTGAGTACTTCCTACACTAACCCCAAAATAGTTTTGGCTTATCTTTGTTTATTGTTTCTTTCCTTGTTATGTAGAACATCTTATTTTCTCTTTCCTTTCATTTGGTTCTACATAATGCTCACTTCACCTGGGAATACTTCAATATCAACCTGAGGTCAAACAGTATACAACAGAAACATGCACAGAAATGTCATAAAAGTAGCTGAATAACTTCTCTGCCTACCTCTGCCTATCTCTCTCAAAAATTTTCTAGACATTTGGAATAAATCCTGTCAAATAATGTTTAAAAGAAGATGGCTCCAAGCTCCGCAGTTTGCTTATCAGTTTTGATTTAGTTTCCAAGTTAGACAAAGAACTACTCTTGAAATACCTATAAGAAAATTGGACCAGAATATGATCCAAAGATTGCCTCTGCCAACTCTCTTGAAGCCTGGTTAATGCAGAAAAAATAAGCACTTAGGGCAACATTTTCAAATTTGGGCCCCTAAATTATTCCCTCCATTCCCCCCCCCCCCCCACCCCACCACGTAAGTAAAAGTGTGATGGGATCTGATGTGTGATTCACGCCTCTTGCCATACCACAAATGCATGTCAGGAGTCATGATTCTAGGAACACACATTAGATCCCATCGCACCTTATTGCCAGTGCAGGAATCGTCCAATCCTGGACTCCTCCTGCAACAGCAAATAGCAAGCTCCCATGGTTAGGAGCCCCACACAGGCCAGTTGAGGGGCTTAGTTGTGGGGTCACCTCACACATCCCCAGAGCTGGAGAATCACCTCAGGTGTTATTTTCCCCTTCCCAGGGTTGTAGGAAATCCCTGAGGCCAGAGGGCTGCCACTACAGCAATCTCCCCTACCCTGGGTATGTGGAAAATCCCCAGGGCCAGAGGATCACTGCAGAATGATTACCCCCACCCTGAGGATGCAGAAAACCCCTGTAGTTTCCTGCTTCCCAGATCCCTAGAGATGTTGGCAGCTGCAATTCCAAGGTCCCAAGTGTTTTACCTGGGGCATGGTGTACTCCTGCTACATGTGTAAATTAAAACTTGATAGCAACCAGCTATAAAGTTAGTACATATTTTTGAGGTCTAATTTCATAGCTGGTTGGAGCTTTTTATTGTGTGATAATACAATTGCATGTGTAGCTAGTCTCCAGATAATTGCACACTTAATGAGTGAATTGCACAATACCTGTAATGTGTAGAAAGGGCCTTTGGTATCTACATCTATATTTAAATACTTAGGGTGTTTACGCAAGTTATATTTTTCATGTGATTGGGTACCTGAAAGTGCTCTACAGCCATGACATAACACACGTGCCATGATATAACAGAGGTCTGGGTAGGGGGTGTGGGATAGGAGCCCCCCTCTTTGCCTCATGGTTCTGGCCTGGCTTCCCCTGATACCCCAGCTGGGGTAGTTAGGGGGCTGCAAGGTGATGGAGCTCTGTTCCATTCTGCTTCTGCCTCCCAGGCAAAATGCAGTCAGCAGCTGCATGATGTTCCCTCTTCTTTCCCCTTGCCTTCCATGCTGCCAGCCCCAGAGCTGATTGGGGGTGGGGGGGAGGGGGGAAGGGGTAGCAGTATAGCAGCCTCCTTGGAGGTTGCTGGAGTGCCCCTGCCTCTTTGCCAGGAGCAGTGCAGGCAGGCTCAAGCCCCCCTACCCAACAGGAAATTTTCTGTTGGGGTAGGGGTTCTAACTCATGGATCTTTATGTAAGACACCATGAGTTAGAGAATAACCCTTAAACATGTGTGGTTTGTTTTCGGAAGTACTGAGTATTCGAATATTCCCAGTGTAATTCCATGAGAGCTACAGATTTCAACAGTCTAAATCTGAAAAAAATGTGGTATTAGTGAACAAGGTTTAGGGTATTTTTTTAAAACAAGGCCACGAAGATACCCAGTTTATGTTTAACACTTCCGTTAACTCTGATAGCCTGTCAAATAAATTTTTTACTTTAATGCATTTTTCTTCAATACTTTTTATTTTTTTCATGTTTGTACCAATATCTCCAATTTCAAGCTATCTATTATTCTCTGGTTTAAAAAGGATCTACAAGTTACTTTTATGCCAAGTCTTTTCTTTAAGCTAAAAACTTGGGGAGAAATTTTCCCATGTTCTTACAAGTGGTGAGAATTATGTCACTAAAGTCGAACCTTTTATTTATTTTTTATAGCCTAATGCTGGTTCCTGTTTCATTTCTGAAGAAAACCATTTAATTTCTGCCAGCACAGGACTGTAATTTAAAAGATATTCTGTTGAATACAGAATCAACATAAGCTATTTCTCTTTACTTCTAAGGTCCTACCCAAGCAATCTCCACCATATTCTCTCCTCATTATTCAATATCAAGAAACCTCTTGGTCCTTCTTGATTGAGAGCATTCTGATTGCTCCATAAAATCCACTTCCTTTGTTCAAAAGTTAAATTTTCTAATGCACTCTTTTGTGCTTACTGTTATGCCCCTCATTCTTGAGATAAGCTCCTCATAAAACATCCACAGAATTACTTCATTATTCTCCTTTGAAACTATTAAAACTCTCAAAAGCTTTTCTCACAAAACATATATACAAAAAAATGATAGTGGTTAGCCTGCATGTATATTAGACAAGGATTATTTCATAGTTTCCACATACTTCCCCACCAGCCAATCTGTACCCATTTATCCCGCTTTATACTTGCATTGTAAGATTTTGGGGGGCAGGGACCATCTTTTTGTTCTAGGGTTAACAGTACCTACTATAGTAGGGTCCTGCTCAATGACAAGAATTCCTAGGGGTTACCATGCTAAACATTATAAATAAGAAAAATAATAATGATGAATACAGGGGAAACATTTAAGCCTTCCCTTCCCTAGAAAAAGTTGGGTAATTCAGCATAAAATCCAGTTGAAGATAGGGATTTTTTAAATTCTTCCATGGAAGATAGCTGGTCATGTTAAATACTATGATGAAGGCTCATCTTGAACTCAGTCATCTAGCTCCCATGAAGGCTACATACTACCTTGAGAACAATTTTTTTCGTCAAGTAGAGACATATACCATGACTTCTAATATTTGATGAAATTCAGTCAATCCTGCTAGCACCTCAAAGGCATATAATTAAAAGATGCACTAGTATTTTCAGCAAGATTGGACACTTATGTGGAAACATATTGCAAGATATGTAATGTTCCATTCATTTTCAATGCTTGTCCTTATATGCTGACTATCAAACATAGCTTTTATTTAAAGCCTCTTTTGTAACATTACATGTTGTTCACAACTTTTTTTTTAAGTTTATTGAAATTCCAGCTTAATGTTCATCTCATTTGGGTCATTATTAAATTGAAGATTGACTCTAGCTTTAAATTTCAGGGATTAAAATGAATTGATGTCTGTGAAGAAATTGATTTTTTTTCATGACCGTTAGCATCACTAAGAGGGACTGCTGGAACAAGCAGAGCTTTTAAGTTTTTTCCTTTGCATTTCCTTATGGAATAAACTTCAATTATGCCACTATAATTTTTTAGAAAGTTAAAAAAGTGGAACATTTGTGCTCTGATCATTTAAATTTTTTAGTGTAATTCTCAACCCCATTGATGCCCAAATGTACATTTCTTGACTGCTGGAACTCTCACACCACCCAGTGTTGCGCTACTGTTTTTGTATGAAAAGAGTCATGGCATGACACAGGGTTTTTAATCGGTGTGTGTGATTAGAACACAAGGAAATTACAGGTTAATCCCAAGGGTCATTTAGATAAGACCCATGCACACATGCAGGATTCACTATTTCTAAACCATCTCGGACAGATGTCTAGACAGACGTTTTGGAAACCTCCAAAAATGAAGGCTCTTGAGCTTCCTTACACAGCCTGTTCCATTTTCTTTCATTTCGTAAAATAGAATATAAAGTTCTTCCCTGATACTTAATCTAAATCTGTTTTAGTACTACTGTTCAACCTCATAGCATCATATCCTACTCTCGTTTCTTCAAACCAAACATCCCTTATTCCTTCCAACTTTTCTCATAGGACTCATAGACCTTTTATCATTTTGTTGTTCACTTCTAGATCCTTTTCAGTTTCCCCATATCCTTCTTCAAATGCAATGCCCAAACCTAGCATAAGCTTAACTGGTATCTAGCAGTACTAATCCAACCATAAGTGCAAATAAAATATTTTTAAATCATACCATTGAATCTAATACATAGAAGTAATTAATTATTAAAAAAAAAAAGAACAGATGAGCACTGTATATATTGATATCTTTGAAGATTGCTTCTCCTACTATAATGAGAATAGCAACTTTTAAGTGTTTGTGTGGGGGGGGGGGGGGGAAATGTATCAAAGATCATGTTTATGCTGCCTCCCTGCTGAGGCCCAACCAGTGCACTTCTAGACCTCACATGCCAAAGCCCAGCAATTAGATAGAATAGGAAATGTAGAGGGCTCCTGTGCACAAGCTTCAGCTGGGGCATGCATGCTAAGCCATCTACATGCTCAAGGAACAGGAGTAAGTGGACAGTGCTGGTTTCTTAATCTTGGTACCCGGCTTGACAGAAAGCAGAATTACCATGGTCTAAGAGTTTAGAGCCTCTATCCATGGTCTATTTCAGCCAAAAGAAAGCTATTAACCGATTTTGTTGCATAGTATAATCAAACTCACCATGCTTAAATGCAACCTAAGGGTGTGAAAAAGCAGTCAATGTTTTGGTTAGGTGGCTTGCTTTGAGCTGCCTAAACCTGAGTCAGGTTCTGCCATGTGCAGGCATTTGCGTGGGCAGCCAGAGATAAGTCAGCCATGGGGAAGTACTGAGGGGTTCATAGGTCTGGGAGACAGGGTGATTTGAGGTGTGGGGCAGTTAAAACAGCATAGTTCTGGGGCTAGGGTGAGTGGCTGGGCTTTCACAGCTCCTGGTCTGAATTTTCTGTGTATTCAGGCATTCACTAGGCTAGGTTAACACATTTTAGATCTGGTTAACCCAGATCAATCTCAAGGTACTTTACCTCCTGAAGCAAACTAAGATTGGGTGAATGATTTTAGAGCAATTAAAGCCCCATGAAAACCCTGTTAAGCCTGGACATTTTAGATAGACCTAACCTTGGTGAGGTTGATCTGAATGTAACATTTTTGTGTACCCATAAAATGCTTGAAAATTGTGAATGGTTATTTTTAGCCTTTCTATTAAAACTATTTTCATATAGTACTCACTTATTTGACTGGTTTTCAGAAATGCACTGATAACATACTTCTATTGTATGCAGTGTTATGTTTTTATCTTTAGTTCTCAGAACACTGTACAAAACACTGGTATCTTAATCTGACAAATGAGAGAAACTGACAACAGGAGCAGCCAGGCAGGGAACCAGTGAAGAATGACCACTGTATTGTAGCAAGAAGTGACCATTACAGAAAGACATCAACAGTCTTTCGGGTACAGTGTACTTGACAATGCAGAATTATATGTTTTGGAATACACATAAAGCTTATGCTCAGAAGTCCTACGTGTGAATCAGCACTGCAGCTTAACAGTTCTCATTTGCACTCCTGCAGGAATTAGTCCTTAAATTAGGCAATTGTAAGTGAAATATCTTGTAGTTCATCGAGTTAACATCATGAGAGTCAAAGGAAATTACTGTTTACTTAATTGGGTCAGCATTAGCAAAAACTATACTTAATTGGGATGCATTTAGCTAATGCTAAGTGGATAATTGGCATTTTTAAGACTAAAACTACATTATGGCTGTGGTTGTGGTTGAAAGGGCCAGTAGGTATGACTGAAATACTTAACTGTACACATAGGTCACATCCAGTTGATTTTCTCTCTCCTTTCCACAACTGTTACATGCCATTTATTTCTTAAAGTCCAATCCTAAACCCACTGAAGTCAATAGAAGTCTCTCCACTGACTTTAGTAGACTTTGGTTCAAGCCCTAAGGCATTCAGACATACCTAAAAGCTAATAAGCACAGTAGTACAGAACTTAACATAGGTCTCTGCTAAACTTCACTGACCATAGCATAGACATATGCTTTGCCCATATCCTTAGACAGTTCCTAGCACAATGAAATATTTGTGTATGAGACATATACACCATTTAGATTTAAGACATTTAAGTTGTACTGATGTATTAAATAAACATGAATTATAATTATTACATTAATCAACTTTGAGGCCATAGCAGAACAGCTCATGGCACAGCCTGTCAGATTCCAATGAATCTGCAAATTCTCCACAAAGACATGAAAAAAGAAAAGAAAATGGACTTTCATTAATATGTGTCCCTGTTGTCAAAAAGACAAAGGGAAAGGAAAACTAAGAATCAAGTAAAGATGAAGTAAATAACTTCGCAAACAATTTTTCCTAGTATTTGGGAACACTGCCAAATCAAGACAAAAGATCATTTCCTGGAGTGTCCCAATTAAGAGGATTCTACTGCATATGTTAAATGTTGATATTACTGACTCTTTCAGAATGACAGAAAAGAATAATATTAAAGAGAACAGCATCTTTTTCTTCACATTTTATCACATTAATGCTTCCAATATCAATTCAGTGCCTTAGTTATCACCCCGGTTTCTAATCAACCCCTGGTTGTCAAAGGTAATGTTTCTAAAACTACCAAATTATATTACAAATTGTTTCATTAATCTTTAAATTACCATTTTTTCTATAAATACCCAGACCATAAAAACTGACTAGAAGATTTCGGAAAACTCAGAAATAGATAAATCTTAATGAAATTCTATTGTTAATTCAGATGCTAATTGTAAAGATTTCATGGGCCAAAAGCCTAGAGTATAACCAAGTTGGGATGCTGCATATTCTTATATTAAAGATTCAGTCTCACCATGAAGAAATCGAAGGGCTGGAAGCTTTGCTCTTGTAACCATTAATTTGAAGTGATAGAAACCTGTTCTAAGTTATTGCTTTCTTCAGACAAAATTAACACAATAAAGTGGTACCAAAACCCAGCCTCTTTCTGCCCAAGAAATGTAAACTTTAAATCAAAGCAATTGTCATCTTTTAAAAAGTATTATAAAGAAACCTAGACGCATTGTTCAGTTTTTATTATGACTTTACTGAGAGAGAGAGAGAGAGAGAAATTGAATATAGATAAAAGGAAAGGAGACAGGAATAGATCCATACAAAGACATTTCCTCCCTTTCCAATAATTCAAGAGACCTGAGGAACTGGACATGAAAAACAGGAGCAGATGGCCAGCATGAAATTCTGGAGAGGAGGTTTATTTTGCAGTTTTTTTAAACCAATCTGCCTGAAAACATGTCTAATCCACAGGCAGCCAGAAAGTGGTGGATTGTGTTCCAACTCTGGCTGCAGAAGAATGAATATTTTTCATAAAGGTTTATTTTGTAACCTCTTTGACAGAAGGAGCATCTGTGTGTGATTGAAAGATTATTTTAAAGTCATCATGCAATTCATCCATTTGAATTAAATGGTCCATTCTCTATAATTAGGACCAAGTTGTGGTTATCTTGAATAAACTAAATTAATACAAATTAGAAAAATAACACTGAAAGGAATGTGCTAGATTCAGATTCAGTAATCAAGCCTGAGAGCAAAGACTATACACACAACTTAAAAAAAAATGAAAAAGTCTACCTGGTTGGGCTCCTAAGACGAGACAAGTAAGTGGATGGCCTAGTTTAAGGAACTTAACGGGACTTAGATATATGAGGTAAAGCTTTGGGCAGCTACACAGCTCCAGGATTTAGACAGAAACCTATGAGAAGGGCTTGTGGGGGTTCCCATTGGTGCCTATATCTCTTTGTGGATTTGCCCTTTAAATAATAACTGGAGCCCTGAGGCAGTACTAATAAGAAAACCTATAATACATGACTCTCCTGTGAGGAATCATTGTGGGATTTGGAAAGATGACTTAGTAGCATTTAGTGTCAATGGAATGTGCTCCAAGTCACTTAGATACTTTTGAAAATGCCACCTTGATCTTGTCCTTTAATAAAGAGAAAGGTGGGGGAAGAAATCTTTATAAGAATATCCTGCCCAACCCCTCCAGCCTGATAAGCTCTCTTGGAGGCTGATATAATGTTTTCCAAGTGAAATGTAACATTGTCTAGGAAACCATTAATTAGACAAAAAACATAAGCTCATATATTAGCTATGCAATTACTTTAAAGACTTGGAATCTAAAACTTTTTAGTACAATTATTGTAAGTACTAGCAATCATAATTACCATACAACTTGTCAAAGCCAAGATTTTGTATTGGAATGAGAAGAATGAGTGGATTTACCACTTATTTCATTTGTGTACCTCTGTGCACATAAGGGGTTGGGGGAAAAGAATATTAGAGTTCAAAAGGAGTGGAAGGGATTTGTGGAAAAGACCTCAGTCCAGTACTGAATGTTTAGAAACTGATATCAGACATGCTTTTTTAACTAAAGTAAAATTGTGTGCTGCCTGTTTACTTGGTTACAGGACTGATATTCTCTTAAGTCTCAGATACTTTTAAGATTAAAATATAAAATAAATCTCTGGCTGGTTAGAACTAAAAATTGAATCAGCTTTTTTGTAGCACTTTGAGCCCCTGTCTAAATTCCACATGTAGGAATGTTACTTACAAAATGTTACGCCATTAAAAATGTGATTAGTAAAAAGGAAAACACTGAATTATTCAATACCCTTTTAAAAATGTGCTGTTTATGAAGGAATATACCAGAAAGGGAAAACAAAGGATTGCATGAATAGAAGAGTATGACTTCATGTGAGATGAAAAGGGTGTGTCATACAAGAAGTTGTTATAGTATGTGCACAGGTTGCCTCTTGCTGTTTCCTCTCAGATTGGCACAGCTGCTCTTGTTATGAAGTAACCTATGCTTATATGGCACAACCTAGATCAGAATAAAAGTCCTACTCTGCATAAATAGGAGAGGTATGATTGTCCTGGCTATATGAGACATAGCTAAGTGACTCATTAGGAGGAGGAGGAGGACCACATTAAACCCATGGGTAAAGGCCAAACAACAAATATGTTTGGTGTACATTTTTGGCATTATTTGTCAAAACTCACTTGATTAACAGTTTCAAAATGTTAAACCAGAAGGAGATGAATACTACGATGCATCTTTTCTGATCTTCTGAATTACACAAATGATAGGATGTCACCAAAACTATAATTTCTGCTTGAACTTGTATATTGTTACAGTTCAGGGGTGAACTATACCCAAATTGAATAATTCAATGGTTGGTGACTTAGGCAGGATGCTGCATATGACAGTGGCAATTTTGCAGTAATTGATAAGAGCAGTAACAAAGTGTGGTGAAAGAGGAGGAAATAAAAAAAAGATTTAGGAAAAAAAAAAGAATGTATTAATACCTCCCAAAGAAGCCGTTAGTGAAGATGTACAGAGAAAGGAAGCTAGACCCTCAAAAGTCACAGCTACTTGGTCTGGTATATTAAAAACAACCAGGAGAAGAACCAGAAACCTATATTAGGTGGGACACAGAGGAATGGCACAGGACTGGGAAATCATGGACTGCAAGGGAATTTGCAGCAGCAGAAGGTAGTGGCCAGGATTAACCATGACTGGAATCTTAAAGTTCATCCTTCAGTGCCATAAGGTGGTACTTGAAGTGGAAAACCTGAAGATGGAGAAAAGGAAGCTGGAACCTTAAGAGAAATTAGAAAGCCTCAACAAGCAGCTCCAGGACAAAGGAGCAAGACAGGAGGAGATGCAGCAATCTGAAATGTATCACTTCCTAGGGATTGGATAAAAATGGACAAACTGTCAGGCAAATGCGAGTGGCCACTGTCAGACTAAGTTGATATCTTTCTTTGATAAGGTAACTCATTTGGAAGATGAGAAATGTGATAAATGTAATCTGTCTGGATGTTTCCAAAGCATTTGATACAGTGCCACAAGAGAAGTTATTAGTGCAAATGGAAATTACTGGTATGGGCACAATTATTGTAAAGAGGAAGGAAAGAGACACTTAAATCTTAGGGCCCTGCTACGCATGCAGGTAAGGGGACAATGGGATTGAATGCACAATCCACAAACATGCATGGCAGGAAGCATGATTGTGGGATCACACCTCAGATCCCATCACGCCTTCTCACTGGTGCAGGGGAAGCCCAGGATTATGATCCCAGACTCCCCCTACACCAGCTCCTGTAGGTGTGAGTCCCACAGCTGATGGGGCTCACCATGGGGACAGCATTCCCTGTGGTGCTCTTGCTGCAAGCCCCAAAGATGACATGGGCTGTGGGCCTCTCAGTAGGGACACTACTGGGAATGCTGCTTCTGCTGTGAGTCTTGTGCGGTGTGGAGTTCACAGTGATGGCAGCGTTCTTGATGCTGCCCCTGCTGCAAGCCCCGCAGCTGATAAGGTTCCCAGTGGGGGAAATGCCAGGAATGTTGCCACCACTGTGAGTCTTGTCAGTTGTGGAGCTGGTAGTGGGTGGTTTACCCCCATTTCTGGCAGCATCACAGTTGATGGGGCTCCCAGCCACAGGACAGCACCTGGGCACATGTTCTATTAATGGCATGATTAAGACAAGCTACACAGTTATTGCACATTTTCTGCGGAATCATTTTATAGCTTATTGCTTGTTTTATCACACCATTAATTACACACATGGTTAAATCCCCACTTTAAGTGTGATTAACTGGTTATCATGGCGTAAGAATAACCTACAGAGGGAGCCATAGCATAACCATTAGGGGGTGCAAAGTGGGCCCTATTCGATTCGGATTAGGATTCGGCCCAAATCAGGGACAGTAATTCAATTAGTTGATTCAGATCACTGTCCCTGAATTGATTCAACTGAATCTGAATCTGAAGATTTGATCAGCGATTTGGACATAGAAACAGCTTTAAAAGTTTTTCCTACATACCGCAAGGTACTAACATGGCTTGTGAATGCTGCAATGCTGGAGCAGATGGAGTATCCCACAGGAGTGGGGGGGCTTCCACATGCTCAGTGGCGAATCCGGAAGTGGACTGGAAGTACTTCCAGGTCTGCCAGAGAGCGCACCAGGGCCCCCCCTTGCCTCAGCCATCGGCCATAAGGGGACCCTAGGTGCCTCCCCAGACCCAGGAGGCACCAGTCACTGAG
The DNA here is from genome assembly GCF_030867095.1 of Alligator mississippiensis. Classification (NCBI taxonomy): domain Eukaryota; kingdom Metazoa; phylum Chordata; order Crocodylia; family Alligatoridae; genus Alligator; species Alligator mississippiensis. Next base: position 51,712,315 of record NC_081826.1, read on the forward strand.
TCAGGAGGGGCGCAGGGGGCCCTCCCTGTGTGCCTTCCAGAGGTCCCAGAAGTGGAGCAGAAGTGCTTTTGGTCCACTTCCAGGTCTGCTGCTGAGAGCGGTGGGGAGCCCCTCATGTTTTTATGGGATGCTCCATGTGCCCCAGCATCACAGCATTCATGAGTAGCCCAGTACCTAGAGGTATATAGAAAAAACATTTAAATCTGTGTCTATGTCTGAATTGCCAAATCAATTCGAAGGGCTCCAGTTTGATTTGGAGAGATTAAAGAGTCCTCTGATTCGATTCAGATTTGGAGATTTGGCCACTGAATTGGGCCAAATCTTCACCGAATCAAATCAGGGACTTCTCACAGCTCTAATAACCATGGGTTGTGCTGAAAGGGGAAATTTGGTAAGGAGAGAAGGTGCAAGTGGCATTTTTAAAGGACTTGTCTGGGACTAATCTAATTAAATATATTTGTTAATAATTGGGGAACAAAAAGTATGATTGTGCCATTAATGCCATTAAATGTTGTTGAGGTATTGTCAAGAGAGAGCAGAGGTGGCCAAACCACAGCTTCCAAGTCACCTGTGGTCCACACAGAAAAAGAAGTAGCTAAGTAAAATCATTCTTTCCTGCTCTATTGATTTCCTATTTTCTATTTTTGATTTTCCTGTGTTTAATTGGTTAATTATTTTAGGAAATAATTTTCTTGACACATCATTGCCTTAGCCAGAGTTCTGTATGCAGATAATTACCTCTAGGTTGTGCACATCTCCAGAGCTCTGTCTTGCAGCTCTCAGATGTGTCAAGATTTTAAGTTCTAGATAGAATGGTTTGAAGCTGGGCCACTATTATCATAGAAAGTGATTGCAATAGCATGAAAAAAAGAATAGGATTAATTTCAGGACTAAATTATTAGAAACAGGATTCAATTGAAATTGAATTTAATTGTGCAAAGAGTAAAATCATGAATTTAGGGTTTAGCAATAATTTCTTCTATAAACTCAGATCTCACCAATTGAAAACAGAGGAGGAGAAAGGTATGGATCTGTTAACTTATCACAGGAAAACTAGTGCCCACCAATGTAATGTAGCTGTGAAAAAGTCAAACGTTTTCTTAGGTTCATCAGGCAAGGTGTTTCTAGCAGAGCTGAGGAAGCAAATTCAGCAAAGAAAAGTGTAAAGTGCTACACACAGAGAAGAAAAAGTAAAGGTAGAAATAGAAAATGAGATATAATTGGCTAGAGAGTAGCGCTGGTGAGAAGGACCTGGGAGCTATGGAACACAGGCACATGATTCAGCAGTAACAAGCAAGTGTAGTTCTGGGCTGCATTAAGACAAGTACTGTATGTCAGAAATAGGAAATGCTAATACTTCTTGATTTGGTTTGGGTTAAGCCTCAGTTATTCTTCTTTGGCATAGTGCACAGGGCATGAAACAGTGGGTTTAAACTGCAGCAAAGTAGATTTAGATTAAAAGCTCAGCAGAAAAGTCTGAATTTCAAAACATTAGGGTAATGGAGCAAGCTACCTAGAGAAAGCTAGATTCAAGGCTTTCAAGAAAAGGCCAGATAAGTATCAGTCTGTGACTGTTTAGGAATAACATATTTGTACAAGGAGTTGTACAAATAACATATTTGTACAAGGAGTTAGAGCAGTCCCTGAAGTCCCTCTCAACCCCATGAGACTCTGTACAAAGGCACTGGTCGGAATTCCTCATTTCTATTTACCATTCTGCGCGCTTATATTTGAGACAGATGCATTTAATTGAAACAGGTGCAGACAGCCTATTTTAGGAGATTACAGGACCTTGCCTTGTTTAACCTAAAAAAATGAAATTTGGGAAGGTAAATGATTGCTCTCTATAGAAATAGTAGAAGGACCAACAGCAGAGAGGTTAAGTTGCTCTTTTCGCTAAGATCCAATATTGGCACAAATGGGTACAACTGGTCATGAATAAACATTACTGATATTAAGAGAAATAATCTACTCAGAAAGAAGTTATATTCTGGACTAGAATAAGAATTGTTGCACAAAAGCCTAACTCCTTTTTAGTCCTGGCAAAAAGAAACAGAACCTAGGACTCTCATGTTCCAAGGAAGTGCTCCCATCTCTGTGCTGCACCAGAAATGCCTACAAGGTTAACCTGAATGAGGTAATAACTGACTTGCTCAGGCAATACAGCAAATCAGAATCGGAATGTAGGCAAATTTTCCCCCACAAGCCTAGTCTCAATTCACGTAATTAACTGCTTTTAAAGTTTTCCCATTCAAATTAAATAGTGAAGGATAAGAGGTAGCACATATGAGCTCCCAAGCAAAACCAAATGAGTAAACTTAGCCAAAGTGTGGCATGTAAATGGTCAAAGGTGAGTTTACTTGTTAGCATATTATGTTATGTACCACATTTAATTTGCATGAGCCATTTGTTCCCTGAACTTCTACTAAATACAGTTGAGATGCTAAAATGGTAAAGTAGCAATATCAATTTATAGCAGGTTTTTGTTTGTTTGTTTTGCCTTTGCCTGTGAATTCTCCAAATTCTTTTATTTCATCCTAGCCCTCCTCTACCCCATCATCCCAGTTCAATTAATGTTGAGTAACATGATGTACATTACGGGATTTTAGAAGAAGGTTCTATGTCAAACTCCTCCTTTTAGCAAGTACTATTTGGGCATCTTCAGATTAAACAATGACAATTTATGTATCAGCACTATACAGTATTGCTGTAGAGGGAGGAGCAGAATTGATTTAGTATGGTCCTTCCTTTTACATTGATTTCCCTCTCCCTCTTCATCTCAGATAATATATGTAATAGATAAACTACTACTTTGTGAAAAGTATTTGTGTATCCAGAAAATACGTTTGAGATCTATTTAAAAAAAAAAATCAATATAGTTCGAAATAGCAAGACAATAGTTATAAAAAGAGCCATTTGCAAATGTTTAACTCAGGACAAAAGCTAGTAAAAAACTGAAGTGTTTTCATTTTAGGTTGTTTTCCTTTTGTCTTTACTGAAATTAAAAAAAATTCTGCTGAGTAATTTCATACCTAGTATTTGACTTTTTGGACACTAAATCAAAATTGTTATAAAAGTGCATTTTTTTTGCAGTAAGGGGATGAGAAGTACAAATATAGATTATCAAAAAGAAATAATTAGACAGCAGTTTGGATTCAGCCATTCTACCCGGTAGATAATATAATAAGGAAACCCAACCAGCTCTTTGTGTACAAGATTAATTGAAGGAAATAACCTGTAACTGCCCCATATTTAAAAAAATGTAAATACATGTAGATAAACAAGGAAAAAGCCAATTTCTTTTATCATGCTTATTACCCACTATTAGGCCTGTGCAAAGTGGCTAGTATTCGCTTTGGATTTGACCGATTTGATGGACAGTGATTCAATTCAGTGATTCAAACCACTGTCCCAAATTGATTTGGCCGAATCTCCAAGTCAAACAGAACCCATCCCCTGCCCGCTTTCCCAGCCCTGGCAAAGGCTGCCCTGCCTCACCCCAGCCTCCCAGATCTTTAAAAAAAAAAAAAGCCTAGCACTCACTGGCTGCTGCCAGGCAGGGGAGGGGGGCAATCCCCACTGCACTCCACTGACCCACGCTGTGTGGGGGGCTCTGTCACAAACTGCCATCCCCTGCCCACTCTCCCAGCCCCAGCATTCCAGCTCTATAAAAAAAAATTAAAAATCCCTCACTCACCGGTTGCTACCAGGGGTGTGTGTGTGTGGGGGGGGTGATAACCACTGCACCCTGCTGCCCCATCCTGCATGGGGGGCTCTGCTATGAGCCCCCATGCCCCACCCACTCTCCCAGCCTCCCCCCACATTGCTGCCCCACCTGGCTCCAGTGTCCCGGCTCTTTAAAAAAAAAAAAAAAAAGCCCTGCACTCACCGTCTGTTACCAGGTGGGGGGATGATCTCCGCTGCCCCACACTGTACCAAGCTGTGTGTAGGGGCTCTGCCATGAGCCCCCAGAGGCCTTAATGGCTGCTGCAGCAGCCAATGAGTACAGGGTTTGTTTTTTTTAAACAACCAGGAGCTGGGGCCAGGCGGGGCTGGGAGAGCAGGCGAGGGATGGGGGCTCATGACAGAGCCCCCCCAAAATAGCAGTGGGGGGCAGCAGGGATCACTCCTTTGCCTGGCAGGAGTTGGTGAGTGGGGGCTTTTTTTTTTTTTAAAGAGCCAGAAGCTGGGGCTGGGCAGGGGTGCTCATGGGTGCTGGCAGAGCAGGCAGGGGATGGGGCCTGGTGAGAGTTCTCCCATGGGCCCCTTCCCCCTCCTTCAGCTCCCCCCGCCCCCTACTTACCAGCACAGCGTCTGGATCCAGCTCTCTTTGGTGGCAAGCTGGGACTGCCCAAATCTCTGAATCAATTCAGAGAGCTTAAAATTGATTCAGACCTTCTTATTGGTCTCCTGATTCAATTCAGATTCAGAGGTTCAGCTGCTGAATTGGCCTGAACCTCCTCTGAATCAAATCAGCACCCAAAGGTTCGCACAGCTCTACCCATTATGCAAACACCTGCTAAAAGAACATGATAGATGTGACCAATATCTTTTACATATTATACCCTATTGTGCCCTTCCTTTGTTACAAGGGAGGGCACACAAAACTTTTATTTGACTTTATTAAGTATGTTTTTATTTTGTGGAGGAAGTGTGGTCTCAAGGTTTGAGCAGTAGATTGAGATCCTGGAGATCAGGTCTGTCTGAAGACCCAGGCTACTATGTGCTTCTGTTTTCCAACTCTGTAAAAAAGTGTGGATGATGACATTCATCGCTTTGTAAAGGACTTTGAAATGTATGAATAAAATATACTGTATATCACTTAGACCTCATTACTACTACTACTATGTATTACAGAATAAGGCAATATAGTACTTTTACATATAACAAAGCAACTTTATTACTTGCATACATTTTTAGAGATTGTCAAATGATATATGGAGAAGAGAAGCAATTGTGTTATATTTTTCTGAGGAATACACACAAAAGAGGAGCTTGGGGCCCCAGCCAGGATTCTCCCACTTTGAGGAAACTTGTCAACTTCAGCTAATGACACTTCACAGAAAGGAATTTTGCCCTCCCTTCTCCTTATGACTGAGGCACAGAGTTCTTTTCCATAAGTCTACATAATCTCTTTTCCTCAAGATGGCCCTATCTTTCAGCTATCCAACCTGGATATCTGGAATGTTAAAATAAGATTTGCCTCTTACGCTCTTCAGTTCCCTTAATTTCTCCTCCCAAGCCTTGAACAAACAAGTTATAGCAGCACTTCTATGTAGAATCTAATGATAGTGGCAATGCTGGTGATGTCTAGCAACACATTGCTGAGTCAATATAACTGAGGCATTTAACAATTCAGCAATTTCATAAAATCATCTAAATTTTACATAGATCCATTTCCCATGCAGTTGTCATATCTATCTTGTAACTGGTTACAGAAGATGGGGAAACTGATCTCTTTGGCAATGATTGCTTGTTCTCACCATATTTACCAGAAACTGAAGCCAGTGGAGGGAAAAAATGGCAATGGATCAGAAAAGTATTAAATAGCAAACCAGATCCCCAAGTTATCAATAAAAGAAGATTTTACAGCTGAAGTCAATGCTGCACATGCCAGTACTATAGACTGCTCACTTACTTGCTCATGCTACGGATATCAGTTCTTAGTTTTGTGGCTAGTGAAGTTTACCAAATTAAATATGGAAAAGGAATCATTAATGCAAATCAGCAAAGTTTATCATTATGATTGATTTATTATCTCCCCTACCTGTGCCCCTTTTTTATAGCCAGTAAATTAATTTTATTTTACTGAAGTGTTCTTTGGTTTAATTGAGACACTGTCAATTGGCATGCAAAACAATTTCCCCCATTTATGATCTTTTAGTAAGAATACTATTCTGCTTGAATCTATTCTTTTGTCTTTGTATTATTTGTGTATTTCATTTTATATATATATTTTTGCACAGTGCTCCAATTATCTGAGATTGGAGTTGAAGTATTATTCAAGTTATTTGCAATACAACTCTTCTTAATTACTGTGTACTGGCTAACTATCATCCAATGTTATGCCTCAGCTCTGTATTCTTGGGCCACCCTGGCACAGGATGCAGTCTGTCTGACTCACAAAGGACTCACCACCCCTCCCTCCCCTCCTCTACCTAAACGAAACTGGTTAAGATGCAGCGAGAGACGCACCTAAGACCCTCACCAGATAAGAGTGATAAGAGTGAAACAACTGCCCTAGGTCTCATTTATATCCGAGATGGAACCAGATGACCATTCATTTACATGAGAGATGGAAAACAGAAAGCCTGAAGCAGAGACTGCAGTAAATTCTGAGACCAGAGAAGCAGGAGAGCACTGAATGATGGGGAATCTGTGCTTCCAATGTTAATCAACCCATGTTCACATACACCCAGCTCAGCATTTATCAGACCAGTTCTAATCTGGATTTGCTAAGGACTCCCCCCCCCAGAAACACACACACACACACACACACACACACACACACACACACACACAGCTTTAAGTTTAATAGGCATCTCGGGCCGTACATTCCCCGGTCCCACTATGGGAAGCCTATTTAAACTTGATTGACTAAAACTCGGTTGCCGGGTCAGGGAATGCTGAGGCAAGAGACTGAGTCAGAGGGGGTATGGGCAACATTTGAACAATGGTTAAGGGTTCATCACAGCATCCAGCCTGCTGGAGCCCTAATCCCAGGTGTTGTCATATCTTTCCCGAGATGACTGGTGGGAGTCCTCTCCAGAAAAGGTTATGAGCACCCCAATAATTGCTTTAAGTCTGTTAAAAGACTATAGTAAGATCTGGAAAAGTCATGCTAAGCTGAGGCTTGTGCACAACAAGTAAAAATCCAAAATCCTGATGCTGCAAGCTATCTATTGTTCCTGAAGAAACCATGAGATATCCCATCAGTATATCTGCCATCCATAGGAATCTCAAGATGGCTCCCAAGTATTTGGGTTACTCCCTAATCTTAAGTATTTCCTGATTATCAATCAGTTTCCTGAGATGGTCCAAACCAGATAACCCCTTGTCAATAGAAAAGACAATGATTTACACTACTGAGGGTGCTTCGAAGCAGCTGAACTGAGGGTATAAAAATCTGTAAGTGTGTGTGCTGAAAGAAGAGAAAGAAAAAGAAGAAGCAGGAGGAAAGAAGGAAAAGGAAAGAAGAAGAAAACTCCTGTGTTGACACCATCCCCTGTCATTCTTGGGACGCTGGAAGAACAGATCGTCTCTCTCTTCAAGGATTGTGCTACGGACTGTGCCTGTCAGCTTTGCAGCCTGAGTACCGTGGACTAGCTGAGACCCCAGCGTTCTCTCTCTTCTGCCTAGGCATAAACTTCTGAACCTGAACTGTATTAGTTAAGCCTGAGCTAAGTTTCCCCAAATACTTAGTGAAACCAGGGTAGTATTGTCATTGTTTGTGTTTGTTTTTCTTTTGCATGTCTATTACTACTAGTACTATTATACATTTCATATTCTTAGCAATAAATAACTTTTATAGTCAAACTGGTAGTAATTGGGTATATTTTTCCTTCTCTGCTTCTCTTTCCTCCCGTGCTCTGTAGCAACGCTTCTTTTACCTATGCTAAAGATCCCTGTGAAGCCTAAATTATTGTGGGGTCTGCTCATCAAGAAGCCAAAGAATGGGACGTGCTGAGTTTGAAACACATAAGGGGATCAGCTTGTACAGGCTGGTTGACCCAGTTTGACTCAGACATGCCCTTATGAACTGAATGCTGGCCCACGAGGGTGTCAGCTGGACACCCAGCCGGATTCAGAGGGATTCTGTTTACCTGTGTGCTTGTGTCTGACTGCATTTTATTGTTGCTCTTATGAACTGATTCTTGGCATATGAGGGTGTCAGCCTGTCCATGCTGATCAGCCTGGCCAGGTCAGGCGTGTCACGTTAATTTGTGTGTGTTTGTGTGTATGACTGATTTGGTGACTGGAGGAACCCAGTCCCATTGAGATTGAGTCCTGCAAGGTAGCTCCACTGGGGGTGAGGGCTTGCAGAAGGGAGAAATACAGCTCCGTATAGTACAACAAGCAGCACATTGACAGAATCACCAAGACCCTAGAAACTATCCCTAATAAACGAGCACACCCCAAAGTAATGGGCAAATTTGGTAACACCAAGTACCAACCAAACATGGATGATGACATAGAAAGTAACATAGCAAAACACTGTCCTGTCCAAATTCTGCTCTGCTGCTAAGCCAGTGAACCATGGACTGAACAGACACTTAGATTCACTGCCCAGTTTCTATACCCTGTCCTCAAGCAACGCAGACACTCTGGTTGACTGAACTGCAAGATGGTAATTCAGTCATGCAAAATTCCTGGATTGGCAATAAAAGTCCTGTTCATCTCTCAGGCTGCCCATGCACATGGGGTGATAGGGTGGGGCAAAGTGTTTTAATTAAAGTGGTGCCCAGACACCCACTCTAATTAAAATGGCTCACTGTCACATGTATTAAGCCCCTGTGCATTTTTGAGTGTCCACAGGATGAGGTTTAGAATCTAAACCATTTGACAAGGTTTGGATAAAGCACCCCTGCAGCCATTTTGAAACATGGAGGGGCTTAATATATGTAACAGTGAGGTAATGTTGGAATGCTCTAATTAGAATGAGGAGCAGACTTGATTAATCTGCTGCGTTTGAATTAGAATGTGAACAAGCATGTCTATAGGCATTTACCAACTTTATAGTTTGCTATTGTTCTAAACAGGTTTCATTGAAGAGCTTTAAATAAGTATGTAATAGATTTGGGAGGATCTTCATGTGATTTAAAAACAATAATATTAATTAACTTTGTACAACTGAGTGTAACTTAGTTTTAGTCCAAAGGGAGATCAGTTGGCTGCATTGCTATTATCAAGATGAACACTTTGGCTTTAAGCCTTCCACACCAATTTAGCTTTCTTCAGTATATAAATAGTACTTCATTTTCTTACACATTTAACTCCAGCAGGTTAAAGGCTGTTCTGTTTAGATATAAGGTACACATATTACCTGTAAATTAAGATGTCATGGAGCAATTAAAGGGAACAGAAACAGTTTATGTATTGGCAATCTATTTCCTGTTTCAGTTATCTGATTTTTTTTTAAAGCCTCAAACAGTGTGTGAAAGAATAACCTAGCAAGAGACTCATCCAGAAGGTAACATAAATAAAGGCACTAAAGTTTCTGAAAATAGCTTTGCCATTCACAATATTTCTTGGAATTTGTACTTTGACTGGAATTTTAAATAAGACTCAACTTGCTTTTTTAGTGGTTTATTTCAGAAATCCTTTTTTGCACAAAATGTTACACATCTTGGCATTTATACACATACCTTTTAGTTCTTGGATGTGCTGGGGATCTGCCACTTTGGAGCAGACTGCATTAATTGAGTCTCCTCCACACGCAAGATGATGTGCACTGCGCTGCACCACTTGCAGTTATATAGGCAGGGAAATGCACATCAGCATGGAGAAAAAGGTGGTGATACTAATGCACCATTTTAGACCACAGAGAGACAACGAACCAGTGTTTTACTTCAAAAGCGCACTGCCACCATTTTCTGCATGCTGACGTGCACTTTGCTGCTCGTACAATTGCAAGCATTGCAGTACTGGGTGCTTTTCAAAGCACCTGGCACTTGCACGTTTAACAATGCAAGGAACATTGCTAGTTATGTAAACAGTCAGGTTGCATATCTTACAAAAAAGTAGTAATTTTAAAAAGCATTTAGTCAAATTAGGATAATGAAAAAGTATCTATTTTTTCCTAAAAAAAGCTTTTTACATGTGAAGTAGAACTAAGCAGGGGTAAATTCCCTTTACACTAGAGCTATGTGAAACTTGATATGCTTTGTATTTGTGTAAACTCATGTAGATATTTTTTGTAGTTTTCAGCAGTGTTGTGTTGGACCTTTCAATTTCTTTCAAGTTTCACTTCTACTGTCAAGTTACAATAAAAGAAAAGATCATTTAGAATGGTCACACATCAGAGTTTCACATCAAAGCTATATTTTTACAAGAGTAGTACAAAGAGTTTAATGGCCATAGAACTCTTAGATCAATTAATTATACGTTTACATATCACAAGGCACTAAGTTCACTTAGTGGCGCCGTTACTTTTCCAGGTTATATACTACGTTTTTTAACTTTTGGTTTATTCAAACACAACATTTCAGAATAGGATCAAGTCTTGATGCAAAGATATCAAGACATTGAAAATTAATTGCCTCTCATATCTGTTAGTTCCACTTGTTAAGTACCCTTACAGTTAAAATGTGTAGTTTATTTCTAATTAGAATTTATCTGGCTCAGCTACCAACAACTGGTTCTTTCTGAATGACCCAAGAAGCAAGGAGGCAAAGACTTGACTTTTACAATAAAAGATTAGGCAGTGTGTTCAGATTAGTGAACAAATGGATCATTCTTATTTAAACCAAAAACAAAGAAACAAACACAAAAATGAACTTGATTTGAGATTGGTTTTGCCATTAAATACAAACTCATGCAAGTTTTGGGTTTTGTCTTTTGGTAAGCTTTTTCCTCAACACTTATGGCCCTTCTTGTTGGCTTAAAAATGGAACTTCAAGGTGTGTTTTTAGGAATTATCTTATAGGTATAGATATATGCACTATAAGGGGTCAACATGGGCAGCAGGGGTTAACTGGATTTCTAGGAAGCTTGGATCTAACACACAAAGCTTCTCATAGCCCTGGAAGCAGAAAGGCATGACAAGGTCAATGGTTGAACACAGCATGAGAACTGAGGGGGGCATCCCATAACACAAGATCACAGCCTTCAAGGCAGACAGGTTATCTAACACAACAAGGACACATAGCCTGAGAACCAAGGAAGTATGTACCATATTGCCCATAACACGAGATAAGTAACACCAGCTACAAGGCCCCAGAGCAGAGTGGGGCTTGAGTCCTGGTTTTGGGGGAACAGACCAAATTAGAAGGCCCAGAAGGCTACATAGATGTGTGACCATAGAGAGACAACCAACCAGAGATAGCCATGGATCAAGTTAGCAGGAGTCATCAGGAGGGAAGGAAAATGCAAAAGCAGAGACTTGAGAATAACAAAGAGTGCCTCCCTGCCCCTCCTCTTCCTTGCTGTCCCTCCCTGTCCCCCATCCCAGTTCCTCTTCCTTCTCCTCCCTGAGAGGAGTCCCTATCCCCATTCCTTTCCCCTGGGAAGGGTTCCTGAGGCCACCATGGACCAAGGGCATACCAGCAGCCTGTCTCATGTACCCCACTGGAGGGGGGCTGTGGGCCTTGGCATCCTACCTCCAGACTGTTGAAATCTGGCACCTAAGAAAAAGAGCCTCAGAGTGAAGCCTGTGTCCTGACCAGATGTACTTGGACTCTGATGACAGCCCTAGGATTGGTAGATATAGAATTGCTTGATTGTTTGTATTGTTGCTTTTTTGTTGTTGTTATCACTGACTATCAATAAATTTGCCTATTATCGAATGGAAAGGTCCTGGTTGGCCTGTGGGTTGTGCTCATCCAGAACAAAGGTATAAGGGCTGGTTCCTAAATCCAGTGCCAAGACTTCTCAACATTAAAAACCATGAATAATCAAAACATCGATTTAGGAATTTTTTCAGCCCCATCTCCTCCTATCAAGTCTAGCAAATCAAAAGTCAGTGGTCATCATCTTCAGATACAATATACAGTCATCTCATCATATCACCTACTGCACAAACTTTCCTTCATATGGAAATCCAGTGCTCCAATAAGGCACTTTTATTTATTTAACATAAATATGAAATCATGACATTGTGATAATGAATGGAAAGCTGACACATAAATGGTTAGTTTTAGCAATAAAAACAATTTCATCTCCAGATTATTCATTCAAATACAGTCCAGGTCTTGTATGACAGAAACTCATTAACAATTGACAGTGGCCTACCAAACTCAATCTAGTTCCTATTAAATGGGTACCCACATCTCAAGAACCATTAATTTAATTTACCCTCCTTGCTCATCTTTCCAGAGAGAACAAGGTTTTAAAAAACACCAACAAAAAGAAAGTAATTTTATCATTTAGAGGAGTTTCCTCTAGAAAGAGATGATACACACTGGTGAAACAGTGGGCAAGTTTCACTGGTATTGAATATGAAGTATCCATTCTATGCAGACAAAGACTTTAGGGATGCTAACCAAAGACATTTAATGAACAATGCCCTTGTAAAGAGATATACTTCTATCCTTCTCCCATACAGACATTTTAATAGTATGTTTAATTGGTCCAGCAGTGGTCTGCTTTCCCATTCACTCATGCATAGAAAGGGTGGATGTTAATGTTTCAGTAATGTCAAACGCCATGCTGGCATTATTGGTAAATCCTTGTGCTTCCTGCCCATTTTTATCTAAGACTGAAGAATTACATTTTGTGTTTGCTTTTGTTTCATGACACAGGTAGTTTACTTCTATAGCAGATAAAGTACCGTGAGTAATACTGGAAGTCAGCAAACCAAAAAAGAAGTAGAAAAACTAGTCAAAGTTAAATTCTGAACATGGCATGACAACAGGAACCCAGTTTCATCAGGACCATATGAAAAACCTGACTAGGAGAAACATGTGGTCCCAACCTAATGAGTTTAGTTGCCATGAAATTTAGAAATTGTTTTGTGAAATAATAAACCTAAACATATTTTATGAATTATAACAACCTATTTATATACCTCTTTCATTATTAATTTGCATTAAGTGAAAATATTAGGAAAATTCTTTGAGACCTCCTCACTAACCATGAAAAAAATAGATTGAGAAGACTCTCACATTTTCAGAAAGGTGCCAAAGACTGCCTGATCTGAAAGGTGCCAAAGATTGCCTGACTGCCTTACTTCTGCAAATAACACAAAGTTTAATTTTAATCTTTGCATTATATCTGTGAATCTCAAATTAATATTTCATAGATTTCATAGACATTAGGACTGGAAGGGACCTCACAAATTCACTGGGTCTAGCCCCCTGCCCAAAGGGCAGGCATTCAGCAGGGGTCAAATGATCCCAGCAAGATAGGCATCCAAGTGTTTCTTAAAGGAATCCAGAGTAGGATAAAACATGTACCATGACCATTAACTTTAATTAGAATGGTATGTGCATTTCTGAGGGCATTACTTAATTTCTATCCTCTCAGTTTAAAAGTTATATTTTCTAGATAATACTCAGGTAAGGCAAGTCAATAAAAAAAAATTAAGATGTGCCTTAAAAGAGATTTTAAGCACAGTGAATCAGATAATTTAATATTAATAACTAGGAGGTAATGTATCTTAGAAGAGCAATCATGAAGAAAAAATATTTTACTGAAAATAAGTAACAAAGATGGCAGACGTAGACTAATAGTATGTAGATATTTGAAAGTAGGAACTTCATGCAAACTGGGTGCATCTACACATGCAATTGATGCGCTCAAATAAAAACTTAGGGGCATATTGCTCTGGAGTTTTTTGCTCCTGGGTGGTCCATCTGAATGTGTACTTGACAGCAAAAAGCTCAGGGGCAATTAGCTCCAGAGTTTATTTGTACACAGTATGTGGAGCCTGATGGTTGTAGCCCAGGATGGCAGGTGATGCAGAGGGTCAACCTGCCAGCCCAGGGCTTTTCCAACCAGACTCCATGTATTGTGGAGCAGCTGGCTGGGGCACAAGACTGCTTCAGTGTGGGGGCTGCCTGCCAGCTAACTACCCCTCACTGATGCATCCTTGTGCCCTAACCCACCCAATCACCATCTACCTGAGCTTTTAAGTGCAGGAATTTACTGTGTCATTTGATAGTATACATGTATCTGATGGTGCAGTAAATTAGTTTACATTGGCTTAATTGCTGCTCACATGTAGATGGTGATGCTTTACTGGGTGCATCTATGAGACGCCAACTGCTTGGTAGCCTAATAGTTGCTAGCTCCCCCACAAGTGGATCAAGGCTAGGAACCTGCCCCTCCCATGCAGCTCTCTGCAAGCCCCATTCCCCTTAACAGGGTGCCAGGGCCAGGAGCTCCCTGATGCCAGGGGCGAGGGACAGTGTCCTTGCACCAGTAGCAGACAGCCCCTGGGGCCAAGAGATAGCTGTCTCCTAGCCCAATGCTCCCTGCCATTCTCTGAGTTAGCATCCAGGGGAAGCCTGCAGCTCCCACCAGTGGCCACAGAGGTGCAATGCAGGGTTGTAGAGAACTGGGAGCAAATCCTCTCCCAAATCCTCACATGTTTAGACACCTACCCAAAAACCCTAGTAAATATAGGCTGAATTAAATGCATGTGCAAATGCACCCACTGCATATAAATTAGTCTACTGCACAGTAAAGTGCACGTGTAGATATGCCCACAGACTACTAAAAAAGGCAATCAAGGTTTTAGGGTGTATAAACAGAGGGAATAGTTATGATTCAAGAGAAATAATGGTTCCTATCATAAGACTATATTTGGAAAACAAAGTCCAATGGTCACAAACTGCTGGAAGATCATTTTGGACTGAACATAAGGAAGCATTTCTTTACTATCCACGTCTCCAGAGTCTGGAATAGACTCCCCTCAGAAGTGGTGCAAGCACCTACTCTGGACATATTCAAGATGCATTTGGATAATTATCTTGCTGCGGTCCTCTGACCCCAGCTGACTTCCTTCCCTTGGGCAGGGGGCAGGAACAGATGATCTTGTGAGGTCCCTTCCAGCCCTACTGTCTTTGAAATCTATATAATCTATGGAATATAATGTACAGTCCTGGACAGAGCACAAAGAATATACAAATCCTGAGAGGTTCAGTAGATTGCTCTGATTTATCTAGAGATTAGAAGGTCTACTAAAGACTTCAAGTGCTGAATATGTTTGTTTGGTTTTTTTTTAATAGAGAGAAGTGGATTACAGTGTAGAAGCATTTAAAAGAGTCAAAACTCCACAACCTTGGGGAAAGCCTTTACAGATTCCAGAGAATGATTAAAGCAGAAAGCTATTGCTCTGGGGCTAGTAAAAAATTATTCAGAACTGATAATAGAGTGGAAGATGTGTATTTCAAGAATGCCCATATTTATTATGGTAAATGATAAGAAACAATTTTGGAAGGGATATTAAAACCCTAATAGTAGGAATTTCCATAACTGTCTACAGATTGGTTCTAAATGTTTTAAAACTTCCTTTGAAGCATCCAGTACCAATTAATGTTGGAGAGAAAATATCAGACTCAGAATTTGGTTCGGCTTGGCTAGGGCAGTTTAGTGAAACCCAAAGTTATGAAAAAAAATTGCAGAAGGTGACTAAAATGTGGAAAAGACACCTAAGAGATATCCAGTCCAGAGGCAGTACTTTATATTTTCCATGAAATCCTCATTTTTGAGGTTCTATAGATTTTCACAGCCCAGGAAAAGCTCACTTTTTTCCCCAGAGATTCAAAGTCATATGTGTAAAAAGGCATCTTCCTTAAAAGTATTTTTCAAAGAAACAAGTGCATTGTATAGTCTTTTTACAACTTTTGCATTGTACCACTTCCCCCCTGGTCCATTCCAGGCAGGAAGGGGAGCAGCCAACTGCTCAGAAATTTCCATCACTAGAAATGAATACCTTTTCATACCCAGAGGCATCAGCTCATATCAAGGTAGTGTCCGAAGTACAGAAGCAGAATCCTGCATCCTCCCCAGGTTCTTGCCCCCAAATTCCAGCTGTTCCCTGGCCTCACTGCCATTGGCTTGTCACCTGCAGGTTACTTTCTATCATCCTTCTATTTGTAAGTTCTTTTTCTCAATCTATGATAGATGTCATAGACATTCGGGATGGAAGGGACCCTGAAGGATCATTGATTCCAGTCCCCTGCCCCAGGGGCAGGAAGTCACCAGGGATCATAGGATCCCAGCAAGATAAGCATCCAAATGTGTCTTGAAGGTGTTCAAAGTGGGTGCTTGAACCGCCTCTGGGAGCAGTCTATTCCAAACCTTGCGGGCTTGGACAGTGAAGAAGTTCTTCCCTATGTCCAGCCTGAATCGGTGACAGCGGAGTTTGTGACTGTTCGATCTTGTCATCCATTGGGGTGCTCTGGTGAACAGACATTCCCTCAGATCCTGGTGAACACTCCTGATAAACTTATAGGTGGCCACCAGATCACCCCTGAGACTCCTCTTCCAGGCTGAAGAGTTCCATGGCTCTCAGTCTCTCATCATAAGGTCTGTTTTCCTGACCTCTGATCATGCGCATGGCTCTCCTTTGCACTCTCTCAAGCTTCTCCACATCCTTTTTGAATTGTGGAGCCCAAAACTGAACACAGTACTCCAGCTGCAGCCTCACCAAGGTCGAGTACAATGGGAGAATGATGTCCTGGGATTTGCTTGAGAAGCATTTGTGGATGAAAGCCAGCGTTTTGCTTGCTTTACTAGCTGCAGCATCACATTGAAGGCGCATGTTCATCTTGTGGTCAATCGTGACCCCCAAGTCCCTTTCATCTGCAGTGCTAACCAGTGTAGCACTGCCAAGCCTATAAGCATGCTGAAGGTTTTCCCTCCCAAGGTGGAGAACCTTGCATTTTTCAGTGTTGAACACCATCAGGTTCTCATCCACCCATTTCATAAGCCTGTCAAGATCTTCCTGGATTGCCCTTCTGTCCTCAGGTCTGGATGCTTTACCCCAGAGTTTGGTGTCATCAGCAAAGTTGGCCAGTCCGCTTCTGACACCAATGTCCACATCATTGATGAAGATGTTAAACAGCATAGGCCATAGGACAGAGCCTTGAGGGACCCCACTGGTGACCACGCACCAAGACGATTGGCTTCCGTCAACCACAACCTTCTGGGTCCTACCGCAGAGCCAATTCCCCAGCCCGCGGATTGTGGTGATGTTGAGGCTGCAGTTAGCCAGTTCTGCCAAGAGGTGATCATGGGATATCAGATCAAAGCCTTTTTTTAAGTCAATAGATTCATAGCAGTAGGGTCGGAAGGGACCTTGTAGATCATCAAGTCCAACCCCCTGCCCTGGGCAGGAGAGAAAACCGGGCTCAAATGACCCCAGCCAGGTAGACATCTAGCCTCCTTTTAAAGACCACCAGGGTAGGAGCCATCACCACTTCCCTTGGAAGTTGGTTCCAGATCCTAGCTGCCCTGACTGTGAAGTAGTGCCTTCAGACGTCTAGTCCAAACCTACCCTCTAACAATTAGTGGCCATTATTCCTTTTTTTCCCCGGGGGGGGGGTTAGGGGGAACAGGGTCTCTCCCAAACCCTGATGGTCCCCCCTGGTGAGTTTATAGATGACCACCAGGTCCCCCCTCAGCCTTCTCTTGTGAAGGCTGAACAGGTTAAGGTCCCATAGCCTCTCTTCATAGGGTCTGCCCTGCTGTCCCCAGATCATGCGGGTCGCCCTCCTCTGGACTCTCTCGGTGCTGTCCACATCCCTCCTAAATTGCGGCACCCAGAACTGAACACACTACTCCAGCTGTGGCCTGACCAGTGTCACATAGAGGGGGAAGATATATGACATCAATCTCTTTCCCCTTGTCCAGGTGATAGGTCACCTGGTCGTAAAAGGAAATAAAATTGGTCAAGCAAGACCTACCCACAGCAAACCCATGCTGGCTATCCCTCAGGATGCTGCCATTGGCCAGTCTGTTAAGAATGGCCTCTTTGATAATCTTTTCTAAGACCTTCCCTGGAATACAGGTAGGCTGATGGGTCTGTAGTTTGCTGGATTCACTTTCCTCCCTTTCTTGAAGATAGGCACCACATTGGCCTTCTTCCAGTCTTCAGGCACTTCACCAGAGCACCAGGAGTTCTTGAAGATCTGTGCCAGGTGCTGAGCTATGATGTTTGCCAGCTTCTTGAGTACCCTGGGTGTAAACTGTCAAGACCAGCTGACTTGAAGGTGTCCAGCCTCTCAAGGTGTTCCTTCACAAGGTCAGCATTGATGGAGGGTAAGGAATCACCCTCACTCAGGTGTTCCTGTCCTGTAATGGACAGGGGCACCCCTTGGGACTGGTGAAAAACCGATGCAAAGTACTCATGTAGCCAGTTGGCTTTTTCCTGGGCATTGGTTTTCACTTGTCCCATCTGGTTTAGCAGGGGTCCAATATTGTCCTTGCTTTTCTTCCAGCTCCCCACATATCTAAGAAAGGACTTTTTGTTGTCTTTGATACTTGTACCTAATTGGAGTTCCATTACAGCCTTGGCTTTCCTGGTTTGCTCCCTGCACATCTGGACTAGTGCAGAGTATTCCTCCTTGGAGGTCGATCCAGTCCTCCATCCTTTTTAGGTCTGTCTTTTTAGATGCAGGAGGTCCGCTAGTTCCCTGCTGAGCCAAGGGGACTGCTGTGCCCTTTTTCTGCCTTTCCTTTGAGACAGAATAGACTTTGCTTGCACATCCAGGATCACTCCCTTGAGGAGGAACCACTTATCCTGAACTCCTGTCCCCTTTGGGTCATGGTCCCTTAGGGCCTCACTGATAAGCCTCCTGAGCTTGTCAAAGTCAGCTTTCCTGAAGTCAAGGACTTCTGTGTTGCTGACTGACTTGTCAGCTTTATGGCAGATGGTGAATGTGATCAGCTTGTGGTAACCATCACCCAGCTTCCCTTCAATTCTTAGGTCACTGATTAGGTCCTTAGCCTCTCTTGCGGTGTGACTGCCCTCCCCCATAATTTGATATCATTCACAAACTTGGCCAGGTAACATCTAACTCCTGAATCCAGATCATTGATGAAGATGTTAAAAAGTACTGACCCAAGTACCAAGCCCTGAGGGACTCCACTGGTCACCCTGCACCATGTTGATTTGCTCCCGTTGACTAGTACTCTTTGGGTCTGACTCCATAGCCAGTTTCCTAGCTATCGGACTGTATAATGATCAAGGCCACAGCTCCCCAGCTTAACCATGAGGACATCATGGGGAACTCAGTCAAAGGCTTTCTTGAAATCCAGATATATGATGTCTGCAACAACTCCTTTGTCCAGGGCACAGGTTACCTGGTCATAGAAGGCGATGAAGCTGGTCAGGCAAGACCTGTCAGTCACAAAGCCATGTTGGCTGTCATTCAGAAGCTTGCCTTCCATCAGTCTGGTTTGATGGACCCCTTGACAATTTTCTCCAGGATTTTACCAGAAACAGATGTCAGACTGACTGGTCTATAGTTCCCCAGGTCATCCCTCCTCCTTTTCTTGTAGATAGGGACCACTTTGGCTCTTTTCCAGTCATTCGGGACCTCACCAAGTGCCATGAATTTTCAAATATCTCTTCCAAGGGGGATTCAATGATGTCTGCCAGCTCCTTCAAGACTCTTGGGTGCATTCCATCTGGGCCTGTGGACTTGTGAATTCAAGGGATGCCAAAACCTGTTGGCCCCAAACAGAACTTAAACAAACCAAAATCAATGGCTGGCCAACTAATAGTTCAATGGGCAGTAGAACTGAGGAGGAGATCCAAGCTCCCACATCTATCAACTGGATGCTGGATGGATATTTATATATATATCCTACTATTTACATTACTATATACACTATTATTTACACTACACTACTATTTACACTACTATATACAGGGGTACATACATATAAGAAAAGGAAAGATGGGCAAAATTTACCTAGGGAGATTATGAGACTGTACAACTGGTTTTAGAATAAAACAAGCCAGGACTACTCTCAAGCATTCTCCTGTCTCTGTATTGATGATGTAGTCTTCAGGTCAAATAATGTTAATCCACACTCTTGTCAATGTTGGAAAACTTCAGTCACAAACTATCCTGCAAGTAGACACGCTTGCTTTCCCACCTTGTAACCCCTCTCACTCAGGTGCACAGGCTGTCTCTGTCAGTCTGTCAACCTTTCAGGCACTCCAACCTCTGAGGTGCCACACAGACACTCTTAGACTCCCAGTCCCTCTCAAGCACTCCAGACTTACTATCAACCTCCCAGGCACTCACTTTGTCTCTCTCTGTCTCCCAGACACACCCTGACTCTGAGGTGAGGGTTCCTTTTTATATCTGCTCTGCACATGGCACTCCAGATTTTCACATGATGCACACAGGTAATTTCCACATGGCACACAGGTAATAACCGATTTTTGTGCATGGCACACTATCTTTTCCACATGGTCCTCTACTTTTCTTACCCTGCAGGCTGCAGGTTCACCATGAGTTCAAATGATGTTCATAGCCTTACAATCACTCTCCTCCAATTGGCCAGAGGGACAGGATCACTTAATGACCATCTGTAACCAAAATTCAGCAATGATGGGTGGGGCCACCAGAGCCCCTCAGCCAATCTTTTAATCTCTATCCCCCTGCATCCATCTATGGTTCTTAAAGGGATATTGTTTACTGCCTATATTTGCATGTGTGTCAAAATAAAGAGGTTGTAGTAAAGAAAATAAGCGGGCAAAGCAAAAAATATACTTGATAAGAATCAATCTGTCATGTTCATATATAGTATCTCTGTTTATGGTTGGAAGAGGAAATTTCTTGAACTAACTCTAATGACATAGCTGGTTTGCCAGGGTTCAGAACCTGATTTGTTAGAAGATCCATTGAACAGAAAATGGCAGAGAGAGAGAGAGAGAGAGAGAGAGAGAGGTTGTAAGCTGCTTTAGGCTGACACAGATGGATGAGGAGCCAGGGTCTATAACAAGAGGGCTCTAACTTGATTCCTGAGCACCAAGGAACACCACTGTCTTGAGAGGAGCACCAAGCATGGGTAAGAGTATGCATATAGGTCTCTGTTCTACCAAATTCATTTCTTAGGGCATTGTTCACCTTATACTGTGAGCTGCATAATATTGATTGGTGTTAGTGTTAGTTCGAGTTTAGATCAGTTGCACATTTATGTCAGCAGGGGTCAGGAGGACTGAAAGGTAGGAATCCCTTCCCCCATTCTAAGCTCCCCTCCTGCCTCCTGCTCCCTGAGGCTCTCCCTCATCTCTGGGCCTTCCCCACCACACAGATTTACCCCCACTCCTGGATTCCACCCCCACCCCTCACCTTCTCACTTACTTATGGCTACCTGTTTTTTTCTATCCTAGGGAAGCAGACAGGGAAGGGTTACCACTGCTGTCAGGCTGCTGTTCTTTGCTGGGATGAACACACCCAGACAGAAGCAGTGGCTGCAGCAGCATCTGGGCAGGCAGGTTTACCCTTCCCTGACTGATCCCCTGGGATAGAAAGCAAAGGGCAGCCACAAGTAAGTGTGAGAGGGACATGGGACAGTGAGCAGGGTCTAGGATGCTAGGGAGGCCAGGTGCATAGGCTACAGAAGGAGGGCTAATGGGGCTTAGCCCCCCCCCACAAACATGGGGTAGCAGTAGGGCCATATGGCAGCCTGGCCATAGGATCTGGTGGCTGCAGCAGGGGTGGGAAGGGGTGCATGCACAGAAGTGGAGGGAGTGGGGCTGCAGGTGGGGTAGGTGCTGCAGAGCTGGGGCAGGGTGCAGGACTGAGCCACGAGTGGCTCATCTGGGGAGTGCAGCTCCTGCTGCTTTGCATATCCAGGGAGGCACGGGGGTGGAGGGGTATGCCCCCAGATCTGTGCAGGGTGAGGGCAGGCTGCAGATGTAGGCTGGGACCAGGGCTGCACTGAGCTCTTCCTGGCAGGGGGTGGGGGAGCTGGCCAGACTGCACTCGGGGTGGGTGGTGGTGGAGGCACTGGGAAGGGGAGCTATAGGGGGGCTGCAATCTCTCCAAAATTCACCACCCACTTCAAGCATAGCCCAGCCCAACCCTCCCCCCCACAATTGGTAAGAGCCCAGCCCACAGCCAGCCCTCACCTCAAGCTCAGATCCTGGACACAAGGCCCCCATATCCTCCTGGGGTGCATGTAGCAGTGGGAGCTGCCACCACTTCCTCGAGCCAGGTGCCCCCCAAATGAGCCGCGTGCAGCTCTGTCCCATGTCCTGCCCTGGCTGTGTACAGCCTGCCCCTGCCCCAGCCCCACCCCCTCCCTCACTGCCATTGGGGGGATGACTGAGGCCCCAGGGGTGAGGAAGAGAGCAGGGCACAGGCAGGAGCAGGGGCTGGGGTGAGTGAGTCCTGCCTTTGCCCCACTCACTCCCTCACCCCCAGGGCCTCAATCTTCCCTACCCCCATGGCAGTGAGGGAGGGAGTGGGGTAGTAGGGCTGATTTGGGTCAGTAGTGGGGGAGTTGTTTATTCTAAGATGTAGCCTAGAGTGCCCACACCTTAATATAATAGGAGCTGAGTAGCACAGATTTGAAATAATCTTGGCCTGAGGTGGCATCTCTTTGAGCTGCCTAACAAGTGTTTAAAACTAGTTTCAGGTGTTAATGTCCAGGCAATTCAAGGGTTAATAGCTTCAGGAGCTGCCCAAAATTACAAATAACAAGTCCCTCAAAGTGCTTTGTGCCTTTTAGATGTACAAAGAAGTTTTACGAAGGAACAGTCACTTAGGGACTGTGACATAAGTAAGGACAGGTATTTCTTAATCCAGAAATCCAAGTCCTTTTACTTTTCCTTGTCCCTTTAAAACAACATAGTAATAATGAAAAGAAAATTCAGTCCTTTCATATACTCTTTGCAAGTACCCCAGCTCATGGCACGGGCTTTGTTCTGTCATTCCAGCACTTTGAGAAATCAGTTTTACAGTTATAAGGATGTTAAACTGCATTAAACAAGGCTTGTAAATGGATCTTTGTTGGGATGCAAATAAACATACAAATAAAAAAAAAATCAATAGTCTAATCTTTCTCTTTTTATAACTTTTAAGTATAATTTATGTTAAAATTCTGTCAGTTTAATTCCCAGTAAATTGTATGGGTGCCTTCCATACTCTGGAAGGCATTACATAGAAAGATAAGAGTATTAGTGTATTCTCTCCCATCCTTCCTGCACAAGGGTTTAACAACCATTTTCTGGCATTTGAGCTGACGCAAGAGACCTATCCAAAAAGCATTTAGAACAATCACAAACTGTTTAGCTTCAAGATATAGTACTAAGGACTTAAAGGGAACATTGCAGCACTGGAAACAAAGAGCTCTAAGAATACATTCAATAGTTAATTCACATTGTAGTCTTAAAAATTATCTGATTTGCATGACATTTTATGATTATAACACATTTTAGAGTTCTGTAATGTGTAATGAGAATACACTTTGTCATCAAAAAAGTGCATCATCTTCCCTTTCATTTTCTGAATGTTTCTTACAATTATGAAAATTGCTTTCAGAATGAAGTTAATATTCATACTAGAATAAAGCATCTGCTATAGCAGATGGGGAAAATGACATCAAGTTCAGCTGGTATAATAACCCTTTAGGATCAACATGTAGTTTACAAAAATAATTTGTAATTCATTTTGGATAAATTAAATTTGAAATTATGGTGCTCCATCAAGACAGGGTGCAGCTGCTCATACTACCAGTTTGTCAGGGAATAAATACTATTTGTTATAGTTCTTAAAAATCAAACAGGAGATTGAGGGACTTTCCTGAACACTACATACAGTCTTGAAACTTCCATCTGGTGTGTTTATGTTCTATAATGGCTGAACTCTGGTTTGGACTGGCAGCTTTTGAAAGATTCAGATTAAATAACTCAAACCAAAAACCCAAAATTGAATTTTGAGACAGTCTTAGTTTTTAAAGTTAAAATAGTACATGGGTCCTGCTATAGTATGAGGAAGTTCCTCTTTCTAGTTCTTTTTTAAATGGATATTTCCCTTCTGGGCCTGACATAGCTGTGGGCAGATGTTCTGTATGCAAAAGGAATTAGACAGGCAGAGTATTACCTGTTTTAACCTTACTGCCACACCTACATAATGTGTACGGGCTTCCACCAGGTAACAAAAATACATGAAATATGCTTTGCTGTCATTAACCGAACTGGGTTCACCCTATCATTTTCTGCTACTGAAAAGTAAAGAATACTTGTGTCAAATCATAAAACTTTCTCAAAGGCCTTGCTTGAAGTCATCCTCTCTTAGCTATCTCAAGAATTCATTTGAATCATTCTCTTGAAGTCTATCATACAATGCACTCTGTATTTTAATCAATCGTTTTCATAAGGAATTTTAATTTTGCTTCCCTGCCTATTAATTATACCAGTACTTTGACTGCAATATTGTATGGAAGTGCCATGGATACAGCAACAATACAGTAAAATGGGAAACCTTCTAATGCTGTGTCTGGTCATCTCAATTGACTGCATCTCCCACACTGACATGGTGGTACCTACCACAATGTACCACATACTACATATCCCTCATGTCCCTGTTATGAACTAAAACTGCCCCAAATTGATGTCGAATTGAGAGCTTCTGTGGAAGGGGATGTACCCTTCTTGCTTCCTGAAAGGGACAAAGAAACTGGCAGTCATCTTGTGGCACAGTACCTCCAGCTGGAAAAAAAATCTTTTTTCTACGTTTTTTTCTACCTTCCAAAAACAAGGTGCATATCTTATTTGGGGTCCTATGGTATGAGAGAAAATATGATAGTATTTAGCACGCTCAAAGAAACACTCAGTTAATCTTCACAATGCCAAGACGGAATCGAAGGATGAGAAAGTAGAAGGATTGTGGGTTAGGTTATATGGGGGGCAAGGAGAAAGGGATTTGGTAGTAGGGGTCTGCTACAGACCCCGACACCAAGGGGAGGAACTAGATTCAGGGCTCCTGAGGCAGCTCTCGGAGACCATAAAAGCTAAGGAGGCGGTAGTCATGGGGGACCTAAACTACCCAGACATCTGCGGGGAGACGCAGACAGCAAAGTCCCACCATTCACGCAGGTTCCTATCCTGTGTACAGGACCTCCACCTGATGCAGGAGGTACACAGTCCCACTAGGGGGAATGCCTTACTGGATCTGGTATTGGCAACAGGGGATAATATGGTAGGGGACCTACAGATCGGTGGTCATCTGGGGGACAGTGATCAACAAATAATAGAATTCATCATAAGACATTGAGTGGGTAAGGTAACTAGTAGGGTGAAAGTGCTAGACTTTAGGAAAGCTGATTTCAATGAACTCAGGTGATTAGTCAAGGACGCACTGCAGAGTAGGAGTTTTGAAGAGATGGGAGCCCAGGAAGGGCAGCTGTGCCTTAAGGAAATGATCCTTCGGGCACAGAGGGAGACGATCCTGATACGAGGAAAAAGAGGGAAAGGGGCCAGGAGGCTTCCTTGGCTGACCAGAGAAATCCAGGGCAGCCTACAGGCCAAAAGGGGGGCACACAAAACGTTGAAACAGGGAGAGATTACCAAAGAGGAGTATACCTCCTCTGCTCGCATTTGTAGGGAGGCAGTTAGACAGGCCAAAGCTACCATGGAGCTGAGGATGGCATCCCAAGTTAAGGATAACAAAAAATTGTTTTTAGATATATAGGGAGTAAAAGGGAAGGCCCAGGGAGGAATAGGACCCCTACTAAATGGGCAGAAGCAATTGGTGATAGACAGGGGGGATAAAGCTGAACTCCTCCATGAGTTCTTTGCCTCAGTGTTCCTAAGTGAGGGGCACGACAAGTCTCTCACTGGGATTGTAGAGAGGCAGCAGCAAAACGTCAGACTACCATGCATAGACCCTGAGATGGTGCAGAGTCACTTGGAGGAACTGGATGTGTTTAAGTCGGCAGGCCCAGATGAGCTCCATCCAAGGGTACTGAAGGCACTGGCTGATTTCATTACACAGCCACTGGAGGGAATATTTGAATGCTCGTGGCACACAGGGCAAGTCCTGGAGGACTGGAAAAGGGCCAATGTGGTCCCCATTTTCAAGAAGGGGAGGAAGGAGGACCCGGGCAACTATAGTCCAGTCAGTCTCACCTCCATCCTTGGCAAAGTCTTTGAAAAAATTATCAAGGCTCACATTTGCGAGAGCCCGGCAAGACAAATTATGCTGAGGGGAAACCAGCATGGGTTTGTAGCAGGTAGATTGTGCCTGACTAATCTAGTCTCTTTTTATGACCAGGTTACAAAATGCCTGGATGCAGGAGTAGGGGTGGATGTCGTATACTTAGACTTCAGGAAGGCCTTCGATACGGTATCCCACCCCATACTGGTGAAAAAGTTAAGAGGCTGTGACTTGGATGACTACACAATCCGGTGGGTGGTGAATTGGCTACAGTGTCACACCCAGAGAGTCGTAGTGGATGGGTCGGTTTCAACCTGGAAGGGTGTGGGCAGTGGGGTCCCGCAGGGCTTGGTCCTTGGACCGATACTCTTCAGTGTCTTCATCAGCGACTTGGATGAGGGAGTGAAGTGTACTCTGTCCAAGTTTGCGGATGACACAAAACTGTGGGGAGAAGTGGACACGCCGGAGGGCAGGGAATAACTACAAGCAGACCTGGACAGGTTGGACAAGTGGGCAGAAAACAACAGAATGCAATTCAACAAGGAGAAATGCAAAGTGCTGCACCTAGGGAGGAAAAATGTACAGCACACCTACAGCCTAGGGAATGGCCTGCTGGGTGGCACGGAAGCGGAAAGGGATCTTGGAGTCCTAGTGGACTCCAAGATGAACATGAGTCGGCAGTGTGACGAAGCCATCAGAAAAGCTAACGGCACTTTATCGTGCATCAGCAGAAATAGATATAGATCTAAGGAGGTGATACTTCCCCTCTATCGGGCGCTGGTCAGACCGCAGTTGGAGTACTGCATGCAATTCTGTATACCGCACTTCAAGAGAGATGTGGATAACCTGGAGAGGGTCCAGAGAAGGGCCACTCGTATGGTTAAGGGCTTGCAGGCCAAGCCCTACGAGGAGAGACTAGAGAACCCGGACCTTTTTAGCCTCCGCAAGAGAACGTTGAGAGGCTACCTTGTGGCTGCCTATAAGTTCATCACAGGGGCACAGAAGGGAATTGGTGAGGTTTTATTCACCAAGGCGCCCCTGGGGGTTACAAGAAATAATGACCACAAGCTAGCAGAGAGCAGATTTATACTAGACATTAAGAAGAACTTCTTCACAGTTACAGTGGTCCAAGGTCCCTTGGAATGGGTTCCCAAGGGAGGTGGTGCTCTCCCCTACCCTGGGGGTCTTCAAGAGGAGGTTAGATAAGCATCTAGCTGGGGTCATCTGAACCCCAGCCTATGCAGGGGGTTGGACTCGATGATCTATTGAGGTCCCTTCTGACCCTAACATCTATGAATCTATGAATCTATGATCAAGTAACTAAGCATTACTCTTCTTACAGAAGGAAAATTTGAGGTATGGAGATGAAATAACGTAGGACCACACTACTAATTGGTTGCAGGGCTCAGGTTGGATCTTGGAATTCCGGTTGGTTGGAAAATGACTTTATCCCCCCGCATGAAAATTTTAAAAGAACAGTAAAAATAAATACATAAATAAATAAAAAATAAAAGAGGGGAGGTGTTATTCAAATGCTCTAGATTTTTTTTTTGCAAAATTAAAAAATAAAATGTTGAGCCCCAATAAAAAATATTTAAGTCTTTTTCTTTCCCCCCACTATGGAAAGCCGTCTACATCGGGAAAAGCTCAATATTTTTCTAGAAAGTAACAGTTATGTATGTAACCCTTCTGCCAGGCACCGGTCAGCAGCCAGACAGGCCAGGTTTGCATTTTGGGGTACCCGATAAATTATGGCAGTGGCTCAAGACCCCGTCCAGAAATCTGGGAACACTAAATTTGATGGGCTGTCCTGTATAAACAAAAACTCTTCTTTGCAAGCAGTATAAACACAAAACCAAAATTTATTACAGAGAATAAAAAAATAAAAGAAAACACTGAATATAATTTAAAAACACTTAAATACAAAAAAAAAAAAAGTCTATTGACGGCACCCTCTTGGGGGGACTTTACCCATACCCAGACAATCTGGGACTTGGGCCTCCCCAACAGGTATAACCAGGGGCCTGCGGGCTGGACAAAGGGCCCATACAGGTGAGTCCTATGAGCTGCTCCTTGGGTTCACTGCACCAAGGAGAGCTCCTTAGTGTGGACCCTTCTGAATTTCAAGCAGCTCTGTTACTCTTGGGGAAGTGGTAGTGCCGATCTCTGCTCCCAGGGAGAGGCTGTGTGTGTGGGGGCGGGTGGGGCGGGATTACTGTGGTTCCAGCAAGCATGCATGCACTCCAAAACTTCTGGGTTGGATTATATGCCCTGATGAACTGAAAGCTGCAGGACAAACTCAAAAGGGAGCCAGGCTGATTACTGGCTGCAGCTGGCCCAACCACACAGCTGGACTGGAGTGAAGGACCATCACAAGAAACGGGGGAAAACCCTCCATGCCTGGGCTGCAGGTAGTTTGGGTCACACAGCTTCACTGGGAACAGGAAGTTGCAAACCTCAACCACAGCCCAAAGCTGGCAGGATTAGAACTTCCAGGTTTCAACCCTTTTTGAAACTGCCAGGCCTAATTCCTAGCCAACCAACACAAGGAACCAATCAATACCTTCCTCCCCAGTATTAATCCCTTAAAAAATCAGAAAAAGAGAAAGAAAAGGAAGAGAGAGGAGCTCCCAGACATAGGAACAATTCCCTCTCCCTCTCTCTCTACTCTACCTGAGTTTCCTCTTTCTCTAGCTGCAAACCCCTCCTCCCTTGGAAGAGACTTCACACTTCAGCATCCCCAGGCACCTTTTCTTCCTCCCCAAACCAGCCTTGCTCATCTTACATCCCTCTGAATGACATCACCATGGCCTTGTCCAGTCAGGGAGTGCCACACTCCAGTCTCTCTCTCAACCAATCTGCCTGAAAGGTCTTTGCTCCCCCTGGCCAATCAGGCCAGAAGATTTTACATATTTTGCTCAGATACAAGGCCCCAGCTTTCCATGTGCAGAGCACATGGCCAAAACAACAGGGGCCATTTTGCCCCCACAATACACAGCAACCAAAAGCACACCCTTTGCCATATATAACCCAAGTGTGTGTGGGTGTTACATCTAGGAATCCAATTTTCCATAAAAAACCCTCTTTTATGTTTGGGTTTTTTTGACCAGCACTATCCAGGGATTCCTTTCTCCACCCTTATGCATATTTCAATGATGTTCACATTCATATTCTACCAAGATCACACATTCTGCTGTGTATCAACCAGTATGGTGTACAACTTTCATAATGGTGTTTTATTCACAGCATGAGGCAGACTATATAGATCAGTCTTTGCAGATTCACTGAGGGCTTTGTTACACATTAATTTTAGGCAGCTCAGAGAGCTTTTAATCCTTGTACTGTCCACTCATTAAGATGTGTAAATTGGTTTTAAGCATCCCTTAGGCATCTTAAAGTTATATTCCTCCAGGGCAGGTTTGCCTCTCATCCATGTTACCCAGCTCATGTTCCACAAATATGTGACCACTCCCCACAGATAAGCCACCTGAGTTTCAGTCCTCCAGCATCCTAGGAAGCAGTGTCCCTTCCCCTCAGCTTCCTGTTTTGTGTGGACAACTCATAGCTGTAGCTCCTTGCCAAACCCCTGCTTGCAAGCCCTCTAGCAGCAAGTCATAGCTGTGCAGGCCAAGAAGGTTTGTAGCTGGAATGTGTAAGTACTCTAAACTAACACTGACACCAATCAATGTTTTAGAAACTAAAATGCAACGTGTAACAAGGCCCTAAGAGGAATAAGTTCTATCAGAGCAATTCCATTTTTGCTTTCTGTGCACAAACCTATTTTTATGTTAGATGCCTTTTAGAACATGGAAGTGGAAGCTTGATGTTGACCTTCTTGTGCTTTCTTCCATGTCATTATGGGGTAGCAGGGAGCAGTATTTCACTATGAAGTCTTTCAGGTAACAACTACAATCCATGCACATACCTTCTGGAGTAGTAGGGTGGTCTTGCCCTGCTATAGGGCAATAATTAAAGAGATATGTTACAGATAGCATTCTTCTACTACAAGTAATACTCTATAATCCTAGTTGATAGAAAATCTGGAATTTTTTCAAAACACAGTTTTAAAGATTAGGAGATATGATATATGATGGGCACAACAGAGCTGGCATGTGGCCATAAAAAGGTGTTTCCTCTGCAATCTCCTTATGGAGTGAAGAGAATAACATTCAACACTTTGTAAAATAACTCTATGAAACTAGTCAGTAACCTTCCAAATACCCTGTGATGGGTTAGTCTCTCAGGGTAGGCTAAAGTTTTTTAGGCCTCTACATGCCCAAGAGGGAGAGCCAATCCCTTTCCAATATACAAAATAAGTAAAGATTGTGAGTTTTAAAACTTGGAAAGTTTTGAGTTGCTCTATGTACCTAAGGGACCTTCTGCATTGCAACTAGACTAAAAGGGAGGTTTAGGCTGGATATTGGGGGGGGGGGGGGTGGAATTCTCACTAGGAAGATGGTGGAGCACTGGAACAGGTTACCTAGAGAGGTGATTGAATCTCCTTCCTTGGAGGTTTTTAGGGACTGGCTCAACAAAACCCTGGCTGGAATGATCTAGTTGAGGATGGTCCTGCTTTGATCAGGGGGTTGGACTAGATGATATCTTGAGGTCCCTTCCAACTCACATTTTCTATGATTCTATGATAAAAAATGGGTTGGCACAATCTGTTTCTATAGGTGGTATTGGGGCTTGAATTCACGAAGACCATTGATTGTTTTCATATTCATAAAAAATCCATTCAAAATAGGA
This sequence comes from Alligator mississippiensis, assembly GCF_030867095.1. Taxonomy (NCBI): domain Eukaryota; kingdom Metazoa; phylum Chordata; order Crocodylia; family Alligatoridae; genus Alligator; species Alligator mississippiensis. The sequence goes on from NC_081826.1 coordinate 51,742,851, forward strand.
AGAGGGAGAGAGGAAGGAGGACTGATCTTTTTCCCTTGACTGCATCCTTCTTCCCTTGATTTCAGTTCTGCCGGACAAAATAAATTCCCTTAAGATTCTTATGTTGAAAAATGCCTCGTTTACTTCCAAATTGCATCATGCTTCTGTAATGTAGGGACCAATGCCTCAAGCAAGATGCTTCCTTTCACACTGCACTTATCTTTTTCTGTTCTGTATTTGCTCCCAAAACTACTTCCAGATTTCAGTCATAAATAATCTTTTAACACACTGACAGAGGAAGCTATCAAGAGGTATTTTTCTTCAGTCCTGAGATGATTTCATTTATTATGCATGTGGTACACTACAGCAATATAGCCATGCATCATCTCTGCTTTCTTCTGAGTGAAGACAGACTCAAAAAAGTGTAAAAAGATTTTCACATTCCATTTAGTTATACTGCTAAGACATTAAATATGAAAGTTCATCATTACTTATGGTATTGATGTACTACATTATACAGATTGAACCAATTTAATCCCAGTAAGGTTTTTGTATGAGAAATGATCCTTTTGTTCAGAAAATTTATATTATGCTACACAAACTGAATTTTAATTATTATCTAAGCTGAAACTTTTGGACATATACAAATAGATTTGTATTACCTTTAAAGGAAAAATATACATTTAAAATTGGTCTTACAATATCTTTGTCTGCACATAAAGAAAAAGTCAATTTAATGGATGCTAGAACTTTGCTTATGCATTGTACTATAAAAAAAAAAAACTTAGCTTGTTACCTTGTTTATAAGCCATTAACTATTCACTTATCAGAGATTATGCTTGTGGAACAACTTCTTATATTGCTTTCAAATAAAGATACTAAAGTATTTGCTTTGATTCAGCTTCTGTCATTCAATTTATTAAAGATCCCACCCAAAAAATAAAAAAAATAAAAAAGCTTGATAAACACACTATGACAAACTGTCAAGTTCAGCTCATAAATGTTCAACATCACTGAGCCTTTTTTGGGAAGGGCAACATATAAATTAAATCAATCAATCAATCATTTCTATTTCCTTTCCACAAACCTAAACATTCAATGGTAAACTCCCACAATACTCAGAATTATCCTATAAAACCAATAAGATTAATCTATCACCTCCATCTTGTAAGGCCAAAACTTCTTACAAGCATCAGGAATTCTCTCTTGCCTCATTAAGGTTCCCAATAGGGTGGCTCAGTAAACTACATTCCTATAGTTGTCTGATGCATTGGAAAAAGTGGGTGAAATTACAGTATTGTTGCATTACTTTTTAGATTCCCCAACTTGTGCATGCTTCTTAAAAAATAACTTAATATTTCAAACACTGGAAAATGAAGAGGGTAGAGTGGAAATGACATGCACACACACACACACACACACACACACACACACACATGCAAGGTTTTACTTTACTGTGCAATTACTTACAACTAATAAAATCATCATATATTAAAAGTATGCATATGTTGCACAAGCATTTAGGGCCATAAGGAAAAAAAAAACTCAAAGGGGAGAACTTATGACTGACTAAAGTCTACAACAACACTCCCTATTTTTAAAGTGGAGCCAGGGTTTCATTTGGGACATGCATGCTCAGTTTGCTCAAGCATTTTTGAACCTTGAGAAACATGATAAATCTTAGGTTGTAGCCCTGACATCAAGCCATTACATCAAGCTTTTCCTCCCTCCATTCTAAATATTTTGATAATGCTAAACGTGTCATACAGTATTCTCAACTATAGTTTGCACAAGCATGATTTAAAATCTCAGCTCAGCATTTTGTAAGCCTTTTTCAATGTCAATCCCTTTTAATTTCAAAGAACTTTTCAAAGGCTTTTACTTTTAGCTGGGTCCCATTAATTTTTTTACTTATTACATTCTTGAATTCGTATGTATGGTACCTTACATTCTTCAGTGTTAGATTTCATTTGCCATGTGTTGAGCCAATTACACAGCTGAGCCTGATCTTGTTTGAATTCCTTTTGATGCCTGTATTTGTTAACTACTTCATCAAAGTTTTGTATCATCAAAAAATTCAACAAGTTGATAATTGGGTTTATTGTAGAGGTGATGGTAAGAAATTAAAGAGTGAACGGAACATTGACCCTCTCACATCATATGTGTACCTTCCAACCTGTCCTCTAGTCATTCCCTTCTTTAATTCCCAGTAGCATACAATGCAGCTTTTCCTTCTGGTACCAAAAGCCCCTCTTGCTGTTGTATATTCCATTATCATTTTTACTCTGACTACCAAAGCAAAATCTCTTCTTAAACGTTACCAAAGGATTAGGAAAATCCCAATACATTCTCTCATATAAGTTACTATTGTCATTGTCTAGTATCTCCTTCAGAAAGGTAAATACTTTAGTTAGGAAAGATGTTCCTTTTCTATATTCATTTGGGAGATCTTCTGTTATCTTATTACTGCACAGGAGCTCTTTTATGCTAACCATCAGAATACTCTGTTAGTTTGTATACTGCAGGGGGAAAATGTCCTAGTTTGAATAGGTGGTAGAATTTAACATACATAAGAAAGGGAGATGAAAGGGGCAAGATGTGGTACACAAGTTCACTGCCATGAAACTCTTGGTCCACGTGTGCCTGATTATAAATGACATGACACAATTTTTAAAATCATTTAAATGTAGCATCAAGTACTGATAACTTCCTAACTTTTGCCAGCAATTTTATCTTCAAATCAGTCAAGTGATTCACAAAATGTAGAAAAACCTTCTTTTAAAAAATATTTTTCTTTTTTATTTGCCCAATGTGTTATATGTCTCATGTACAGAACAAAGTGTACCAATGGACTAAATTCTGAGTTTGCTTTCACTGATTTAAAAATCAAGACATTCTAAATAAGATTAGTAGAACTTTAAAAAGTCAAACCTACAAGATACAGTAAATATAACATTCTTAGACTATGAGAAGAAAGTATTTTTCTGGGCAATATCTTTTATTAGCTTAACAGATGTTTAAATCAATTAAATAATACTCATCCCTGGGCCATGCTTTGGTTCCAGGATATTTTAACATGTCCGTATCATGATGATAATGGTCTATTTAGCAGTACATATTCACACGGGTTTACAAACCATAGCAACTTAATAATGCTTCTAACACTGCAAACCAATAATATGCATTTAAAAATACATAGAAATACACAGATTTTTTTTTAAAGGGTTGTTAATTGACAATGCATGTTGAATATTAGTCATAATGAAAATAAGGACAGTCAAGAATAGTTTTGGCTACTAGTGACATTAAACAAGTTAAAGCAAACAACAAAAAATCATCATTACTGTATTTTTGGATAATGTTCTTCAAGCAAAGAGAAAACTTCTCTAATTTGAAAAGGCAGAAAAAACTCTTGGGATAAAGTCAATATCTTTTATTAGACCAACTAGATAGTCACAATTTTATTATTATTATTTGCAAGCTTTCAGCCACAGACACTCTTTGTCAGGCAAAGGAGAATTCAAAGATTGTAAAATTTCTCCCAAGTAAGTACGAAACTTTGTTTTGCACAGGAAACCTAAAAGCTGGTAAGGTTCTCCTGGGTAGGAAAGTTCATATGTAATTTCCAATAATTTGTAATTTGGAAATGCAAATACATGCAAAAAGACTGGTAGTAATGATAACTGATAATAAATAAGCAGGAAAGCACAATAGATTACTTACTATAGATAATTTAAAGGGAGGTAATGAGAACAGCATTATAAAAGCAATTGAAGGAAGATCTCTCAACTCTGCTATCACCAATTTTGCTCAAATGTTCAGAAGACATTTCAGTTAATGACTTAGTTAAAAGCATTCTTGTCACCGAATCAAGTTTTCATATATGAAAAGAAGAAAATTAGAAGCAATGATTAATAATGTTAAAAAAGAAAAGAAAAAAAGTCTGCACCTGGTGGATAGAATGTCATCAGACTTCTCCTTGTTGGGTTCTCATAATAGGTCTGCAAACAAGTTCTCCATTGTGGTCCTAGATTAAGTATTCCCAGCAGGATATTGGTCAGAGTAAGTTACAAATGCCAGAAAAATATCAGTGAAAATAAGAAAGCAGGTAGTATTGTTACATGATAGAGTGGTTACTAATGGAAACTGATGAGCTACTAAGAACAACAACAACAAAAATCAAGACTTGAGCACAAGGTCCGTGAAGGCTAATAAAAAACCTTACTCTATATACTTTTCTTTATTTGATGACACTGTATCTTATTACATCTTAAACATTTCCCATCTACCAAGAACAGTCCCAATATGTTCTGTCACTCTTCATATGAACTTCATATTGTAAATCAGGGCAGTTCATTTGGCAGCCTCTGGACTACATGCACTTTTTGAGGGGTTAACAAGTGGTCCTCAGGCTCCCACCCAGCCACTGATCCCTCACCCCACTCTTTGACTCTTTCTGTGGTGGCACCAAGGGTCTTAAGGCTCCTCCTTCTTCCTCGGGCTTCTACTTCCTGCCCCCACTTCTGGCGGTAGGGCAGAGGAGCAGGAGGGGGCCAGAGTGCTTCTGCTAAATGTGCAGCAAAAGGGTGAGATAGGTTGCCCATATGGGATAGCTGCTTGTGGAGCCAGGAGGGAGGGAGTGCTACACATGCTACAAAGAAGGAAGCCAGGCTGCCCATGCTGCTGGACTGCCTGCACTGACAGTGGGCTTTTTCATGGCCAGGAGAGAGGGAATTCTATGCATACAGCAGGGGGAAACTATGATGCCCATTAGGCCTATGCGAAGCAGCTAGTATTTGCTTTGGATTTGGCCAATTCAGGGGACAATGATTCGATTCAGAGAGTCAAATCACTGTCCTAAATCAATTCAGCCAAATCTGATTCCAAGATTCAGCCACTGCCGAATCAGCTGAATCTCTGAATCAAACAGACCCCATCTTCCACCTGTTCTCCCAGCCCTGGCCATGGCAGCACTACCTGGCTCCAGCGTCTCAGCTCCTTTAAAAAAAACAATTAAAAAAAAAGCCCTGCACTCACCAGCTCCTGCCAGGCCGGGTGGGTGGGGGGACATCCCTTCTGCCCAGTACTGCCCTATGCTGCATAGGGGGCTCTGCCATGATCCCCCATCCCTTGCCTATGCTCCCAGCCCTGTCAATGGCTGCCCTGCCCAGCCCCAGCATCCCAGCTCTTAAAAAAAAAAAAAAAAGAGCCCCACACTCACCAGTACACCAGGCAGGCAGCATGACTCCTGCTGTCCCCCACTGCCCTGTGCTGCATGGGGGGCTCTGCAACGAGTCCCCAGAAGCTCCGATGGCCACTGCAGCAGCCAGTGAGTATGGGGGGGGTTGTTGTTTTTTTAAAGAGCCAGGATGCTGGGGCTGGGCAGGGCAGCCATTGATGGGGCTAGGAGAGTGGTTGGGGGATGGGTGCTCATGGCAGAGCCCCCCACACAGCACAGGGCAGTGGGGGACATCAGGGATCGCCCTCCCACCTGGCAGGAGCGAGTGAGTGTGGGGCTTTTTTTTTTAAAGAGCTGGGATGCTGGGGCCAGGTGGGGCAGATTGGTTTCAGCTCCCTACAGCAGAGAGTGGAGACTGCCTGAATCGCCAAATCTCCAAATCTTTTCTGAATTGATTCAGAGGCTTTGCATGGATTTGGACCTTTTTATTGGTTTCCCAATTTGATTTGAATTCAGAGATTCAGCCACCAAATCAGACCAAATCTCCTCTGAATCAAATCAGCACCCAAAGCTTTGCACAGCCCTAATGACCATACTGCAGTGGGGTATGGACTGCCTGTGCAGAGCATGCTCTGGGAGGTGTGTGCTTGGGGTGTTTCTTATGCAGATGATGGAGGACCTTGGTGGCCTGTGCAGTGGTGGGATTAAAGTTAAAGTTAAGGTTAGGGTGTGGGATTGGGAGGGGTGCCTACATGGCAGGCAGCTCCCAGGTCTGCAGTCTTTGCTGCATGCAGGTTCCAGCTACTCAGAACTTGGACAGCTTTACTGTAATCATTTTTGTTACCATTCTATGGACCTATTACATTTTTTTATGACATGACAAAAGCCAAATAAAGTACTTCAGGAAGCATTAGTAGGATTTCTCTAAAATTCTGATAATGCACAAAGGTGTTGACAACTATAGTAGTCTAGTAAATAAAGTAGAGAGCAACAAAATGGTGATGATACTGAGTTAATTAAAAATAAGAAGAGCCACTTTCAATATTTGCTTTCATACAAACAGTGGAAACAAAGCAGTGTAAAGTAAAAGACCTAAGGACAGAACGGCAAGATTGTTTCACACTTCAAAATTGAATTCAAAGAGACAAAACTCAAGTGATTGCTACAAAACCATATACAAAGAAAGGCAAAAAGGAGAATAAGAAAATGCCTGGAAAGGTAAATTGTAAAATCAATTTCACTAGGGGTTAATTTTTTTCGAAGTGGTGAATTCTAGGGGTTCATTGAATGTGAAACAAAAAGGAGGCTTTTTTCTCAGAAAATGCTGAGCACTTGGTCTCTTGGGATTTGCCAAACTGAAGCATCCAAAATGATTAGCCCCCACTGAGAATTTGCCATGTTTATTAAACAATGGCTCTCAAGCCAAAGGAGGCCAAAGTTCTTAATTTATGTGTGAATGGAGATAGTTTGATTTTTCACTGAAAAGCATGCCGAGGTAATAAATATGACAGCTGTTTAACAACACTTGATTTCAAAAGTACAAAGGTACTCTGTTTAAGCTCAATATTCTTCCCATTCAGCACATGCAGTATTCAGCTTTGATGTTTTTCTGGAATAAAAAAGCATTTTCATGTTTGCATAGTTATGGACTATATTTTAAAATTTCCAGCCTTTAGTTGTTCATTTTTACTTGAGAATTTTTAATATAAAAACTCCTTTCATCTTTTAAAGACCAGGCTGCTTTGGCATAACTGGAATATGCTGCTAATATCTTAAGCCATTCATTTTCATATATTGAATCATGTGCAGAACCCCCCCCCCCCAATAATATTATATTATTTAAACATAGGCAATAAACTACTATATCAAAATAACAAAATGAACAACTGAGTCTGTTCCATCTTCTGTCTCCTGGCTTTTGACTGCATTGATCCTAGCTTTCAACCTTTATGGTTGCTGTAGCAACCCCTAGCAGCCAACCCAGGTTTGAGTTTCCATCCATGTAAGATTTCATATTTGAGATAATGGTACTGTAAATGAATTCCTGACCTTCATCTCAAGCAAAATAGGTTACATTAAATATCAATACGCCTAGTACCTTGAGATACCCTTAATTAATTTGGCTGGTAGTGGCCATTGGGCACTAGTAGCAGGTGCTCTCTTGTTAAAGCACACTCTAGTATGTACCTACTAACTTAAAATCAATGGATTACATCTGTCCCCTCAAAATACCTCATTAGGGTAATTATGTTTTATAACCAGCTTTTATTATTATGAGAGTTGAGCCCAAACAGGTTTTTATCACCACCAATCTTATCTGCTTCTGGGGAGGAAAAAAGGTCCCTTTCCATCTCTAGTGTGAATTTCATTATTCATGATGCTATGGAATTCATTAGCACCCTGCATTCAAGGAACTCAGGTTTACAAACTTTATTAATTCTCTTTCTCAAATAAAGTATCTGAATCACAGGATGCTGAGGTCAGCTTCTGAGCTTCTGGTTACCCTTCCTTGGGTTCACAAGATGGGTGCGCCTGTGTTCTACCTGCGGGGCGGCAGGGATGACTCAGACATTCCACACCCCTTGAGCATGGACCACTGAAGCAGGACATGATCTTCACTTCTATGAGCAACAGTGCCTCTTCTACACTAGTTAGAGAACTGGGGAAGCATATACAAATGGAAGTGATTTTAAAGTTACAGTCTGTCTGAAAGCAATATGTTCTACATCACTTTGGAACTCTGTCAGGATTTTAAGTAAACCAAGTCCTCCTTTTTAGTTTCCAGCACTGCTGCATTCTGTGTTTGGTTCAGAATTTTCCCATTCCAACAACATTAATTCATTAATTTATGACAGTGCCACTGATGCTAATATTGAGAAAAGCAGATATTACTGATTGACAACATTACTGTACTTCTATGAAGAAAAGGCATTTGTTCCTCAATTTACATTTTAATTAACTGGCTTTCTTGCATATGTACTGGCCTCTGGCTGCTTTACCACTCCATCCAGGAAAGCACAGACCAACTGCAGATGCTTCCTCAGCCTAATGAAAGGTGTTTGTGCCCAAAAGCTTGCTAAGATGATTTTTTCCAACTATTTGAGTTGGTTTAATAAAATATATTGGATTTACCCAAAGAACCTTTTCTGCCTTTGTTCCTCAAATGCATTTTTCATCTGTAGTCAGTCAGTCATTCAAACCCCACCCAATTTTGGTTTGCTGGCATGTATAACATTATGGTGGCATTTTTATTCTTGAGTTCATCAAGCAAATATACTTCAAATCACATTTTATTGACTAGAGAGATTAGAGGTTGGGGGGGGGGGTTGGCTGTTCCTTTTAAATTGATATCACTGATTCCAATTCGTTCTTATTTCTTGAACAGTTTCTGAATGTTAAAAAGGGTTGAATTACATTTTTATCCTAGATTCCATAATAGCAGCTCATTTTTAAGATGAAGGGGACCAATTGCCTTTTGCTGCATAATCACTTTTCTTGTCACTCTGAGCATCATTGATACATTTGAATACATTCGCACACATGGTACCTGCAAACATAGGTTTAATCTTATCACTAGGCTTTTGTTGCCCCCCCGCCCAGTGTTTCTTAAGAACCTGAATTTGAAGTTGCCCATGTTAGATACCTGTCACACGTAAATAACTGCAAAATATCATAAACATGTGTAACTTCAGTTTTATGTATTAATTTATTAGTTTCTCTCAAGGTTTCATGTTGTTTTCTACTAACCCAGTATCTGAATGCAATCACTTAATACTTATAAAAAAGCAGATCCCACAAATAGTTTTCATTTTTGGATCAAGAAATTCTTAGTTTTACATTAAGAATCCACAGTAATATTTGTTACTATTAAAAGTGAGAGGTCTTAAAATAACGCATATATTACTACTGAATATTTAGGACCTGATTAACAGAGTTCTTGACATCCACAGCACAAAACCACTTCTGGTAATTGCAGATTATACTCATTTTAAATTACACTGATTCGTAAAGGCCAATTAAGAGTTTGAACTTGCATATTCTAAATTTTAATAACAAATACATAACATCAGCCTCACTTCTTCCCGTAAAAGCAATTATTTCTAGAACAAGATACCCAAGGCCCACTTTTGCACCCTGTTAATATCAGTAACAACATTTCTACTCATACAACCATAAGGTTTTGCTATCCTGGCTCTGGAAATGTTGTGATACACAGAGGTGTTGACAAAAGACAAACAGTAATCTTTGTTCCTCAGTGTCTGTCACATGGCAAGGCTCAGGGATATGAAAGGTTATGCCTTGTTGAAAGGTAAAGATGAATCTTGCCTGACTACTCACTGTCTCCCTTTTTGATTGCATAGTTGCTTTTCTATCTTACCCGTTTGACATAAAACCTGTTTGTTTTTCTGTTTCCAATATTTTTTTTTAAAAAGCTACTTTTACAAGTAAGGGTCTATAAACTTTTGTAGGTTAAAAACAAAATAAAACAAAAAACAAGTGGGCTATATTACAGGTATTGTAGATACAGATCTCTGAGAAGAAAATTTTTAAAATACTTTACTTCCTGATGAATACAGGTTTTCATCATTACTTTCCTATCTCTTTCTCTTTCAAATACCTATTTCATTAGTGCACATCTTGGATTTACTAAATCAGGCACAGTCGTTCTTATTTAAACCATGCAATTAACATAAAATGCAAAAAAAAAAAAAGGGGGGGGGGTTGTGAATACAAAGCAAGACATTATGTTACCAACAGATTTAAATATACATAAATGTCATTTTCTCTTAAAATGTATTTCATTGACTGATTGATGCTGGAAATAAATGTGATATTTTCAGTGTTACATTCGAGTGCCCTAATCTCCACTAAATCATTTTCTCCAGGTGTCACCTCCAAGACAATGATTAATGACATACTAATAAAGTTCACTTTGGCAGTCTGAAACTAAAATGTCATTTCTATTGGGCATGAATAATTTTCAGCTGAATAGAGCCTTGAATCAGCACTGTGATGCTCTTGTTCAAGGACTTTATTTTTTAAAAAAATTAATACAAATGAAAGTAAGAGAAATGTGGATGTGAATTATCTACATGATGAAGTGATGTTTTTGTTGGCTGATTCTTCCTTTACTTTTGGTGCTGTGCTCCTTTGAGGAACAAATTAACTATTATCAATCACCAGTTATAATCAGATTTACAAGTCACTGCAGTACTTTTAGCCAATTGCAGCTGAGAACAAAATTCAGTGAAGCTCTCTCTTGTCTGGAAGAATGACTTGCTTCGAAAAGGAAGCCAACCTTCAAACTACTTATTACAACTATTCATTGTGAAGTCTTAACAGCAACCTGTGTAACACAAAACTAGGCACTTCCTGAGATCTTAAAGCCTTAGGGCATTTTTACATTTTTTTTTTTGGGGGGGGGGGGAGGAAGGAAGGAAGGGGGAAGGGGAAGGGAGATGCTTTAATTAGAGCATCTCTGAGAGCCGCTGTACTTAAAGCACTCAGAGTATCCTATGAATCAGCATTCCCACACTCCAAAATTGTGGCAGGAGTGCTTTATCTAAAGCTCGTCCAATGAATTTAGTTAAAGTGCCTCTGCTGCCATTTTGAAGTGCAGGGATGCTGATACACAAGAAGGAGAGGCTAGCTGGAGTGCAGTAGTTAATCGAGTCTGCTTTGATGCACAGTAATTACAGTGCATTGCAACAGCCTCTGGGCTCGTATACAGGCACATCACAGTAATACTCTGAACTTCAAAAAAGGGATAGAATTGGACTGTATATTACAAAAATGAAGCTTATTCCTGATGGTCATGCAGAAGTGAGTTTTCAGACAGGATTTAAAGGACAGGATGTAGTTTTGGTTGCCTTATGTAGGATGCAAAAAGGCATAGAGACAGAAATGAGAAAAAGAATCAAGGGAATACCCCATTCGGACTAAACGACGCAGCAAGGACACATTGTGTGATGTGTCCTGAGACGGAGTTTGTTGTGAAATCATATCGAGCCTTCCAAGTGTGTGCAAGATGTTGAAGCAAGGTGCATAGATCAAGGGGGATTACAAGACAGAAATTAAAAATGGGATTGGAAAAAATCAAATACATAAACAGCAAGTATTAGGCTACAGGTGAGTACCACAGTGACTCAGGTGTGCAAATCCCACTTATTTTCATGGGGTTTATGCTTCTATATCATTCAGATGGTTTTAAAAATCAGAATATAAATGACTCTTGCTGTTTTTTTTTTTTCAATCTATACACTGTTATCTTGACTTTATTTTCCTGGTTTTACTTGGTTTATCATCTTTTTTTCCCTTCCTTCACATTTGGACTTCCAAGAATTCATTCATGCACCTTCCTTTGTTCATTTTTAAGAAATATAACTCTTTAATTAATTTATATTGACCACTTCCTAATTGTGGGACTCTGTCAACCCTTTTTTGTTCATTTTTCTCTCCATGGTTTTTATCTGCCAGCCCATTCTACTTAACTTTCTTGTTTCTCTATCTCACTTTTTCACATCCTATGATTCTTGGTTACATGGTACAACACATTACAAAAATTATTTCAAGAGCCTCATAGTCCCAGGCAGGTTAAGCCAAGGAAAGTATAAAACAATGTTGAAGGTAACAGTAGTAGGAGTTGGGAAAAGAAAACAAAGCACCCATATATTGACTTGTATACATCCTTAATGGCTGCTGTTTTGGTTTCAGGACTATACTTCTGTGTTCGCTTTATTCTCACTGATGATTTTATGTGTTCACCTTTTCATAATCATAGCCCCTAACATGGGCTGCTTGTGAGAAGATCTTATTATTGGTTTTAGGAATATATTAGGGATTCCACATGAAATAAAATCATAAAAGGCCTGTTTTTAAATATAAGAGATTTTGAAATAATGTATCTACAATAAACAAGAAGGCTCTTATTTTATTAGTTATGGGAAGCAAGTCTACTCCTTGAGAAACCTTTTAAATATATAAATTAGTTCTATTTAGTAGTTTCTAACATTTTGAATATAGAAAGCTACCATTTGAATTCTTAGAAAGAAACAAACCTGCATAAGATATGCTATATTTTCCCCATCATTAAACCTAGATTCCACTGATCTGTGGAATTGTACAGAAAGCAAAAAACCTACATTTTGCAAGGTGGTGGTGGTGGGGGGGGAGGGGCATGATGTGCTGTTTCAGCATTTTCTGTATAGGCCAAATAATCTGTATCGATTTAATAAATTTTATCTGAAACAAAAAATGTTTTTCTTCACTAAAAAATCTTCCTTTTGCTTCCCACATCATAACTGTTCATCATGCCATACTGGAGGTGGAGCAAAGGTCTGTACATCTGGCTCTTCACATATTATTGATTGGAATTAAGAAAAGGGAAAAGTAATTCAGAACTAATCTCAAATGTCCTTCAAAGAATGGTCTTCAAATATCCTCCAGAAGGACATAATGCAGTCTTTCCAAAATGCGACTTGCTTCAATAAGAATGGAAAAGAGTAACATTAATATTTTTCTTTCTACTTAACTTCACATATGATCCAGAAGAGTCCTGCTGTTCCCAATAAACCCATTCTCTTTGGGCACCCCAGTATGCTTTCAGAAAAATTGTCTGGCATAGTTCCCAGTTCTCTCTCTCTATCCAGCTAACCTCTTTGTCCTAAGCAGGCAGTCCTGAGTCCTTCTTAACATTATCCTGACCACTAGCATAGCCTCCAGAACCAGCATAAGAATATTATATCCTATAGTAAAAGGTCTTGGGTTTTCCCATTATAAGAGCTTGATTAAGGCCACTTATAATTCTGATAACATTTAATAGTTTGAGCTGATATATTCCACGATGGATGTCTTGATCTGAATTTTGAATTGTACCATCAAGCTAAAGTGTTTGCCATATTTGTAATGCAGTCATGGGCAGATCTAGAATTTTGAAAAGGGGAGTGTAGATGGTGAGGTGCACCATCACATATGAAACAACACATTTTTCTCTAGTTAAAAATAAATGGGAAGCTTTACTAATACACTAGAACGTGATTATTCAGTTTAAGATTGAAGCAAAATCAAATATAACTTCATAGGAATTAATTAAAAACAATCTGCTGGGCTTTGAAATAGGACCTTAACTACCAAGAACAGATAACAGACCACAGAATTGCAGAACAAGGAATAGCTTGAATGGGGGAACATGAAGACCATTACAAAGAAGAGAGGGTTGTTAACAGCTGTGGAATGAAGATGATTCCGCAGGGTAAAGCCTGATGATTAATGAAGTCAAGTGAGTCCCTCAGCACTGAATGACTAGACATGCTACAGCCACTACCAGGCAGTTGGTTTTAAACTTTAGGTGGACCAGGAATAAAGAGTGGGTGCAAGTTCACCAGTCCACCACAGTTGGATCTGCCCCTGAATGCAGGGTTAGGGAAAAAATACATTATTTAGACTATGTTACAAGCATCTTACAGTTGTTTTGTTGAAAAGCTCCTGCACTCCATACTTAAGTTCAGGGATTTAAAAACTGAAGGTTAGGAATTGCCCTAATGACAGGTATGTTTTCCTCCTTGTCCCTGAGAATGTCAGGGAAAGTTTGGTCAAAGCAGAAACCTCTGAAATAACCCAGTTCCCACATGCTCAATAGACTTTAGAGTTTGACAGATAAATTCTCCAAGGTTTCTATCTATAAGAAAATGTATTCTTCAGCCCCTCCAGTTCCTACTTCCTGAGCACATTTCATACATCTAGCTTGCTTTTATTGTCTCACATTTGTAATTTAATTGTCCCTTGAGTTAATTACTAGTATAACATGCTACAAAAATTTTGAATTCACATTGGAATTGTTATTCCATGGTGCCTGCCCTGATAAAATGTGCACCAATAGAAATTGATGTAGGCATTAAAACAGATGCAACTGAAAAAGAACAGATGTGCCTAGGGACAGTGTGATGGAAGGTAGAAATGACTTCTAGTAGCCCAGAATAAGAACAAGTTTAAGCAAGGACCAGTAGTTTTGACAAAGTTACTTCCTGCACTTCACAGTCCAGAGAAACACATCTTCTTAACTAACCTTGAAGCTATTCAAGTACTCAGAACTAGGGACAGAAATTACACATAAACTGGTATTGGAAACTGATTCAAATCTGTAGCACAACAGAAGCTCAACACACATAAACCACTTTCAAAATGGCTGAAACCAGTTTAAGATTGCAACCGGTGGGTTGCGTGTGGGGTATGGTGACCCCGGCCCCAGTGAGGGGGCACTAATGAGGGCAGCCCCAAGAGAGGGGGCGATGATGCGAGCCCGATTAAGGGGGGAGATGTGTGGCAGGGCACGGTGTGTGCCTGCCACTTGCAACCAGTGGGTTGCGTAGCCCTGGTGTGAGGGGGCGGTAGTAAGAGGCCCCGGTGGGAAGGGGGCCACTGATGAGGAGCCCAAGAGGGGCGGTACATCGAGCCCGGTAAAAGGCCAGCACAATGAGAGGCCTCGAGGGGGCTGGGTCCTGCGGTAGCAGCCCGAAGGGGAGAGTACCCTCGGCTGGCCCATGCTGGGGCCAGGACCAGGATGGTCAAAAGGGCCAGGGGCCCACCGCGAGGGACGCCCAAGAGCTGGGGGCCTGGGGTCCCGACTGAACTTAAGGTGGGCCAGGGCAAGAGGCCGAAGGTTCCGGGGGAACCACACCTGAGAGGGGAGGGTAGCTTTGGGAAGGGAGAAAGCAGGACAGTGAGCCCAGTTGGGAGGACGGTAGTGCGTGGGGCCTATAAGACCGGAGGCTCGAATATGGGGAGCCCCAGTGTGAGGGGGCAGTGATGGAGAGGCCCCAGAGAGGGGGCGGTGATTTAAAGAGGGGAGGAGTGTGGCGGAGCACAGGGTGCTCCTGCCACTTTAAGGGCCTGGAGCTGGCAGCCTCCAGGTGCCTGATTGCGGCAGCCATTTTGAGGCTTATATAATCCAGGCAGTTGGGCTGCAGGAGGTCAGGCAGCAACATTGTCTGGCCTTAGAGCTGCTGTGGATAACCGGAGGTAAGGGGGAGCTGCAAGGGGTTGGTAGGAGGCTCCTGGTCCTGGGCATGACCTGAAACTGCACCCTGCTGGGAGTGGGTGGTCTGGTGGGGCTCTCAGTGGCGCGGGAGCCCCCAGGAAATACCAGGCCAGTTATCACCCCGGTGAAAGGCGGGTTGGGGCGCCTTAACCCCTAGCTCCCACCACCACCGGGTGGGTGACCCCTGAGTTGGATGAGGGCTGAGAGGGCCAGTGTTGTGAGGGGCCCAGAGAGGGCGGACCCCGAGAGTGGGAGTGATGTGGGCGAGGTGCCGCGGTTGCTCCTAGGAGGAAGGGAGTAGTGGCACGGTGAGGCCTGAGCAGTAGAGTGAGTGGCTAGAGAGACCTAGCCCGAAGGGGAGAGTCCCCTCGACTGGCCCATGCTGGGGCCAGGACCAGTGAGGGTCAAAAGGACCAGGGGCCCACCGCGAGGAATGCCCAAGAGCCGGGAGCCTGGGGTCCCGACTGGCCTTGAGGTGGGCCAGGGCCAGGTAGCCGAAGGTTCCGGGGGAACCACACCCGAGAGGGGAACAAGGCTTCGGGGGGGCGAGGTAGCCCAGATGACGGCAGATTGGCTGCCTGAGTAGAGAAGACCATAATGGGGTCGTGCATAGAAGATTCTGGGGCCCAGTGCAGGGCCGGTGAGGAAGAACACCGTGATGCCATCTGCGAGGCTTGGGCTGAGGTATTAGGGGAGGTCGGAGCCGCAGAGCGCCCCTGGGCATCGGGGCAGTCGAAGGGCAGCCTCCCGCTTAATTATCATCTTAATTGAACTAGTTATCATCAAAGGCGTGGCGGGTGAGATGAGCGGGCGGTTGCCCAGAAACAGGCGGGCGGGCTACGAAGAGCTCGACCCTGAGTAGGCCTGCTGTCACGGTGACAGGCGGGCGGGCCACAGAGTTTGGCCCCAGGAGGCACCCTGTCACAAAGATAAACCTGGATGGATGTAATATCAGACTTAACTGATTTAGGTTAAACTGGTTTATTGAACTTCTGTCCCAAATCCCCTCTAGATTCAAGATAACTCACAGTCCTACAGCATCTTAAGATGCTCCGCACCTACCCCTCAACCCACTCCCCTCACACGGTGGGAAGACTAGCCTTGGCACAAGCTGTCTGCTCTAGCCAAGCAGGAAGGCATGATCTAGCACCCCTTGGCAGACATGTGGCTGCATTTACAGAATCAAAAGTGTATGTCTGTTCACATACTTATTGATTCAGTCTATGCAGTTTAGAGTAACCTGCAAAGATAGAATTGATTCTGCCTCAGGCTTTTTGACTGTCTATATTTAGCCTAAGAGGCAAAATATTAAGAGAGAGGACTCAGATTCATAGTTTCCAAAACCAAGAAGGACCTCCATAACCATCTAATTCAATCCTACCTCCTACAAATAAGTGTAAGAAAGTATCCTCCAAAATCTGGATAAAATCATAGCTCTGAGAGAGAGATGTTCTCTTGCTTCAATATTGCAAGCTATGGCAAAACTATCCCAAACTCTAGTAAGCTAGTTCCAATGTCTAAATGTGCTCACAGCTTTCAAAATCCATCTGATACAGAGGTTCATTTTTTTTTCACTTCAATTTCTAGCCATTAGATTTTGTTATGTCCTTGTCAAGAAGGTTGAAAGCCTTCCACTATCAAACATCTCTATGTATAAGTACCTATGCACAATGATTAAGTCCCCTCTCAACCTTCTCTTCGATAAGCTGAATAAGTTAAGCTCCTAGCAAAATGACGGCTGAGATAGACTATTATTCCCTTGACATATTTATCGAATATGATCACCAAGGAAAGAAAAAAACTCTTTTACCCAAAGAACATTGCATTAGTACAAGAACAAATAGGTATAAACTGACCATGAATTAATTTCAGCTGGCAATTAAAAGGCCTCTAACCTTCATAGGAATCAGGGTTTGCAAAAGCCTTTGTACAGAAGTAGCAGGGGCCAAAATAGTGAGTTTGAAATGAAGCTTCACCAATTTATGAAAGGCATTATATGACAGTTGTCTGTAATGACAGGGAACTGAACATAAAAAGCAGCATGTCCCTTCCCAGTTCCTATAGTAAGGCTGTTTTTTCAACCCACTGATCATTTTTTCAGCCCTTCTTTGAAATCTTTCAAGTATCTCTACATCCTCATGGAAGCGTAGACACCAGATTGCGTGCAACTGTCTAGTAGCAGAAATAATATCACATTCCATTGAAATCAGTGTCACTACTCACAGTAGTAAAGTTACTTATATGCAATGGGTACTCATCTTGCAAAGATTTCAGAGTTATTTGCCAAGGTATCTAGAAAGTAAATTTTGAATACTAAGCACATTGAACAAATTAAAAACAGGAAAATATAAAATTACTGTAACGAAGTATTTGGCTTGTATTACTAAAATCAGCAATTGACTGGTTTTGGAGACAGTTTAGGAGAGGGTGAGGGAATAACAGATATAGAGAATTCAAACACATTTATAGAAACATATTATATAAAAAAAAAATAGAATCTGCATCAATTAAATCCCTCATTTTTTTCATGCTCACAAAAAATAAGATTTTTAGAGGCTTTTGCAGTCACTGATCTCTGCAATCTATCTGATAAGAAGCTGCCAGCTAAGTATAGTTCTCAAATGACTTTGGGTGGCCTGGTAGACTCTGCCTAGCAAAATCTTCCATTTCCTATGGTATCAGCAAACTGTATTTCTCCAAACCATTATAATGTTAATCTTGTTTTTGCAGCTGTTAGGCACAGAACATCCCTAAAAATGTTATCTCTTCCTTTTTATTTTCAAAAATTGAAACAAGCAATCTTCACCATATTTTCTTTAGAGCTGCAATCTTGTAACTTCATTTTCTATGTGCTTTAGCTTTGCATGATTTGTTTTCTATTTCTCCCCTCCCCCCATGTCAAGTAGGATGGTGTCTCAATGGTATTTGACTCAGATGCTGTCTTGAAAAAATATCTTTAAACTTTCCAAGTGACTCATCAGTCTCCATGGAACCACAAATTCAAAAACTGTTTATGTCTCTTCAAATAATGTTTCTAAACTAGTAAATATGAAACTAATAAGCTAATCAGCAGAAACCAGAACTAAGACTAGCCCTATCCAATTTTTAGTTCAGCAGGTCAACAGGTCTGGGGTAAATTATTATAGATTCATTCAGACTCATTCTAAGCATTATCTCTAGGTCACCTTTATCATATATCAGATATAAAGCTATGTAATATTAAGAAGTTTTAAGTTTAGCAGAAGGAAATTGTGAGGTAAAATGAGTCATACTGTATGCAACCATAGGACATAGTGCTCACTGTACAAATTCCAAACTTCAGCAGTAGCCTTTCATGAAAGCCCTGAAAAGAAAAAAAAAAAATATTACCTTGAAGGCCAGCAGATGTGGGTAGTTTAAGAATATAAAGAAACTCAGTTTCAGGCTCAGAGTATCTAGAGGAGAATGACTTCCTCATAGTAAATCTATGAAATTAAGGAAATTCTCTCTCAAGAAGTTGCTGATCCAAATTCTGGCAGTAAGGTGTGGGAAAACAGGCAGCCTTCAAGTAACAAGATCACCGGCTACTTCAGTCTACTTATGTAAAGACCAACAATCTTGAACTTCAACTGGAAAACTATTGATAGATAATGTAAGAGCTGGTGTAATCTGCAAACATAATTTAATAAGCAGAGTCTCTCATTTTACAGTAGCTTTAATTTCTAAAGTCATCTCTGGGAGTTGCTTCATGCAGAGAGCATTATTTCTAATCTAATCTCAAGGTGACATTAATGTGGATAGCTATAATTAGTATGGGACTGAAAAAAAGAGAAAAGGCAAAATGGTTTGTGAGCAAGTTTATGATGGAAGGAACAAAAAGGAAATACAGGAATGGACATGAGGGGAGTGGTCAGAATGGACAAAGCATTAAGATCACTAAAATGTATTTCATTCAGACATACCTATATTCCTTGATTTTAAATGAATCGTGGGAAATACCAATTTGAGAAACAAGCCCATTACAATTTGCATAAATTTATATTCAGATTAGATGCTCAACTGACTGAAAGATTATAGGCACCACAGAAAATTGTACATATCTAGTATAGGATCGAAATGGGTTTGAAATCTTCTTGAATGCCATACACAACAGTATATACACATAGGATAAAAATCAATCCTCATAATGAGGTTACAAACCACAATACAGCTGATAAATATAAAACGTTTAAAATTCATGTAACATCAGCATATGTCTTCCCTCTACTAAATATCATTATTTTTTCCTAATTTGTTTCTTAGCACCAGAGATAAGCATGACACCTTACCAACAAGTAAAACATCAAGATATCACTTTCTACTTGTCAAGAAATTGCAGGTAGACCCAATTTGAAAATATTTGAGAAATAAGTAGAAAATATTATATATACCAAATACATTCTGAAAATAGTGGACAACAAATAAAACATGCATCCTTGATTTCTGTAAATTGTTGGAAGCAACATTTAGTTTTCTGATTTTCTCTCACATTGATGTAAGAAGATTTCTAATTATTTGATCCCTTCACAGATGAAATTATGTATATATTATTTGATTTAGATGTATATGCTGCCTTTCCCAACAAAGACTCAAGGCAGCTTACAGTAAGAGAACAAAATAAGTTTTAAAACAGGAAAACAAAGAAGAGAACAAGACAACTAATAAAAACAGGTAGAGTATCCAAATAAAACAGAACCTCCCTAACAATATCCCAGTTTAGCCTTCCTTGCTAAGTGCCTGCCCAAATAGGAACATCTTAAAGTACTCCTGGTACATTGATAGTACTTTATATTCATAATGTTTCAAAAATAAAAAAAGAATAAAATTTATTGGAGCTGAGGGTGGAAAGAATATGTAAATCTAAATATTTTAAGATTTTGAAATCAGGCTACATTTAGAATTGAAATGAGAAGCTCCCCAACAAAAATGTTTCAAAGAGATCTGATGGGGGTGTGGGGGTCGCAAAATATCAAAATATTTCATTCCATTTGTTATCCCTAATTTTGCATTGTACGGTGATATAAAAAGTTGAAAAGCAAAGCAAAACAAATGAAAACAAAATAAACAAACAAACCAAGGTTAATTCTGAAAATGTCAATATGCCAACAGCACCAATGTTGTTCCATCCCCTCTTCTTCCATTCCAGCTTTCTCCTGAAGCAAAATTCTGGCAAAAACTAACAACCTTTTTGCAAAAGTTTGCATTAGGTTGAAACTTGATATTCTAATCAGTTTCTCTGCCCAACTTGAAAATTTATTTTCTGTTTTTGAAAACAATAGGAACTAACAATTCATCTATCTTAGATGAAGCAACAGAACATTAGAGGAATAAAAGAAGGTAATATTAAATGTTCAATTGATGTTTCATCCCAACACAAGCACTATGTAATATGGCATAGATTTAAAAAATCTTATATTCCTGCCAGAAAATGTTGATCAGAGGACCCCTCTACATCTGCAGTTAGAGGCATGATTGGATCGAATGACTGATCCACACAATCATGCCTCCTGCCGTGCCATATGCGCATGACAATAGGCAGGATTCTGGGATCGTGATTAGATATTATTGTGCCTTATTGCCAGTGTAGGGAGAGCCCAATGCTCGGCTTCCCCTGCATTGGCAAGATGCAGGCACCCATGGTTGGGAGTCCTCTTTGCTGTGGGGGTCCCAGGTATGGGGGCCATGCATAGTTGGAACCTGGAGATGCCACAGCTGACAGGCCTCTCGGTCCCAGCTACATGTCAACTTAACTGGTTAATCATGTCTTAAGTAGTAATCTGGCCACATATTCATACAATTAAAAGCACTGTCATTGGGTATTATCAGTGTCATTGCTGCTGTTGTCCTCATAAGGCATTATTCATGTGTTGTTAGCATTGAATTCTCAGGAACTGTGGTGCCAGCAACAATTGCAGCCAGAAGATTGCAACACCAATCCTGTCTTAAAGAATGATCACAGGCTTGGTTCAATGGCAAAAATTCAGCCAGGTTTATTGTCTACAAAGCACAGCTCTAACACATTTTGGTATAACAAATATATCAGACCAGAAGTTAAAGCATTTGTACCTGTGACAATATAGCTGGCACATCACCAAGCAGGATCGCCAGGCTGCTACAAAGTTCCCCTGATTTCCAATTCTCCTTTTATACAATGATCAAAACAAATTATATATTGCATTTTATCTGTAATCTGAAATATCTCAAAATGTCTAGTACCCTGGGTTTGTTTTGCATTCTGTCCTGAGTGTTCCCATCCCAGCCTTATCATCCTGGTACTGGACTATCCTGCACCTTGTACCACCATCTCCTCCTCCCACCTTTTGGTAGGCATGCACATCTGGCCCAAATGCCAAGTTTTGTATATGTGAGGAGTTCATGCTTTGGTTAGGTTTCCTGGTCAGTCCTACTATGGTCAGTACTTTAGCAAAGCCTTGTATGAGCAGAGTATATATATATTTATCACTGCTCCAGCAAGGCCTACATGCAAAATAAAACAGGAAATAAGCCACAATGTTATTATATAAAATGTGTGGTAATTTTTTGGTTTGTTCCTATTGCACCTTAAACTTTACGTGTAGCCAGCACTTATCAGTTAATCAGCACATCCAGCCTTGGGAGCACAGTGGAGTCGTTTAAGACTGCCTGGTGCTCCCAGACTTGGGAGAATGCTGAAGCAAATATCTTTGATCCCACTGTGCCTTTAAATGATTAAAGTTTGTCAGTGGCCTATGACAAAGAAGAACCAAACAGATGATAATGAATGTTCCATAGATGTCATACACCCATGCCATTCCACCTCAACTTTTTTTAACTGAGGAAAACTAGTGCTTTCTTTTACTTAAAATAAAAACTCTGTTCCCCCTCAATTAAGAATCAAATTTGAAAGATTTCACCCAAGAAAAGTAGGAATCATATAACATAATACTGAGAATTCAGCAATCTTTAAACTGTTCAAGTCTCAAGTAGGCTCTTTAGAAAGTTTGCCATAAAAAAGCTCACTTAATTTGAAGCTCCTACTGTTGCTATATTTTTTTTTTTCCTGCACTGCTCTGTTGGGTTCCAGATACAACCATACCCTGAAGATAATAGGTTCCAGGGTCTCTGACAATCTGAATCTCTAATGTATATGGCAAAACCAAAATCAGAAACACTCAAATTTAATTTTCCTCCCTCTCATATTGTTATTATTTATTTTGTAGTTCAGTGATTTAGTTAGTTAATGAAGTCTACATAGTTACTTGATATTTAGTGCTTTCTTTCCCTTCCCATTGACTTTCAGAGTTTATGAATACTGAACGTTTGAATATGACTAAAATAAAATATTAGATTATAATTGCTTGAGGTTTCTTTGTTCATTAAAAGATTATAATATTTTTCAGTAATTAGTCCTCCTTTCTAAAAAATCAACATTGATGAATTTCATACTTAAGACAGTGTGTTGATAACACCTAAATGAAGGGGATAGTTTGAATTAGGGGAAATAACCAATTATTACCAAAGCAAGCCCTTATTTAGCCATAGGACGGTGAATGCCTTTTCCTTCCCCGTGTGTTATAATTATGGCCCAAGTCTTGCAGTTACTTGGAAATGGTTCTATTTAAGTATGCAACTAGTTTTATTCAAGTAAATGGACAGCTTGCAGTTAGAAAGCCAAGCATATGTTTAACTGTCAGCAGAATAAAGAGAAATTGGATCTTTACCTGTTTTTTTTTTTTTTTTTTTTGTTTAGTTTCAAAACTTGAGTGATTGATCAGTTATTATATCTCAGCGAGACACTGACTTTATGGGGAACATTTGCCTTTTTGAAAGAGTAGAGATTTCTTTAGGTATATATACTGAAAACTATAGAAAGTGAAAGATGAACATATTCGTACTTTTTCTCTATTCCTGGGTCAGTAGCTGCATCACATTTAAAAGGTAATTTCTTTGACTCTAGTTCTCCATTTGTAGAAAGAGGTTAATGCTGGTTGATTAGATAAATTTATCATAAGCTGTGATGTGGTGATATTGCCGATGCATAGGGGGTTCACACGAATGCACGTTCACCTCCTGAGTTTGGCAGTGCACCCTCTGAGGTTGGCTGCTGATGCTGGTGCCACCTGTGGGTGGTTGCCACTTGCCACCCTGCCACCACCACCAACACCGCTGGTGGCATCTGGGGTGGGGGGGGGGGGGTTGCTGATCACCACTGGCTACTGCTAATGCTGCCGGGGGCATCTGTGGGTGTTTGCCAATCACCACGCACCACTGACACCACCATGGCTGCCTGCAGGAGCCCCCCGCTCACTGCCACCACACCCTCACCACTGCCACTACCACCACTGCC
This sequence comes from Alligator mississippiensis, assembly GCF_030867095.1. NCBI lineage: Eukaryota > Metazoa > Chordata > Crocodylia > Alligatoridae > Alligator > Alligator mississippiensis. Next base: position 51,766,389 of record NC_081826.1, read on the forward strand.
TGTGGGCTGTTGCCATGCCCTGCCCCAACCTTAGGAGGCACATAACATTCATGTAGTGGTGATACATGGAAAAGAAAAGCCTAAAAAACAAATACTACCAAGATACATATTAGAGTATTGAAACACAAGAAAAATGTTGGGGAAATGTCAAATTACTTGAAAAAACAGACTAAAAAGTATCTAGCAAATATACAAGGAGTGATCTTAAATTGGGAAATAAACTAGGTGACCTATGGGTTTTATGCTAGAAATTTTTCAGGCTAAATGCTATGACATAGAGCTCTATGAGCTCATAGAGCTCAACCTCTAGCCCACAGGCCAGATCTAGCCCTCAACACTGTATGTGGGGCTTCTCATTAGTCCAAAATTTTGGCAGCAGTACAGCAATGGCACTGCTTCCCTGCTGCCAAATTTCTGAGCACAGGGGGAGGCCTGAGCCCTGAATGCTGCATCTGGTGCCACATCCCAGCATACAACGACAGGCAGGGGTGGCACGTGAGGTGCAGGGGCTCTGGGGTGGAGAGAGGCTGTGGAGGAAGACAGAAGCCGGAGAGACCCCGAGCCTGGCAGCCTTTGCAGAGAAGGCCTTCCTCCAGCAAACAGGTGGCACGGTGGAGGGACCCATGGGACCCGAGAGTACACCCCAGGGAGAGCGACAATATTGAGAAGGCCCAGAGGGAGGACGGTGCCACTGGAAAAGGCCCAGAGAGAGGGCAATGACATTGTGAAAGCCCAGAGAGGGGGCAGCGATATTGAGAAGGCCCAGAAAGGGGGCAGCGATACAAAGGGCTGAAAGAACCAAGCTGAGAGAGACCAGGACTGACCCTGAAGGTCTAGCAACCACGGAGGGGAGCTATAGATAGCCCCTAAGTGGAAAAGGGGGCTGGTTAAACAGGAAGGGGCCCTAGTGACCAGATAGGAGCACTGAGGGTGTAGCTTGGGTGCGGTCAGAATGCACGGTGTTGGTGGAGGTTTTCTTGTGTTTTTCTTTTCCTGTATAGTATTTTGTGTTTCCCCAAGCCTGGAGGGGTTGAGGTAAGGGCAAGTGAGGAAAACCTGGACAGGAGAGTTGCGCTTATAGATTGAAAGACACCTGTGGTGCACGAGATCGGCTGCAGGACCAGCAGTGACCCACCAGGCTGGGTATAGGGCGAGGTAGAGGGGAGGTGGAGCCTCGCAGAAGACCACCGGAGGAACGAGTGGCCAGTGAGGGAGACCGCTCAGTACTGAGCCCCCCACTGAAGAAGATTCAAAGTTGTGGCAGGTGAGAAAGGGGAGGACTGCGTCGCGAGTAAACATCTCCTTGAAGACCACCAATAACGGCAGAGTGAACTCCAGTGGGCGTTCGAACCAAAGCTGCACATAATAAAATGTTCGAGGCCAGGCGGGCACAATCTCATATACAATTAGTCTGGGGTATGATCATTTCAGGACAGAAATAACACTATCATGTGACAGACACCAAGCTGGGTGGAGTAGTAGATATACTAAAAGATAGGGATAAGATTCAGAGATAGGATTGGATCAAAAGAAATCTTGTAACATTGTGTAAGCACAAGTGCAAAGTCCTACACTTAGGACAGAACAATCCCAACACCATTTCGGGATGGGGACTGATTGGATAAGCAGCAGCTCTGCAGAAAATGATCTGGGAGTTACAGTGGGCAATAAGCTGAAAATGAGTCCTTGTTCAGAAGAAGTCTAAGAGCATATTAGGTAGGGGTGTGCAAAATGGGCCGTATTCAATTCAGATTCTCATTCAGCCCTAATTGGGGACAGTGATTTGATTTGTTGATTTGGATCACTGTCCCCAGTTCAATTCGGCCAAATTCAAATCGGAAGATTTGATGCTGATTCAGAGAATCAGCAGTTTGGCCATAGACACAACTTTAGATATTTTTTCTACATACCTCAAGGTACCATGCACAGCTTCTGAACACTGTGATGATGGGGCAGATGGAGTGTCCCACAAAAGTGCAGGGAAGGGGTGGGGTGCGCTTGGTGGAGAATTCAGAAGTGGACTGAAAGTAATTCCAGTCCACTTCTGAGTCATCTGGGGAGCACGCCGGGGGGGGGGGGGGGGGGCTGCACCTCCGCAGCTCATCGATTGGCTGCAGGGGGAATCTGGGTGGCCCCCACCTTCAGACCCAGGAGGAACCAGCCACCAAGCTTGGGGGTGCAGGAGGGCCCCCCAGAGCACTCCCTGGTAGACCCGGAAGTGGACTGCAAGTGTTTCTGGTCCACTTCTGGGTCTGCTGCCAAGTACACCAGGGAGCCCCCCGTGCTCCTGTGGGACGCTCCATTCACCCCACCATTGCAGCATTGATGAGTCACCCTACCTGCTACCTTGAGGTATGTAGAAAAAACATTTAAAACTGTGTCTATGTCCAAATCACCAAATCTTTCCAAATCTCTCTGAATGGATTTGATTTGGAGAGATTAAGGTGTATCCTGATTTGATCTGGATTCAGAGATTTGGCCACCAAATTGGGCCAAATCTCTGCTGAATTGAAACAGGAACTGAAGCTTCACACAACCCTAATACTAGGCTGTATTAGAAGGAGTGTTGCTAGCAGATTGAGGGACATAAATCTTCCTCTTTATTCAGCACTGGTAATGCCATATCTGGAGTACTGTGTTCACTTTTAGGTGCCCAACTACAGAAAGGATGTGGACAAATTGGAAAGTATCCAATGGAGGGCAGTGAAAGTGGTTAGTGGGCTGGTACACATGACTTCTGAGGAGAGGCTGAGGGAACCGGGCTCATTTAGTCTGGAGAGGAAAAAACTGAAGGGGGATTAATAACAGCCTTCAACTACCTGAATAGTAGTTCCAAAAAGGAGGAACTAGACTGTTCTCAATGGTGGCAGAGAACAGAACAAGGTACAATGGTCTCAAATTGCAGCAAGAGAAGATTAGGTTAGATATTAGTGTAGCAGGTCCATAGCTGGGATAGCAGTCACCTCCTATAAGCTGCCTGGGCCCTTCCTTGCTTGCCCCTTCTGGCCTCTCAGGGCCCTACCATATTTTCTCACCTGCCATGCTTTGATTTTATGATTGCACTAGGAGGCTTCCCCTGGGCGCATGTGGGGAAGGCAGCTTGCTTTAGGTCTTAGGCCCAGTCTCGCCCTTGAAGACTCCTGGGCTCTCAGCCCCTGGTCTTGTCCTCATAGGCTCCCAGGCCCCTTGACCTCTCGTCTTCACTGTCCAAAACCATAGTCCTTCTGCTAACAGCAGCATTACCCCCCACACCAAGGGTCTAGGACCAAGGGTGCCCCATCATTCTTCTCAGTGGCCTCCTCTGCCTCAAAGCCACAATCTAGTCCCTGATATTTAAACAGATGAAAAAAATATGAGTATTTGTCCCCAAACAAAAGGTTTCCCACCTAGAGTTAACCCCATGCCATGGCAGCAAGCTACAATAAAAGGTCCCAAAATATCTATCTTTAGCTTCCTGTTGGTGCCAGGGTTCCTTGCAGTTTCCCTTCAGTCTGGAATCCTTCCTCCTTATCCAGTCAGGCCCCTCTCCACCCTGGAGCTCTGCTTCTTGCAGTTTTCAAGACCAGACACCCCCTTGTCTCAGGCTCTGGGCTTATGTTTCTCTCTGGGTCACCTGACCCACTACTTCCATTGGCCATACTGTGCTGGCCACACCTGGGACCGGTAGTCATTTTATTCAAGGGCCTTCTGTCACTATCAGTTTGTCTAGAAGGGTGGAGATGGCCTTCTGATCCCTGATTCCCTCTCTCCTTCAGTGATGGGGTAGGGGTCCCATTATGATTAGGATAAGCTTTCTTACTTGGAGGGCAGTAAAGCACTAGAACAGGCTACCCAGACAGGTTGTGGAATCTCCTTCCTTAGAGATTTTTAAGAGCTGGGTAGACAAAACCTTGGCTGGGATGATCTAGTTGGGGATGGTTGTGCTTTGAGCAGGGGGCTGAACAAGATGACCTCCTGACTTTTCTTCCAATTCTAATTTTAATGATTTTATTCCTTTAAAAGGCCTTATCCTACCATTGACTAAATCAATTTTGTACCACTGACTATGGCTTGCATCAACAAAGTCATAATCTAGATGAAAAATGAGAAACATGGTATTTATTCTATATATGTATCCTTTTTATTTTTCTCCCATATTTTTCCTTTTAAAAGTAGATGTACAGATAGAAAAAAACTTGGAGTCAAAAACTTGCATAAATCAATTCCTTTGCTGTTAAGAATATCAGATGTACATGGCTAAGAATATATTCTTTCAACTAACCAAACAAGGATATTGAAAGATTATTTTTCCAACAACATGGGGAAAAAAAACCAAACCCAGATAGGATGCAAGAAATAAGGCTTAAATAGGCCAAAACTGGGAACTTATATAATACACACAGCAATAAATCATGTAGTGCAGGCCATCAGTCCTTCCTTAATCATTCCTATCCTGTCAGTTTTTCCTACCCCAAAGTGGTCAGTGGCTGGGTCCTCCCATTCCCCTTGGATTATATCTGTGGTACCACAGATTAGGAAAATCAACCCCTATTTCTCATTTGGGGAAAGGTTTGTCCCAGATCCACTTTAAACTCTAGTTTATTGGGAAACTGGAACCCCTAAAAAAAGAGGAGTTCCCCTGAATACCTGCCATAATGGGACTCGGATATTCACTTAAATACTGCTTCCAAACTGTGTTTCTAGATGTATAATATGCCTTACTTTATGTGAAGAGAAAATTACATTTGCTATCCAGTCAAAGAACTCTTCCTGACACAGGAGGTGTACAGGCCAACCAGAAGTAATGCTCTTTTAGACTTGATCCTGCCCAAAGCAGGTGACCTGGTGACCAATATATAGCGTAGCCTGGGAAACAGCAACTATGAAACTATTATATTTACTGTCCGTCACAAGATGGACAAATTAAATAGCAGAGTTAAGGTTTTGGACTACAAAAATTAAAATTTCAACAAGCTCAGATCACTAGTAGGGGAAGTGCTGCGGGACCAGGGACCAAAGGCAAAACGAGTGCATGAAGAGTGGATGTTCCTTAAGAACACAATCCTTGAAGAACAAATGAAGTCCATTCCCATGAAGAGGAAAGGTACCAGAAGGGCTGGGAAGGCCTTTTGGCTAAACAGGGAAATCATAGTCCTCTTAAAAAAAGAAGAAAGAGGCATACAGACAATGGAAGCTTGGGACAGTCCCTGAGGAGGACTACACAAAAATGGCCTACACTTGTAGGGAACAGATTAGAAAGGCTAAGGTGGTGACTGAACTTAAATTAGCAATGGGAATCAAGGACAATGAGAAGTCCTTTTTTAGGTACATAGGGAACAGGATAAAAACAAAATGGGAGCATGGGACCAGTGCTCAACAACTCGGGATAGCTGGTTATCGGCACTCAGGAAAAAAGTGAACACCTGAATGACTACTTTGCTTTGGTATTTCACTGGGCTAAGGGGAAAATCATGCCAGGTAGGGTACAGAATGGGCATGGTAGAAATGACTGTCTTCCTACTATTGCCATATAACTAGTGCATGCTAAATTAATAAAAATAGACACACAAGTCAGCAGGACTGGATGAATTTAATTCAAGAGTGCTGCAGTGTAGCAAAACCCCCATTTTTTTTTATTATTTATTTTAAAATACATTCCCTCCCCTTCCCCAACCATTTATGACTTTTTCTCTCCCTCTGCATTCCCCATAGATAAGTATAAGTGAGCTCAGACTTAGGATAAGCTTTAAACATTTTTATTTCGGTAGCAGGTTTTTGGTTTTGGATATCCACTGTTGTATATTGTATTATTATGAGGTTTGTATTGATTCTTACTGTTGTGTATTGTATTATTATCATTTTTGTATTGATTTTTTGTTTCATATGGATATTATATGGTTTAGGCCTGTGTTTGTAAGTGAACCAAAGTCCTGTCAAGTTTCCATTTTATACGTCAAGCCTCCATCTTGTGTCCTCTGCCTGGGCATCCCATGTTGCAACTGTATGAGTCACGTACCCCTCCCATGTAAATTGGTTCCCAGATGAATGAGAATGAATGGGAATGATTGAAATACAATGGTAGCAGGCCTCTACTGAATGTCCTGTAATGACTGGGTCATCACCTCACATTGATTCATCCAGGAACCACAGACCTCACCCAGGAACAGAGACAAGAACCCAGCATTTGAAAGACAAAAGACCCTGCAGAACCAGCAACTCTCACCATTACAGACACCCGAAACTGCACATCCCTGCATGGAGTACACGTGCTCAGTATGCCAGGGGCTGACCCTTGCCTGGGCATGCCTCCTGTCACTATGGTCACACAAGGTCTGCCCCTATAAAAAGGGGAAGTGAAGACAGACCAAGTGGGATGCCCTCTCCATCTGGACCAGCACCATGCCACACCACCTATCCACCCAGAGGCCCTGCTGGCAACCCCCCTCTGGACAACACCTACTGGACAAGGACCTCTTTCCAGCCTGGATAGGTAGCTATTACCTGCACACCTCTTCCTACAATTTGGACTCTCTCTCTCTCCTCCTGGACTTCAGCCCCTGCTGCCAATGTGTGGGTGGGTGGGTGGGTGGGTGGGTGCAAGGGAACCAATAAAACATTGTGTCACCATCTCCCCTGTTCAATAAAACCACTGTCGTTTGCAACCACGAGTTGGGTCATGTTTTACTGAATCCCAGTCCCTTCCTTAACTTAAATTCCATCCTTGTTCTCTCTCTCTCTCTCTCTCTCTCTCTCTCTCTCAGCTCCAGCCCCCACCCCTCTCCACTAGTTTTCCGATCTCCTCTAAATACCTACTGACTTTTCCCTGTAACTTTCTGCTGCCTTTCTCTGCTTTCCAGCGGCCCTGCTGCCTTTCAGTCTCTCCTGCCACTTTTCCTGTGATTTTCTTCTGTCTGTCTCCCTGTTTTCAGGCTTCCCCCGCACCTTCTGTAGTCATTCCCTGCCCCTCCCTGCCCCCAGCAGCTTCCCAGTTTCTTGGGGCTGTCCTGCAGTTTTCTCCAGCAGATGGAGCCTTTCTCCAGCTCCCAGCACCTACTGCCACTCCCTGCAACTTCTCTAGCTGCCCTCAAGCCATCCTGTCTCCCCAAACCCAGAGCCCCTCTTTAACACCCACACTTTCCCTTAGTCCCATTTTCCCTCTCCCCACCTACCTTTTCAGCTCCCATAGCTCTGGCTCTTGTTCCAGCCTCTGTGCTGGCATTGTTCCCCTGTTCTGTAGGCTTTGGGTATTGTCTTTTAATCAGTTAAGATCAATTAACCTTAAGTTACCCACAAGCCTCAGTTCTTCAGCCCAGGCCCCTCTAGTCTACCAGTTCTAATCCTGGTTCTGGCAACTTTCACTCCCTACACTTTAACTCTCTCTCTCTCACCTCAACCTTCCCCCAAGTATCCCAGGTGCCCCAAGCACACACATACACACTGTACCATCTAAGTTAGGAACTCACCTGTGTGTATATGTAGGTGGGTGGTATGTTTGTGAATTAGTGAATACACACACATTATATATATATACATATACACATACACACACACACACACACACACACACACACACATATACAGATATAATTGTGTGTGTGTGTGGTATATGAATTAGTAATCCATGTATGTGTATTGGATGTTCAGGTGTTGGTAACTGATTCCATCTAAATTTGGTATGTGTAGCATGTATGGGCTTAAACTGGTGATAGGTGTGTATGAATCTAAGCTAGTTATTTTGAATGTGTGTGTATCTGAGTTGCTAGTGTGTGTGTGTGTGTGTGATTGTGTGCATGATATATGAATTAGTGATCTGTGTCTAACTTTTGGGGTGTATGTGCTTGAATTGGTGATAGGTATGTATGTGCCTAGGCTGGTTTGAATGTGTATGTGCCTGAGCTGGTAGTGTGCGTATGTAAGCACCTAACTGATTTGTGTGTTTGTATATGTGCAATTGTGTCACACCCTCCTGTCTAATAGTGCAATATTGAGATCCTGAGAGTTGGCCTTACCCCACAGGGCAACAGTAGGAGCTGGCCGAAGTCATTATGGAACCCCTGGCAAAACTCTTCCAAAATGTATGGTGCTCTGGAAAGGTCCCCAAGGACTAGAAGAGAGACAATGTTGTGCCCATCTTCAAGAAGGGGAGGAGAGAGGACCTGGGTAACTCTTGGTCAATTAGCCTAACTTCTATCCCAGGGAAAACCCTGGAAAAATTAATTAAGGTGTCTATGTGTGATAAGCAGGGTTCTGAATGACAGCCAGCATGGATTCATCATGGGCAGGTCTTGTTTTACCAACCTCATCTCCTTCTATGATTGGGTAACTTGCCACCTGGATAAAAGAAAGGAGGTTGACATTGTATACCTTGACTTCCAAAAGGCCTTTTTGATCTGGTATCCCATGATTGTCTCACAAGAAAATTGGAGGATTCTGGGCTTAACTTTGTCTCAGTTAGGTGGGTAAGAAGATGGCTGTGGGGCAGGACCCAGAGAGTTCTAATAAATGCATCTGCCTCATCCTGGTGAGAAATGGCCAGTGGTGTCCCTCAGGGGTACATACTTGGTCCAGTGCTTTTCAACATCTTTATCAATGATTGGGATGTGGGGGTGAAGACCTCACTGGCCAAGTTAGTGGACAATACCAAGTTATGGGGCAGCAAGGTCATTCTTGTAGATAGGCTGCAGATACAGGCGGACCTAGACAGGCTAGCACTTTGGGCAGATAGGAACCAGGTGAAGTTCAACATCGAGAAATGGAATGTGCTCCAACTGGGGATGAAACATCCCCTACATGCCTACAGTCTTGGTGCTGCCAAACTGACCAGCACCATGAATGAAAGGGACCCAGGGGTAATAATAGACCAGGGTATGAATATGAGCCATCAGTGCAACACTGTAGACAGCAGGGCAAATAATACTCTGGCATACATAAATCAATGCATCTCAAGCAAAGCCAAGGAAGTGATTCTTCCATTTTACTTAGCATTGGTGAGACCACACCTGGAGTACTGAATCCAGTTCTGGGCATTGTACTTTAACAAGGATGTGGAAAAGCTTGAGAGAGTCCAGAGAAGAGCCACCCGTATGATCAGAGACTTACACAGCAAGCTATACGAGGAAAGGCCGAGGGACCTGGGACTCTTCAGCCTAAAAAAGAGAAGGCTGAGAGGGGACTTAGTAGCAGCTTACTGCTACATGAGGGGAGTACATGGAGGGCTTAGCAAACACCTGTTCACCAGAGCACCCTTGGGGAAAACCAGGATTAAGGGCCACAAACTCCTGGAAGACTGTTTGTGGCTCAACATTAGGAAAAACTTTTTCAGAGTCAGGGTGTCCAGACTGTGGAATAAGCTATCTCCAGAGGTGGTGCAATTGCCTACCCTGAACATCTTCAAGAGGAGACTGAATGGTCACCTTGGTGTGGTTATCTGACCCCTAGTTGTTTTTCCTGCCTAGTGCAGGGGGGTTGGACCTGCTGATCTTCTGAGGTCCCTTCCAGACTTACAATCAACATTTAAGCATTTCAGAGCATTGTAATTGATGTAAGCCTATTCCAAATCTCTCTTTACATTAATGATTAAGTGAAGCAAATCACTAAATCCCATGTGTGTAGTAATCTTATATGATGGTTGCTCCGTGACTGCCAGAGTGTAGAGACATATCAGTTGGTCCCACTGTAGACCCTATTATCTACAAAGTCTGCCACTTTATAGAAGGAAATCAAGTTGGTTAAGCTTGACTTCCTCTTGACAAGTCTATGTGGTCTATTCTTAATCACCTTTTAGTCCTCCAGATGCTTACAATTGATTGATTGTATGTTCCAGTATAATTCAACATAAAAATTATACTGACCATTTGTAATTCCTTGGGTTCCTTTTCAATATTTCTTAAAGAGGAGGATTATATGTGTCCCTTTCTTGTCTTCTGGGGATTCACCAGTTTTCAAAGAGGTCTCAAAGATAATAGTCATTTTTTTTTGCAGTTACTTTAGTACTCCACAAAAATGTCATTAGATCTTGCTGAGAATCCATCCTGTTCTTGCTGCTAAATACATTAATTGTCTGATTGCTTTATGTGAGAGAGAAAGAGAGAGAGAGAGAGAGAGAAAACTGAAGGGAAAAAAAGGGATTAAAAACTTCAACCTTCTCCAAATTGCAGATTCTTATTTTTTTCTCCCCACTCAGTAAGATTCTCCACTTTCCTTGGTTTCCTGTAATGTATTTATACAATATTTTTATATACCTTATTAGTTATATCATATATTGTCCCTCCATGCTTGTACTATGTCCAGCCTCATCTTAATCTTATGGCCAATTTTCCCCCTTTTGTCATATAATTGTAAAGCTGAGTCATCATTCTCTTATTTGGCCTCTATTATAAACCATAAATAATTTGTGGGACTATTGATCTCTGAATTAATCTGAAAGCAGTCATGGAACAAGTTTTCATGAGACCACCTACTTCTGCCTGACTTTCCTGTTAACTTCCAGTGTCAATGGTAGACTGGATGGGGGAGGGGGAACTCATCTTGGATTCAAGTAAATATCGTACCTCATAACTAAGTTATGGTTACTTCACCATGTCTTATTCCCAGCAGCTCAAGCTTTTCTTTCAACCAAGCACAGCATAAGTTACATATCCTTACTTGATGATACAAAAAAATAACATTAAAAGGTCAGGCAGAAGGCCCATTATCTTTCAAGAAACTCTGAACAATATGTATTAAGCCATACTTTTATAAATTGCTCCATTTAAAAAAAAAAACATAATTTTCTTTCCCAGGGGCTGTCAGTGACAAGTCACATAGGTTTAAAGAAAAAAAAAAAAAAACAACCTAAACCCATAGGTAATCTGTATTTCCAACATCAGTTTAGCTCTTCAGTGGAAATGAAATCCCAAGATGTTGTCAGCTGCAGGGCTAGCAGTGGCAAGAACACTGCCTCCACTGTGAGCCTCCTCCGTTGTGGAGTTCACAGCAAAGGGCAGTGTCTTCAGTTGCAGGGCTCATCAGGGAGCAGCAGGAAGAACACTGGTGCTGCTGCAAGCCTCATGATGTGCAGGGCTCATAGCAGTGACAGCGTTCCCCCCGCACTGCCCCTGCTGCAAGCCACACATCCCAGAATGCTCACAGTGGGGGCAGCATTGCTAGAGCTGCCCCCATTGCAAGCCTCATCAGCTGCAGGACTCACAGGCATGGGAGTTAGTGTAAGAGGAGCCTGAGATCATGATTCCAGGCTCCCTTTGCTCTGGTGAAAAGGTGTGATGGGAACTTATGCATGATCCCATAATTGTGCCCCCTGCCAGGAGGCATGCTTGTGTGGATTTTACATTAGATCCCATTGCACCTTTACCTGCACAAGGGTAATAGAGGGACCAATAGTTTTACAGCTGCTTGAGAGCAGGGAGGAAGCATTCAGTTTGTATCTGCCCTACTAGATTTGAAAAAAAACAAAATATCCCCCTACAGTTCCTGGGGGAGACTATGTTGTATAGAAATGTGATACAGCTTAATTTATCCCTGGACCTTACACAAGGCTACAAACAATATCACCTTTTATATGGTGCCACATCAAAGATGTTTCAAATAATGTTTTGAAACCTTAGAAAGGTCCAACTGTTTTGAACAGTTGAAACCTAAGCAGTAAGACTGAATCACCTCCTTCACAAATTTTACTGCACTGTGAGACATCTGACATTTTAGAATTAGACTTAATATCATTAACTTTCAGCCAGCTGCAATCACTACCTGTAATCACAACCAATCACTAACAAACTTTACAATTTTATTGAGCTACAAATGCTTAGTTTCCCTTGTATATTGTTAAAGATTTAGCATTGGCAATGAGACCAAAGCTATCAGAAAATGATTGATGACCTACAGTTGACCAGTGATTTCCTCCTTGCTTCTGAATCCATGATGATGGTGCTGCAGCTCCCCTACCATTTGTCAGCAATACTAACATATTACTTTCTAAACTGGGATAACACATTCATTTTTATAAAGATTCTGCCTTTTTTCACCCAATGGTTTTCAAATTTGTATTTTTTTTCAGCAAAGTTTTCTGCTTTTACTATTCCTAGCCCATTTTATGTTAAAACTTTTTGCTGAATTTGCATCAGGTTTGAAACTGGATGACAGCAGTGAAACAGCACTGAGCATATTTTGCTGTGAATCACATTTATTGATTCTGGACCATATGCTACTTTGATTGCAATATATATCTTCTGCTTTTTTAGATTACTGATCATGGGTCTTAGCAGTAACTTCTTTGAAACATATGGTATATCTGACAGGAACAGTATTTCAAAGACTCATCTTATTTTTATTTGTATGCTTAGTTGTCAATGCATAGCCAATGTAGTTCCATTCTTAAAAGCTTAGTAAATGTTGGCAATTATCAATCTATTAGACCTGTGCAAGGAACAGAAATTCCATTCCACAAAGTTTTCAAGATTTTGAAAATTTGTTTATATTGAAAATGAAACCCAGAAATGCTAAATCTTCCCTGAAAAGAAAGAAAGAAAAGGAACACTTCCAAAGCTTCAGAATAAATACAAATCTCAAAAATCAAACAAAATATTTTGAATCTTGCTTATTATGCTACAGTATAAAATGTTTTTTTTAAAACTGAAAAATGGCAATTCAAATGAAAAATTGACAAGATTCTTTAAAAAAATTCTGATATAGGATGTTTCAGCATGTGCTTCTCAACCAGGGTGCCTTGAGACAAGGGTGATGCATAGGGGGGTGCACATGCACCCCCGAGAGTGCTGGTGCACCTCCTGTCAGGCTGCACTCCCTGTTTAGCCAGTGGGCAGGGGGGCAGGTGGGAGCACCAGTGCCCCTGCTGTGATCATTGGCCAGGGAGTGGGGCCACCAGCAAAAGCAGCCATGCCACTTCCAGAAGTGGCTGAAGGTGTTCCGGAAGCAGTGCAGTCACTTTTCTGGTGAGTGAGATCAGCTGTGGGGGACCCTCCCAGCCAGTGGGATCGGCCACCAGGGGGACACCCCCCCCCACCCCGATCAGCAGGATTGGCCACTTGGGAACACTCCTGTGGCCAGCAGGATTGGCCACCAGGGGACACCCCCATAGCCAGAGGGATCAACCTCTCCCCCAGTCACTGACTGGTGTCAGGGAGGGCACATGCCCCCCCCCAACTCAAAAGGCACCAGACACCAATACCTTGAGATCCCTTCAAGAGTGTCTGCAATGTTAGCACCATTAGATGTGCAAACATGATTCACATGAAATAAGCCTAGAGATTTAAAATAGGAAATCAGAGCATTAAAAACATTTTAACCCAGTATAGTCATTTTGAGTTTATTGCAGCAGAAGAATTGCTTTATTATTTTTCTGTAATCAAAAAATAATGAAAACTAAAATCTGTTATATTTTCCTAGGGGCATTTAGAGACTAAAAAGGTTTAAAACCACTGTTCTATAGTCTTGGGGTCAAGCTTATCTACACTTTATTCCCAAGAATTAAAAAAAAAAAAAAAAAGATAGTTTATAGCTTATATAAAATATTTTTGCTCAGGATATATAAGAAAATCTATCATAAGTATTGTTTTTTATTTCACCTCAAACATATAAAGGTCTAGTATTCTTACCCCAACTGGCTATTGTAATCAATTATCAGTGGGTTGTATTTTTTCCCTTTGTGTGCAGAATGGCTTGTGTAATCCTTTTCTTTCCAATGTAAAGTTAATACACGTGACATTGCCTAAGACTTCTTTTGCTATAGTTGCTTTGTGTAACTGAAAAAGAACAACACCAGAATGGTTTTAGAAAGTACCTGACTCTGTAATAGACCTGATGAAAAATCAGAATTCCTCCTCTGCTAAAATTCCAGGAGATTTCATTTAAAATAATTTAAATGTCATTTAAAATAAAACAAAAAATATAATTCCTAAAATTTCATGCAGAAAAGCAATCCCAATTTGTTAAAAGTTTTATAAAGAAAATAGAACAACACCAGTCTCTCTAGCGCTCAGAAACAAAATTATTTTCCAGATAATTGGGAGCAAATTGCTACTCCATTTTGCTTTCCTCACCCCCTCTGTCCTAAACACAAACTTTCAACATTCCTTTCCTTGAGGAAATTGTTCATGCTCTAGATCAGAATTCAAATTTTGAAAAAAATGAGAAATTCTCATGGAATAGAAAAACCCAGGCTTTCTGTCCATTTTAGTCCAGCATGAGGGAATACTTCTCCATAACTTCCTTTAAGTTAACAAGGTCTCCAAGCTGTTTAGCAGCCAGATCTTCAAAAGCTTATTTTTGAGGGATTGTCCCAAACCTAGATGTCTGCAGGCTCCACTATGTGTATGTATAAATATTTGCAAGTCAAGAACAGGTACAAGGGTTATGCCTCTGCAAAAAGATGCACACAGCCAAACATCTCGCTAATTGTTGTTAATTATCACAGTTTTAAATGGAAATTTGTTATAATGAAGTATTTTTTATAATGAAGTATTTTTTATTTTTTAAATCACCCTCTTTAGGTGAGAGTATTAGAGCATGTGCCATGTGGTACTTGCACAATGACATTTCAGATAACCCAGCATTGTTGTAAGGAACACATTAGATGCCTTGGCAGAAATGCCTTCATCTTATTTACATCCTCCAGATTGCTTGTTTTTGCTGAGGTAAACAGGAAAGCAGTGACTCGAGTGTTTGACCATAGTAGCACAAAGTAATCCATTACCATAAGGAATAGAACTCATTGTAAAGAGTTGAAAGCTAAGTGATAACCTCTGAAAGGCACTCTTAGTCACACAGTTGTTAAGTGTTTATCATAAATTCTTTAGTTAGCTGGGAAGGAGGTCTTCATAATCGACCCTCTTCATTAATATATACCAAATCAGACTGTACAGTAAAAGCTTTGTTGTCCAGCACCCACAGGGGATGCATCCATGGGGCCTGTCCTGCCACATCTGGGGTGTCACCACCCTTTCTCCAGCATTGCTGCCCCTCCCGCAGGCCCCGTGGGCCCCAAGGGACAGGGAGGGGGGACCTGCACAGGCTGTTATGCCCTGGGCGGTGGGGGCTTGGCAGCACAGGCTGCTTTCCCGTGGGCCATGGGGGCTCTGCAAAACCAGAAGGGCTACGGTGGGCACTTCTGGTTTCACTTTTCCCTTACAAGCTGGCATGCTGGCTTTTAAGGTGCTGGTTATCACAGATTTTGCTGTAGATACATTCATGTAATTAACGATTGCATATCTATGATCATAAACCCGGGGAAGAGGGGAATAATGAACCTGATTTGTTGAGTGAAATGAACAACTAACAAGAGTTCAAAGTTCCTGGGGTCTGGCCTATACCCATCCTCCCTCTCATGAGCATGTTTTTGCATTTCCATTGCCTGACCTGAATGCTAGTTAAACATATTTAGTTTTACAAGAAAGTAATTCTCTTGAGAAAAGATAACTGTGCTTCTCCTTATTCTAGGACCCCATCCAACAAAGATTCTCTTCTCCCAGTTTGGAAATAGAGGGCTTCCCTTCATGTGGAACAGACTAGTGCATATATTCTGCTCTTCTATCAAGCCTCAGGCCTCCTTGAAACCTAAGAAAAGTTGTTTTGTTTTTTATTTTTAATAAACAAACATTTGGACCCATTTTCTTTGAGTGCATCTATTAGCCCCACATGCACCTTTCTTAGTAAATTTCATCTCAGGCATTAGGTAGCACTATTGATGAGTTTGTGGGAACTCATATGTTTGTATTCATATTACTTAGGGCATGAAAAAAGGAACTTCCTGAATGTTCACAAATACATGAAAGGGACAGATGAATAGTGGGATAAGATTAAATCTTTACTATTACTGTGTATTCTTGTATGTTGGTGCTAATTCTGTCTGTGTGTATGTGCATTCAGTCATGTGCCATCCTTCTAAATTTTTCTTAGGTGTTTAAGTACTTTTTGGAATGCACTGATCACAATGTACATCTGGGAAAAAGCACAGCTACTCCATATCACTCTACTTTTATAGATGACAGATGAGATAGCGGAGAAGAATATATAATCCATAACATTTAGATGACCTGTAAGTAATTGATTTAGAAAATTATTTTTCTCTTTTAAAAAAAGATAAAGCGTACAATATAATAAATGTTCAATGTAAACAGCAGTCCTTCAGACTTGTATGTATATGGTCCCATAAAGGGCAGTTCTTTTCTGTGCGATTACCAAGAAATTTTGCTTATATATAAATAAATTCATAATGAAATTGAGTGAATAGAACTGAAAGAACACTTTGACTTGGCTTTGTGTAGTATAGTGTAATGTTCTACAGTTATTTTTTTTAAGAGTAAGCTTGATGTGAAAGGCCCATCCACCTCAAACAAAACATTATTTTTCTTCAAAATTCCTTGAAAGATATGAATTTCTTGTTTAAACATTTCCTAGCTTTTTAAATTTTACACAAAAATTGGCCTATTGTCAAGTTTAGAATAAAATTTTAAAACTCAAATAGATTGTTGTTTTATCACAAATGATTTGAAAACTTCTATTGCCAAAAACACTTTCTATGCTAACTTTCAAGAAGGATGGCCTTAGGGTTGTCAACTGTTGTTAATTTATGGTCTGTAAAAAATCCAATCTAAACATATTGGTCCACAATGTCCATAAGAAAGACTGTCATCTGTAAAAAGCAGAAACACTGACCTCATTTTAAGATCCACAGTGGAATGAAGCATATATACATGATGAAAAGAAAAGAGCAGCATGTGATAGCTAAGTGGGAGTGCTGCTCAGCAGGAACTGTAGCAGCTGCCACCCAAATGCACAAAGCTGGGACAGGTAAGGTTCCACTCCTCCTACCCATGCTCCTCCCATTCTCCAGTGGTCATCATAATTATTCCCCTCCCCACCTTCCCCCTCCACCTTAGATCCTGATATATCCTGCTATACTTCTAAGAAAGGATCAGGCTGGGGGGGAGGGGAGGGGAGGGGAGGGGAGGGGGTCTGAGTTAGGGACCTGAGTTAGGGAGCTCTTTGGTCCCTAACTCAGGGACCCCAGTGGCTGCAGAGTACAAAAATGTTGCTGCAGTCACACAGGGTTGCTGACCCAAGAACATTTTTCAACATGTCAGTAACTGTTTGTCAGTAAAATGTTTGCAAATTGTTGGTAAAAAGAAAGAATTATTGTGTTAGCAACCTTGGATGTCCTAGCTAACTAAAACCTGCTACTGTTTCCTTCTGTGACCTTAGGCAGTAAACTAACCACTTGATTTTGAAACTGGAATTACTAAATATCTAATCTAGTATATCTATTTCTTTTACAGGCATATTGCAGGAATCACCTGTTTGTAACTAATTACAGTTGTTTATTATTATTACTTTATTTAAGCATTATTATTAATTTAGCCTTAACCTGAATAAATTAAATCTTTTATTTTTTTTTAAAAGGTTAGTGGATGTGTTTGAGTGTATACACATCATGTTCAGAAAACTGCAGAAAATTATAGCTTAAGTTCTAAATAAATAACAGAAATACAATTAGATATCTGTACAAAAAGCTGGCTAAACACCGAACTAAAATCCAGGGTTTCTATACATTATTATAAATGTTTGCAAAGATAATAAGATCCTTACTGGAACCATAACTACTTTTCAATCAGCCTGTCCATCTCTATTACAAAGATGTAAATTTAAATGACATTCTTTTACTGAACGTGCCCTTGAAAGTAATGCAGATTTGAAATATATAAAAAAAAAAAAATGAAATCCTTCCTGACCTTTTCCTACAGACTATTATAACATATCAGCAGGAAACAGAGCATATCTTTACATGCATTTTCAAACACCTTAAGATTTCTAGTGAATAGATGAAGGCCTCTTCAGGAAGAGAAAAAAAAAAGTTCAGAATCACGAAGAAAGACTATATGGAAAAGGTCAATCTAGCATTTTGAGAAGCTGGAGTTCTCTAAGGTAGTTTTTGTGCACAACTAAGGATGATAGATTTTTGTCAACTGTGAGGCAGTTAGTCAATATAAGAAAGGACTTTTATTCAGTAACCTCAAAGCTATGAAGTAAAGAATCTTTTGGAAAATAAAAAAAAAAACAAACACCCAAGATAACAGTACACAGATTTTCTTTGACCTTTAGGTTTGTTTTCAGCATGAACCAAGAGAAAGACAGTCAGAAACATACTTGCTTATTCTATTCATGGGCCACTTTTAGTAGGAAGAATACTAGTCAGAGCAAATATTGACTAAGATTTTGATACATTATTAGTTTTTCTGAACTCTTGGGTATCTGCATTTCACCCTTATGAATGGTGGGCTGGCTTTTGTTCTGTTAGAGCAGCAATGTTCAGGAGGAAACACTTAAGTTGTGCATAACAAATTAGCATTTACTGAAAACTGGACTTTGAGAAAGGTCTCTCAATATGTGTAGCCAGAAACAAAGGTTCTCATAATTAGTAATCATCTGCAAAATCTTGGCCTTAAATACAGAAAACCATCTGTTATACATGACTAGAAGCAATTCTAGATATCATGCTTTGTCCTTGTCCCTTGTATCAAGTAGTAAAATACAAGAATATAATTAATTGTCAAAAATTTAGGCTTGCCATTTTTCTTAAAAAAAAAAAAAAAAAAATGAACAGCAAAGTAACAACACCATAAACATACCATAGAAAATTCTGCATCAAATAAACTTTTTAAAACTTTCAAAAATGGCCTATAGCTTTATCTGTGGAGGGATATTTAACAAGCTGTGTAGCTGATTATAAATTATTCAGTGAATAATATACTTATTGAACATGTGCCAACAGCTTAGCTACTGTGAATATCTAATTTACAATATATTTTTATCAGAAACCTAATGCAACTTGGAGACATTTGTTTAAATTCTAACTGAGAATTGACATGAATATTTTAAGGCTTGTTTTCTTTATGAAAACATATTTAAATTATATTTGTATATTTTGAGTGCATCACTGTAAATGTTGACCATATGTTAATGTTTTATTACATTTTTATGTTTCTCCTCAGCAAGCAAAATACATTTTGTAAATAATAATGCAATATTTCATTTAATATTTTTGTATCTAATGTTGTACTTTTAAATAATGGAAATGAAAACATACACAGTCCACTCACTGCCATTTAGTCTTATAAAATAATGACAAAGCTTTGAAAGAGCAGTAATGTACTTTTGTGCAACTAAGAAACCACTAGCACAGAACCCCGTTGCATTTAAAGATCACTTTTTGCTGTCAAGACTATGGTTGATCTCAGCAGTGACCATTGCTTGCAGCCAAACTGTTCTGAGATCATTAGCAAAAATATATGTTTTCTCTGTGTGAAGTTCATTTCTTTCATAGTCATTTAGATCTGAATAAGTCTTACACTTGAGCACTACAACAAAGCAAAGAACACGCTGGCTGAAATATTCAGTTATTATATCATAACTATGGACAATTCTGGAGTTCTACAACTCAGACCTCGACTATTTTATGACTTAAGAGACAACTTAGGTGCATGTGGAAGAATCTTAGATTCAGCCTAAAGCTGCCATAATGTCTGAAGAGTCTTTCTTTGAGGCTTATCCATCTACTACATCCACTCAAGGACAGACAGACAAGGAGAGCAATGCACCTTCAAGGCTTGAATTTTTATTAGTTTAGTGAATTAGAATCCAGGGGGTTAAATTATGTGACTCAAGAAAAAAATATTAGTGTTGTGTTTCTTCTAAATCCAACTGATTTCAGTTAAAATAAGGCCTTTAACCTAACCCAAAACTTTCATCTATCTCACTAGGTACATGCTTTGGCACCTAAACACCTTTTGATGATCAAATCAGATTTGGGCATTTGTTTGTGGCAGTTCCATTAAATACCATATTTACTTCAATATAAGATGTCCCTCCAATAATTAGATTCAATATATGCTAAATTTATAAATATGATATAATTTTCCAACTGTAGAATCTAATTATTGGAGGTTTATCTTCAATTTGTTAACCTCCCACTGCTGCAGCAAGGAAAAAAATCTGGGGGGTTATGTAGCCTATTTGTACTCTGCCAGACATTTAATACCGGTGAAGAAACAGGAATCATTAGAAATGGGAAGGAAAGGTGCAGCTCAACCATGGGAGTGAAGGGCAAGTCTAAATGTATTCAGTGTAGTATCTCACCATGACTTGAAAGAGAGTCAGCACTGAGGGGGGCTGTGCTCAGTGGGTATTATCATATGTTTTATTCAGATGGTTTTTACTAACCTGTTCTTGTGGTAGGTTCCCATCGGCATGTTTGCCCCACATGGACCATGTATTATTACTCCTTGTTGTCTTCATAGCTTGGTTTTATTGCTGAGCACATGACTGTTTTTAGCAACAGTTCAAAGATAGGGAATGTATCTAATGCAGTTATTTTGTATACAAATATAAGACAAGGGACTTCCCTCCCGAGTTGATTGGGGGGAGGGACTCATCTTATATTCAAGTAAATATGGTAGTTATACTTTTCATAACAATCCTTCCTCACTGTTCCTTTCTTGCTTTTGCTCTGCCCCTAAACCAATCTAATCTCTGGCATACTACTAATGCCTTTGTTTTTCATATTCTTCTTACTATCCCTCTTTTGTCCCATCTCCAAAAGTCATTGTTCCTGAGTTGCATACAGTTTGGACCAGTTGATTATCAACTGGTATTAACAGACAGAGGTCCTTTTTATAGTCTCCCTACTGATTTATGCCAGTTTAGAGAGATATTCTTTATCAAACAAGAACATAGAAGGTGTTCTTTCCTTTGCCACTTGTAGAAGTCTAGCTCTGCTGGCTAATAGTGGGTAAGAGGATAATGATCTTGTAGGATGATAGCCTTGTACTCAAAAGGAATCAAAATTCCATTTATGCTCAATTCTACAAAAGAAGGGGGAATGCTCTCCAAGCCCTCACTTTTCCACCCTTCTTCACAGGTGTTAGACATAACTAATAACTTTTAATATTTAAACTTGTCAATTATTTGGTTGGGTTAGATCCTAGTCTACCTACTAGACAACAAAACTTGCTTAGGTGCTTTAACACAAATCTAGGCCATTCAGCTTGAACAAAACTTAACACAAAAGGCAGGGAACTCTTACTATTTTTTACTTTGGTTATTTTGTTCTCTCTCTCTCCTGTCACACTTAGGCCCACCCCCACCTTAGTCTTAAAACTAAGATAACACCACAGTACAAAAACAGAATCATCCATAGTTACACAAATAGGAGAAAATAAGATTACACTTGGGCACCTAACAGGTGGAACTGGAATAGATGTTAGTTTTGTTATACCATCATTGGATGAGTTTAAAGGATACTTAACATGGAAGTTCAGAGTCCATTTTGATATTTTGAAGTTAAAGATCTTGGCACAGTAAGTATTATTTTCTATTGAGGAAGGAAGAGGATTAGGATGCTTTGAACTTGAACATAGCTGTTGCATGGCGAGCTTGTCAGATGCTAACAAAGACACTGCAGGTAAGAATCCTGTAAATGGGTCACTAAGATTTGGTTTTGGCTGAAAACATTCTCCATGATGGAGTCTCACCTATTTCCTCAGATGGAAATTGTCCTTGCATGAAGTTTGAACAAGAAATAAAATACAGCCATGCATTTAAATTAAAAAAAAAAAGGAAAATAGGGGCTAGAAAAAAAATCTGAGTTAGAACTCTCTGTAGTGTTATATTTTGATAGGTATCACTAGACAAATTTAAAATGCAGGTATTAGATTTGGAGATAATGTCATGTCACAGCAAGACACTAGAGCTTCCCTATCAATTATAAAAAAAATCATCTAGATTTATTTCAGTCTTGTGCTTTCTGAGTCTTTCTATTCACAGCATCAAATTATTTAAAATCACTCCCCATCTGAAGCGAGCCAGGTTGACTCAAAGCATACACATCTTTGAATAGCTTTCTTTACTGAAACTTCATAGGCTAATGCTAAGTGCAACAAATAATACATTTTGTATATTTGAGATACTGCCATCTAGCTCATTTAGTCAATGAAAATACTAAATTACATTAAATATTAATTTTATATAAAATCTTATATTTCAAATATGTTCAAAGAAGTTGCAACATCAAAAAAGTGTAAAACTACATGTGGACATTAGAATCACTACTAGTGTGAAAAAGAATCTCAGTAAATGCCCACTAAGGTCAATATAAAAGTTTCCATGGACTTCAATCAACACTGCACAAAAGTAAGTATTCATCTTCTTAATTTAAGGAGAAAAACATTTAGTAGAAGGATTTTTACACCAGTGTTTCAGGCCATCAAAAACTAGCTTTAACCTGTCTTGTATATTAAGAAGGTACAAATGACAGCTCAATGATAATCTCAAGAAATAGAGAAGTATCTAGGTAGTGGTGCACAATAAACCTTTTAGTTTCAAGGATGACCTCAAGAGCAGCAATGTGGTATACTGTTGGCATAGTACAGGGAAACTTGCAGTGCCACTGACTCCAGTGAATATCTTCACTATTCAGTAGGCTTGAATACATGTGCAAAACTATGCCATGCCTTTTATTCTATATACATGGTAATAACTTCCTCTATTAAGCTAGAATTTTCATAATCAAAGGCAGTTGAGAGCTTCAGATCCAGAAAGCTGCTCTGAAAGTCTTAACTTCAGGCCTTTCATTGAATCATAGAAAATTATGGTAGGAAGTGACCTCAGGAGGACATCTAGTCCACCCCCCTTCACAAAGCGGAATCAGCCTTAACCAGATCATCCCAGCCAAAGCTTTGTCTAGTTGGATCTTAAAAACCTCCAAAGATAAGAAAATGCTTTCTAATATCTAATCTAAACTTTCCTTGCTGCAACTTGAGACAATTGCTCCTTGCTCTGTCATCTGCTACCGCTCAGAACAGTGTAGCTCCATCCTCTTTCGAACCCCACTTCAGGTAGATGAAGGATTCTATTAAATCCCCCTTGTCTTCACTTCTTTAGACTAAATAAGCCCAGTTCCCTCAGCCTCTCCATAGAAGTTATGCACCCCACCCCGCTAACCAGCTTTGTAGTCTTCTGCTGGACTTTTTCCAATTTGTCCACATCCTTTCTGTAGTGGGGTACCCAGCTCTGAGCACAGTACTGCAGATGTGGTCTCACCAGTGATGAATAGAGAGGAACAATCACTTCCTTTGATCTGCTGGCAACATACCAAGGCAGCCCATTAGCCTTCTTGGCAACAAGGGCACACTGTTGGCTCATATGCAGCTTATTTTTCACCATAATTCCCAGGTCCTTTTGTGCAGAGCTGCTGTCCATCCATGCAGCTTCCAGCCTGTACTGGTGCATGGGGTTTTCCCATCCTCAGTGCAGGACTTTGTACTTGTCCTTGTTGAAACTCATGAGATTTCTTTTGAATCTCCTGATTCAATTCACATTCAGAGATTCAGCCACCAAATCAGGCCAAATCTCTGCCAAATTGAATCAGGGACCAAAGCTTCCTACAGCCCTGCTCTTTTACATGAAGTGCATCTCCTCCTCTTCCCCTGCCTGTCCTTCCTGAACAGTTTGTACCCATCCATAACAGTGCTTCAGTCATGTGAGCTATCCCAGAAAGTCTCTATTATTCCAATCACATCATAATTCCATGACTACTCAAGTACTTCCAATTCTACCTGCTTGTTTCCCAGGCTCTGTGCATTTGTGTACGGGCACCTAGCTTAACTAGTCAATTGCCCTGATTTTTCAGGAAGTATGCAAGCCTAGTTTAAAGTCCTTCTCACTAGGTCAGAGAACCTATCTGCAAAGATGCTCTTCCCTCTCTTCATTAAGTGTACCCCAGCTTTTCCCAGAAATTCTTTTTCTTGGAACAACGTTCCGTGGTAAGAGAAGCCAAAACTCAGCTGGCAACACCACCTACGCAGCCAGGTATTGATCTACAGGATCCACGTGTTCCTGCCCCAGCACTGTCCCTTGATCCGAAGGATCAAAGAAAACACAGCTAGAACTCCAGACTCCTTTACCCTTGCATCCAGTGCCCTATAGTCACTTTTGATTCGCTCACCGTCTCCCCGGCAGTATCAGTGTAGAAAAATTATCTCATTATCTCATTGGAAGGAAATGTCATCATATACCCTAAATATTTAGGGCGCCTATACACAAGCATGGAGTCTGCTGGAGTGTCTATACATAAACATTGGATTGAGTCTATGGGGCACCTATATATGAGTGCTGGATTAAACGGTATCTGTTGGAGCATGGCAGTTACTGCACTCCACCTCCTGCATCTCATATGTCAGCATACCCACACTTTCAAATGGCAGCAGGGGGACTTGAACCAAAGTTCAAACAAGCTTTAATCCAAACACCCCCACTGGCATTTTAAAGGGTGGGGATGCTGATACATGAGATGCATAAGGTGCTTAAATTACACCCTCATTTTTGGAGCATGTGTAAAAAAGTGCCCATTGTGACTAGCATCCTGAAAACAATGATAATGCAAAGCTAGACAATGAAAACCCAACCTGATAAAACTAACTAGAATCTCCTTGTCAGGGCCTCTGGCCAAGAATGTCTGCCTGGGCCAAGCACCTGAGTTATTATGGCTTCATCATGGGCAGGTCTTGCCTTAGCAGCCTCATCTTTTACGATCAGGTAACTTGCCACCTGGATAAGAGAGAAGAGGTTGACATTGTGTACCTTTACTTCCAAAGAGCCTCGATCTGGTATCCCACAAAGTTCTCATGACAAAATTGGAGGATTGTGGGCTTAACTTCAAGACAGTTAGGTGGATATAAAGCTGATGGCAGGGTAGGACTGAGAGAGGCTTAATGAACGGATCTGTGTCGTCCTGGCGAGAAATGGTCAGTGGTGTCCCACAGGGGTCAATGCTTGGTCCAGTACTCTTCAACATCTTTATCAATGATTTGGATGTGGTGGTGAAGAACTCACTGGCCAAGTTCACAGATGACACCAAGTTATGGGGAAGCATAGTCATGCTTGATGATAGGCTACAGATACAGGTAGATCTAGACAGCCTAGAAAGCTGGGCAGGTCAGAACCAGATGAAGTTCAACACTGAGAAATGTAAAGTGCTCCACCTGGGGATGAACAATCCCTACACACATATAGGCTTGGGGGCACAAAACTGACCAGCAGCATGAATGAAAGGAATCTGGGGGTAATAATAGACCACCGTATGAATACGAGCCATCAGTGCAACACTGTAGGCAGCAGAGCAAATAATACTCTGGCATGCATCAATCGATGCATCTCCAGCAAAACCAAAGAATTGATTCTTCTGCTCTACTCAGCACTGCTGAGACCACAGCTGGAGTACTGCATCCAGTTCTGGGCACCGCAGTTTAACAAGGATGTGGTAAAGTTTGAGAGAGTCTAGAGAAGAGCCACTCATATGATCAGAAACTTGCATGGCAAGCCATATGAGGAAAGGCTAAGGGACTTGGCATTCTTCAGCCTGAAAAAAAGAAGTCTGAGAAGGGACTTGGTAGCTGCTTACCATTACCTCAGGGGAATACATCAAAGGCTTGACGAACAACTGTTCACCAGTGCACCCTGTGGGAAAATCAGGAGTAATGGCCACAAACTCCTGGAAGACCATTTACAGCTCAACATTAGGAAAAATTTCTTCACAGTTAGAGTGTCCAAGTTGTGGAATAACCTCTCTCCAGAGGTGGTGCAGTTGCCTACCCTGGAAATCTCAGGCAGACTGGACAGTCACCTTGGTGTGGTCATCTGACCCCAGTTGTCTTTCTTGCCTGGTGCAGGGGACTGGACTTGATCATCTTCTGAGGTCCCTTCCTGCCCTACAATCTATGAATCTAGAAATTGTAACTTAACCTGTTTGTACATATTATTCAACTGTCTATTACCATAACATTCTGAATCATAAGAGAAATCCAACATTATTAGTAGAGTCTATTACTATTAGCCTCAATTTGAATGGTTTTAAAATATCAAATGTTAATAAATTTGTTCCACAAAGAATCAGGAAGTATTCCACAGCAGTATTGACATTTAGGAAAAAAATATTTACAACTTTCTTTCAGAATGCTTTCTATGAATAAGCTACTCAGCTACTATACAAGTAGCCTAGTGATTTTAATGGAATTATGTTAATTTATATCTGCAGAGAAGCATCTGGTCAAAACTGTTTACAAGTCAGGTACAATGTGTCCAAGAAAAGAGACCACAGGGCTCAGAGGAGAAGCAAAAGTTTAAAAAATGATGATAAATAGTATGAGTAGAAGTCATTATCACTAGATAGCAATACGGTATGGGGCAGAGAGTTAAGTTCCCTCAGGAAGCAAAGACTGACTTTATAACTTAGCAGTAATTTATATGGAAATTAAACAACGCTAAAACAGAAATAACTGTGTAAACATGAGATTTTAACTTTAGCTGTTTTGAGGTTACTATTAAAAGTTTAGACTGTAGGTTTCCTGAAGGTGAAATACATACTGCTTTTGGGTTGCGATGGAGATGAAAGTAAAAACCTTTTGAAGCACTGGAATATGTTGACACTGCTGTAAGTTATGTTAAGGGGTATTGTAAAGCATGAGTCTTGCCATAGTAATTCCTACTTGAATTTATAGTCAGACAGCCTAGCAGAGATTTTTCGGTGCTACTAGAAAGTTATAAAGAACTCTGTCAGACCAATGTATAAATTATATTTCAGAAATCAGCACAATGCATAGCAAAGGCCTGACCCCTGACTGCTTTTGATTTTTTTTTTTTTTGACAAGTGAAACAATTAAGAAAGAGAGGCCAGAAGGTGTGATAAAGACCCACAAAAATCTTATTCATTCTGCATTCTTTTCATGAATCTACTGAAACTCAAAGCTGATTTATTGTCATTGTTTCACTAAGATCATTTAAAATAAAGGTTTAAATATCTTCTTAAAATTTAATTTTATGTTTCAGCCCTAACATACTGAGAGACAGTATGAAGGATGAGGAAAAATTTGATAACAGCCTTCAAATATATGAGCGGTGGTTCAATAAAGAACCATATCCCAGCCTATAAAAAGGATGGTGATGTCTTATACCTTGCAGGGATGGAGTATGGTCGAAGAAATAGTAGTCTCAAATTAGTCCCTCAAGGTACATACATACATACACTACTTTCAATTTCCTTTCCCCTCCCCATCCCCTTATTTTTATTATTTATTTATTTATTTATTTATTTATTTATTTATCTTAGCAGAGACTGGGACTTTCTCCTGCTTTTCTGCTAAGTGGACACTTAGTTCATTCTTTTTGTTTGTTTGTTTCTTTGTCTATGAACTAAAATGGTGGTTTAGGCTTAAGATTATGCTTAGGGTTAAGGTGGAGGTCTCAGTAGGGATAGGAGGGCTGTAGACAGGGCCACATTTAAAACATTATCCAAGAAGGGCAAGGATGGGGCTAGAGCCCCAGAAGCTGGGACCAGAACAGTGGACCATGAGATAACAGCCCCAGTGAGAGAAAAGGGGTTAAGGATAACAGGCTGAGACTCCAACGAAGTTTACAGGTGCTAGAAGGTTTGGCAATCAGTGATGGAGATAGAGAAATGAACTTGAGAGTGAGAACATGCCTATGAGTTCAGGTTGGAGGAAGAAAAGGGAGAAGCTCAGAGAATGCTAACACAGAGAGAGAGCAACCCATCTCTGCTACTAGCCTCCCAAACTGAAGTACAAAGAACCAAGATATAGCAGGCAAGAATGGAGGCAGGGTCGGGGACAAGGGGTTTGCGAACAGGTTCATTGGCTCATAAAGGACTGGAGAGATCAGGCAGGCTGGGGGGGGGGGGGGGGATAGGGTTATTTATTTATTTTACCTAGTCTAGCTCCTGTTATACCCCCCCCCCCCAACTAGGCAGCTCCCTGGTGGCCTCATCCACAGACCCACCAGCTCTGGCCCCTGATCCTTCCCCTTCCACCCTTACCTCAGGCTGCCTGCACTGCTTCCAGCAAGCAGCAAAATGCACACATCACTCCCAGGTTAGGTAACTTTAAAAGAAGCCACCTAAACCTAAACTGGGTCCCATGAACGCTTGTCTTATCTGCCTTGTTTATCTGCATTGATGTGTTCAACCTACTTTTTGCATCTCTCAGCTATTAATTAAGAACATCTACAGACAGTTGCTTTCCCAGGAGAAACTCTCTTGGGAGTTATTTACTCCTGGTTATTCCTAGGCAATTTTCCTCCTAAAGCAGCTATTTTTGTTCCGGAAGATGAATCCTGAACATCTGTACATTCATGTTTTCTTGGAGGATATCTGTGTCTTTCCCAGGATAGACTGAATGTCTGTACATGGCCTAGGACTTAAACACCACAGTCCTAACTTGAAGTTCTTGTGGCATCATTCTTGTGTGTAAGATCATTTTATTCTTATACCTTTTCCTAGAATATTGCATCGACAAGTACCTGAGTACCAATAACTCAAGTTCCAAGTTAGAGCACCATATCCAAGCACCACCAGTTCTAAAAGTTTCTTTAGCAGTAAGTGCTGTCTACACAATTTAACATTCCTTGTAATAATTTTGCATATGCTGTCACCTCTTTTGCCAACCTTGTTCCTTTCTTTATCTTCCCTTCAAAAGCTGCTGTCCAGAGTACTTCACAATCCCATGTAACTGCAGCCTCAGTCATTTAGAATAGCATAAAACCAAAACTCTTCAATATTATATACATAAACAAGTCTAAATAAATGTATTCGACTAGGATTTTTTTCCTGTAGAAAGGTGTAGTACGTCTGGTGCTGGGGCAGCCAAGTCACTCCCTCATAGCCACCTGAGTCTTCCCTTGCTTGTCCCCTCAGGCCTCTCAGGTTCCCACCCTATTGTCTCACATGCCATGTCTTGATGTTATGACTGGAAAATGAAGCTGTCCCTATAGGTCAAGTTGGGTTTGCTTCAGGTCTTAGGCCTGTGTCTGGGATGAGGCCTCCTGACCGTGGCCAACTTACTGTAGGTGGATCCATCCACCTGAGGTCCACTGTACCAGGACCCTAGGTTCTTGAGTCCCATCTGACAGGCTCTGGGCCTCTCAGCCCCTGGTGTCACCCTCTGCTGGGCTCTGGGCCTCTCAACCCTTGGTTTCACTCTCTGCAGGTTCAGAGCTTGTGCCCTCAGTCTTTGCTGTCTGACACCAGCATACTTCTGCCAACAGCAACTCTTTCAAGAGTCTAGGATCTGGTGTGACACCATCCTTGGTGGCCTCCTCCACCCCTACAGCCACAATCCAGTCCTCCAGTATTTACATACATGGCAAGATATGAGCCTCTGCTGTCAAACAAAGGTTATGGGTCAAAACTACACCATGGCTACAGTGCAACACATGGTCATAATACTTATGTTCCACTGCTCAGTGGTTCAGGGGCTTCCTCCCAGCTTCCACGCAGTCTGGAGTCCTTCTTCCTCAGCTGATAATGCTCCTTTTCTTTCCAAAGCTCTGCTTCCTGTGGCATGTGGGGCCAGACTGCTTCCTTGACTCAGGCCCTGGGTTTATTTACCTCTCTCTAGGTCACTGATAAACTACTTCTACCCCAGGTCTGTCAGTCACAGGCTGCAGTGTGCTGGCCACACCTGGGCCAGGTGGCCATTTTATTAAAGGGCTCTCTGCACCTATCAGTTCCTCCAGAGGATGGAGCCAGACAACTGCTCCCTGGGCTCCTTCACCCCCAGTAATAAGGTGGGGGCCCCATTATAAAAGTACTGAGAATTTAATGACAGTTTATATACACTACTCTAATAAGGCACTACCAGACTGTTCCATAAATCAGAGTAACAAATCAACTGAAATACACTTTTTCATTTGCTTTGCATACATTTAATCTTTTTTTCTTTCTATATGCCAATGTAATATGTGCCAAGCCTATATCACTGGAATTCACATAAATCATCATGCACAGCTCTACTGTATCCATTATCCAACATTCTTAGAGTCCAGTGCTATCATAACAAACTTCCAAAGCTGTACAATGCATCTGCAAACAACTAGAACTTTTTAGAAACAGACTTCTAAACCTTTAAAGTTTGAACAAGTACATGGCCTGATTTACTAATTTCCTTTTGTTAAAATCCTATCCAAGTTGAAATTAATATCTCAACATACTTTTAACTAAGTAAGGCCTTGATAAGTCACATGTGAATATTTATTTTTAGGTATGCAAATGTTTTAAACTGAATGCATTAAGACAGAGACAGACAGACACTATTTATCATAAATAAAACATTATTTTGGTTGAATGAACAAAGGTACTAAAGAGATATTGCTGCAAAATGTTGCTTTCTTTATTCTTATTCCCTTGGGTTTCCCATTGAGGTTCCAGTGTAGTCAGTCAGCCTTTAAGGATTCAGTTGATTTTTTTGTGGATTATATCAGGCCCTTAATCTTCCAATATTATGACTCTATTTTGTCTACTG
Organism: Alligator mississippiensis; assembly: GCF_030867095.1. Classification (NCBI taxonomy): domain Eukaryota; kingdom Metazoa; phylum Chordata; order Crocodylia; family Alligatoridae; genus Alligator; species Alligator mississippiensis. The sequence continues at coordinate 51,796,742 of NC_081826.1, forward strand.
TATTCATATTCTTTTGAAGTATTTTCTTTCCCACATAATAAATAAGATGCATTAAGTCACATCCATGCCTTTTGGTAACTTATGAAAAAGTCAGTATCAGTGTCATCCATATGTTGGGGTTAAAACCTGTGTCTTGAGCCAAGTCAAAGACTTAGCACTTGGAAATCCTGCAGAGATCAGGAAAGAGCAGCGCCAGGCATTGTAGCAATAGCGGAGCAGCTCTGAGGCAACATCTGAAACCTCAAAATATTAGCCATGTACACAGATCTTATGCTTCCATTCCTAAGGGGAAACAGGTTAGATGTTAGAGGATGACAAATCCACCTAGTTGTCTCTGACATGCTCTCCCTTTTATGACCATGTAAAACCTTATTTCAGATAGAAGTCTGCTGTCTCTGCTGTTGAGATTATTATTCATTCTTACAGAAAAAAAGACCTTGGCTTATAGTGAACCACAAGCTGAATGAGTCAACAGTATGCTTTTGTTACAAAAGACATCAAAAGCATACTGTGTTGTATTTATCCCAGTATGTTAAATAATGAGTGGAATGTCTCTTTCAAGTCTGGAGAAGTGACTCTTCTACTCTGTTCAGCATTAGTGAGGTCCATTTGGAAGAGTGTGTCCCAGTCTGGAGACTGTACTTCAAGAAAGACAAGAACTACTTAGAAACAGTCCAGCCGAGGGCAATTAAATTTATTAGAGTTTTAGGAAATATGAAATAAGAGAAGATTGGAAGAATTAGGATCATTTAGTCTGGAGAAAATTAGGTTTGGGAGATAGGGGAGAAGATAGAATTTGATAACAGTCCTCAAGTATCTGAAAGGACATTTAGGTTGGGTATTAGGAGGAACTTTTTAACTATGAGGATGGTTAAGCACTGGGACAGATTATAAAAAAAAGTCTGAAGTGGTTTAAACAGGAATGATCCTGCTCTGAGCAGGGAAGGAGGACTACATGATGTACTGAGGTCCTTTCAAGCCCTATTTTTCTATGATACCATTGTTTGAGAGATCCCTTTCCCATATGCTTTCTTTTACTTAGTCTTTAATTTGACCCCTTCCTCTCAAACTCCTGCTTTTTTTTTTAGTTTTTAACCTTTATATATAAATAAAAGTTTATATAAATATACTATATTATAAATATATATACAAACATATATATAAAGGTTAAAAACTATATATACACACATACACACACACACACATATACATATACACTGATATAGATATCTCTATATCGACACATAGATATATATATATATATATATATATATATATATCAGTATTATGTTGATTAGTTAATGCATATAAAGAGCTGTGACACAAAGCAATAAGACTCTGAAGTGGTTGGGTAGTGGAACTAACCTAAGAGAAGGGAGAAGGATTCCTATATGTGGCAAGACATGTATTCCCCCAACCTCAAATAATCTATTCAAATATCCCATATAGCTATTCAAATATCCCATATACACCTGTTTTTCATTGACTGTAGAACCTTTCACTGTGGACTTTGATGGGAGGTACTGCATGGTCAGTCCTCTGCTGAGAATGCAAAGGACTGTAGTATACCTGAATAAACTATGATAAAGACCTTTCAGAAGTATCTAGGTGAACCTTGGAATGGTATAACAGGACTGTATGATGGATATTTAGGACAGGATTAGGCAGTAGTTCCCAAGGGACTGGAGAGTGTGCTTATGGTTCCTGGATTACACATTAGTCACTGGTACCAACCTATGTGTGGTAATTAACACATCAGTTCTTCATCTGCTGAAAAGGTATTTGGGGTTGGAGTTTTTTTGGAAATTCACACCACTAGGTGAGCAAGTTAATAGACTATTGCCAAAGTTACCGTGAAACAGAATTTCCTGTCTTTCATAATTGTTTTATCTCAGGTTGCTTGTGTTTCCTCTTCCCTCCACACTTCATGGAGTTTTCCTGGCTACACAGATTCAGTGCTTGAAAGCAGAGAAAGAGTGCCTATTAAGGTGATGCTAGAAACTTGAAGTAGAGGTGTGAATTGGCATTGTTTATGAAGAACCCACAGGACCCATTTAAATATGCCTCTCATCCCTGCCAACAATACCTACCAGGAAGTTAAATTTGCTAATATACAATCACTTTATTAGGGTTTTATCCTAAAAGTACATCATATAAGGATCCAGGGCAGAATTCAAATGGGACTTCATGTGGTGAGGACTTTCATAAATCAAACCTAGAATCAAACTGCAAAGACAGATTTAATAACGGAAAAAGGCAACAGTATATTAAATAGAGTAAAAATATAAATCTATGAAGCATCCTCAGAGGGGGTGAATACATGCTGAATGCTTAGGATTCCCACTGAAGTTAGAGAGAATAAAAATAGTACATACACAGATGAGTTTTTAATTAGCTAGTTTTATACTTACTAGCTGGCAAGGGTGACAATTATATAGCTACATTTCTTTCTTGATTCTGTTTTTCCCCCATAAAAATAACATACACTTCAACAGCATTTTGAACCTTCCCACTCTCCTACACTACAGACCAGATTAGGTTTTACTCTAATCCATGATTATACATAGTGAAGATTAAGTCAAAATGTGGACATTTCATACCCGTGTTAGTCACTATCATTCTAGAGATAATGGTACCTAATACTGCAGTTTGGAAAGGAAGTTTCTACTCAAGTTTCCATGAAGCTGATTGTTTCTTTTATATTCAAGAGCTCATGGTTTTTGTAGAGCATGCTATGTATTGTAAAACATATGTAGTAATTTCATAGCATAACTATAAAAATGAAATTACGTGGTATCTAGACAAATTAAGAGTACAAGTCAAGAAACAGTTAATAGCTTGGCAAATTTTCTTGACAATAGTGTTCAGGCAGAGCAACTCTGAGACAGTCTGAGACAAAGAAAAGGAGCAGACTAAGCAAAATTTTGATTTAGTAAATAATAAGGCTTTAGAACCCTGTTATATTCAAAGGAAAGAGAAAACACGTCTCACCTTACCCACTGGTAGTACATAATTAAGCACAAGACTTATAAACAGTAAAATAAATAAATAAATAAATAAATGTTATGCCTGTTTCCTAGCAGAATACATAATTGTCAATGGAGACAGAACTCCAATTTCTTGTCTAAAATATACTTAAATCAGAGCTAAAAGGGGATATCTATGCTAAGTAGTGCTATTAGGATTTCCATTATCTGAATACCTGTTAGTAATGGGTAACATATCTGTAGGACTGCAGCCATCTCCAGCCCTCATACTGGAACACAGGAAGTAGAGGGGAAGATACATCCTCCTACTCTGCCACCCATATACGAGCAAATTTTGCCTGGGCCTGTGCATGTTGCTATTACAACCCTAGTCTAGTCCCCCTTCTGTATACTCAACAGGCCACTGTATGTCATTCTCATTACTCTAGACAGGTTTTTCTTGGTTTGGTAAGCTCCAGCACAATGATTGTCCTTAGCCTGCTTCAGGGGAACAGGTCTGTCACCCTTTCCTGGAAGTGCAAGATCACAGTCCAGTACTTAGGTGCCCAGAACCAACCCCTCTTCCCCAAGAAGCCTTTCCCTGTGATCAATTTTGTATTCCTGAAAAAGAAAATTGTTAACTTGAGAGCTCACATGAAAGAAATCTTTGCAAAGGCTATGATCAAAACTAAAACGCTTATTATTTATTTTAGCTAGCATATTAGATATACCGAGCAGTGTATTTGTCATTTCCTGCCTCAGTTTCCCCATCACTTGAAAAATACTTTGGTCTCAGCTGTTCAGAATAATCATCCAGCATATATTTTCTTCTCAACCAATTGTACTCAGGTTTATTTTGCTCTCTTCCATTCTCCAACCAGCTTGTTTAGCCTTTTTCTGGACCTTCAGTAAGAACATACTGTTTTCTGTAAGAGCATGTTCCTTTGTTCTTCTCACTCATCTAAGCCTCCTATGTGTTTTAAAACCCCTACTTTGTCACCTCTATCCCTCTATTTTCTGGTTTGGAGATTTCCTACTCTCCTCTCGTCTGCAGATAATGAATCTGATTTTCCAGTGCAAGTGCCCTTCTTAGTATAGCTATTTGAATAACGACTTCTTGTGCTTATTGTGTAGCTTATTACGGATAGGGTGAATGGTAAATATCAACAAACGGCTCAGCCTGTAACCAATTTCAATGAACGGTGATACATTCAATGATAAAATAATTTTTGAAAATAAGACAGATAATTTCATAAATTGTATATGGACAGCTTCCAGAAATCATAATACTTGTCATTTAATACCTGAAGAAAGCCAATGATACATTATCTACATATTAAGGATACATTTATTTTCATAGATTTATCATTAGGTTCAAGCTTCATTAGAAAATGAAAGTATATAGAATACAATTACCTTACTGGGTTACCACATGGGAATAAGTCTATAAGGGTCCAGGTTTGTTGAGATAAACTGTTCACTAACCTTACTCTACGTGAATCTCAGTCCAACACTCAAGGGATGAAGAAGACTAAGGGATTTACTGGAAACAGTATTTCTTGGGGAACCTTGAATAGTTGAACTCCAATAGATTCTCAGTCATAAGGGGCATTGGAAGACTTGCAGCTCCCTGCTGTAACTCACGGTGCTACACAGAAGGTACCATGACTTACAGTGACTCTCCACCAAACCCAACAGATGTTTGCTGTTTGGTCGGGATGGGGAGGAGGGAGAAATAAGATCAAGCTTCACTTTGGATCCAAACCAGCAGAGAGGTTGTGTTTCTGCAGCTTCTCTGCTAACACCCTCCAGCTCCAGTGCTGTCTGCAGGATGGGAGGGGAAGAAGGCAGGGTAGGAAGCTCTGTATTGGGGTTTGCCCAGCCTGTGCTAGAAGTGAGGGGCAGGTGGATTGGAGCACCCCCCCCCCCCACCCTCCACTTCCAATTCATCCTCCCCCTCCAGTGCAGGCTGGGCAAACCACAGACTGGAGCTCTCTCCTCTGCCTTCTCTCCCTCCTTCAGATAGCACCAGGGGCTGGGCTGCCTCAGCTCAGCCAAGCCCTGCTCACATGCAGGGACAAACAAAAGTTAATGAAGTGAAAAAAACCAGGGTTGTCGTTCTATTCCTGCTGTTACCAACAGGTTCCTCGACAAACGGAGCTAACTTCAAAACCTCCAACTCGGTCCTAAACCTTCTGTCAATTTAGGCCAAAGACATAACTAACGACTCATTTTATGGTTTTTCTTTTCCTGTTAATGATCTTATACATATTTGTTTTGTTTTGTTTTAAAGCCTGTTCGAGACTTTACACAGTAAAGCCAAGTCATAATGTTTTAAATAAAAAGCTCTAAATTATTTTAAAAAAACAACATTGATAATCTAAAAGTTTAGGGGTTGTCGCAGAAAGGTCGGATATGGACAGGAGCATTCATTGAGAGAACATAAAAAAAAAAATGAGGGAGATAATAATAAAAGGGGACAAATAGTCAAGGTTCTAAAAGAACCTGTACATTCAAAAAAAAAAAAAAAACGATTAAAAAAAAAAGATAACAATAAAAAAAATGTAAAAAGGCCGCTAATAACGATACAAAAAATTGGTGTTTTCAGAGCTACAATTTAACTCAAATATAATAAGCCACAATTTTAAAAAACCCTCCATATAGGGGGCATTAATCTAATACCTCACTCTCAATTACCTTAAAAAATCAAATTAAAAAAAGATTACATACAATCAAGAATAACAGTTTACTGCGTTTAAATTAATTCAAGTGTCGGCGTCTTTAATTATCTTGTGTTTACCATAAATCATAATAGCCATTGTTATATTTGTGCGTTTTGGTTATTAAATTTTACAATATCTCAAAACAAAATTAACCACGCTTTTTGCTTTTATATACACCCGCTTGCCAAACACTAACAATGATGAACAAAATGGTCTATACGTAAACATGATGTGACTTACTATGCCATGGGCAAGGGGGCATGTCACAACCAAATTAAGTAGTGCCCATGTCACAAACAAGTAAAACCATTCAAAACAGGTTTTTTTTTGCACTAGGTTAACTAAGGGTTAACAATAATGATAGTAACCGCTTTTTTGCTGCGCATGTCAAAAAGAAATTTATAACTGCGACACCAACATGAAATAGAACTTAGCCTTCTGTGCTGTACATAAATCATTGTAATTGGTCGGAATGACAGGGGAGTGTCCGGGAGTGTCCCTATGATAACACCCTAGCGAAGACTGCTAAATAATTGGTGATTCTAATTAAATTTATGACGTGGCAAAAAACAATTGGCTAGTACACAAATAAAACCCGTCTTCACTTCCGTGAAGTGGGAGACCTCCGCAAACACACCTAAAAAACCTCTGAACGTATGCGTGAAAATAACTGACAAATTAATCACTTGTCAGTCTCCTCTGTCTCGACCTTATCAGACGTAAATCAACGACCTGCCGGCCCGACTTTTTTCTCCATTTATCTGCCCGACCGACAAACTCTTATACAGACCGACCTATGACCTACGAACCTTAAACTATAACTAACCAAATATCTTTGACCTCCGTCTTTTACCACCTTGACGGCGTGAATAAATAATCTTGCTTTACAACCGATAAGCATCCGCCTAATTAATTCCACTCCAAGCATCACAAATACCTGCCTGACGGCCTTCTAAGGCCCCAGACCCTTATCTGCCCAGGTGGAAGTCAGAGAGAGCTGCTAGCCAGCTGCCCTGGGTCCCGACAATACACTCCTTCCAGGCAGAATACTAAAATAATTTCCATACCTCTCACCTGAGTTGTTCCTGATTTGTTAGCATCCCTTTTAAGATACTAAATTATGTAGCAAGTTTATAGTATTAATTACTTGATGTCCTCCTATTTTTGCATCCAATTCTATTAGCCTTTTTTGCTATTTAAAAAACAAACAAATAAAACAACCATCACACTAGAAGCTCAAGGTGAGTTTTTGAAAGTTTCTACTTTTTGGGACACAGTCCTTCCCTGCAAATATTGTTTTTTTTTTTTCTCCTCAGTTTAAAACAGTGTTACTGATGAAGCTCTGAAGGTCCAAGAATCTGAGAGAAAGAATAGTTATCAAGAGAGGAAATATTGGTCTTTTATTGGACCAACTTGCATAGCTGGAATTTATAAATAGTTAGGAAAAAGACATCCAAAAATCATTCTGAATAATGTTATTTTCCTCTCCTCTTTCTTTAAACTACAACTCTACAGCTTATGCCATATTTACTGAGAGGTTCTGGACCAGTGATGGAACCTACTGATTGAAGAAGGGCCAAGTTTATGAGGAAGCAAATTTAACTCAAGTTTCATGTGATGCTACAAGACCTATGGTTTCACATCATTATCTTGATAAATGATTGATTTTGCTGGAGAATAGTAAAAATCCAAATGTTTTTAATAGAGATGCAGTTTATATTTAGGATTTATTCAACTTAAAATTCAAAGGGAAACTTGGCTATGAATTCACATTGAATTTATAACAAAAAGACCTGCATAAATTCCTGCAGTAAAAACATTTCACATATCTAATGGTGTACTTAGACATGAGACTACCAGTTAAAACTCTATACAGGTGCTCTCCCTAATGAAATCAAAGAACCTCTTTCCTAGATTTAATAACTATATCACTGCCAAAAGCCAAAAAATGGGGAGGGTGGTGGCGAAGAAGATATATGGCCTATGAATAAAATGGCAAACTAGGCAAATATTCATTCCAGGGAATATGTCAGCAGTATATATGATATGACAGAAAAAAAATAAGACTCTAAAATGAGTAAGATTTTGTGGAGAACAATAAATCATCATTAAGAGCCTGACTGATTGATGCTTTAGTACTTTTTACATCTACAGATATTTTGGGAACATATTTAAAGTTAATCATCATGATCAGCAGTTGTGATATATTGGACAGATTGGTTTTATTAAGAAATGAGTCAATGGAGAGGAGTGCTGCTAATAAGGCAGCGGGCATTCTGATGTTGCAGCCAGCCTGAATGTTTCAAAGGTTTGTAGATAAAGGTGGGGTGGAAGGGTGGGGGAAAGTCACACATCCCAAATACAGGAGGGAAAGCAAAGGTTTTACTAAACCTCAACCTAACCTGAGGTTAAATAGTGCTTTCTTATAAAGCCTAGCATCTGGGCATTGGGTGATTGCATTGCCTCAGAAATAGCTTGAGAAACCAATTGTGAACTAGAGCCTCTTTGTTGATTGGAGCAATGAGGTTAAACTACCCAAGTTTACCAGACCATAGGTGGATCTAGGGTTAAAGAAAAAAAAAGAAAGAAAGAGAGGGGTACATATGTTGTGGTGAACCATCACAAGGCACAATGAATATTTTCTTTAATTAAGAAGTCATAAGCTTTGCTAATTTGCTATGAGTCTAGGGCTATATATTCAGTTTAAAGTCCAAGACAAAACAAATAACTGAGCTGAAGGGGCTGACTGCCAGTACCAGGGTGAGGCAAGTATGTGGTGCCAGAGGAGTACCACAATTACCTTGCATCCTGGCCATGGGCAGAATTACTCCATGTGACCCCACACATCAGTTTTTCAGACGCTCCACCATGATCCGAAAGTACCCTTCACGACCTTTTAAGCATTTGCCCAGCCACCTCAACTGCCCTCTGGCTCCACTCTATCCTCCATTACCCTACATATCCCCCCCATGCCCAATCTCATTTCCTTTTATGACCAGGTGACCTATCCCTGGACAGGGGGGAAGAGATTGATGTCCTAAATCTTGACTTTTAAAAAGTCTTCAATCTGGTATCCCATGATCACCTCTTGGCAAAATTGACTAAATGCGGTGTCGACCTCACCACAATCCACTGGCTGGGGAATTGGCTCTGTGGCAGGAACCAGAGTGTGGTGGTTAACGGAAGTCAATCATCGTGGTGCCCTGTGACCAGTGGGGTCCCTCAGGGCTCTGTCCTAGGGCCTTTACTTTTTAACATCTTCATCAGTGATGTAGACATTGGTGTCAGAAGCAGGCTGGCCAAGTTCACCGATGACACCAAACTCTGGGGTAAAGCATCCACACCTGAGGACAGGAGGGTGATCCAGGCAGATCTTGAAAGGCTCATGAAATGGGCAGACAAGAACCTGATGGTGTTTAACACTGAAAAATGCAAGGTTCTGCACCTCAGGAGGAAAAACTTGCAGCAAGTTTATAGGCTTGGCATTGCTACACTAGTTAGCACTACAGATGAAAGGGACTTGGGGGTCATGATTGACCACAGGATGAAGATGACCCTTCAATGTGATGCTGCAGCTAGTGAAGCAAGCAAAATGCTGGCTTGTATCCATAGATGCTTCTCAAGCAAATCCTGGGACATCATTATCCTGCTGTACTTAGCCTTGGTGAGGCCGCAGCTAGAGTACTGCATCCAGTTTTTTTGGGCTCCACAATTCAAAAAGGATGTGGAGAAGCTTGTGAGAGGCCAGAGAAGAGCCACACACATGATTAGAGGTCAGGAAAACAGACCTTATGATTAGAGGCTGAGAGCCATGGGACTCAGAGGTGATCTGCTGGCCACCTATAAGTTTATCAGGGGTGCTCGCCAGGATCTGGGGAAACATCTGATCACCAGAGCACCCCAAGGGATGACAAGATCGAGCAGTCACAAACTCCTCTATGACTGTTTCAAGCTGGACATAAGGAAGAACTTCTTTACTGTCTGAGCCCTCAAGGTTTGGAACAGCCTACCACTAGAGGTGGTTCAAGCACCCACTTTGAATGCCTTCAGGACACTTTTGGAAATTTATCTTGCTGGAATCCTATGATCCCTGCTGACGTTCTGCCCCTGGGCAGGAGGCTGGACTCGATGATCCTCCAGGGTCCCTTCAAGCCCGAATGTCTATGAAATCTATGAAATCTGTTGTAATGAATAATTTAGGAAAGGGTCACTGCAGTAACTTACCTCTTTGCTTCATCTTTGAAATTCTATCCTACCTCCAACCCCTCTGCCATTGCATAGCTGGGCCTCCTTTCAGTCATGCCCATACATGTCTCTGATTTGTTGTAGTTTTGCATCCTCATGGAACAAAGCACAGTACCCAGAAGCACAACTTTATTCGACACCTGAGGGATTCAGCAGAGAAACATTAGTAGGGTAACTGTAGAAGCATGGATAGCATGATTAGTGGAAACTCAAAGGTTGTTCAAACCTATGGAGTGAGGAGATTAGCAGAAATAAAATAAATATTAAATGAATCAAAGTGAATTTACTCTCTCAGCTAACCTGAATAAAAATGCAGCTCTCTCTGCCATTAAACTTTGAATGGAGCAGAAATCAAGGAGGAGAGTGACTGTACCACTCACACGTCCTTTGCTTTGCTCCTGAACTAGCCTTGTTCATGTGTAAGAAGAGTCAGAACAAAAGTTGCCCCCACCTCTTTGTCACTTGCCCACTCTGTGCAGACAGAAGATAAGAGCTCTGCAGAAGCAGTCTCAACTGTGTGATGTTGATATAGCAGACCCAGGGAATTTAAGGGCATAACACACTACATTACTTCCCTGAAAAAGCACAGAAGTTGAGAAATCTCCCCAAATCATTATTTTAGCATCTACCTCTGCAGCCCTGTCCTGCTATAATACATGCAGGCCCCCTCTATACCTTACATAAACTACACAATGAACTGTTTAATTGAGCAATTCATTTAAACCAGTAGACCAGCTACAAATGCAAAGTAACTATCACACCACAAAAACATCCATCCAGGTATAAAGTTAGTTAGAGGTGGAAAACATGTAACAACTTTGTAGCTGGTTTCCATCCAGCTTTAATTTTCACATGTATCAAGCAAACATTGCTATGCACTCAAAGCTGAGAGATTCATCAGCGGATGAGACTCACAGCTGGGGCACTGTGTGAGGCTGCAGGACTCCCAGCTGTGGCGGAGCATAGTACACCCAAGTCTGGGAGCATGGGGCATTGCCATGGTTAAGAGTCACATCAGCTATGGAGCTCCTAGTCATGGCAATGTATGGGGCACTGTCACAGCTGAAAATCCCATCAGCTGAGGGACTTCCAACTGCAGAAGTTTGCCACTTGCCAGTGAAAGGGAGCCTAGGATGTTGATGCTGGACTCCCCCTGCACTAACAATAAGGCATGATTGGATCTGATGGTGGATCCCACAATCGTGCCTCCTGTTGGGCCCTTGGGAGTCCAATACACATGTAGGGGGACTGCTCAAACATGTTGTAATTACAGTGCATTGGAGCAGACTCGATTAAATCTTGAATGACCATGCTGTAAATTACCACTTTCTATCAGTCTCCAGCAGTTTCCCCAATATATGCTTTCTCTCCATACATTAATAGCCAATCCAAAGCACTACATACGCAAAATCCAAGATGACTCCCCTCCCCCAATAATTAGATACTATACATGGAAAGTTCATACATTTGTTGTACTTTTCCATGTATATAATCTAATTATAGGTAGGGACTTACTTACATCTTAGTAGGTTTTTTGCTTGAGGTGCACAAAGCTCATTTCAGGGACATTTCATGGTGGTCCCACCCCTCTATGCTGTTTGGCAGAGAGGCTGTGGTGGCTCTGGCCCTTGCCACTGATTGGTCAAGAGGCAAAAAACTGCATAATTAAATAGCAAAATCCATGTCAATATCATAAATTTATAATATAGTAATTTATGTGTATTACATTTATATAATCTATTTAGTCCAGTAAGCATTTTTTGGGGGTTGATTCCATGGGAAATTGTGGCCAATGCCATTTTAATGGAGATTACTATTTTTCCCATTGTTTTCTGAAAAAATCATGAAACCATGATTTAAATAGGCCCCTAATTATAAGAAAATCATCTTAAATTTGCCACTCCCACCACTGCAATGGGAAAAAGTAACATCAGGGAGGCAGGCAGCAGGGGAGTTGAGTGCCCTGACTCCTGCCCCTTGCTCCTTTACACCTTGCCTCCAGCCACCTGTCCCCACATCACTTGCCCCCTCCATGGCTGCACATCACAGAACCTGCAACTACTCTATGATGCCTGCCCCCCTTGCTGGTTTCCTCCCCATGCCTAAATCTCTTGGCACCTGCTGTCTCTAGGCCCCCTCTGCTGCTTGCCCCTTCCACCTCTGTGTCCCCTCCCCACCAACTATAACCCTCCGGCTCTAGCTCCAGCCTGAGGTACAGCATGTGATTACTTTCCAACTCCTGCCCAGCCATGCAGCAGGTGTTGCAGCAGTGGCAGTTCCTGCCAAGCCCCAGAACTAGAGCCTGTGCTGGAGCTGCTGCTACCAGACTGGATAGGGACTGGAGCAACCATGTGCTTTGTGCCCCAGGCTGGAACAGAGTCAGAGCCAAAGGCAAAGTGTTAGCAGTGAGGAAGGAGAGGCAGCAGTGGGCAGGCAGCAGCTGGGACTCAGACTGACCCCATGCTGGGGCAGGATTTTGAGCCATAGCAGCCACCTGTCCCCCACCCCTCCCCTCTCTTGCCACTTTGTACTTGAATGCAAGATGAGGGGCTCCTGTTCCATGATAAATAAGTGAAAACACCTCATCTTAGATTCAAGTAAATACCATATGATAATTTAGAAGTAGGCATGTTTTAACTGAAAGAAGATGCTATTTTATTTTCTCAGTGCTTGACATGCACAGCAGTAACAGTACCAAATGTGGTGGCAGATGTGAGGGAAGTGGCATTTTGTGCTTTGCTTCTGATGCAGGATATCAGAGTGAGTTATCTTCAGCACAAGGGAAAGTCAAACAGACTTTATATTTATTTTTTTTTATATTTAGAAAAGCAAAAGTCTCATGAACTAAGAAGTTAGGACTCCACGTTTGCTCATATTTCCTATTTTTGCTCTAAACATTTACAGGAAAGTTATATTTCATATTATTTTTTTCCTACATAAAAATACGGCATTGAATACTGACAAAGAAGGTGTGAAACAGAAGACAGTCTAATTAGATGGTGGCATATGTACAATGCTGGCAATCTGAAGACTATTGTGTACTTTAAAGGTAAAAGACGTGAAGAATTTAACACTTATTTATTCAATTCTCAGGAAAACAAAAATATTTTTTTCTTCTGTTACAAGATAATGGTAATAATATTCTGAGTTTTGAATCAGGACTGACTGAGCCCAATTCTGTAATGCTTTCCCCTGCTTTCAGTCATCTGAATTGCTATAAATTGCATTAAAATACCACATTAAAAAAGAATGTTTCATTAAAAACAGCAATTCCTCAAATTTGCATAGGCAGCAATTATGGACCAACAGCGAAAAATGTAATTTAAACAATGTACTCAATGGCACTTAAGAAATCTCAGTAGCTGAGGTTCGGATACAATCCAGTGCTTGAAGGGCAGGATACAACAACTGCCTTAACTAGAAGACCATCCACTATTTTCCTGCAATCCCCTGCCACTTTCAGTACGCACATTCCACTTTTGCAACAGGGTACATTAAAGATGACAGCCTCATTTATTGAGCAACCCAGATATCTCATTAGATCACAGTCTATCTTGTGCATTAAATGGAGTAAGTGTCCTATGATAAACACATCACAGAACTGTAATTATGGATTATATAAGGGGGTTAAATTAAGATTAAATTAATTTTACTTCTCAAAATCATTAACTTGTGTGTACTTGATATGCAACTTTATATGCTTTTATCAAAAGCAATTGTATAATAAAATTGATTTAACCCAAAACAAAAAATTAGCCACGTACGCACCACTGAAGAAAAAATAAGTTCTGTTGTAGGAAACCATGCTGATCAACAGCTTGGGTTAGCAGGGTAAGAGCCAGTGCAAGTACCTATGGTACTTAAAGTATCTCAGTATCTGGTAGCAATCAACAGTTATCCTCTATTCATCAGAGCTCTTCACCCCTCCCCCTCACTGTCATCCAAATCTCTCTAAGTTGGTTCTTTCCCTCTGTGGCTCCTTACCTCCTTTTCCTGTCTCCTGGAACCTTTCAATTTCTCATACTCCCTCAGTAATTTGGTTAATAATGGTCTCCTCCCTCATGAGCTCTCAGGCAATCAGAGAGCTAATACAACAGGGATATTAGAGTACAGGAAACAGTCTTGCTACCTTCACTGTTGCTTTCTCTTGTATCGGTGATGTCCAAGACCTGGGAGGACAAACATAGGGAAGTCCTGCTCAGCCACTAGAGCCTTGGCCTGAAACTGCACAGCAATAATGCAATCTGGCTGCAGGCAGGACCTGTATGGGACTGGCATTTTCCCAGTGCACATGGAAGGAACAGATTTTAGCTGATAACCTGTAAAAATTCTCTGGACATGTGCAAAAATTCTTCAGAAGCTTCTAGTTTCCCAATAAGGGCAATTTCTATTCACTAAAAACAGTGTTTATGCTAGATCTTCTTAACAAGGAAATCACCAGAGGTCTTTCCTTCCCTCCAGACAGTACATGTACATTTACACAAATATAATAAGTAAAACAATCTCTGGTCTTTGTTCCTGATCTAATTCTCAGAAGCATCCCAAGCATTTTAGATGAAATTCTCTACAAAATAAAGTCAGGATGAAGCAATCATGAACATTTCAGTCCAGATACTTGACGATTGCAATTTATAAGCAATTAAAAATAGGGCCTTATGGAAAACAATCTGCAAGGTAAGGATTGGCTGAAGTACCTAAACAACATGCATATACCAAACCTTATTTCAATCATCACCATCTGTTTCATTAAACACTTATTCAGTCTATGCCCTTGGACTTCAAAAAATCACAAGTTTTTTCAGAGGCCCCAACATGTTCTTAGATTTAAAAAAAGGAAGTGGATGTTAAATTAAAAGGAAGTGAGATATCAAGCATGAAAGTTTCATGGGAGCAGAAGAGCATAGCAAAAGAAGGGGAACAGAATGGCACACTGATAAAATATAGCCTTCATCCATGTGATCACAGTTCTTTCTTATGCTCAATTTGTTTTTCAAAATAAATATTTTCCTTTGGCTTTCAGTCTATATAATTTTAAACAAGAGCTGCCTATTAAGCCTCTTCATCATCTAGGACAATTTTCCTCGCCCATGCTTTGATCATGTCATTTGCTTCTCTTAATTCCTCCACTAGAAAGGGGATACCATTGTCTACTGCACATACAGGCTCAACTCCAAATAGATTAATTAAAGCTCCATTTAGCAATATAATATTAAACCCATTACTAAGTTACTAATATAACTAACTCTGTCAGCACATGTCAATACTGCTCAGAGCACAATCCCATTCTGATAATCATGTATTTGTTTTCTCCATGAATGGTGAGATGAAAAGAACAGCTTATTGCAAAAAAAAATGGTAACCCAGAAATTGTGTTGTTTTACACAAATTCTTTTCTCTAGCCACACAGGGTGAGTCACTCAGTATACTTGACTTTATAAGTGTTGATGCATTTCTTTCCCTAGCAAACAAATATGGTTTACATGTTTATCATGCTTTATATGTTTGTATCAAGAGGCATTCATCTTTAAAACTGGGTGCTCTTTATATACAATTTTACATGATGCCAGTATAAGCACCCAGAAAATGTTTGTCTCTACTTATCCATTGATAAGTTTGTTGTTTGATGTTTAACTTCTGTTCTTTCAGTATATTTTAAGTGAAAATCTGGTAAGTCTCTCTCTATGATCCTTTGTTTAGATGCATCTTTTTATATATAAAATTCAACATTTTCAAAGTAAAGTTACTAAAATTAAATATGGCTGTATTTAGCATATACTACTCAAAGGATACATTTTTATTTGCAGCCTCTCTACTGGAATTGATGGAAGTTTTCCAGCTGACTTCAAAGCCAGTAGAATTGTGCTCTTACTAAAAGAACAACTACCAAATGATCTTAGTTCTTTATTTTAAAAAGCCTCAAGAGCTTTCAGACCAGGACTTGCCTAAATAAAACAACTCTCTAAATATAAAATATTGTATTTTTCATGTGAAGTTAATGTAATCTTTCAAGATTTACTGTTTGTCTTAGTTTCTGTTATACTTGAGCTTTAAAATCTAAATAGCTGGGCATTTGAGCAAGAAATTAATCTGCTGACCCTCAAATTTGTTTCACATATTAAGGTAATCACTCTCTCAATCAAAAATAGTATTCTTGCTGAGCAACCTTATTGGTACACTTCATTTCCCTGCTGGCATCTTTAATAGTAAAAAAAGGGATTATTAAATTTTGATTTGTATCAGTTTACACTCATTTTATAATCCACCAAATGACATTTCTGCTAATTGAGCTAGTTCAATACCTTCAAAAAATATCTGGCATATTAAAAGTCATGGCATTGGCTGAAAATTTAATTATTTTTCAGTGTGTTCCCGGCAATTACTGATAGCCTAAAGCTTGCAGATAAAAAGTTACAACTGCAGACCACAGTGCCATTATTTGGTACATTTTGTTTGAATAATTCAAAAGGGATTCATCTAACCTTATTAACAAAATTTTATTAGAATGCCTTTAGTCATAATAGAAATCTTTGTGATAAACTTTAGTGATTACACATGAACATAGTGTACTGGCTAAATGCTGCATTCTTTATACTTTTCCAATTCAGCCAAGTTTTTTCAAAGGCACATTTGTGCAAATGAGAATACAGTAAACACTGTAGATGATGGTAAATTAGGAGCAACACCTTATATATATATTAATCACCTTTGTTAGTCCACAACAGAGGCATTAATACAACACTCATTACAAGGTAACAGATACATTTCTATGTTTAAGCAGCTCCTTACAACTTTTTGGCCTTACACTTCAAAATGACCAAAGTGCCCATTATAACATGAGACAGTGTTATTTAAAAAGATTCTCAAAATACACACATCCCCATTGGGATTATTTACAGAAAACAACATAGCTCTTTCTTAAGTACTTAAAGAAAAATTCAAATTAAAACAAAGACAAACTCTGGCTGGGTCTTCATTAAGATGTGAACCCAAGATCTTCAGGGCTAAAAGAAATTGCTCTATTTGTTCTAAGGACAGAGGTGTCAGTTCTCATGGATACACAACAACTTTTTATTTGGTCATATCCCATTAAGTGTACTGAAGACCATGTTTCTATCCAACTGCAACTGTCACTTAAAGCAGGGTGTCAAAGATACAGCCTGCAGGCCAAATCTAGCTCACAGAGCCATATCATCCAGCTCACTATGGTGCCTGGCCTGCCACATGAGACACACGGGCCCTTGCCCTGCATGCGGCTCATGGAACCAGTCTGCCATGGGCTGCACATAGCATGGGAACAGTCTAGAGGGCATGCAACAGACTGACCCTGCATACTGGATCCAGGGTTGGTTTGGATCAGGTCCACAGGGCTGGCCTAGTGCAAGTGCCAAAGACAGTGTGCACCCTGGATTGGTACCATGCACCATGTGCTGTACAGGTGCCGTTGTTCACTCCACATAGTGGACAAGGCCATTTTAGAGCATGCAGTGCCTGTGGTGCCCACACTAGACTGACCCCAGATCCTGATCAGGATCAGGCCCATAGGTTGGCTCTGTAAACTATATGCAGTGTGCAGGACCGGTCCAGCAGAGATGCCACATGTAGTGTGCAATCCAGACTGGCCCCATGCACCTTGGCTGGCATGTGCTCTGGGACTGAAGTCTGTGCATGCTGCGAGCAGCATTCATGGCCAGTCCAAGGCATGTGCTGAATGAAGTTGTTATATCAGACTAACCCTGTGGTTTGGATCTGGCACATGGGACTGGTCTGCAGGCCTGATCTTGTGCACCAGTTGTGGGGCCAGCCACCATTTTCATGGGTTTATCATAGTGTCTCCCCCCATCATCCCCACACATCTGACTGGCCAAGAGGACTATCCATTATGCAGCTTTGCCCCTTGCCACTGACTGGACAAGAGGGGTGGGGCTCCCCAATGGGCAGCCCACTCAGCCAATCAGCAAAAGCAAGTGGCTGCCATGCCAGCAGCTCCCCCTCTCTTCATATCCTGGTGAGCTGCAAGGCCAGGCCACAACAGCCATGAGGAAGACTGGCTGACACTGAGGAGCCAGCATTTTTTTTTTAGTAAGTTTTTTTTCCCCGCGAATTCTACAAAATTGCGAATTGAGTAGGTCCCTACTCATACAGCCCTAACTTTAATTAATATTTATTGAACCAGAGAAGAAACCTATGGCCAATTAAATATCAGGGTAATGTGCTGCTGTTCATGAATGCAAGTACATGGATTTAATACTTACTCAGCTAATTGCTACAATACTCATAACTTAAGTAAACACTTTTTGAGTTGAATTAAAAATTCAATAAAAATGGGGTCCAATTAAAGTGTAATTAACCATTCAAATTTATAAAATGAACAATGAATCTCAATTGGAGATGACTGACAGGCATTTAGGAATATTAAGATTGTATGTGCTTATAACAGCATTTTCATCTGTGTGTGCTGGGCCTATGCAGTTACCCAATATCTTATAATGATATCTTCTACCAATCAAAGAATCTGATTTCAAATTAGTTGAACAGCTCCACTTCCATTTTCTTTCTTGATTAGTTTTTACCAGAAGGCAAAGGTTTTAATTTATGTGTTGTTAATAACAATAGTAATGAGTTTATACATATATAATTAAAGAAATATATATTTTAGATAAATTGAAATGAGTATTGTAGGTCTTGCAATAAAGGAAAACTGTCAACACACACGTTTCAAACATTTTTTTTTAAACTAAATTTTTAATTTACTAATATATATATATTTTTACTATCACTTATATCAACCCATGCTAAAGTTTACTGGAATTTTTCTTTACTAAAATTACTGTTATACTTCAAGCTATGTACCTCACTTTTTGCAGATATTTTTGTTAACTGTAGCAGAGCTGGCAAGCCTATACAGTGGGAAAAAATTGACTAGGAAACACACTCAAAATATGTAATTACTTATAAAGATTAAGAAAGTATTCTGGTCCTACCGCATTATGGATGCCATCTCCATATAGATAATTTCTATAACTAAATTTTTATTTTAGCATATGGTGTGATGGCATGAGAAAGAAAAGATCTCTCCTGTTATTGGTAAATAAATGCTAAGGACAATTATACTGATAGGGTAAGTTACTAAATTTCTCCAGCAAATGCCAAATTGTTTCAACTATTGTTAACTAATGGGAATTGATGCTACTTTTCACCTTACAAATAGAATGTATCACTCATAGGATCACTCTCGTTATTTTATTATAGAGGAATGAGAAAACCTGAAATAAATTTATTATAATGCCTATTTTTGCTAAAGAAATCTAGGTCAGATCTTGCAAATTCTGGCAGTCCCAAGTCACAGATATGCTGGAACAAGTGTACTTTACTATGAAGAGCCTTCAGCTGGGAAGTTTTTAAAATCTATTCAAAGTGGATGCAACTGACACACAAACTCCTATACTTGGTTGATATTGCACATTTTGAAGCTACATGCATAGGACCAAGCAGATGGAAGACAATAGCGCAATATAAAAAAAAAAAATCCTTGCTTTTATTTGATACAGCTGGCTATGTATAATGCTTTCATAACATATAAAGCCATAGCATCTGGTCCTTTGCTGTCATTCTTAGGGGTTTAGACAGCTATAATTGTGAATCACTTGTTTAATAAAGCAAACCTGACAACAACAATGGGTGATATCACCAGCCTCACAAAGTCTTTCTTGTCTTTCAAGTTCTGTAAAAAAGTTCTCGACTTCCCTGAAAACAATGCACAGTCTACCAGAAAACAAGGAGGAAGATTGCCTCTACATACAGAAAAGCTGGCCAGATCAGAAGGACGGCTAAAAGAGACATTTCTCTGTCTCTATTAACCCTGACAATTGTAGGAGGGAAAACAATTCAAGAATTTCTGAAGCCTTACCCTTTGACAAGTCCAGTGGGGAAAGCAATGGGGCAACCAGAATGGATTCATAGCAGGTAGATCCTGCCTGACTAACCTTCTTTCTTTTTATGACCAGGTCACAAAATGCTTAGATGCAGGAATCAAGGTTGATGTCATCTACTTGGATTTTAAGCAGGCCTTCAATATGGTATCTCATTATATTCTCACAAACAAACTGAGTGAGAGTGACATAGATGATTACATGGCCAGGTGGGTGGCAAATTGGCTTAGGGGTCACACCCAGAGAGTGGTGGTGAATGGATTGGTATCAACCTGGAAAGATGTGTGTAGTGGAGTCCCACAAAGCTTCTTCCTTGGACTGGTGCTGTTCAATGTCTTCATCAGTGACTTGGATGAGGGCATGGGAAGCACTCTATCCAAATTCACAGGTGATACAAAATTATGGGGTAAAGTTAACACACCAGAGGGTAGGGAATTAATCCAGGCAGATCTGGACAGATTGGAAAAGTGGGCAGAACAGAATAGGATGCAGTTCAATAAGGACAAATGCAAGGTGCTGCACCTAGGAAGAAAGAATCACCAGCATACTTACAGGCTGGGGGAGGACCTTCTCAGCAGCACCGCAGCAGAAAGGGATCTTGGAGTCACTGCTGACTCCAAGATGAACATGAGTCGTCAATGTGACGAAGTGATCAGTAAAGCTAACCGCACTTTAACATGCATTAGCAGGTGCATGACAAAGAGGTCCAAGGAGGTGATAATTCCCCTGTATGTGGCATTGGTCAGGCCACAGTTGGAGTACTGCATCCACTTTTGGGTGCCACACTTCAAGAGCCATGTGGACAACCTCAAGAGGGTTCAGAGGAGAGCCATTTGTATGGTTAGGGACCTGCACGCAAAGTCCTATGAGGAGAGCTTGAGGGCCCTGGATTTCTTCAGACTTCACAAGAGAAGGCTGAGAGGTGATCTTGTGGCTGCTTACAAATTAATCTGGGGGGGACAGCAAGGAATAGGAGATGCTCTGTTCACCAAGGCACCGTTTGAGGTAGCCAGGAACAAAAGCCACAAACTGACAGAGAGCAGATTTAGGTTAGAGATCAGGAAGAACTTCTTTAGGGTGAAGGTTGCCAAAATCTGCAATGGGTTTCCAAGGGAGGTGGTGCTCTCCCCAACCTTGGGGGTCTTTAAGAGGAGCCTAGACATGTACTTGGCTGGGGTCATCTGACCCCAGGGCTCTTTCCTGCCCTGGGCTAGGGGTCAGACTCAATGATTTGCTAAGGTCCCTTCCCAACCTCGCAATGTGAGGATGGGAGTCACCTCCAAGGAGGATTATTCTGCACTGGTCCGGTCCTGTAGGGAGCAGACCAGGAAAGCCAAGGCTGCAACTGAACTCCAGCTAGCTTTGAGCATCAAGGACAATAAAAAGTCCTTTTTCAGATATGTGGGGAGCCGGAGGAAAAGCAGGGGCAACGTTGGACCCCTGCTGAACCAGATGGGGCAACTGACAACTGACGCCCAGAAAAAAGCCAACCTATTAAATAGGTACTTTGCATCAGTCTTTCATCATCCCCATGGGACGTCCATGCCCGCTACAGGGCTGGGAAGTCCGGGTGAGGGTGATCCCCTGCCCTCCATTAATGCTGACTTTGTGAAGGAACATCTTGAGAAGCTGGATACCTTCAAGTCAGCCGGCCCTGACAATCTTCACCCCAGGGTACTCAAGGAGCTGGCGAGCATCATAGCCCAGCCTCTAGCATGGATCTTTGAAAACTCTTGGTGCTCTGGTGTAGTGCCCAAAGACTGGAAGAAGGCCAATGTGGTGACTATCTTCAAGAAAGGGAGGAAAGTGGATCCGGCTAACTATAGGCCCATCAGCCTGACTTCTATCCCAGGGAAGATCTTAGAAAAGTTTATTAAAGAGGCCATCCTTAATGGACTGGCCGACGTCAACATCTTAAGGGATAGCCAGCACGGGTTTGTTGCGGGTAGGTCTTGCTTGACCAATCTCATTTCCTTCTATGACCAGGTGACCTATCACCTTGACAAGGGGAAGAGATTGATGTCATATATCTTGACTTCAAAAAAGCCTTCGATCTGGTTTCCCATGATCGCCTCTTCAAGAAACTGGCCAATTGTTGCCTTGGGTCCTCCACGATCCACTGGCTGGAAAATTGGCTCCGGGGTCGGACCCAGAGGGTAGTAATTGATGGAAGTCACTCATCATGGTGTCCTGTGACCAGTGGGGTCCCCCAGGGCTCTGTCCTTGGACCCATACTGTTCAACATCTTCATTAATGATGTGGACACTGGAGTCAGAAGCGGACTGGCCAAGTTCGCCGATGACACCAAACTTTGGGGCAAAGCATCCACACCAGAAGACAGGCGGGTGATCCAGGCTGACCTGGACAGGCTCAGCAAGTGGGCAGATGAGAATCTGATGGTGTTCAACGCTGATAAATGCAAGGTTCTCCACCTTGGGAAAAAAAAAACCCACAGCATCCTTATAGGCTCGGCAGTGCTATGTTGGCTAGCACTATGGAAGAAAGAGACTTGGGGGTCATCATTGACCACAAGATGAACATGAGCCTGCAATGTGATGCTGTGGCTAGTAAAGTGACCAAAATGCTGGCTTGCATCCATAGATGCTTCTCAAGCAAATCCTGGGACTTCATTCTCCCCTTGTACTCGGCCTTAGTGAGGCTGCAGCTGGAGTACTGCGTCCAGTTTTGGGCTCCACAATTCAAAAAGGATGTGGAGAAGCTTGAGAGAGTCCAGAGAAGAGCCACGCACATGATCAAAGGTCAGGGAAGCAGACCCTATGATGACAGGCTGAGAGCCCTGGGGCTTTTTAGCCTGGAAAAGCGCAGGCTCAGGGGTGATCTGATGGCCACCTATAAGTTTATCAGGGGTGACCACCAGTATCTGGGGGAACGTTTGTTCACCAGAGCGCCTCAAGGGATGACGAGGTCGAATGGTCACAAACTACTACAAGATTGTTTCAGGCTGGACATAAGGAAGAATTTCTTTACTGTCCGAGCCCCCAAGGTCTGGAACAGCCTGCCACCGGAGGTGGTTCAAGCGCCTTCACTGAACACCTTCAAGACGAAACTGGATGCTTATCTTGCTGGGATCCTATGGCCCCAGCTGACCTCCTGCCCTTTGGGCAGGTGGCTGGACTTGATGATCTTCTGAGGTCCCTTCCAGCCCTAATGTCTATGAAATCTATGAAATCTATGACCCAAACATCTATAAAAACACATGTCACACGGTATTATGATACAAGTTGAATACTTATCTCTCTCCCTCATATATAATCTAACTTAGTCAGTCTACACAGGTGCAAATCTACCCTGCCTTGTGCCTAGAAGAGTCAGAATTAAATGGTTAAGCATGTGCTTAATTTAGAGCATTGCACAGTTTGCCTTATATCGATATCAGTGGAAAACCTATTTAACCTTAAGCATGTGATTAATTATTTTCTGGACTTTTTCCAATGAGTAGTACACAACACATATAATTTTAACATTAGAAATAATTAAAAATGCTCTCTTGCATTAAGCCACCCATACTTTTCTCTTTGGCTAACTTAATTCAATCTTGCTGCTTCTCAGATTGCTTTCTCAGTTCACTTAGTGTGCTTCCTAAACAGTTGGTGGATCTAGGAACTAAAATTACCCTATTTTAATGTTATGATAGTTCAGCATCCTCCCATGCTGCTTTCATCCTTTATAACCTCTCTTTCACTTGTACACCTACTACAACAACTTCTTTTACTTCACTGCCTGGCAGTTATTCCATTGCTGTGAGATTGTAGACAATAATTTGGTTCTGTTGAACTATTCTGTTGTATAACTGAACAAGTTATTTTGTCTTTTCCTTTTTACTTGTCACTCAAAAAATAGTAATTTAAAAAATGTCAAAAGGTTTAACTGTTTATAGAACAAAAAATGTACATTAGCTATCTAGCTAATAACTATCACTATAGCCAAACTCATGAAAAACTGGATTATTTAGAAGGGCATTGAAGGTCTTTTTCAAGCATGAAAAATAAAGATTTGCTTAGTCAAGACTCTTCTATATATGTATGGTTTGAATACCATAATGACAGTCCCTGAAGCAAAAACTCCCTTTCTTCTCACATTATGAGAAGGAAAAAAAAAAAAAAAAAAAGTATTTACTAGAGAATATAGTTGCAAAATCTTTCCACTGGGAGAAACATATGTTTACATTTAAACTACTGAAAAAATTAAGAATGTAACATATATGATCATCAGAAAATAGCCACAAAAGAGATAGGAGAGTTAGGTAACTAAATAGTTTAAACAAATTTGGCCCTCAGTTGTCTAGAGGTAGGTCTACAGAGTAATTTGGATATGACATTACAGAGTGTCACCATGTGAGTTCAACAGAGTGTCTCACCAAGTTGAACCCAGATGCAAAAATGTGGTAAACAATTAATGGGGAACATTTGGTACAGTACTTTAGAATGAAGAGAAGGATCTAGCTGAAATGTAGAAATGAGGCACTTTCTAGCAGCTTTGAATTAGACATCTATTTATGTTCTAAACATGCCTACCATGATAGGCCTATCAGGAAACTTAGGTACAGGGATTCATAATCTGTTAACCCCAAGCGGTCTTAGATAAAAACAGGCAATGAGTTACTCAGCTTTCTCAAGATGGCAGCAAAACTTGACATGCCACAGGGCTTTATGTACTGTTTTTGATGACTTAGGCTGCATACAGTTATTTATTTCCTATGGTAGAAAGTTTCCACATCAAGAAATAATTCTAGGAAAAGGAGAAATTCCTCCGCCCCAAGCACTCCATAGATCCCCCTGCCCCTTCCTCTTCTGATCTGAGAAGCAAGAAGCAGCTACGCTTCCACTTGATTCACAGTGGCCAGTGTTACGCCTCAGCTCTGTATTCTTGGGCAACCCTGGCACAGGATGCAGTCTGTCTGACTCACAAAGGACTCACCCCCCCCCCTACATAAACGAAACTGATTAAGATGCAGTGAGAGACGGACCTAAAACTCTCTAGATAAGGGTGATAAGAGTGAACAACTGCCCTAGGTCTCATTTACATCTGAGATGGAACCAGATGACCATTCATTTACATGAGAGATGGAAAACAGAAAGCCTGAAGCAGAGACTGCAGTGAATTCTGGGACCAGAGAAGCAGGAGAGCACTGCATGATGGGGAATCTGTGCTTCCAATGTTAATCAACCCATGTTCACACACACCCAGCTCAGCATTTATCAGACCAGTTCTAATCTGGATTTGCTAAGGACTTTTCTCCCCCCAGACGCACACACACACAGCTCTAAGTTTAATAGGCATCTCGGGCCGTACATTCCCCGGTCCCACTATGGGAAGCCTATTTAAACTTGATTGACTAAAACTCGGTTGCCGGGTTAGGGAATGCTGAGGCAAGAGACCGAGTCAGAGGGGGTATGGGCAACATTTGAACAATGGTTAAGGGTTCATCACAGCATCCAGCCTGGTGGAGCCCTAATCCCAGGTGTTGTCATATCTTTCCCGAGATGACTGGTGGAAGTCCTCTCCACAGAAGTTTATGAGCACCCCAATAATTGCTTTAAATCTGGAAAAGTCATGCTAAGCTGAGGCTTGTGCACAACAAGTAAAAATCCAAAATCCTGATGCTGCAAGCTATCTATTGTTCCTGAAGAAACCATGAGATATCCCATCAGGATATCTGCCATCCATAGGAATCTCAAGCTGGCTCCCAAGTATTTGGGTTACTCCCTAATCTTAAGTGTTTCCTGATTATCAATCAGTTTCCTGAGATGGTCCAAACCAGATAACCCCTTGTCAATAGAAAAGACAATGATTTACACTACTGAGGGTGCTTTGAAGCAGCTGAACTGAGGGTATAAAAATCTGTAAGTGTGTGTGCTGAAAGAAGAGAAAGAAAGAAAAAGAAGAAGCAGGAGGAAAGAGGGAGAAAAGGAAAGAAGAAGAAAACTCCTGTGCTGACACCATCCCCTGTCATTCTTGGGACGCTGGAAGAACAGATCATCTCTCTCTTCAAGGATTGTGCTATGGACTGTGCCTGTCAGCTTTGCAGCCTGAGTACCGTGGGCTAGGTGAGACCCCAGCATTCTGTCTAGGCATAAACTTCTGAACCTGAACTGTATTAGTTAAGCCTGAGATAAGTTTCCCCAAATACTTAGTGAAACCAGGGTAGTATTGTCATTGTTTGTGTTTGTTTTTCTTTTGCATGTCTATTACTACTAGTACCATTATATATTTCATATGCTTAGCAATAAATAACTTTTATAGTCAAACTGGTAGTAACTGGGTATATTTTTCCTTCTCTGCTTCTCTTTCCTCCCGTGCTCTGCAGCAACGCTTCTTTTACCTATGCTAAAGATCCGTGAAGCCTAAATTATTGTGGGGTCTGCTCATCAGGAGGCCAAAGATTGGGACGTGCTGAGTTTGAAACACATAAGGGGATCAGCTTGTACAGGCTGATTGACCCAGTTTGACTCAGACGTGCCCTTATGAACTGAATGCTGGCCCATGAGGGTGTCACCTGGACACCCAGCCAGATTCAGAGGGATTCTGTTTACCTGTGTGCTTGTGTCTGACTGCATTTTATTGTTGCTCTTATTAACTGATTCTTGGCATATGAGGGTGTCAGCCTGTCCATGCTGATCATCCCGGCCAGGTCAGGCGTGTCACATTAATTTGTGTGCGTTTGTGTGTATGACTGATTTGGTGACTGGAGGAACCCAGTCCCATTGAGATTGAGTCCTGCAAGATAGCTCCACTGGGGGTGAGGGCTTGCAGAAGGGAGAAATGCAGCTCCGTATAGTAACACAAGCAGCACACTGACAGAATCACCAAGACCCTAGAAACTATCCTTTAATAAATGAGCACACCCCAAAGTAATGGGCAAATTTGGTAACACCAGGGAACAGATCCGAATCACCCCCACCACACCACCCACTCATATGGGTGACCTGGTCTGGGGATCAGGCAGGAAACACCAGGCAGGATATCCCTGCTACTCTCAGCTGGATGGAAGGAGCAACAAGGAGAACCAGCATGGGCTAGGAACTGGCTTTGGAGACAGTTTCCCAAAGCCCTATTCCTCATTTCCAGGCTTTTCAATCCTCATCTCTGCTGCCCACCTGGGTGGTGGAGTAGCAAAGGAAAGCCACATAGAGCCAGAAAAGCCTCCAGCCCTTTACACAACTTGGCAGACCTCAGTTTGGCAAAGGTTCAGTGAGCAGTTGTTGCTACTTCCTTCCAGGACCAGACTGGAATGGGAGCATACAAGTGCTGACACACAGAAATCTTCTGGAAGGGTAATTTCTCCCTAGAGGAATGTAATGAACATTTGTATGCTTGTCATTTCTGCTGAGAGAATGGCAATTCTCCTGGCAGAAGTCTAAACACTTGGACATGGCCTCAAGCATTCAAATGCTGTTAGAGTCCTTTTGTGGACTATGGGCACATAGACATAAGACACAGGTCAATTCAGGATTGAGTTTCTCCAAATTATTTCTGGATTCATTTGAAGAATTAAAAAAAAAATAGTAAACAAGTTGGATATTTGATTTGTAATGAACAGCTTATCATATGCATTTTGAAAATTTTAATACAAAGTGAATTGTTATATATTTTCTGGCCTATATCATTGAAATGCTTCAGAGATCTATTCTGTAGCTGTGTTGGTCTGAGAAAAAGAGACAAACTAAAATATAGCAAAAAAAAATTGCTTTCTTTGCAAGCTTTCAGACACGTACATCCTTCTTCAGGGTGAGGTGAAATCAAAGATTGTGAAAGTCCTGCTAGGTAGAAAATAAACTTAATTTTGCACATTTTGTTTATCTTCTTCTTGGACCAGCACAGCTATAAAATAGATCCTTGAAACATGGAAGTTATCATATTTTAGCTATTTTGGAAAAAATAAACTTCATTGCTAAACAAGAAAGAAGGATTTTTTTTTTTTTTTTTACACCTCCATTGGACACCTCCAGGGACAAAGACAGCCTAATCTGCACATCACTGAGCAACACTCTCACAAAAGGATTCTCAGACCAGGGGAATAAACTTCCAGCCTCTACCTCCCTTGGCAAAATGAATTTTATTTTCTACTTGGACTTTCACAATCTTTCATTTCTCCTCATCCTGAAGAAGGGTGTATATGCCCAAAAGCTTGCAAAGAAATATTTTTTTTTGCTACTTTTTTAGTTGGTCTGATAAAATATATCACCTCTGAACCATGACTTGTGTGTTTCTTATTTAAATGCTTCACTCAATAGTTTTTGTAAATAGGTCACTGTATAAAACATTCAAACAATTCCTGCAATCCATGAGGCGGCCACCAGTACAGCACAGGTAAGCAATAAGGGTCCCTTTGGGAATCAGAGCTGGGGGACAGCAAAGGCACCAGTCACAGGGCTCGAGTGCCTATATACTAATGCTAGGAGTATGGGGAGCACGCAGGATGAACTAGCACTCCTGCTTGCAAAAACCATCTACGACTTAGTAGGGCTAACAGAAACCTGGTGGGATTCTTCCCACAACTGGGCGGTACATATTGAGGGTTATAAACTGTACAGAAAAGACAGAGTGGGGAAGAAAGGGGGAGGGGTTGCGCTCTATGTCAATGAGCAATATACATTGACCCTTATCAAGACGGAATTGAAGGAGGAGAAAGCAGAAGGATTGTGGGTTCGGTTACATGAGGGTCAAGGAGAAAGGAATTTGGTGGTAGGGGTCTGCTACAGACCCCCACACCAAGGGGAAGAGCTAGATTTAGGGCTCCTGAGGCAGCTCTCAGAGACAATAAAAACTAACGAGGCGGTAGTCATGGGGGACCTAAACTACCCAGACATCTGCTGGGAGACGCAGACAGCAAAGTCCCACCGTTCATGCAGGTTCCTATCCTGTTTACAGGACCTTCACCTGATGCAGGAGGTACATGATCCCACTAGGGGGAATGCCTTACTGGACCTGGTATTGGCAATGGGGGATGACATGGTAGGGGACCTACAGATTGGTAGTCACCTGGGGGACAGTGATCATCAATTAATAGAAATCATCATAAGACGTTGAGTGGGTAAGGTAAATAGTAGGGTGAAAGTGCTATACTTTAGGAAAGCTGATTTCAATGAACTCAGGTGATTAGTCAAGGACGCACTACAGAGTAGGAGTTTTGAAGAGATGGGAGCCCAGGAAGGGTGGCTGTGCCTTAAGGAAATGATCCTTTGGGCACAGAGGGAGACGATACCAATGTGAGGAAAAAGAGGGAAAGGGGCCAGAAAGCTTCCCTGGCTGACCAGAGAAATCCAGAGCAGCCTACGGGCTAAAAGGGGAGCATAGAAAAAGCGGAAAAAGGGAGAGATCACCAAAGATTAATATACCTCCTCTGCTCGTGCTTGTCGGGAGGCAGTTAGATGAGCCAAAGCTACCATGGAGCTGAGGATGGCATCCCAAATTAAGGATAACGAGAAATTGTTTTTCAGCTATATAGGGAGTAAAAGGAAGGCCCAGGGTGGAATAGGAGCCCTATTGAATGGGCAGAAGCAATTGGTGACAGACAGGGGGGACAAGGCTGAACTCCTCCATGAGTTCTTTGCCTCAGTGTTCCTAAGTGAGGGGCAAGACAAGACTCTCACTGGGACTGTGGAGAGGCAGCAGCAGGGCTCCAGACTACCATACGTAGACCCTGAGATGATGCAGAGTCACTTGGAGGAACTGGATGCATTTAAGTTGGCAGGCCCGGGTGAGCTCTATCCAAGGGCACTCAAGGCACTGGCTAACGTCATAGCACAGCCACTGGTGGGAATATTTGAACACTCGTGGTGTATGGGCCAGGTCCTGGAGGACTGGAAAAGGGCCAATGTGGTCCCCATTTTTCAAGAAGGGGAGGAAGGAGGACCCAGACAACTATAGGCTAGTCAGTCTCACCTCCATCCTTGGCAAAGTCTTTGAGAAAATTACCAAGGCTCACATTTGCGAGAGCCCAGCAGGAAAAATTATGCTGAGGGTAAACCAGCACTTGTTCATAGCAGGTAGATCATGCCTGACTAATCTAGTCTTTTTTTATGACCAGGTTACAAAACACCTGGATGCAGGAGTAGGGGTTGGCATCATATACATAGACTTCAGGAAGGCCTTTGATACAATATCCCACAACATACTGGTAAACAAGTTAAGAGGTTGTGACTTGGATGACTACACAGTCCAGTGGGTGGCGAATTGGCTAGAGGGTCGCACCCAGACAGTCGTGGTGGATGGGTCGGTATTGACATGGAAGGGTGGGGTCCCACAGGGCTCGGTCCTAAGACCGATACTCTTCAATGTCTTCATCAGCGACTTGGACGAGGGAGTGAAGTGTACTCTGTCCAAGTTTGCGGATGACACAAAGCTATGGGGAGAAGTGGACATGCCGGAGGGCAGGGAACAACTACAAACAGACATGGACAGGTTGGACAAGTGGGCAGAAAACAACAGAATGCAATTCAACAAGGAGAAATGCAAAGTGCTGCACCTGGGGAGGAAAAATGTCAAGCATACCTACTGCCTAGGAAATGACCTGCTGGGTGGCACGGAAGTGGAAAGGGATCTTGGAGTCCTAGTGGACTCCAAGATAAACATGAGTCGTCAGTGTGATGAAGCCATCAGAAAAGCTAATGGCACTTTATCATGCATCAGCAGATGCATGACGAACAGATCCAAGGAGGTAATACTTCCCCTGTATCGGGCGCTGGTTAGACCGCAGTTGGAATACTGCGTGCAATTTTGGGCGCCGCACTTCAAGAGGGACGTGGATAATCTGGAGAGGGTCCAGAGAAGGGCCACTCGTATGGTTAAGGGCTTGCAGGCCAAGGCCTATGAAGAAAGACTGGGGCACCTGGACCTCTTCAGCCTTTGCAAGAGAAGGTTGAGAGGCGACCTTGTGGCTGCCTATAAGTTCATCACAGGGGCACAGAAGGGAATTGGTGAGGTTTTATTCACGAAGGCGCCCACGGGGGTTACAAGAAATAATGGCCACAAGCTAGCAGAGAGCAGATTTAGACTAGACATTAGGAAGAACTTCTTCACAGTTCGAGTGGCCAAGGTCTGGAATGGGCTCCCAAGGGAGGTGGTGCTCTCCCCTACCCTGGGGGTCTTCAAGAGGAGGTAAAATAGGCATCTAGCTGGGGTCATCTAGACCCAGCACTCTTTCCTGCCTATGCAGGGGGTCGGACTTGATGATCTATTGAGGTCCCTTCCGACCCTAGAATCTATGAATCTATTGCTGTGTTAGTTTTGATCAGAATCACAGGTATCATCTTCTGTTTGTTCACCAGCTGGATAAGCATAATTCTTAGAACATGGCTCTTTACATACTGAACATACTTTTCATTATTATTCCCACCACCAGGGAGTTGATCAATTCTATAAATACATATTTGCAAATTCTGTATTCGTCTTTTACAGAACCCCAACCTAGAGAGTGCAATTTTTCTCCACTTTCATGAGATAAAAATAGCAGATGGTTGAAATCACATGATACGTTTTTAAAATATACTTTCATAATTTGTTTACAAATACTGGTATGATTTGAACCCTTAGGTTTCACAGACTTAAGCAAGAGTTAAATTCTGGGTACCTGAGAAAAGTCAAGCCCAACTAATACAAACAAACAAACAACAAAACAACCAACCTCACACTGTAGGAGTTCTGGCTGTGCTTGGCATAGTTATGCTAACCTCTAGTAAGCTATGGTGCTGACAAGCAGTATGAGAGAAAGGGGCCTCATGACTGCTGGATGATTGGGTAAGAAATAAAAATAAAGATACACTAATGAGCAAAAAGACACTGAAGGGAATATGAAAACACCAGCTAAAAAAACTTGAGGACAAATATAAAAAGTAAGAACTTACTAATGAGACAGACTACAAGTGCAGGTGTGTAAACTTGGCAAACAAAACAAGTAGGCATGAATATCTTGACAAAGGGGTAAGAACAGTCATGA
The DNA here is from genome assembly GCF_030867095.1 of Alligator mississippiensis. Taxonomy (NCBI): domain Eukaryota; kingdom Metazoa; phylum Chordata; order Crocodylia; family Alligatoridae; genus Alligator; species Alligator mississippiensis. The sequence goes on from NC_081826.1 coordinate 51,828,564, forward strand.
GATGGAAAGCATACAAGTGAAATACCGGGGCTGGGAGATCTCTCTGAGAGACCAAGGGAAGCATAAATAATGTATAGTTCTCTCCCTGTGAAGGACAAGCTTCGCTAAACTGGTCTGATGGTTAATCAGACCAAAATAGTGTGCTGTCTGACGACAATAAGCTTCTCTGTGCTTTTGCCAAACACATGTCCAAGTTCAGTTTTCTATACTGCTTTCAAAATCTAGAAAACAGTGGTTTTCCAGAGCGCACAGACTCAAGCAGCAATATCAAGTGGCAGCAACCAGATACTACCTGAGAAAACACACACACACCCCACCAGAGATAAATGCACTAAATCATATTTTCACCATTTTTTTCTGGGTTACTCCAAGGTCCTTATGGAAATTAGTCAAACCTTGTGCTAGTATACTTTACGTTGCTGCACATGGCAGCTGGAGTGCTGCGGGCAGTTCTGGGCACCGCACTTCAGGAGGGATGCGGATAACCTGGAGAGGGTCCAGAGAAGGGCAACTCGTACGGTCAAGGGCCTGCAGACCAAGCCCTACGAGGAGAGACTAGAGAAACTGGACCTTTTCAGCCTCCGCAAGAGAAGGTTGAGAGGCGACCTTGTGGCTGCCTATGAGTTCATCACGGGGGCACAGAAGGGAATTGGTGAGTATTTATTCACCAAGGCGCCCCCGGGGGTTACAAGAAACAATGGCCACAAGCTAGCAGAGAGCAGGTTTAGATTGGACATTAGGAAGAACTTCTTCACAGTTCGAGTGGCCAAGGTCTGGAACGGGCTCCCAAGGGAGGTGGTGCTCTCCCCTACCCTGGGGGTCTTCAAGAGGAGGTTAGATGAGTATCTAGCTGGGGTCATCTAGACCCAGCACTCTTTCCTGCTTATGCAGGGGGTCGGACTCGATGATCTATTGAGGTCCCTTCCGACCCTAACATCTAAGAATCTATGAATCTATGGCATTGCTGGGACCTCTGAAAAATGAATACACCTCCAAGAACCATTGTGTGGTACTTGTAAGGCTCCATTCTGAAAACAGCTTCACAACTATCTTTCAGGGCCCTTGAACTGAAAAGCAGGAGGGTGGGGATGGGATGGGCGGGGGGGGGGGGGGGAGGGCTATCTTCCTACTATTATGGCCCCTTTACGCTTCTCTGGCCTTTTTTAGGTAATGAATAAGTGGCTAGGGCTGGTCAAAACATATATCAGTTATTTTTTTCCATGGGAAATCTGGGAATTCAAGAGTTCTATATGTACAAAAGTATTTTCAATAATCATTTCAGGGTAACAGCGCTGGTTTTCATAAAGCAAAAGTGATTCTGAAAACCAGACAACTGAAAACCAGACTTTTACTGGAGAAAGATGCATACAGAATGTTTCAGTATCCTTTGAAAACTTTTACACAAATTAAAATTATAATTTTCTATCAGCATTTAAGGGATTAAATAGTATTCACAAATACTTATTGTCAGCTCGTTATAGAAACTCGGAAACCAAACCTTCATTTTTTCTTTCAGCACTGAGCTTTAGAAAAACATGAACTCCAAAGTGTTAGTCCTGGTTGGCCTTTGTCAAGTGATCTTTTACTAAAGACAACTACACTGGTGCACCCCATGGCACTGCTGTATTTATACAGTCCAAGGGTCAGTAAAGGCATATGATCCTCCAAGGACTAAGAAAATGATCAATCCATCAATAAAAGGATTCCAATACATGACAACCATGGAGACTACAGTAATTTTGTAGGCAATAACCAGTAGACCCATGCTGTGGCAAGTGCCCCGCCACGATCTCTTTCTTTGCATTTCAGCATCCCCATAATATGATATCCTATATCCATACCTGTCTTTCTAAAACCCACATCTCTTTATCCTTTAGGTGTACCTGTGGAAGTAGCACATTTTTAAGACTTGGGGTCCATTCAGAATGTCTCTTTCCACCACTTTGCCTTTTAATATTTAACTCTGATATGAACAATTAAATCTATGCAAAATCAAATTTTGCACTAGATGCAGTGGACTGGACAGCATATGCATTATACACAGTACAGAATTCAGATACATTGGAATAATTTCCCATTATTTGAAGGTTTGTGGATGTTGGAAATTTCTGGATAAATAAGAACTTCTTCAAATCAAAATAGCAACACTAAAATGAAGTACTCTATACATCTTTTGGACAAAAACATTTTTTGCCCTATTGTATGAATTTCAAATTTGGGAAATATGACAATTATCAGTCATAACATTCAGGTAACTATGACTTACATAATCATTGCTCATTTGTACTCAGAATATAGAATTTTATTTGCAATATTTACTACAGATTATTGGAATGTCATACACAAATGTAAAAAGAGGTTCATTTGTGTATAAACCTATTCATGAATTGAAACACATTTACCTATTGTTAGTGCTGTCCACTGAGAATTAAGGTCAAGGGTCCTTATTATTTTTCTCACTATCCATGCAAGAAAGAGACAGGAAATTATGCAAAATATGCCATTTTGCAAGGGATTCTAATTTAAATTGCACATGTGTTGTTAGTAAAACCAGCAGATTAACCACATAAGGTCAAGTCCAAAAACCTATTAAAATAATTATTAAATTTTCCTGTGCTACTTATAGATACCATATTTGTAAAATGCCCTTTAATTATGACATAGAAAGAAGAACCTGTCATAAAGAAAGACATACTGATGCAATAATTAAAACCAAGTTGGCAACTCCCTGCAAACCCACCCGCCCCTCCCCCACTCCTCCCAAGTTTCTTACCTTGGGCTGCCCACTCCACTCCCAGCAGTGGTGAATGCCTACCTGCACTTAAAGTAAGCTGCCTAAACCTGAACTGGGTGCTGTGAATGCCTGTTCACACTCTATCACTGCAAATTCCCTTCAAAATGTCTAGTATACCATCATAATATGAATAGTAGTTCAGAAGTATCCATTTCTTGCCACTCCAGAAAAGCATAATTAGGTAGATTCTGGCAAAAGTGTTGGTTAACTTTTGCTGCTGTTTAAGCTTTTGGATTTGTACTGCAGTGTTCAAACCTGATAAAGCACTCTTTTGCACAATAGCAGAAGAGAAGTACTGTGAAACCTTAGAACCATAGAGTTCCTTTACCCTATTAAATGGTCGTCTATTTTTCACAAAGTCATTATCCATATACGTTGGTTGTTTCTAAGTAAGTGTATATGATTGAGTATGTATCTTGCAAATTTAATATAATGGGTAGCCTAAGAAATTTGTAGAAATGAGAACATCAAAATAAGCTTTAACAAACGGGTTCACGGTTTTATCTTGATAAGAGAATCATTTAAAGGGCAAGATTGTCCTATATTGGACTAGAACAAATTTATTTCTAACATCAAATAGCTGTATCACAGCAATGCTTGGTAAATGAGTTTCACATAGGGGCATGTTTTGAGTTGGAAGGTAAAAAAATCTTTTGGTAGCTTATTTTAGTTAAATAGTAAACCTTTAGTCAAAGCCAAGGCAAATAAAAGCTGTATAGAAAATAACCAAATATTTATATCTGCGTTTCCTAAATGAGCTTATAGTTTGTATAGTCGGAATTAGAATATTGTTACACTGTATACATGAACTGTAAGGAGGGAATAATAACAAGGCTTTAGGAACATCTGAGAGAAAATCATTATTAATGACAAATGTTTGTGATGTGATTTTGAAGATGAAAGATTCCCAGGGACCAAAGTTAGCCCGGTCAGGTCAGAACAGTAGGAACAGCACAGCCCCAGGGCTGGGCTCTCCCAGCCCTCGGGCTGTGTTGTAAGCACATGCAGATGACCACTGGACTGAGTTAACCCATTTAGATAGGGTTAACCCAGGTCAGTCTAAAGCCAGTTCATTTTCTGAGGTGAAATAACTTAGATTGGGAGCATAGTTTTGGGGGCTATTTAAGTCCATTGAGCACCTATTCACCTGGACTTTTAGATTGCCTTAACTTTGTTTAGTCAACCTAAAATATAATGCTTGTACGTACCCTTTTTTGATTCATTAACTATTTCATAGATTTCATAGACATTGGGGCTGGAAGGGACCCCGGAGGATCATTGAGTCCAGTCCCCTGCCCCAGGGGCAGGAAGTCAGCAGGGATCATAGGATCCCAGCAAGATAAGCATCCAAATGTGTCTTGAAGGCATTCAAAGTGAGTGCTTAAACTGCCTCTGGCGGCAGTCTATACCAAACCTTGGGGGCTTGGACAGGAAAGAAATTCTTCCTTATGTCTAGCCTGAATCGGTCACGGCAGAGTTTGTGACTGTTCGATCTTGTCATCCCTTGGGGAGCTCTGGTTAACAGACATTCCCCCAGATCCTGGTGAACACCCTTGATAAACTTATAGGTGGCCACCAGATCATCCCTGAGCCTGAGCTTTTCCAGGCTGAAGAGTCCCATAGCTGTAAGCCTCTCATCATAAGGTCTGTTTTCCTGACCTCTGATCATGCATATGGCCCTCCTCTGCACTCTCTCAAGCTTCTCCACATCCTTTTTGAATTGTGGAGCCCAAAACTAGATGCAGTACTCCAGCTGTGGCCTCACCAAGGCTGAGTACAGCAGGAGAATGACATCTCAGGATTTTCTTGAGAAGCATCTATGGATGCAAGCCAGCATTTAGCTCGCTTTACTAGCCTCAGCATCACACTGAAGGCTCATGTTCGAGGAGGAAGGAGGACCCGGGCAACTATAGACCGGTCAGTCTCACCTCCATCCTTGGCAAAGACTTTGAAAAAATTATCAAGGCTCACATTTGCGAGACCCCGGCAGGACAAATTATGCTGAGGGGAAACCAGCACGGGTTTGTAGCAGGCAGATTATGCCTGACTAATCTAGTCTCTTTTTATGACAAGGTTACAAAACGCCTGGACACAGGAGGAGGGGCAGATGTCGTATACTTAGACTTCAGGAAGGCCTTCGATACGGTATCCCACCCTATACTGGTGAACAAGTTAAGAGGCTGTGACTTGGATGACTACACAGTCCGGTGGGTGGTGAATTGGCTGAAGGGTCGCACCCAGAGAGTCGTGGTGGATGGGTCGGTCTCGACCTGGAAGTGTGTGGGCAGTGGGGTCTCGCAGGGCTCGGTCCTTGAACCGATACTCTTTAATGTCTTCATCAGCGACTTGGACGAGGGAGTGAAGAGTACTCTGTCCAAGTTTGCGGATGACACAAAACTGTGGGGAGAATTGGACAAGCTGGAGGGAAGGAAACAGCTGCAAGCAGACCTGGACAGGTTGGACAAGTGGGCAGAAAACAACAGAATGCAGTTCAACAAGGAGAAATGCAAAGTGCTGCACCTAGGCAGGAAAAACGTCCAGCATACCTACTGCCTAGGGAATGACCTGCTGGGTAGCACGGAAGTGGAAAGGGATCTTGGAGTCCTAGTGGACTCCAAGATGAACATGAGTTGGCAGTGTGACGAAGCCATCAGAAAAGCCAATGGCACTTTGTCGTGCACCAGCAGATGCATGACGAATAGATCCAAAGAGGTGATACTTCCCCTCTATCAGGCACTGCTCAGACTGCAGTTGGAATACTGCATGCAATTCTGGGCGCCGCACTTCAAGAGGGATGCGGATAACCTGGAGAGGGTCCAGAGAAGGGCCACTTGTATGGTTAAGGGCTTGCAGACCAAGCCCTATGAGGAGAGACTAGGGCACCTGGACCTTTTCAGCCTCCGCAAGAGAAGGTTGAGAGGTGACCTTATGCCTGCCTATAAGTTCATCACGGGGGCACAGAAGGGAATTGGTGAGTTTTTATTCACCAAGGCGCCCACGGGGGTTATGAGAAATAATGACCACAGGCTAGCAGAGAGCAGATTTAGACTGGACATTAGGAAGAACTTCTTCACAGTTAGAGTGGCCAAGGTCTGGAATGGGCTCCCAAGGGAGGTGGTGCTCTCCCCTACCCTGGGGGTCTTCAAGAGGAGGTTGGATATGCATCTAGCTGGGGTCATCTAGACCCAGCACTCTTTCCTGCCTATGCAGGGGGTCAGACTCAATGATCTATTGAGATCCCTTCCGACCCTAACATCTATGAATCTATGAAAATCCCTTTCATCTGTAGTGCTAACCAGTGTAGCGCTGCCGAGCCCATAAGCATGCTGCAGGTTTTTCCTCCCAAGGTGGAGAACCTTGTATTTTTCGGTGTTGAACACCATCAGGTTCTTATCCACCCATTTCATAATCGTGTCAAGATCTGCCTGGATCACTCTCCTGTCCTCAGGTGTGGATGCTTTACCCCACAGTTTGGTTTCACCAGCAAACTTGGCCAGTCCACTTATGACACCAATGTCCACTTCTTTGATGAAGATGTTAAACAGTATAGGCCATAGGACAGAGCCTTGAGGGACCCCTCTCATGACCACGCACCAAGATGACTGGCTTCCATCAACCACCACCCTCTGGATCCTACCACAGAGCCAATTCCCTAGCCAGCAGATCATGTTGACATCGAGGCTGCAGTTAGCCAGTTTTGCCAAGAGGTGATCATGGGATACCAGATCAAAGGCTTTTTTAAAGTCAAGATATACGACATCAATTTTTTCCCCCTTGTCCAGTTGATAGGTGACCTGGTGGTAAAAGGAAATGAGATTGGTCAAGCAAGATCTACCCACAACAAACCCATGCTGGGATATTGCCCTCAGGATATTGCTGTCAGCTTGTCTGTTAAGGATGGCCTCTTTGATAATCTTTTCCAAGACCTTCCCCAGAATAGAGGTCAGGCTGATGGGCCTGTAGTCTGCAGGATCTACTTTCCTCATTTTCTTGAAGATTGGAAGAAGACCAATGTCAAGCTTATCTTCAGGCACTTCACCAGAGCACCAGGAGTTCTCAAAGAACTGTGCCAGGGCCTGAGCTATGATGCTTTCCAGCTCCTTGTGTACCCTTGGGTGTAAACCATCAGGGCCAGCTGACTTGAAGGTATCCATCCTGTCAAGGTGTTCCTTCACAAGCTCAGCTTCGATGGAGGGCAAAGAATCTCCCTCACCCGGGCCTCCCTCACCCACAGTGGGCAGGGGTATCCCATGGGACTCGTGCAAAACTGACACAAAGTACCCATTTAGCAAGTTTGGTTTTTCATGTGCATCAGTTGTCAGTTGTCCCATCTGGTTTAGCAGGGGTCCAATGTTGCCCTTGCTTTTCCTCCAGCTCCCCACATATCTAAAAAAGGACTTTTTATTGTCCTTGATAGTTGTAGCTAGCTGGAGTTCCATCGCAGCTTTGGCTTTCCTGGTTTGCTCTATGCAGGTCTGGACTGGAGCAGAGTATTCCTCCTTGGGAGTTGTTCCAGTCCCCCATCCTTTGTAGGTCTTCCTTTTAAGATGCAGGAGTCCCGCCAGTTTCTTGGAGAGCCAAGAGGGCTTCTGTGCCCTTTTGCTGCCTTTCCTCTGAGATGGGATGGACTTTGCTTGTGCATCCAGGATTGCTCTCTTGAGGAGCAACCACTAGTCCTGAACTCCCTTCCCCTTTGGGTTGTGGCCCTTTAGGGCCTCACCAACAAGCCTCCTGAGTTTGGCAAAGTCAGCTTTCCTGAAGTCAAGGACTTCTGTATTACTGACTGACTTGCCAACTTTACGGCAGATGGTGAAGGTGATCAGCTCATGGTCACTGTCACCCAGCTTCCCTTCAACCATTAAGTCACTGATTAAGTCCTCCCCAGTTGCCAGTATGAGTTCAAGCAGTGCTTTACCTCTCCTCGGCCCGTAGAATTCCTGCATCAGATAGAGGTCATCCATTAATGAGAGAAAGCTTTGTGACCGCTCAGATTTGGCTGAGCGCTCCTCCCATGAGATGCCTGGGTAGTTAAAGTCTCCCATTACAACCATACACTGGGAGCGTGCGGCCTCAACCAATTCCCTGGCAAACTCCTGGTCAAGGTCTTGACCCTGGGTAAGGGGTCTGTAGTAGACTTCCACCATAGTATCCCCTGTGCCATGTTCCCCATGGATTTTAACCCAGAGGGTCTCAAATCATCCACTGTGGGTGCCAATGTCAGCTTTCAGGGATGCGTAGCTTTCCTTGACATAGACAGCTACACCCCCAGCCCTTTTGTCCACTCGATCCCTCCTGTACAGGATTTAGCCATCTATACCTGTGGCCCAGTCATGAGTGGAGCCCCACCAGGTCTCTGTTATCCCTAAGACATCATAGTTATTTGCATTTAGCAGGATGACAAGTTCCTCCTGTTTATTGCCCAAGCTCCTGGCATTCGTGTATAGGCAAAAAAACCAACCAACCAACCAAACAAAAACAAACAAAAAAAATCCAAAAGGAAAAAAAAAAAACTCTTGGCTTTCTAAAATACCTATAGTCTTTTAAGGGAAAAAGAGCCCCCCAAACCGAAGTTAATTTATATCTTGAAGATACTTCCATTGTAGATGTTGGGAAGAGAGGCTTAGAAACCTGCCATGGGGTCTAGGACACTGCTCCAGGCAAACATCACTTTTCAGTAAGTCCAAGCAGCAATTTCTAGAGTTTAAAGAATGAGCTTTAAGGGCAGACTTTTATGCTTTCCATACAACTACTCTGTAACAGGTTGGGGTTCACCCCTACCTCTCTCAAATCTTTTGCTAGTATCTTTACTCATCGGGGGCAAACTCCCTCTCAGCAGAGCTTCACATAAATGAATTAGTCTGTAAATATCAAGGGGTCTCTCAGACCCAAAGAACATCTTCAGGTGTGGGTTTGCTGCCACTCACCCACTCTTCCTTGTCCCTCCAGTCCCTTTGGCCACAGGAGAGGCTCACTTACAGCCTCTCTGCTGAACTTGTGGTCCTCAGGTTCCACCATGAATGGAGTTCCATCAAGAGCTGACAGCCTCAGGCTCCACCCTGAGCTGACCCACCAGCTCTCTCCCTTTCAGCTCTAAGCCCTCAAGGAGCTGTCCCTAAGCCTCTCTCAGCTCCCAGATGTCTGCCTGCCTCTCTATCTCCCTTTCCTGGGAGCTTGTTACCTTCCTGTGGGCCAGCTAATTATCTGGATCAACTGGTCCAGTCTTCCTAGGCAGCCTGTAATCAGGTTTCACTGCCTGCAGCTGGGTTGTAGTCCTTACCAGCCTGCAGACTGCTCCAGACTGAGGTGTGTAATCTGCTGCCATCACCTGCCAGCTAGCCTGCTACACACTTCTTTGGGGAAGACTTCCAAAGTTGCTCTACAAATCAGCAGATGTACATTTATTTTAAACATGCTAGGGAACAGCTGTTTTATATCAAACCTTCAGATTTCTCAAATGGTTCAATATTGACTAACATGCTGGGATTCTCAGAACATAACTGACTAGCATTTACTTTGGACAGAAGACAAACATTTCATTTTTCAGAATCTGCATAGGAAGACTAAAATCTCTCAGTTTAAAAATGTTTCCTTATTTTACTTGCCACATACATTTCATTTTCATAAGATTTATCCAGCTGTTTAGTCATGTGCATTACATGTCCCATTAGCCTCTTAGATGGCCAGTGATGTCTATTGATAAAATGTAGAGAATTGGTATATTCATTCAATTGGCAAGATCTATTTATGCTTTTAAAATAACCCTTTTATCACATTAAAATAATTAGGGGTTGTGTCTACAAGTGAATTAATGAAAAATATTGTTTTTCAAAACCTTCTTGTAATTAATGAAGAATGTTGTTTTCTAAACTTCTTATAATTTCTGGTAGAAGTGGTGTTGATTGCTATATTTAGTTCTAATACAGCAGGAAACTCCACAAACTCATCCCATAAAAGGACTATTTCTGCCTTCAAAGACACTGGGCCCAAAGTATCTAAGGTATATTGGATGTAAGAAAAATTGAGAAGAACAAAGCTTAATTGATTTAATTTCTAAGACCTACTAAATGTCATGGGTTCTACCTCAAGGTGTAATGAGAAAGAGTCATCATTTTCCAGTTTTGCCTTGGTTACATACATTCTTCTGCATCTTTATTCACATGCAGCATTTCTTTCACTGAAAAATTTTATAGCCCTCAGGAGAAATAGTAAAAGCATACATCTATAACCCTATGACTAGAGAATAAAATTCCCTGCTTTTTACCATTAGGTATAATGAGGAGCCATTCATAATTACAAGGTCATTCTTCTACAATTACCCTGAAGAATAAAATATGAATAAATGTGCTGCTGTATGCCTTGTTAAAAGAGAAAGAGAATAATTTCTTTTTAGATATTCATTATACTGTGAGCCAAAAGGCATCTTGTAATGTAGCATGGGAACAGGGAGGGATGAAAGAGACCCTAATATTGCATGAAGAGACTTGGGAACCAAATTAGAATATATTTGAAAGGGGTAGCCTCATAACAATAAAGTAACATCATATTATACAAATTCTTGCCACAAGGAGATTTTAATCTACATACACAGTTTTGTTATATACCATATACCAATACGGAAAAGTGTTTTTTGGTTGTTGGGTTTTTTTACTATTATAAGTGTTGAAGAGACCATTCCAGGTATTTATTTTTTGTAACTATTTCAAGAATGTTTCTTCCCATGTGAGAGATCAAGAAGAGTTGCTAAGACAAGATAAGTGGTAAGAGTTCTGGAAGAACTAGAATCGTTAACACGAAAAGATTAAACTCATCATGTTTTTTCAGAGGCACACGAGAAAAAACATGGATGAAAATTAATTAAATGAATTTCTTATGGCACAGGCCAACCTGGGTGGATCCAGGAATTAAACCAATGTAACTATTGGAATGTACACTAATTTTCTAGATTATATATTAAGTTAAAAAAAAAACACAACAATCTTAGTCCTGTAGTAATTGCAGGCAAATGTACATCTCTTATTCAGTTTTGTAAAACAAAATGTAGTCTTTTTGAGCATCTTGGCAGTGCCTCCAATACTTCACTGCCAGCCATTTATACGCCTGGGTGAATATTACCACACCTGAGTTAAAATTTTCAGCTAAAGCTAAAACCACTCTGCAGGACTGTGAAGTAGAAAAGGGACATTACCAGGAATGGCTAGCAGACAGCAACATTTCAGAAGACTGAATAGTTTGAGTAATGAAACAAGAAGACCATTAAGGAGGAGAGAAGGTCATTAACACCCAGATTGAAGACAGACTACCAGGAATCAGGTAGATCATAATGAGCCATGATGTCAATTGACACCATCAGTGCTGCTTGGATAGAAATGCTGCTGCACCTTCCAACCCCTTAAAGTTTGGGTGGAGCAGGAATCAAAGGGGGAAGAGGAGGGTGCTACTGGACTATTACACCTATCCTGGATCTGCCCTTGCAGACAACATATTTGTTTTCTAGTGGTGCCAGAGAAGCAAGCATTTCAGGAACCCAGGTTTGACAAACAAAAAAAGCCAATGTCTCCCTGAAGGTCTGGAATAGAAGTTAAGTCATCAGAAGTATCAGTTATAGCAACCCAGAGATAGACAAAGTCACCCATGTGCCTTTGAATTTCTAATCACACTACAGCATCACCAGATTTTACACCTGGTATTTTTTTTCTTAAAACCCAAGTTCTATAAGTACTTTTACTTTAAATCAAGCTTCTATCTGTCAGGTTTGTGCAGGGGGGATGGGAGGGGAGCACTTTAAAACAAACAACCCCCCCCCCCAAAAAAAACCCCTACATTCAGATGTAACCTGAAATATAAAAAAAAGAAAAATACATTTGTAAATTTATGGCACTATGAAAATTTGGGGCTATGAATACTGAAACACCTTACTAGAGAAAAAATTTGGAAATACTGCCTTTTCTCATATACTTACCCACATCCTCTAGTTATCATATATGGATCATTATCTCCTCTCATCACATATTCTTGTTTCAGTGAGGAGGAAGAGTCTGCTTGCTCTTAGTCCCCTGGGGCATATTGAGAGGAGCCCACACATGCCTCCTGGAGCAACTCAAAGCAGTTTGACATGCTGCAAGAGGCATGCTGGGAACAAAAAAAGTTTCCCACACTGCATATTTGCACCACAGGCTCTAATTTTGATACCTGGATATCCAGGTATCCAAAAAAAAAAAAATAAAAAAAAAAGCCCATGGAAAAAAAGCAGGGCAAGGCATGCTCTTGTAGCATGCCTTGAAGTAACCAGAGGCAGGGATCCGTCAAAAAGATACTCTGGTAGCCAGCCAGAGCATCTGTATGGCTGCCCCTTGCACAGTGCTTCAGCACACTGCCTCTCCATGTGGGGCAAAAAGTGGTGCAGGCTGCAATTACCTATACCCGGGCTCCATCCAAGGTAAGTAGGGACTGGGGGTGTGGGGGACTGGAGCAGGGGGCTATGTGGATGCGGTGGTCTCTGAGCTGGCCGCTCAGGAAGGCTGGATCCCCTGTCTGCCTCACACAGCCCACAGCCCCGCTGTAGCAGCACAACCCTCTTGCACAACCCCCCTGTGGCAAGGGGCAGCGTGGCTCAGCTCCGGCCACCTGACACCTGGCACTACCTGTGCTACATTGCACAGACCCAGCCCAACATGTGGCTGTGCACCTTTTGGGTTCTGCAGGCTGCTTGGGCTGTCACCCAGGGGCCTGACACCACTCACAGGGACCATGTGTCATGCAAGGCCAGGTTCTGCCTCCATGGAACCAGCTTGACCCGTGTGTGGGGCCCGTGCAGGCAGGACCCAGCTCAGCATGACATGTGGTCCCTGTGAGTGGCATTGGGCCCCTGGGTGACAGCCCGAGCAGCCCAGAGTTGCTTAAGGTGCACGTTCCCATGCCAGGCTGGACCGGGCCCACACAATGTGACACAGGCAGTGCCAGGTGTCAGGCAGCTGGGGCTGAGCCACAATGCCCCGCCCTGCAGGTGGGCTATGCCAAGAGGGCCCCAAGCACCCCGATGGCAGCTGCTGCTGTGGGGGGCATGTTCACTGTGGGGGGGGCTGTGTACAGTCCAGGGGGGCTGCGCCCTTTGGGGGGGCTGTGCCTTTTGGGGGGTGGGGGACCCACCCCTCCTGAGCAGCTCTCCCACCCCCACACATTCCCCCCCACACTGAGTCTCCCCACGCACACAAAACCCACACCCCCAAGCCACCCCCACAAATGCCTCATCCACATACCCAGCCACAAACCCCAAAATCCCACACAAGCCCTATACCCCCACAAACCCTACATCCACCTACAAACTCCTTCAACCCTACACACCCCTTCCTTCCCCAAACCCCACATCCACCCCACAAATCTCACACCCTGAATACCCAGCTGGCCACATGGGATGGGATGGGATGGGATGGGATGGGATGGGATGGGACCTGCTGGTGGGAGCTGCGGCTGCAGGGGCAACTGCCACAGTGCAGGCTTGCTCCATGCCCACACCAGTGCTGGGATATGTGGCCCCAGCTGGGGGCGGGGGGCGGGTCCTGGTCCCAGGAGCCACTTAGAAGGTGTGATGGGCTGGGAGGAAGGATGGAGGGGTGGAGGTGACAGCAGGCGTGTGTCAGAGAGGGATGGGGGTCAGGGTGGGGATGCACTGCATGTAGGAGAGGCCTCCAGAGCCAGGCTTAGAGCCCCCCTACCCCGCTAGAGCACCCTGTGCAGGGGAGGCCAGCCAGGGAGGAAGGGGCCCAGTTCAGTTCGTGATCCCCAGTTGAGGGCTTCCCAGGGACAGCATGAGGCAGGGAGCAGAACAGCAAGTGCTAGCACTGCTCAGAGCCACAAAGTAGTGGGTGGGACAGTTGCAGCTGGACTCATGTCCTAATGCTGGGACAGAGCTGTGGCTGGGAGGGAGCTAATAGGGGCAGGCAGTGGCTGCAGGTTAGGAGTGAGGGGACTTAGGGTGGGGGGGAGGTAGAGGCTGTGGGTTGATTGCGAAGGGCAAGAGCAAGGGCAGGGCACTGGCATATCAGTGCTGCTCAGTGCTGCACACCCTGGTAAGTGAAGGGGGTTAGAGCAGCTCTGACTTTTCTATGACAAAAAAAAAAAAGTAAATGCCAAAGTGCATAGATATTTTGAATCCATTTTATTATGATGATAAAGGCACTGGTAGGCTTCCAAATTGCTTTATACTTGTAAATATATCAAGAAAACATTGCCCAGCTGATTTGCCTCTATATCCTGGCATTTCATTTTAATAGTGAAAGAACACTATTTTGAGTAATTTAATGAGAGAATTTGGGTTTCTTATCAAAGATTTTGCAATTTTTAAACAGGGAACACCAAGATCTCTGCTGGTGAGAGAAGTGGTCAGACCCAGACAGAGGAGCCTGTCCAGGCCCAGCACTGCAGACCCAGCTGGGGGGCAGATGAGGTGACTGACCTCCTGGCCATTTGGGGCCAAGAGGATGTGCTTTGACAGTTCAAAGTGGGCCACCGCAAGGAGCACATCTTCTGGGCAGTAGCTTCCCAGATGGCAGACTGGGGGCACACCATCTGAGTCTGGTGGACATGCAGACACGGGGCTGCAGATCCAAGGGGATGGATGCTGTTGGTGGTGGCAGCAGGTCACAGTCAGGCAGCAGCCCCCCCTGCCATTCTGCTGAAGTCGGTAGAAGGGCTACTTCAGGTTAGGGCTGCTTTAGCAGTCCAGTTGGCACAAGGGGTAGTGTCCCAAAATACCAACTGGCTTGGTCTCAGAAGCTCCAGAGGGCAAGTAGCCTTGAGCTGCTTGCCAGGGCAGGTTTTTATACTGCTGGGGCCAGGACAGGTGCTGAAGATCCAGGAGGAGCTGGGCAGGGTCAGTTTACCCCAAGTGACACAACTTGCCCCACACCAAAGTGCATGTTCAGGCATGTGAACTGAGGCAAAAATCTCCAGCACAAATTTGTGCTGCTGCTATTTGAGCTGGTGCAAGTGCAAGTACCTGTGTGTGGAGGCAACCCTGCTGTACAAGAAAGAAAGGGAAGAACAGGCTCAACTATTCAATAAGCCTTTCTCCCCATTTCCAGAAGTACATGTAGACCAAAATAGGTAGGAAGGTGCTGCAGGAGATCTGTCAAAATTTCTCCATCTCTTATCTTAACTTTAAACCTAGAAGTATTTTGAAAAAGAAATGGTATGTCTTAAGCAATGGAATGGATTCTGAATAAATTATGTATCAAAGACTTGATTAAAATAAACACCTCCTATCTCCACTACACTTAATACTTGGGCCAGTGATGCTTGCTTCCTTTAATTCAAATAGTCTTCTTCAGACAACTCCTATTCACAATGCATAGAACAGAAATTACAGAGTTGGCAACCCTCCATTGCAATGTGACACACACTGTGAAAAGGTGTGTAAGATGAAGTGTCAAAAAAAAGCAACAGAAGAGTGCTGCATATTATAACAGGAAATACAAGGACAACACAAGGGAATGCTTATGTTATTGTAAAGAAAATACTCAGGCTGCAAAAAGCAAAGACTAGAAACCTACAGAGGCCAAAGTCCCCATCTGCTTTACGAATCCTAAATTACAGGATTTTGTTTATGACCATTCTCATCTTGAGGCAAAAAAACCCCAGCTAAATAGAGTGGCTGCTAGGAACCTCTTGTCAAGCTAGGCTAATAAGTTTGGGAGATGTGAAAATTCATGAAGCATGTACCTTTCATGATAACTCAAATATATCAAGACTCAAAAGAAATAGCTTAACTATTTTAAGTATTTAATGCATTTTCTGCATGTCTGAGCAATATTCTTAAACCTGGTTAATTCTTGGAAGCTTCCTTTTTGTGTTTAAGCTCACTGAAGAGTTCTCTGCTAAGCCAAGATGGTTTGGGAGATGTGAAAATTCATATGCCTTGCTGCCTCCTCCTGTAGGTCTTTTGCCTGCTGCCTGGAGGACACTGCTAGAAGGCACCACACACATTGCAAACACTCCCCCATATGGCTGACACTGAAAGGAACCTGCAAGCTGCAGTCTACACAGCACCAAACCAGGACCTGGGTGGAAGTCTCTATGGTGTGTGCTGGACAGACACCTCACAGGTTCAAACAGAGGAAGAACTTTAAGTGACAGTGGGTCTGGGATTGTAGTGTCCTGCAGCCATATTCCTGGGTCTTCTAAAGCTGCTGCCACATGTTTGCATAATATTTTGCAATAAGTTTTTTTAATATGTTGAAAATCTACGGGATTGTCATATCCAGCATTGAACATCTTAATTCTGAAGTGAAGGATTTTATCCTATTAATTTACAAAAAAGTTATGTACACATTTATCTTTTAGTTTATTTGCAGGATTTAATTTTCAAACTACTTATTTGCCTAGAGCAGTTTTTAACATTCAAATATACCATAGCAGTACAAAATAGGCCTGTGCAAAATTTCACTGGGTGTTTCATTTTGAAACTATTTCAATGCATTTTGAACTTGAAACAGTGAAATCAAAATGAAATGACAGGCTTCAAAACAGCTCTGAAGTGGAATAGATTAATAGATTCATAGATTGTAGAGTTGGAAGGGACCACAATGGATCATCGTGTCTGACCCCCTGCCCTTGGCAGGAAAGAGGATCGAGGTCAGATGACCCCAGACAGGTGCCTATCTAGCCTCCTCTTGAAGACCTCCAAGACAATTATGTGTGGAACAGGTTGTTTAGCTATGAGCTATGGTTACCAGACTCCAGTAGTGGACAGCTAAAACCTACTGTCCCGTGAGGCAACAACTCCCTTGGCTTTGTCAGTGGCAGCTCCAAGAATTATTGCAGTCAAAAAATGTTCTGGATATTAAGTGAAAACATGAAGACCCTTTTTTTCCATTTTTAAGCTGCAGTTTTAGAGAGAGAGAGAGAGAGAGAGAGAGAGAGAGAACTTCAGTGAGGCTGTATTGATCTAGGCTAGTGGTTTTCATTCTTTTTGGACTCAAGACACCCCTCTGTAACTTTTGTGAATTGAGTAGCACAGTTTCAAAACCTATTGTATGTTGTTATAGTGTAGGGGTGGGCAGAATACCATGGAAACTGTCCCAGGACCCCCACAGTCAGGAAGCGCTTGGCCAGGTGGATGGGATGGGGCCACAGGTGGCAGGGAGCAGCATCTGAGAGTGGAATGGGTGGATGGGGCCAGGGCCAGGATGATAAGGCAGTCACAGCATGAGACTTGGGCCCCAGGGCATAGCTGTGATCCACAACCTGCATGTTCCTGTGACAGGCACTGGTCCTGTGAACAGCAGATGGCTCCTGCTCACACAACCAGTGTCCATCAAAGAGAAACTCAGGAAGAAGACTGCAGCTCTGGCCCCACACTGTCACCACCCCATGATCCTGGCCATGGCACCTGCCCTGCCCTGCCTGCCTGTCATAGATTCATAGATGTTAGGGTCGGAAGGGACCTCAATAGATCATTGAGTCTGACCCCCTGCATAAGCAGGAAAGAGTGCTGGGTCTAGATGACCCCAGCTAGATGCTTATCTAACCTCCTCTTGAAGACCCCCAGGGTAGGGGAGAGCACCACCTCCCTTGGGAGCCCGTTCCAGACCCTGGCCACTCGAACTGTGAAGAAGTTCTTCCTAATGTCCAATCTAAATCTGCTCTCTGCTAGCTTGTGGCCATTATTTCTTGTAACCCCCGGGGGCGCCTTGGTGAATAAATACTCACCAATTCCCTTCTGTGTCCCCGTGATGAACTTATAGGCAGCCACAAGGTCGCCTCTCAACCTTCTCTTGCGGAGGCTGAAAAGATCCAGTTTCTCTAGTCTCTCCTCGTACGGCTTGGTCTGCAGGCCCTTAACCATACAAGCAGCCCTTCTCTGGACCCTCTCCAGGTTATCCGCATCCCTCTTGAATTGCAGCGCCCAGAATTGCATGCAGTACTCCAACTGCGGTCTGACCAGCGCCCGATAGAGGGGAAGTATCACCTCCTTGGACCTATTCGTCATGTATCTGCTGATGCACGATAAAGTGCCATTGGCTTTTTTGATGGCTTCGTCACACTGCCGACTCATGTTCATCTTGGAGTCCACTAGGACTCCAAGATCCCTTTCCACTTCCGTGCTACCCAGCAGGTCATTCCCTAGGCTGTAGGTGTGCTGGACATTCTTCCTCCCTAGGTGCAACACTTTGCATTTCTCCTTGTTGAACTGCATTCTGTTGTTTTCTGCCCACTTGTCCAACCTGTCCAGATCTGCTTGCAGCTGTTCCCTGCCCTCCGGCGTGTCCACATCTCCCCATAGCTTTGTGTCATCTGCAAACTTGGACAGAGTACATTTCACTCCCTCGTCCAAGTCACTGATGAAGTCATTAAAGAGTATCGGTCCAAGGACCGAGCCCTGTGGGACCCCACTGCCCACACCCTTCCAGGTCGAAACCGACCCATCCACCACGACTCTCTGGGTGCGACCCTCCAGCGAATTCGCCACCCACCGGACTGTGTAGTCATCCAAGTCACAGCCTCTTAACTTGTAGAATGAATGAGAGCACTCAAAACATTTTGAAAGTTTCTAAATATTTTGAGTTTTGAAGCCGGGCTTACTTGGCTTCAGCACCAGTCCCAGGTGGCAGCGGCAGCCTCCTCTCATCCAGCGCGCAGATCCAGGGACCCGCCCCCCCGGGAGGGCTGCTCAGCTGTGCCGGATTTCTCTCGGTGGTGCAAGCCCCCAGATCTGTGTGCTGGATGAGAGGAGGCTGCTGCTGCTGCCTGGGACCAGCGGCAGCATCAATCTTCCCTAGCCCTGGGCGCAGGCTGCACCCAGTACTGGTCCCAGGCAGCAGCAACAGCTTCCTTTCATCTGGAGCACAGATTTGGGGGCCTGCACCCTTGAGAGGAGTCTAGCACAGCCCAGCAGCCCTTCTGGGGGTTCAGGTCCCTGGATCTGCATGCCAGATGAGAGGGTGCTGCCGCTGCCGGCAAGTGTCACAAGTTCTGCTTTGAACAGTTGAGGTGCATTTTCCCAAAAACCTCTGCACCTATCTCCTTGAAACTTGGCAAACTTCATACCCTCAGAAGGGACTACCATAACTGCAATTTTCATCTGAATCAGGCAGGAAATTACAAAATTTTAGGCATTTTCATGATTCCCCCATTATAGCCTATGGGCTAAAGGTCAAAACGCGTTGAAGCAGCGAAAAATTATCAACAAAACTAAACAGAACAGTGCTTTGAAACTAAACAAAATGACAAAACAAAACACTCTCCCTTCGAAATGGCAAAATGCAAGTCAAAATGAAACAATGCTGTTTCACCAGCCCTAGTACAAAACCACAGACACGATACCTCAACATTTACAGATTAAAATTCATAATGAAGTATATTAATGTTACAAAAGAACAAAATCAATCAAATTTTAGCCTGACTCAAATCAACAACTAAAAAGAATCAAATGATTTAAAATTGTTCCACCTTGTCAGAGTGCATTTATGATTATCTTCCTTTTAGAGCCCAGTGTACAGGAAAAACTCGAATCACTCAATCCTCTAGTCTTGTAAATCAGTATAGACCACCTGAATTCAGTGACTAAGAGAAAAGACTGATGTCAAATGTCTTAGAAGCACTTCAAAGGTGAGCTGTAAAAGATGCAGGCATGCCTTGGAAGCGTTCCAAAATTAGCCCAAATGCTCTAAAATGGTACCAATTTGAATGAGGTACTGTTCAGAAACACTTTTCTTCTTTTGACATTGAAACCTAAAAAATGCAACAGGGGACCTCTTGGTTCTCCAGCATCCCATAGTGCTTTGCTCTCTGCCACACCTATCACAGGAGGCAGTGGAGGGAAAGTGAAGCAGATTGGCAGGAGAGAATCTGCTGACACTGCCTCCACTGTCTTGGAGTGCCCTGCCACTTGAAGTAGTAAACCAGAGGCCCTCCCACCCTGGGAAAGCTCTGCACCTACTTCTGTAACTGGAGAGGTATGTGAATTTTGGGGGCTGAAGTGCTATGAGACTGACATGCCCCCCACAAGACCCTCATAACTCTTTTGCAGGGTCCCTAAACCCCCACAAGACTCCTGCACCATTACCACCAGAATATGAGGTGTACAGTGGATTTGGGGCTGAGACTTAGAATTCCAGTTCTGGTGGTTGGGTATGGAGGCCACAACAACGAGGCAGACACTCATGTTTGATATCTGCTGCTAGAATCAGAGGCACACAAGATACAGGGCAGGAACCCTGAAATCCTGGTGATGACAGTGGCAGAACATGTGGCCTGCTGCACAAGACCTCTACATGCCCACCACTGGAGCAAGGATTCCAGTTTTCCAGATCCCAATTCCTGCGTACTTCTCTGGTTCTTTTGTCAGACAGGGTCATAGGATCTTTGGTCTGCTCATTCCAGTGTACAGGTCCCCCAGGGAGAGTTTACATGGGGAGGCAGGGAAGTGCCTACCAACTTTGATTTTGCTCAAACCTCTTCCCACCCAGAGGGGGAGAAAGGAGATATGCAACCCCAGGAGATCCAGAGTGGCACTGACAGTCCACTGTCCGTCCTGTGTGGGAAGAGGGGCGTGGAGCCCCAGGTCAGCATAATCCTCTGTTGCAACCCTTAGCTGGAGACCATGATGCTGCACACAGCTACAGCAATTCTCAAGTGTTCTAGCTGGAGGGGATGTGATAGGCTTATGCATCTGGCAGCTAAAATGGTACCTTTTTGAAATATTTCCAAGCCTATTACATGCGGAGATCTTTCAAATGTTACGTCCATTTCAGACCTAGGTATTAGGTCCTGACTTAAATTAACTTTATGCATACATAAAGACTGAGGGATTGATAGCATTTATTTAAAATTCCATCATGCTACACTATTTTGTTGGTTAACAAAAATTAAAAGCAAATTTATTTTGGAAGAAATACTTAAATTAAGCATGGATTAACAAAGCAGGTAAGAAAATAGGTAACAGATAACATTGAAAAATAACTGGCTACCTTTTTTGTTACTAACTAGTAGACTCTTATATTTCCTCATTCCCCTCTGAAATGAAAGTGTCCTGTATTTAATACTGATTCTCATTATAGAAAACACCATATTCCCAGGCTATTTCCACTTTTTAATCTTGTTTCTATGGCAACTATAATAGCTGCAGTTTGTTAAAATGGTATTACAAACATTTTTCCGCAGGTTATTATAATCTGATACATGCACAACGTAAAATATTTAACTTTGAGAGTCTGGTTGCATAACTAGTTATGTAAAAATTCAGATGAGGGGAACTTTTGCCCAGATTTAAAATGCTATAAGTGTCACAAAAGGTTAGCAGGTCTTTTGACTAACCAAATCTGCTATAAGGCATATCCAGGTTGGTGGAGCAGGGAAGTAAAGCAAGAGAACTTTGCCTGGAAGTTTAATTAAAACAATATTAAAACAATGAAACTTGTTGCAATCATTCCAAAACCTGAAACATCAGTACAACATTAAATAAATTTATTTCAAACTGGTGGATCACACTGATAGACTTTTCACCAAAAGTTTATTAACTTAATTTGGAGGCTGGATCATGCATAACCTAACACAATCTTGTTGCAAAACATCATTTTAAAATCAGTGTAGACTTACATGTTCTTTTATTGAACATATGAGATCTGGAATACGTTTCAAGTTGACATTCAGTATAATAAAATTCTAGTGTCACTAAAGGTTACTACACTACTGCACAATAGCATTGATTTAAATGATTGCACTTTACAAACACAATAGACTATTTCACCTTTTCCTTCATGAATAAAGGATCCACGCATCCTAGAGCTAAAAAAGTAGTACACGAATCTGATATATTGTGTTTTAGATATGTTGTTATGGTGTAGCTAGACTATTGTAAGGCATATGAACTAGAAGGGGAATTAAGGTAGCACTACTAATCTTAACATATTTTCTTGTGAGACTTTTTTTGCAGCTTTTACATAATGTCACATTTACATTTAATAAGCAACAGTAGCTCCATTAGTGAGCTCAGTCCTTGAAATATTTTAAAATTTCAACCCTGTACAATGACTAAATGTTGAATTTGTTATACTAGCTACAATTATACTCCTCAAAATAGAAGGGATTTAATTTAAATTGAATTTTGTTTTAAGAGCAGCACCTTGGCAATATCACTTTAAAATATAAAAAAAGTTTTTATCTTCCTAGCCTTGTGCGTTATGTCCAACCACAGAACTAGGGCTCTCACACCCAATTTTATTTTTGTCATAAACAACAAAACAGATAAATGGGTCCATCTTCTCCCAGCACTTTACCTACAGAAATAAGTCAATGTTTCTTTCTCCTGCAGCACATGGAAGCCAATTCAATTTTACTGAACCCTCAAAACATCATGCAAGAGACTTGCACTATGGAAACAGTCTCCCCAGCATATTGTACAACATGACCTATTTATCAAGAGGCATCTATAGAGCTATCTGGGATACAGTGCTCTGTGTTTTAATGATAAGACACCTCTGAACACTGATATAGATTCTCATGCAATTGTACAAGGGCATTTCTTCAATAAAAGATAATTTATTGTTGTAAAAGTTAAAGAATTAGAGACAGAAAGATCAGAAGTGACTGGCTCAATGTGTAACATCATAGACTTGAATTTGAATGTTCCAAATGCTTGGATTAGAGCTGTTTGCCCTTTATTTTAAAGAGAAACTCCTGGCTTCTAGCACGCTGAACCAAATAAGAAAATGGGCATATTTTTAATGTGTTCTTCAAAAGAAAATTTCCACTTCTAAGGCTCTATTTTTTTAGTCCTACTTGAGTTGCACAGAGGGGCTGGAAATATACTCTCTCATCAATAAAGCAAAAACATTACAAGACTTGGAGGAGATCAGGTCTTTCTGCTTCCTATTAGTCTCTCCCAACTGTGAACTCATTGAATGACTGCCTTCCAACCATGCTGTACCCAATGCTGAAATACACATAACCTTAATCGGCCCCTTATTTATAATGGAGAAGGGAATCCTTTCCTAACATGAAGCCTGGAGCTGCTTGCTATCTCAGTTCCTACACAGAGATAGCAGACTGGGATATTGCCAGCTCCCAATTATCCTTACAGATATACTTTGCACCAAATTCTAGGTATTCCATGTTCAATAAATAGCCAACAGGAAGCATTGCAAAGATCCCTGGGGGTTTTCCCTGGGCCTGAAAAGGCCCAGATCACCTTTCTGTTACGAGAAATGATTATGAAATCCTCTTCAGGATTCGAGTTTCAATTTTAAATCCCTTCAAAACTTTGGAAAAACTGAAATCTGATTATACCAAAGCCAGTAGTGGCCTTAGGGGAGGGCAGACTGGGTGACCACCCGAGGCCCTGCAGTTTAAGGGGACCCAACATTTTGAACCTAAAATGAACCTAGAATATAGCTCAATGTTAAAAAAAAACCCTCTTTATTATCAATATTGTATTGAGATACTTTCATTGCAGTTTCATGGATAGGGCAAAGTGAAATTGAAAATGTCCTACTTGCTCATAGGTCATCAAAATTAAGCCTCTAAGGGGCACCAAATGACTCTCTTGCCCAGAGGCCCAACAACCCTAAGGCCACCACTGCCACTGCATATGTACAAATCTCCACTGATCAAAGCAGTTGTCACTTATAAGTTGCTCCACCTGAAATCTGAAAACAAATATGTATATTCTTTGGTAAAGGCTTTAGGCCAGAGTACCACACATAAGGCACATCCCCTCTGAAAAAGACTCTAAGGGCATCTTTATATATGCTCCAGGGTGAAAGGGGGGAGAGACAGAGCGCTTTAATTAGAGCAGCTCCAAGAGACACTTTATTTAAAGTGCCCACAGTGTCACAAGTAATCAGCATCCCACACTTCAAAATGGCAGCAGAGGCACTTTACCTAAAGTTTGTTCAACAAGCATTAGTTAAAATGCTCCCACCACCATTTTGAAGCATGGGGACGCTGAATACATGTGACATGGAGGCTGCTGGAAGATGTTAATTACCACACTCCAGCAGATTTGATTAATTGATTTGGGCTAATTAGCTCTTGTCAGAGCAGATGCCGGGAAGGTGTATATGTACCCTAGGTTGGGTATTTCTAGCCAAGATAATGCTCACCCTAATGCAAATGTACACACACTTCCTAAGGAACATCTCTGTACTTTCTAAGCTATCTTCCGGGTGCTTTCTGTGCCTTTGGGCTGGGTTTGGCAATTATGTGTCTTAACATAGGCTCCATTTGTTCCTTTCTTGGCCTGAATTTGCTTTAAAGCAAGGGAAGTAGCTCAGCCTCATCTGGGTGTCCAAAATATGGGTACGTGCACCAAAACCAATTTATTTATGTGTTTGACTATTCTGAATGCTTATACCTGTGAGATCAGAATTCAGATTAGACTGAACATTGAAATGATGTGATATCTTTCCACATTTTCAACTGATCATAATGCAAATGGATAATGAAAAATATTTTCATTTAATAAAAACTCAATTTAAATGAGTTTTTCCTCTTGGAAAACAGGAAATGAGTAAGCCAATTAGGGTGAAGAAATTCAAATTAGAAACAATTAGAGAAATGTATGAGCAGAAATGAAACAACATAAAAAGTACCTGGCTATACAAGCAGGAAACAATGGGGAACATTTTAAAATAATGATCAAAGTTAATTAATACTGAATTAAAATCTTTCAGAATTAGATGTCATATGCACAATAATACCAAATGAGTGTTATTATTTTTGTGAAGTCAAAATGAAGCTTTTAATGAGGCACAAAAGCAATTACGCATAAATGACATAGGTCTGTTCCTCCTTTAATATCTATTTTGCTATCCATAAGTTCCAGTCTGGAAACACTTACAAGAGTAAAATTACTTATTTTACTCAGTTCATTATTCCATTGAATTCAGCTCATGAACAATCTGTACTAGTGGTGGCATATCATGGTAAAAACCCTATTTTCCCCTATTACAACTGTGCAGATGCTCCCATTCAGACTTGGAAATGCAGAAGGAAACAACACAGGGTTAATGCCAAATTAACCAATATTAGTAGAAATAGATTGACACACCTTAATGGATGAGGAACTATTCTTAGGTGCTACACAATGTTTGCAGAGCTCTGAGTTATTGCCTCAGACCAGCTTTAAAATTTCTATTGGGCTTTCTAGGATTGATGAGGAGCTGAGGATCTATGTATTCAGAACAGCTACAGGGAACTTTTCCAATCTCTGTACTGCATTTTCATTTAATTCATAATGTAGGCTTACCTGAGAAAAAACTTTAAGAAAAGATTTCCATATTTTTGAATGACAGAGAAAAGCATAAGTCATAGCTGTTGTTTGCTGCCACATTGCTTTTTGTGAGAGATCATATTTTTTATTTATATAGCAATTTCAACTTAGATATCAATATTCTGTTTACCTTGCTCCAACTTTGGATTCACTTAAATATTTGTCTCCAAATGACCACAAAATAACACTGCATTCTATAAAACAGCAACAATCTCTTGGCTCTCCAGAGGCTGCAACATTTCTATCCAAGATCTATTGGAACTTGAGAGAGAGTCCAGTGAAGGGCCACCCATATGATCAGTATTGCACAGAAAGCTATATGAGGAAAGGCTGAGGGACCTGCGGCTCTTCAGCCTGAAAAGGAGAAGGCTGAAAGGGTCTTGATAGTGGTTTACCACTACATCAGGGTCATACATCAAGGGCTCAGTGAACAACTGTTCACCAGGGCGCCCTTAGAGAAAACCAGGAGTAATGGCCATAAATTCCTGGAAGACCATTTTAAGCTCAACATTAGGTAAAACTTCTTCACAGCTAGGATGTCCAGACTGTGAAATAAGTTCCCTTCAGAGGTGGTGCAATCACTTACCCTGGAAATCTTCAAGAGGAACTGGATGATCACCTTGCTGGGGTCACCTGACCTCAGTTGCTCTACAGTTTTGTATCAGTTACATATGTAAATGTGCATTTGTAAAGTGGACTGGGGCCCACTAACATTAAATACACTATTTCAGTTTAAAGCATTCTATTTTATCCAGCCATGGTCCATGTAGGTAACAATCTGCTTTTGCATACCCATGACCAGTGGCATACCATGGGTCTCTGGCACCTGGGGACCAATGCTTGCATTTGCACCCCTCCTCCCCCACCCCAGGATGATCTGAGCAGGGTTCAGGGCCCAAGGAAAATCAGCCTGTGCAGGGTCCCGCCTTCTGCCCCATAGCATTTCCACAGGGAAATTAGCAGTGTGGCACACCAGATGCAGGGGGGAGAGGAGGGGAGGCAGCCGGCCAGCTGGCCAAAGAAAGCCACAACCTGCCGGGCAGGCGAGTGGGCCACACACAAAATGAGGGAGGTGCCTTGGTCTCTCTGGCCAGTGTGCCCCCCCAGGCCTGGCACCTGGGAGCCATGGCCCCCTTCTGCCCTCCCCATTAGTACGCCACTACTGATGACACACTACATAGGTGAAGTTCTGCAATTGAGTAAAAAATAATAATTAGCCTGAGTATGTCTTAAAAATATATTTACATTTAAAACCCATATAAACTTATAAGAAGCAAATAATTAGAAACAAACAGGAAACCTCAAAAGACAAAACATGTTGTTGCTGTTGCAAGCTCACACACTATTTTGCTTTCCTTGACTAGATACTCTCTCCAATGAAACAGCTTTTCTCCAAATGTAAACATAAAAATTGGCAGCTTTCAGCCTTGCTTTTTCTGCTGAGCCTAATGGGCAAATGGCAGGGATTTTGCAAGTCTTTCCAAGCAAGCCTTGCAGGAGCTACTTAGAGTTTGAAGCTTAACAACTTTCTCCAGTTCTGAGTTCCTTCCCTCCACCATTCTATATTGTGCTTCCTTCTATGTGGTCTATTTTACTGAACAAATAAGGACCATCAGCAAAAAGACTGGCATAATCAGATTGAAATTTGGATATAATTTATGAGATAGCACAGAAATGCAAAGATAAGATAGGGAGCTAAAAAAAAAAAGCAGGCAGGGTGGGGGAGAGGGACAGGAATGGGAGCGATGGTTTCTGCCTTATTTAAATCTTTTTCCTTATCATACAAGTCAGTCAGGAAAGAACAAAATGACTCTGTAAATTAGGGAAAAACCAAATGGGATGTATGTTTTGATGCCCCCTCTCCACCATTAATATACTTTTATTTCCCTTTCGAGATGGAATGGCAATGTCTTCTTGACTATTATGTCCAAAACACTTGCCGTTAAGATAGTACAATCCATAATAGAAAGCAGCAAACTAGAGAGTTTGTAGTCAATCCTTCATGGTTAGATTTCTAAATTCAGATTAATTTTTTTCTCACTAGTCTCCCATCCAAGCTCTTACCAGGCTCCAACCTACTTAGGATGAAAAATATGATACGGTCATAGTTCAAAGTTGTTTGACTCCAGGCTGTGCAAGTAGGTAAAAATAGCTAGTTAACACAAATCACAGGAACACCTGATTCTTTTACCAATTAACTTTAAACGGTGTTCTGTCTTCTTGTCAGACTTTATAGGAATCCCAATACTGCCAGAGTTGCAAATCTGAAAACCATTGCTTAGATCAGAGGTTGCCAATATATGGCATACATATGGCATGAGCAGTCTGTGTGGCATGCAGCAGATTGGGGTTAGGAAGTACAAAGCAGAATAGCAGACTGGGCTGGGATTACTGGGTAAGCAGCAGAAAGCATAACTGCAGATCAGGTAGGGGAAAGGGATAAGGATCAGTATGGCATTCAGGAAAAATGCATGACTTAATTTGCAGCATGGTTGCCAGAAAGGTTGGCCTTGCTGAGTTGACGAATTTGCCTCCCATTTCTCTTGCTGTCCACTGTAAAAATCTACCTGAGTTTTATGTACATGGAAAGCATTCCCAAAACCTCATTTCACAGTTCTGTACACTTGTGCAGTAGGGCTCAAGTAAATTTCTGTAAATGCAGGGATTTCTATACATGTACTTTGTAGAAGATGCAGCAAATTTTAACATCTTTGCATGACAGGTGTTGTTTTAAGTTGTTTTTATACTGAAATGTACTTGTTGTACATGTTTTTATGTGACTACAAAAATATGTAGCAAAACACAATCAAGATGGGCCATAGATTTCTTTGCCTGGAAGACACAAAGCATACTTTTGTGCCCCATACACTTAATCAATGGATATTCTCTTCTGCCTTGATAATTGTCACAGTTAACAGAGGACCCGTGCACCATATCATCATGTGAAATCATCATAAAGTGAGACAAAAATGTTATTTTTATTACAGTAGCACCAGATGCTTCATTGTGCTGGGTGCATTACAAATTCATAACAAATATACAAAACTTCATTTGAACAGTATAAACTCCCTGGCAAACATAGGGTTGATATGACAAAAAGTTTTGTTGTTTTTTTTAAACATAAGTAGTTATGTAGTAAGTGTATTCAACTTTCATTTTATTTTCAGATCAGAGTTTTAAGCATTATTTGAAGCACATAAAAACTGATAGTGATTTTCCCCATTTCTTAGTGATGCAGAATGGTAATCTGTATTTTATATGGCATTTTTATGGCATGAAGCAATCCAAGCCTTAAAGTTTGTTCTGCATAAGGAATAATATATTTTAATATATGACTAAAACACTATAAAAATGTCAGCCTCTGATATACTGTTTCATTTTCTATTAATTTGAGATAATAATGGGTTTAATGAAAATCATGTCTTCTATAACATTTAGGGAATTAAAGTTTAGCTTCAACAGTCTTTTAAGATTTCTATGGGCTATTTCTCTCTGGTATTCTCTTTATACTAATCAATCTAGTGCTGAAAGTCCAATCAGCATTTCATTTTTAAAAAGCAGATTCTGTTTAGCATCATTCCAGGCCATCTGTTCTGGTTGAAATAAATTGGAAATATCATCATCTCAAACTCGACACAATCTTAACCTAACACTGCTTTAAAAATTGAATTGAAAAGCCACCATTTTCACATGAGCCATCCCTAAAGAGTTAAAAAAGAAACTCCACTCACAGAATTTATATTTTCAGATTTTCTGTTCTTATAACAGTAGACACAAGAATCCATGATCATATTACTTCAGCAACACTCCCAAACACTGCATAGAATGAAAGATCAGGGTTTGGGTCAAAGAGAGATAGCGTGATTTTTGCTGAATAAGATGCACTTCGCACAAAAACATGTAAGTTTCACCTTTGTAACTTCCATGAACAATTTCTGTGTCAATTAACACTGAGGTTTTACCAGATTAAGGAAATAAGGATCAAGTCTTAGATGGTTCATTCTTTGGTTATGCCACAGTTTAAATAGTCCCCTCTGTAGACACTGATCATCATGGGGCATGAGCCTTTGCGGAATTGGACTGGAGGATGCTTTGGCCCTCTCTGTTGCTAGCAAGGTTTCAAAAAATTTCCTGATCAAATATATGCCACTGAAATAGAAACAGATGGCTCTGGCTGATACAAATTCTGCAGCATTAGTTTAAACCAATGTTTACTACATACAGGCATTTTTTAAATTTTACTCAATTTTGCTTCCCTTCTTTGACAGCTAAATTAACATTATATTATTAAAATTCTACCTTCTAATTAGCACTAGCATTATTAGATTAGTATTATTAGATTATTACCATTTAGAAAGATTAAAACTAAGCATGTAATTGTTGTCTTATCTGCAAAGCTACTAGTCAGAATACCAAACCCAGCATTTTTTTCCTTGAGGAAAATGAAAATTAATTCACAAGTGAGAGGAAGAGTCTTTGTTTGCACCTTCCTTAATAGCATATCTTTCTAGGTCATAATCACTCTAGTCAGACAGCAGCCAGGACAATAAAAATGCATTTTTTAAACTAAAAATCAACAGAAAATGAAAATAAGAGCACTGCTCTTGATTTTTGTTTTGGTAGATTTAGGAATCCAAATTTTGCATCTTTAAAGTTATTTGTCTTTCCTGTAAGTGCTCAAACTTTACAACTACATATTGACATCACTGAACAAGCTGTATGAAGAAACCTTTTTATTTTTGGTGATTATGATCCCCAAATATTCTTGTTAACCTAAACAATAAGAATTATTTCATTTGTTCTTTTTGCACCTGGAAATGAGCACAGGTAAAACCACCAAAAACAGGTAATTGCAATATGGTATGCCATTCATAAAAACAAGTTAAACCCACAGGCATGAGCATCTTCTCCTAAGCGCTTTGGCAATTTGTTTTTTGACAAAAAATATAATTCTTTTCTTCTCCCTTTAGATCAATACTTGGATGAGGAAGAGAGGCAGGAAATAGATCTCTCCAATGACCGACCTCATTTCCAAGTATGTGAAGAAGTTATTTGTCATGGGCTATATATTCCCTTCAAAATAATAGAGTAGAAAGTGGACCAACTGGGACATCAGAAGCTGATGACGTTGGAGAAACAGCAGAGGGATGTGTAAGGAAAGAGAATAAAGGAATTAAAAAAGAGATGAAGAAAGGGAAAGGAAGGAAAATGATGATGGAACACTGAAAGATAAATGAGGTGGATAGGTGATGAATAGAATGGAAAAGACAAGGACCATGAGGATAAAATGGTAGAAGGCTGAAAAACAAAACCACAACATTTTTTTTCCATATAAAAAGAGAAAAAAAAAATTTCCAAGGATGAAAATACGATATACACTATCATAATTGTAACAATAACAATAAAGTACAGAAGTCTAAAATCCCAAGCTTTGAAGCTCTCAGATCTCTTAGTATAGAGGGGAACCTAGAACCCAATGAGACCTTGAAGCCTGATAGACAGGGGTCCTAGAGATTGCTGAATTTCATCTTCATGGCAAAGAGACTTGAAGGCCTGACAGCTCCCAGTTGTGGAGTAAGCCAGCACAGCAGAACCAGCATGAGCCACTTGAATTTGTTTATTCCTTAACTGAAAGAAAATCCACATAGCACTAAAACATGGACTGTCTCAAGGCAATAAGAAATTAGTCTAGATTTGTGGGACACCTGCATCTTTATTTGACGTCCATTAAACTGATACTTTTCCAAAACACATTTCAACAAATCATCATTTTGCCCTCCAAAATCCTGTATTATGAGAAAAATTTCTAATTTTGAAGGAAGAAATATTAAAACCCAGTTTTAAAATAAGTAAACAAACAACACCCATGCTCCTTGGCATGCACATACACATACAGAAAGAGTGACAAAACAGTATTCTTGTACCATTAAAACTGCAGTTTAAGATATTAACCAAGATGCATGTTTGCATCTGGTGGCCAATGAAATTACTATAGTTATCACCAGTTTAGGATCCAGATCCCTGAGTAAATGAATACAAAGGGAAAATGTAGCACATGAAGATTCAGGAAGAGCAGTAATTACCCTGCAAGTTAGTTTTCATAGAATGTAAACATCACTCAGGCAGAACACACTGATTTCAGGGAATCCTTTATTGGTATTCATATACATGAATCCTTTTGCTAAATTATCAATATAATTACTTATGTGGAACCAAAAGGAAATAATTGCTTAATTTAGCTATTTTGAATTACCTGATAAAATACCTAGACCACTGAATGAGGACCTCATTATCAAAAGTTAAAAACTTGATGAACTTGGGAACAAAAACGCATTAGTCTATTGGACACTTAAGTACCAGGGACTTAACATAGACAATGACTTTATGGTCCATTATAATCTACTTGATACTCACTAATCTCTATACATCACAGTGATAACAACCCTCCTGAATTATATCGTTCTTCCATTTTCAGGGTTTTACCACATCTCTTGTCTTTTGGCTGTCTTATCATTTCTATGATATCCTGTTTTTATTTAAATATGGAGTTTTACACAAGCTTTCCCCCCTATGTACAGACTTTCTATTTGTGCCTGAAGAATAGCCTTTTTCACAGAAGAAAAACAGATGTACAGACTCTTGGAAGATGTCTTGTGGAAGAGAACTGGTTTCTGTACAAAAATTAGATAGGTTACCTATGAGGAAGATTTTCAGCCCTTCAATCTAACTTGAATTCCTGTATGCTTCTCTTGGAGAAAAGGGATGGGCTGCAAGACCCAGAGACATCAAAAAAGAATTGAAGGGAGGGAGAGCATTTTTTCCCCGACTGCCTGTCCCAGGGCAAGCTGTCAGGGGGCCCTGTGTGGCCCCTGTCCCCTGTCTTGCCAATCAGTTGATAGGTGTGGAGGGAAAGGGGGAGGAGAGCATTCTTTTGAGGCAGGAACCCCAAGAAAAGACCCTGCCTGGTGCACTTCTCCAGTTCAACCCAGAGGAGTGCAGTCAGGGCAAAAGACTTTCTGAAGCTCAGGGATGATTCCAGCTACAGGGGAATTATGACCCAGACACACTTGTCTTGCCAATCAGCTTATTGGTAGGGTGGATGGGGGAATATTCTCATGTGGGATGAACTCTCCTCATTCTCAGGTGGGAGGTTTTCTACCATGGGACAAGGATCCCCATCTAGACTTGTGGGGGGAGGGGTGAAGCATAGGGGATGGGCAATATTGTCACTACTCCGTATGCCTCCTGGTAGAACCGGAGGAGTGGCAGGGGGGAGAGGGGGAGGGGCGAGGGGAGAGGGAGGAGAAGAGTAGACAGCTGTGTCACTGTTGCAAGGCTGCCCAATCTCTGGCAGCTTTGCAGCCATAGGGGCATTATCTCCTGCACCTGCCCACATATCTCTAATTTCACCAGGATGCATGCAGGAGACAGGAGACAGTTGTGCTGTGGCTGCAAGGCTGCGCAGGATTGGGCAGCTTTGCAGCTGTGGGAGATTCTTGGGCTAGGTACAGATGTTACATTTATACTGGTACAAGTGATTAGCAACTGGCCTATACCTAAGCAG
The DNA here is from genome assembly GCF_030867095.1 of Alligator mississippiensis. Taxonomy (NCBI): domain Eukaryota; kingdom Metazoa; phylum Chordata; order Crocodylia; family Alligatoridae; genus Alligator; species Alligator mississippiensis. Next base: position 51,861,189 of record NC_081826.1, read on the forward strand.
AACAGAAGTTCAGCATGCATAGACTGGCTTAAAAATGGCAGAACCCAGTCTGAAATAAACGTGGATTGGTACAGTATCAGACTTAATCAACGTAAGTTAGACTGCTCTATTGAACTTCTGGACGAGATCCCCTACTAGCTTGAGTTAGATCTCTGTCCTCCACTATCCCAGAAACATTTGTGACCTCCCACTAACCCTATCTCATGGAGAGGGATGCCAGCAACCAGACTGTACTCAGCTGTTCTGTCCAATTGCTCTGCTGGCCCCACCCCTGGGTTCTCACAGAGCCAAGTCAGTACAGTGGCTGATGCTCCTGAGGAGGAGGGGGCGCTCAGTTGTTCCCAGCAACCTGGTCCTGCCTCCTGGAGTTGTGCCACTGGGTCCCTCACTGGGCAGGTGTGCATCAGCCTACCCAGGGACCCTCAAATCTTTGCAAGTGGGTGCAGCCCCAGGAATCAAGACTGGGTTGCTGGGCATGGCTGAGCAGATTTGCCTCTGCTGCATGCCAGCAGTTGTCAAGCCTGTCTCATGCTGCTGAGGGTGTGAGGTAAAGGACCACTTGGCTGTGCCTGGTAGCCAATCAGGCACAGCCTAGATGTTCTGGGCTATATTCAGCAGTTTCCAACAGCCTGGGGAGACCACCGGGAAGCATGTTAGAGTGCCCCCAGCCTATTAGCCTCACCCAGTACAGGCAGCCTGCATACCTCCTGCACCAAAGTGGGAGATGTGGTGCTCTGTTCAGTACCAAGCTAACCTAGGGTGCTTAGAGTAAAGCACATAATTTAAATTGCCTCTGCCTTGGGCTTTTTGCACATTGAACAGCTGTACCTGGCCCTGGGGACCAGGATTCAGGCTTGGGTGGTGTGTCGGGGGGTGGGAAGGGGGAGGAAGGTAAGATGTCCCTAAGGCCAATTTTCAGCATCCAGGCTTTAAATACTGCCTTCACTACCCAGCTGGGCAATGGAAGCAGGGATTGCAAAGCTTTGAGAGCCAGGAAGCAGGGCTGAGGAAGTTATCTCCACCCCAGTTCATGGTCTCATAGGTTTTAAAAGCTGTATGTCCCACCCAGCTGGATGGCACATGCAGTGATTTAAAGACCAGGAAGCTGGTACCTAGGATCAGGAAGACTGTCCCTAGGTCTGCTTTCCCAACCTTCAGTTTTAAATCATCCTATGTACAGTCCAAATTGGCTGTACTCAAGGCAATTTAAAAACAAGAAGTCTGTGTATTGACAACCTGTCCCCTTCCTAGGCAGGGGAGAGGACAAGCTGTCAAGTAATGAACTTCTGTAAGGATGGGGGTAGCTCAGGGAGCAGTCACCAATCCCCCCCACCCTCAGCTGAAGAACTCACCTGTAGGGTTGTCCAGCCAGTGGGCTGGAATGTATGTTTGCTCCAGCTCCCAGACTAATTTTCTACCAGCAAGAAATTCTTGCCAATAGACATGAACATCTGTACCTGAAGCATGTTCCATCTGCTACTTGGCTCTGCTGTGTTCACTTCCCTCACAAGATACCTGAGGAAGTATACTATGATAACCAAAAGCTTGTCTATGTCTTTCCCAACATTGCAGTTGGTCCAATAAAACATATTACTCCTTCAAAAATTCTTGCCCCTCTCACATTTCCGGAAGCATCATGGCAATGACATTACTTCAATATGAAGAATAATGGCATTAGAGACTTGCTCTTATATGCCAGGTATTATACTTAGTCTTATATGCCACTATTCCAAAACAGAACGAGATGATTTTATGCAGGACCAAGTACAAGGTTTTTATGGCTCCGACAAAGGTAAAATATACCTGTCCTTCCTGACCCCAAAATTACTTTCACTGTAAACAGATACAGTATGTTTTACTGGCCTAGGGGATTGCCTTATGTCCTAGCATGCTGGAGATGTCCTTGTGGTAACACATATCCTTTCAATATTCCCAATGTCACCACTGCTTAAATGCTACTTAAAATGCTTTCAGCATCCCTGTTGCTCAGCCATGCTCAATGCACAAAGAATAGTTTCAGTACTGCTTGGATGCTATACACATCACTAGCTAGTGTTTATACTAGCTGATACAGTGTAAAATATCCTCAAATATTTACCTTGTTTTCTATTTATATGTATTGCTCTATTATTGTTAAGCTTAAAAAAATTGCTAAGTCATCTTGAATATAAATTCTCTCTCATGCCCAAATTATCAAACTCTAAAATTGGGAACACTGTGCATAAAGGGTATGTGACATTTCACCTACAGGTGCTGTAAGGCCCATTATTTAATGGTGTACCTCAAAGTATTCAGAAGGCATTTTGCCAGACGCTTTAATTCATGGTTTGGCATCCTTTCAAAGTACTGCGGAACCAATAACATCATGGCAAGAGACTATTACATATTCAGAAAAATCATGAAAGTATTTTTCAGTACCATAAAAAAACCCAGTTCAAATAGTAATAAAGTCTATATGGGATATTGATTTGTTATCTCAGACACAGTAAAAGTCTTAGCAAGCTGCTCACTAGAGATTCAAATTTTAGCAAACAAGTCCCTCATCTCCTTGAAAATGTGCTGTCAAAGGCTTGTGAAACAAGGGCCACCCGTTAGGCTTAAAATAATGAGGAAGTTTAAACTCACACACACTAGGGCATACAGCTTTCAAAACACCAGAAAACTCCAGCACTAATGGTAAAGCAGGGACTGATTAGAAGTTTCTAGCAGAGGCTGATGGGTGGGAAATTCAGATTATCCTGTCTGCAAGGAATTGTGCATATACCCAGTCATCATTTTTGTATTCTGGTCTGCACACACTGCAGCACTACATTACAGACCACAGATTCAAGCTCCATCTTTTTTGCACCATTCAGCATAAGAAAGGAAAAAACATGCATGGAGAGCAGAGGAAGAAGGACATGCAGGGTTGGGGGAGGGCATGTGGAAGTGGAGGAAAGACATGCAATAAGTGAGAAACAAAAGAAACTTAAATACATGGTGAAAGAATATGTATGAATTTCTGAACAACATGAATTACTGATGGGAGAGAAGACTGAAAAGCAGGACGGCAAAATGATTCATATCAGAAAAACTGAAGTAGAAATAGCCTTTGAAGGAAGACTTAAGCAACTACCCCATAATAAAAAGCAGATACCAGTTATGCTTTAGGACTCTTGTAGCCAGACCCAGACAACTTTACCATTCTGGAATTCATGAATTAGTTATCATTTGTCCAAGTTGTTGTGTCACCCATGCCCTGTAGCTTCTTCTCCAGCTTTCATCTCAAAAGACAGGGAGTTCACATTATAACACCAACAACTGTCTGCTGCCCAGAAAAGTAGAAGAAAGAATTTTCTTTTAACCAGCAGTAGCTTATCTAAATGAAACAGAGCTGTGTTTGGAGTTGCAACTGGATTTTCTGAAAGAGCTCCCTACAAGGGAGCAAGAAGCTGCTGGGGTAAAGCCAGAGCCCATTTTACAGCCAGGAAGTGCAAGAGCCGAAATAGTAGACTGCCCAGCCATGGCACTTAGAGATGCTATACACATCACTAGGCACTGTTCATGAAATGTAATATGCCTTCAAATATTCATTCTGTTTTTGCTTTAGACAAATCATGACATTATAATATTGGAGCCTTTGAAACTAGCTGCAGGCTATTCCACCTCCTCACTTCTTTGGGAAGTGGGTCAGAGCCAGACCACCTGGTTAGTGTCATGGCAACCAAGGCCTTCAGAGTTGAAGAGCGGAATATTTATTTCTAACATAACTCATTTTTTTTAAGGCATTTATTTTATGCTACCTTAATGTGCAATCAGGTCATAAATTAAAATATGATGCACAAAACCCCCCAAACCAGTGTGTCAGAACAAAAGACAGTCGAAGGCACAAACTGACAAATCCTTTAATCAACTATTGGGAATTTAAAACGTAGGTTTTATGTGATTTTTCTCCTTCCTAGTTCTTTCCAATTGCTTCATTAATTTTAAAATTACATTTTGTATTCCTGCAAGTTTGTAAAGATACTCTATATTTTAGAAAAGGTACTTTTCCAGACAGGCTTCTTAACAGGGAAAAGGTAGTAATAGCATCACAAAAGGCAAGGGATTTGTCATTATAATCATTCATGGTTTGAATATGTTAAAAACATCCATTTGATGTACTTCACTCGGGTGCAAAGCCTATTTCTAGTCCGTGCATCAGCAGCAATTAAAAGTGAAGCATATTCTGAGGGTACTGAAATCTTTTACTTGTGGTATGTTTGGGGAGGGAGGGCAAAGTGTTCTTTTTAACCTGTCTATATGAAGGTTTGTCCCTCACTGTAGTCACTGAATAAGGGATATGCATGCAGCTCTCAAGTAGCACCCCTATAGTGCACATTTGTAGTTCAAAAGAGTATGAATGGCTAATGTTCAGGGGGCAAAAGGATGGGACCCAAAGAAAACAAACAAACAAAAAAAAGCCCAATCACTCTTTTTAATAGTGTAGTCTACCATGATACAATTTCTAAAGTTTTTAAAAAAGATAGAGTACTGGTAGCAAATTAAATTAAAATGCTTATAATGAGCAGGGAGCTCTGTAAATCATGCCAGAAGTACCCCGTGCAGTGAATCTTTTAGGGCACATCCAGACAAGTGTGTAAATGCGGTAAGTGGTGCTGCAGACCCATCTGTGGTGCCACACACTGCACATGGCACACATGCAGGCATTCCTCACACTCCTAATTTGCAGCATGGGGAGTGTGTGTGTGTGTGTGTGTGGGTGCATGAATGCTGCATGCTCCCAGAGGCTGGGGAGCATGGCAAGCTCCCGCAGGTGGCAGCAGCAGCAGTTTTGGGAGCGTTGTGGCAGCAAGCGGTGAGCTCCTGCAAGGTGGCCACGGCGCTGTTGGTGGCCTGGGGTGGGGCGGGGGGCAGTGGCGAGCACCGGCCAGTGGTTGGCAACCACCTGCAGATGCCACCGGCAGTGTTGGCAGTGGGGGGGGGGGTGAGTGGTGACCACCCACAGGCGCTGCTGGCAGTGTTAGTGGTGCCTTTTCACAGGGGGCACACTGCCAAGCTCAGGGGGTGTATGTGCACCCACGTGCACCCCCTATGCACCACCAATGTGTGTGTGTGAAGGCGTTGACACTAGGAGATTGGGGATGGCAAAAAAAAACATGCTAGAAGAAAGCAGGCCAGAGCACATGGTGGCAGTGTGTGCCTCCCTGAACAGGAGCCTCACTAGCTGGAGTCATAGTCTCCTGCTGGCCCAGCTCCTTGCTGCCTGATTGCCCTGAAAAGCCCCAGAACCCCAGGTAAGACTTCTGAGACCTGGGGATGCTAGTCCCAACCTCCCCTACCCCACCTGGGGCAATTTAGCCCTAAGCAAAATGTTACTATTGTTAGCCAACAAAAACAAAGAGGATAATAAAATAATTCATACAGTTTCTTAACTCTAGCAATATGCCAGTGCCTCTGTAACACTGTTTTTGTTTATGGTTAATAAAATATACGGAAACCTTTTCTGTTACAGCAGATAAAGCCCAATGACAGATATTATCGATTCGTATTTGTATGCCCTAGCATGCCCTGCTTTGTAGGCAGTTGGATGTTCTTCTGCATCTATAGGTGAAAATCATCATGACTTCTTTCTCACACTGAAGGCAAAATAGAGTTAGAATGTCACTTTGCTTAGTTACTCTTTATCATATGCCTTACCCTGCTTCTGCTATAAAGGACTGTTTTAACTTTTCAAGTAATCTAAATAAGCAGTCAAAGAAGGCAGCTGAACTGGAAAAAAAAAAGTCACTCTATGGTTCAGTGTTTTAATTAAAACCAAAAAGAAAGCAAGGGCCTAGTTTAATTCCAGAGGACTCCATCGAGAATGAAGAAGAGCTGAAGCAATTTCAGGGGGACCAGAGCATTATTTACCAGGCAGGCAAAAGAGTCAGTACAGAGAGAAGCAGCTTCCAAATGTGACCAGTGAGGCAAGCTAGGTCTTAAATAACAATCATGCCTTTCTGTAGGAAGAGCTTCCAATTCCAAATGTGACCAGTGAGGCAAGTTAGATCTAAAATTACAACCTTGCCCCTCCATTTAGATAATAAGTTAGTGCTTTAAGGAAACGTATTTATGAAAGTGTTGCAGAATTAATTGTGGCAACATTTGCTATAACTGTCATGAAAATTTGCAAGGAAATACTATACTTAGCACAATATGGTACAAGTGGATTTGGGATCAGGGAAACTGCCAATCTCAGGAATACTAGTGATATAAATTGGTATAACATGGCATAATTAGGTTTAGGGAAGGGGAAAATTGTTCTGCACGTTTGTGGAAAAACAATAACCGTATTTACAAAATTATACTTTTTGACCTTCTTTAGCACTAAAGTGTTAAAACCCAACATACAATAGGTCTAAAACACAACATTTCAGATAATTTGTATATATATCTGCAGGCTTAAAATTATATTGTGTAGTTTATTCTTAGACCCAACATATTTTTGTTAGGATGAGCTGCATACTTGCTTTTTTCTGGAATGTCTATGATAATGTCATGAAAACTTAAGAGGTAGCCCATAGAAGTACATATTCAATTTAAAATATCAGATGTTTCCTAAAGGATATCCACAGGTACTGTACCACTTACACTAATTCTTAGCATGCTCCATAGTGGAGACACCAAATCAGTGGAAGTAATTCAGAAGAAAAAAAAAAAAAAGCATGAGTACTAACTCCCTGAAAGGAAGATTTTCACATATTACAGTAGAGTGTTGATAGTAAATAAAGCAATGTGTACAATTTTTATTTAGGGTGGTATAATGTCTATAAGGAAATACATATTCAGTGTTTAAGGGGTTTGCATTAGGAAGTTAACAATATCAACAGACTTCCCATCATTTATTTATTTGTGATTTTAAGAATCCACCCCTAATATAAATTACTTCAGGCCACTTCCTCACAAGTGTAATTTGGGGTTACTACCATTAGTATCATAAAACGACATCTAACTTTTTAAAGAAGGGTTTTCTGGATTATAAAAGTAGGGTAGTGAAAGGACTTACTGGACTTAGTTTCATAAACAGTGGGGAAACATCACCAGTTGGTCAAAACATCAAGGGAAACAAATTGTAAAAGTTATATTTTGAGAGATCACCAAAAAAGGAATCCTCTTCTGAAAAATAAGATCTAATTATGCCACTCCTATATCATAAAATACACAAAAGTTCTCAAAAACGTCAAGAAGGCCAGATCCCATGGGAACAAGGCAAAAACTCATCCAAAGCTTTGGTTGCATGGGGCACTCAAAAAAGTTTATGGACATGTTTATGTTCCAGAATTCCTGAGAATAAAATCCATTAAGACTTTAATACTTTACTACAATGTGCAAGAAAAGTGATAAAGGATAAAAGGAAACTTTTCTTCAATAAGAACAAAAGTTTTGAATAATTCTAAATAATTTTGAATAATGACAAAAATGTTCTTCTCTGGAGTGAGAAGGGAGTAACTTTATAGAGAGGTATAGTCCCATTGAGTTTAACTGGGTTACTTCTGTACATTAAATTAAGGCTTTATTATTATGTGACTGGCCTGCAGCTTGTTGAGTTGCATAAGATCAAATGATTTATATTTTAAAAACAGTAATAAAATTATAGCCAATATAATTATTAATAATTAAAATAAAGCACATTTTGACATTTTTAGAAATCAGGCTGGTATTCTACTTTCACACAGAATTCCTAAAGGTATATTGCTTCAAGATTAACACACACGTTGGCTAATAAAGAATGCTAATAAAATTTTGAGGAAAAAAATTGCTTTACAGAATTCATTTCAGGTCTCACAAATTATGCATTGCCATTTGTTTATTAGAGGTGTTGATGTAGGAGTTAAAAATTAATCTCTGTAACAATTTAGAGGTTTGTATGCTTCCATTTTGTTTACATTTCAGTAACGTATTTACATGCATTGGTTTAAATGACAGAAAATACAAACATTTTAGATTGATACATTCTAGTTAGATTAGTTATGATTGTTTATGGCATTATTGACAGATGGAAAGTGTTTTATAGGGTTCTTATTTTACTTTTTTCCTTCTATTTTTTTTACTGTTAATAATGACTTTGACTTAACTGCATTTCCTCCATCATATATTCTCTAAACTTACATGCAACAGGATAACATTCAGTCTCCTCCATCTCCTTATTTTTTATTCATAGCTATAAGGATACAACATGGCATTGAAGGGATTTCTCACTATTTTCTTTTTTGTTTGTTTATTTGTTTTACATAATAGGAATAAAATCAGTTTTAAAAATAGGAGGAAGTCTTTCTGTTTAAGATGTGTTTGTTTATCTAGATTTTAAAGGTTCCACATCTCTATGGAATCTGAGTCACACTGTTTCTCTTTTTCTTAAGCATCTTTTTTCTAACATGAACAAACTTGCAGGATTAGCAATAGTCAAAATACAGATGAGGCTTACCTGTCTTTCTCTTTCAGACCATAGTTTGTTTTGCATGCTTTCTCACAGAATAAAGAGAATATAATCCCTTTTTGTTGTTGCTGTTCTTTATTTTCATTTGAACCTTTCACTAACAGCAGGATATCAGATCATTCTAAAAAGAATTATCACCTTCCCCCCCCCCCTTCAGAATAATTTAAAGATAGTCAGAATACATAGATACCCACCTTCTGCAACTAGCTGTCACTGGGTGTAGCCAGCTCCAGCTGGAATTAATCGAGAGAGGCACAGGTGGACAATTATCAGCCACTAGGAAGAAAGTTGCTCTGAGATGGACAAAACAATAGACTGAAGCTAGTTATTTCTTTGGAAGCCCTGAGATGATATGTAAGGAAAGGATTGCTCTGAGATAGTCTGATAATTAAATATGTTGTCTAGTTTTTGAAGGAGCATGACTACTTATCTGAAAGAATGTAGTATAATTGTTGTTAGGGTTTTTTCAGTTTTAACTAGCATCTTCAATCTATGTCTATGATGTGAATTGTGGGCAACCTATCAGTGGGCTGTAATTGCTTTTGTGTATGATACCAAGCAATAAAGTGAAAAAATACTTGGTCTTATGCAATTATTCCTACCAAATATTTACATCAACTTCTCATTTCCTCATTAAAGTAAAGTAAACATCTCTGTCTTTTAAACACAAGGGCTCATGGACTGATTACTTTTATTTCAAGCCAATTTACAATGGCAAAGTCAATGTCCCTGGAAAAATCACTAGTAACTATAACTTAAAGCACATACTCTAAAACCTGCTTGCGTTTGAGACTATGTTGCAAATTGTTTTTCAAGCATTATCACCAAGTGGGGCGCATCCACATATGCAAGCACATGCACTTGTAGCAGCTCAAATAGAAGTGGTGCAAATTTGAGTCGGGGCTTTTTGCCTCAGCGCACGTACCTGGACATGCACTTTGGTGTGGGGCAAATTGTGCCACTTGGGGCAAAATAACCCTACTTGGCTCCTCATGGATCTGTGGCCAGGGGGAGCTAGAGCCTGGGCCCAGAACAGGTGCTGGCTCCAGCAATATAAAAACTTGCCCTAGCAAGCAGCTCAGGGCTACTTGCTCTCAGGAGCTTCTGGGGCTGCTCGGCCAGGGCGTGGCTGGGGCACCCTAGTGGCTGAGTCCGTACTCCACCTTCATCCTACAACCCACTGGGCACCTCATCTGGTGGCTCCTCCATGGAGCTGTCACCATGGGCATGTATGTGGCAAGCTTCATGGACACACCGGGCTCCTGCCCCTTCTGTGGGCAGAGGGATACCCTGGCACACATAACCCTCAAGTGCACCAGGCTGCAGCCCCTCCACCTCCACCTCCAGAGCCTCCTCTTGAGGTTCTGGTTGAATTTCAAACCCCACCTTTGTGTTTTTGGTCACCCCATCTGTGGCCTCATTAAGTCCTGGGACCTCCTGGTCAACCTCCTCCTGGCCCTGGCCAAGTGGGCCCTGTATTTGACCAGGAAGGAGGCTCTGATGAGGAAGATGCCCAGAGTCTGTGGGGCCACTTTCCTCTAACTTGTCCGTGCACATCTCCAGGTGGAGATGTGCCACCCCCTGCCACCCCTCATCCCTCGAGCCACTGGAGACCTCAGCTGGCAGCTTCTCCATGGAGCTGTCACCACGGATGTGTATGTGGTGAGCTTCACAGACACCCCAGTCTCCTGCCCCTTCTGCAGGCAGAGGGAGACGCTGGTGCATGACCCTCGAGTGGACCAGGCAGAAGGCTCTGACTGGGAAGGTGCCTGAAGACTGTGGGGCCACTTTCCTCTCACTTGTCCATGCATGTTTCCAGGTGGAGCACCAGTGAGCAGCATCCACCAGCTCCTTGGATGCCTTTGAGGACTGATGGGTGCGGCCTGGAGGGCTCTGCTTGGTGTCCCCTTCTGGAGAACTTCTTTTCAAATTTTTAACCTTTGACCCCCCCATCACTTGTACCCTGTTCTTCCTCAGTTTTCCCACCCCCCCAAAAAAATAAAATATATATATATATATATATCAGTTGTGTGTGTGTGTGTGTGAATATATATATATATATATATATATATATATATATATATATATATATCAGTTGTATCTTTCAAATTTTGGCCCCACACAGTGGGGCTATTAGTTAACTAGGTGGGCCTTGAGGCCCATGATCTCTGGAAGATACAAATAGGCAGGAGCTTCTGGGGCCTGGAGCCTGGCCAATTGGTATCTGGGGACACTACCCCTAGGGCCAGCTGGACTGCTGCAGCAGCATCCCAAATCCGTTTTTTAAAATACCCCAAAATTCATGTTCTTCAACAATTAGAACAAAATACCACTCTACACACATACGCGCACGCGCGCGCGCGCACACACACACACACACACACATATATATATATATATATATATAAAGAGAAAGAGAGAGAGGGATTGATCAATTGGGCAATGCTTTATTGATATTTTTACAATGTTAAAGCACTTGGAAGCCTAGCAGTGTCTCTATCATCATGATAAAATAAATTCTAAATATCTATATGTGTTGATGTGTGCTTTTGGTATCCTTATCACATGATGGGTTTGTGGTGGAGGGATGTGGGGTTTGCAGGAAGGGGGTGGGAAGGGGTGTGGGGGAAGGCAGGTAGATATGTGGGTGTATGAGGAGGGATGTGGGGGGATGTGGGTTCGGGTGTGGGTAGGTGTGGGGTGATTGTGGGAGGACTGTGGGTGTGGGGGGACCTTGTGTGGGAGCTGTTTAGGAGGGATGAGTCCCCTGGCCCCCACAGGGTGCAGCCCCCCCACACAGCACATGGACTTCCCCCTGCTTCCCCCCAGGGCTCCAGATACCTCCTGGAGGGCCACAACCCCTATCCACCACAGGATCCCAGCCACCCTGCGGGGCCACAACCCTCCCCCCACAGGGTTCCACCCCGCTCCTGCGCAAGGCCCACAACTTACCCCCTGCAGCAGCAGCAGGAGTGGGGTGCTCAGAGCCCACTGCTGCGAGCCCCGACTATGGTGCAGAGCAATCCCAAGTGGCTCAAAGCCAGAGCTGACTGTGCTGCTCATTGTCAACACTCACAGGGACCGCATGCCATGCTAAGCTGGGTCCTGCTGCACTTGCGCTGCTCACACCACCAGGCTCAGCTGGTTCCATGGCAGTGGGACCCAGTCTGGTGTGGCTCGCTAGCCCAGCTTTGCACTGGAGTGGGATGTGCAGCTCTGGGAGGTGCAGCTCCTGTGCAAACGCACAGTAGCTGTGCAGCCTGGGCCAGATCAGGTCAGGTCAGGTCAGCAGGGAGTGTTTTCCATGAGGTGTTCCACTCTGGTACAAAGCCGGACTAGCGAGCTGTGCCGGGTTGAATTGGGATGAGTCCTGCCATGCACAGCTGGTTCTGCAATGGCCACCATGCATTTCCAGCTCCACTGTGGCTGCCACGCACTGCCAGTTATGCATTCTGGCCACTTACCCCCCACCCCACTTGCCACCCCCCCACCTCATAGGGTCTGATATGCCCCAGACCCTGCATACCCCTAGGGATGGCTCTGGGTCTGCCACGTCTGCTCCCCCATCCAGTGGCCATGGTGCTGGTGGCAGCAGGCAAGAGTGCACTAGCAGGAATGGCTGGGTCCATTCAGCATCTATGGAGCTCGGGTCACACAGCACCATGTCACTGCCCAGTGTGCCTGTAGCACAGCCACAGCCACAGCCACACTGCCTGCTGCTGCCTACACCATGGGGGCTGGGTGAGGGGGCAGGTGAGTTGTAGCCCCTGCTCGAGCCCCTCCATGTACCCACCCACTAAGGCATTCCACCACCCCGCCACTCCCTACACCCCCCAATATCCCCCTCCCCTCCCCTTAGCCCCTGACAACCCCCTCCACTCCTGACATCCCCCTGACATCCCAGTCCACTCCTGACACTCCCTGACATCCCTCTCCACTCCCCATAGCCCCCAACAACCCCTCCACTCCCAACACCCCCTGCCACTCCTCACACCCACCCACACCCATAAACTCCCCCCACCCCACATCCCTAACTTACCCTTGACAGCATCGGGGGCAGTACGAGCACCACAGAGATGCTTTGGCCAGAAACCAGAGAGTCTCTCCTGGAGGACCGACTCCTGGGTTGCCTCCAGGCATGGTCTGGTACTGTGCCTTGCCATGCTGTTCTGTGGAGCATTTTTTTATTTTTTTGACCCCTGGATATCCAAGGTCTAATTTTGCCCCTGCAGGGAACATTTTTTCATTCCCACATGTACCTCTTGCAGTGTCTCAAAGGGCTTTGAGACGTTGTAAGATGTATGTGCGCGCTCGTGCGGATGCTCCTGTGATTTTTATCTGTATCTGAACCTGTGCTCCCTGGTATGCTTTCTTTCCGATGTAAATTGGAAGTTGCATGTTTGAGAATTGCTTGAGTTATCTTATTTCTATTTGGCAACAAAATACCCAATATTTCACTGTGAGCATTTTGTATCTAGGCTTTCATAGTATGCTGTGTACACCCTAGTAGGCACTTAATTATCAATGCTATTGGTAAAATGTCAGGAATTCCTTTACCAATGTGTAATAGCCAGAACTTTCTGTGAAGAAATATAGCTTGTGCTTGATTAAAAGTATGCACTTCTGAACTTGTGTAAGCCAGATATGGCTTTTCATCACAATGATTGTACTACAAATTTCTGGACTGACCTGCAAACTGACCAAATCCGAGAGAGAGCTGAACTGTATTTCTTTTCTAGTGTGATTACTTGATCCAAGCAAAACTAAGCTTTACTGACTACAATACTCAGGTCTCAATTGAGATGCTACAGTACTTACCAAACTAGGCATTGAATGGAATACCAAAAGCTGCAGGTTTAAGATCTAGTACCTTAAGTAATCAGTAAACAGGGTGGGACTCTATTATGATAATCTTGTGGGACATGCTATCCTATGAGAATTGCCAGCAAATTAAGCATGCTGTGGATTTAAAAGACAGTAGTTTCAACCTCAAAGACAATCTGCATTAGTGTTGAAATGTGGTCTATTAACTAGTTGATGAGATTGATTTTGATAAGATGCAAATCCTTAAACCACCATTTTTACAATGGAACACATTTCCCTCAAATCAGTTATTTTTATTGGGTAAATGCATGTAACTGACCACTTTTCAAAACTGATCTGTATGCTATAGGCATGTTATGCAAAGTTTTCTTGAAGATATAATTAAATTAAAGCAATAATGCCAATTTGCCTTGTATATAATATATATATATATATCTTTAATTGACAGTTTAGTGCAGATGGCTTGGCATGTATTTACACACTACATAATCATTCTGATCTGGCATATGGTGTATGAGTTCTAACTGGTATATGCCCAAGGAACATCTACAGCTGTTGCAAAGATCTTTAACCATAAGAAAAGAACACAAATGAGTATATAGTAAATAAAAAATAAGCATCTGAACAGATTTTAAGAGGGTAACAGTGAGTTTTGCTTGCCCAGTTATATGTTGCATATTAATCTATGCAGGGCTAGCAAAAAAAAAAATCTCTGAAGATTCTAACTTTTTCATAGGAGACAAGGAAGCAACCCCTATGCAAATGTGTGTGCAAAGAACAGGATGTGGAGGAGTTTTAAGTATTATTTATAAGAAATTTTCAATTAAATTCGCAGAAATGTTCTTTGCTTTTTAATTTGAATTATTAAAATATTACTGCTGTACCTTTGATTCACAAGTAGTCACAAAATTCACAGAATTTAATTGGAGAAGGAGCTTTACTTTTAATCCAAAAGGAAAACCATTACTTGGAGTCCAGACAATACATTAAATAGTCCCTGAATAGTACAGAGCGGGTGCATCTACATGAAATGCTAGAAGTGCAATAGATTAATTCTACTACACATTAGTGCATCATGGAAAAAGGCGTGCTAATACACTAATGCACAGTAGAATTAGTCTACTGAGCATTAGTGTCACATAAAAGATGTGTGAGAGTGCTACTGCGCAGTAGTGCCAATTACTGTGCATTAAGTTAGTACCTGTTATTAAAGGTACTAAACGTAATGCTCCATACTTATGGTGCATTAATGAACATGTAGATGTGCCCAATACTTTCTACTTCAGATATTTGGGATTTAGCAAGTAACTACTCAGCCAGCTAGAGCATAATATGATATAACTTAAAAATCACTGAGTTTAATTCATTCACAGAATCACATCCTTCTTAAAATGCAGAACCCAGAACTGCACACAGTACTCCAGCTGATGCATAATTATCCACCAAAACCCTCAGATTCTTTTTTGTAATGCTACAAGTATTATCCTGCTGCAGAGTCATTTACTCTGCAGCACTAAATGTATAGACACTGATACAGCTGGCTGGGGCATGAGGGTGCTTCAGTGTGGACATCTAGCCCCATACTGGAGCATCTCCTACCCCAGCCAGCCCCTCTGCAGCATTTTGAGCCAGATTTGGAGAGTCAGCCTGCCAGCCTGAAGCTGCTCCAACCTGGCTCAACATGCTGTGGAGGAGCTGGCTGGGGCAGGAGGTGCTCCAGTGTGGGGCTAGTCAGCAGGAAGCCCTTGCATTGAAGCACCCTTGCACCCCAGCCAGCTGCATCAGAGTCTACACATGTGGTGTTGCAGAGTAAAAAACTTCACAGTAGGATAGTACTTGTATTCACAAGTACTGTCCTGCTGCAAAGTTAATTAGTTTCCTGCAGCCTAATGGGGCCTCACATGTTGACGTGAGATTTTTACTGAGGAACTAATTAGTCTACTCTGCAGTAAAGGTCTTATGTACATGGACTCAGTGTTGATATTCTCAGGCATGGGACCTATACCATTAAGTTTCTGTAATACTAATTAAGTCATAGTTTTCTTTGCATACTATGATTTCCACCTTATCCTGCTTGTTCCTTATATTTCCTGTATGTGTATATATGCATTGAAGCGACTGCCTTTTGCCATACTGGCTTTCCTTTTGTGTCTCTTTTTGCTATAAATATACCCCTTTCATGTAAATGCTTGCAGCTTTTCATGTCAGTGCTTTGACTTTTCCTGCACACAATGAAGCCAGTTAGATGTCAGATCAAAAGACAAATGAAGTACTTTAAAGTGGTTAAAAAACAATTAATCCCATTGTTATTGCTAGGTTTTTTTATGGTCATCATGGGAATTCTGATGGGAGATTGTGTGATTCAGTGTACCATGATATTGTGTAATAACTCCATTTTTATTCAAGTGAATTAGAGGAGTTTATAGGTAGCATAAGTTCTTGCAGTAAATCTGACAAGAATTAGAATGGTACTATGATTCCTGAATGTCACTAATCTGCCTTGGTATATGGTTTTAGTGAGACAGTAACCTGGGCAGTAACCTGTTACCAAGTACATTGACTGGAGATCTGTAATAAGACCCAAGTCTTGAGGTCATTCCTTTCTCAAATCTTAATCAGAAAAAACTAATGACTGCCTATACATGTGCTTGGGGATGGCTGGGGGTGAGGTGGGGTGGCACATTTTAATTGGAGCAGTTCCCAGACAGCCACTCTAAATGGCTCGTTGTCACATATATTAAGACCCTGTGTATTTCAAAATGGCTGTGGGATGCTTTATCTAAAGCTCATTCAATGAGGTTTAGATAAAGCACTCCCGCAGGCATTTTGAGATGCATGGTAGCTTAATGCATGTGACAGTGAGACGCTGCTGGAGCATTCTAATTAGAACATGTAGCAGACTCTATTAAGTGAGTACATGAATGACCAGTTTATAAGCACCCAAATGGGTTCTAGAGAAAATATTTCAAATACAAGAGTACAGAGGAATAACAATTTTGGATTCTGGGCAGCAGCATCTCCTTCAAGTGGACAGCTGGGGCTGGTACCCTGCTGGCCCATTCTTAGTTATTCTACTGTAAATCCATACAAAGATTTAGGAAGAACCTCAGGTTTGACCCCAACAAAAAAAAGTGGCAATAAATGGAATTGAGTATGGAGCCAATTCAGATAATGTTTTCCAGATTTCGTTCAGTCTTTACACAGGGAATTTCCATCGACTATAACTGGAGTTTGCCTGTGTAAGAGATGAGTTACAGATCTGGGGTATTAGTCTAAGAATCATAAAATTCTTCTTCTTAGGTAGTTAAGAATGACCTGCCTTTTTTTTTTTTTAAGTGTCAGCTCATTTAAACCAATTTTCTTTAGGGGAAAACATGCCAACCTAGAAGAGTTTATCAAGAAGCCCCATCCCAGGATAGTCAAAAGCTCATTGGTTAGAACAGAGGTGGCCAACATGGGTGCCACAAGTGGCACAGGCAGCCTCTGATTGAAAAGGGGATAGGCAGCATAATGACAGATAGAAAAAGAAGCAGAAAGCAAATTGGGCAGGAAATATAGAAAAAGAAGCAGAGCACACTGCAGCAGATCAAGTAGGGGACAGGAATTGGACTGGCACTTTGGGAGAGTGTAGCACCAACTTGTGGCACACCTGCCAAAAAAGTTGGCCCCCACTGGGTTAGAACTATTGCTTGGGATCTGGGTGACCATGGCTGAAATCCCTGTGCTTGGAGAAGAGAGTTAATCTTGAGTTTCCCGCAACCCCTGTGCGTGCTCTCAGTGCCAGGATGTTGACTTTCCCAGGGTAAGGTGAGGGGGGCTCTTATTTTTCATAAAACTTTTTGAAAGGTTCATTATGATATTTGTGGGAGGGAAGATAGGACTCTCTGGCCTCACTCAGAGCTCCTGTGCCATAACTCGAGATGGGAGAAAGAATAAGAATTATTCCCTAAGTGAGGTACACAATTGTTGGCCACCTGGCTAGATGTTAACAGAATATTTTGTTTATTGAGTAATGATTACAAGTGGTAAGGAACTAAGCTTGCAAACCCCTAGCCAATACATGGTTTCTTCACTGTTCAAGTAGGTTGCCAACGTTTCCTCATGCCTATCAACACTTCTAATCTCTTTCCAGTTTCCTTATAGGTTTCCTGGACCTGTCTTTGGCAGTCCTTGCTGCCTCTGACCCCTTGGGTAAGGATCCCCACTTGTCACCAGTAGGCAGGGGATTTGTGGTTCCCTGGTGCTTACGTGGTCCTGCCTCATCTCGTCATCCTCTATGCTCTCCTCCTCTCTGCTGGTGCCCTGAGGGCAAAGCTCTTTCTCTGGGTGCCTGCTTTTTAATGTGGTCGGCAGTTGCATTTGCTTTAATCCTTTTTACTTTCTCCCGGTGTACTGTTGTTTGTCAGCTGGGTCGAGTCAGCTATCAACCTTGCCCTTTCTCTAACCCCTTTCTCCCCTCAGGTAAATGAGTTGCTTTGCCCTTTCTGTGACCCACTTCAGTCACCAAGTAACAGGGTTTCCTTCTTCACCCTGTTGCAATATTCAATAGAAAAAATTGAAACGTTGAAATTATTTTCAGGACAGGAACATTTTTTTCCCACTCATCTATGTATAATTCAGCAGGACTAAGTATGTGCACCCTAAAAATTAGGCCCCTGGCAGATAGAATCATAGAATCATAGAAAATTAGGGTTGGAAGGGACCTAAGGAGGTCATCTAGTTCAACCCCCTGATCAAAGCAGGACCATCCCCAACTAGATCATCCCAGCCACAGCTTTGTCTAGCCAGGTCTTAAAAAACCTCCAAGGATGAAGAATCCAAAATCTCTCTGGGTAGCCTGTTCCACTGCTTTACTACCCTGCTAGTGAGTGTTTCTCCTAACAGCTAACCTAAACTTCCCTTGCTGCAACTTGAGACCATTGCTCCTTGCTCTGTCATCTGCTACCACTGAGAATGGTCTTACTCCATCCTCTTTGGAACCACTGTTCAGGTACTTGAAGGGTGCTATTAAATCTCATCTCAATCTTCTCCTCTCCAAACTAAATAAGCCCAGTTCCTTCAGCCTCTCCTCAGAAGTCATGTCCCCCAGCCTCCTAACCATTTTCATTGCCCTCCACTGGACTCTCTCCAAGATGATCAGCACTTTCAGCCTTGGGAGTGTATCAGAGTCAAGAGCTCTGATGAGGTGCTGAGGCTGGAAGCTGTGATCAATTCACTGACTTGGCCACATGTTCAATTTAAGGCACAATGGGAACCTGCTGCAAAGTTATTATACATATTTTGTGTAATAACTTTGTGGTTTATTTCCTGTTTTACCACAATATCGACTACATGAAAGCGTGGGCAGGTTACTGCTTAAGGCAGGAATAACTGGTTAAACATGTTTTAAGTATAACGTCTACCAGGGACCTTAGATAGGCATCACATAATCATATCAATTCAGTGCAGTTCAGATGGCACTATCTAATTACTTTTTATTATTGAAGGGAAGTGGGTACATTACATTTTGCATCGGACTATTACCATTTGTCCAAATCTTAAGTGTATAAAATGTATCTTCCCCTCATATTAGAAAATTTTACCCTCATTTACCTACCTTGCAAGTATCTCTTCTATCATCCCCATTCTAGTACTCTGTTCCAGCTGGCTTTAGCATGTGGGGTTTCCCTCCCATGCCATGAGAGTGGAGGGGCTGTGCTGTGTGGTAGGGAGTGCCAGCAATGGAGACTGCCCAGCAGAGGTTGCACCCCTTGCCACGATGTGCAGTGCTGGCCAGAGCTGTGTCCCCTCAAGAATGAGAGTCCTGAGTGCCCCCACCTGCTGTTGCTATTGGACCATGGATAGAGTGCAGGGAAGGGGCTCCGCAACCCCCAACCCTCCCTCAAACCCCACAGAAGCCACACACCCACACCCTTTCCCCACAACACCCCCATATATATAACCCGCCAACATACCTTATGACACCCCCTCACACTTTCCCCACCCCCCCACATGCACACCCCCAACAAAATACAAAACTAAGAATTTATTTTTGAATTATTATGCAATCACCTCTATCTACACTATGAAAACTCAAATCATGACAAAACTATTTTTGTAATAAAATTAAAATATGTTATAGTATATGTTTGATTTTTAGTGTATGATTTGGTTTTTTCCTGGTTCTAGGATGGCAACCACCCCTCTGAAAAGGAGTATTTCTGGGGGGCAAGAGGAAGGACTTCCAGTGGCAAAGGTCAACGGTTAGGGTTGGGACATCCATCCCGATGATGGTGACCGGGGGCACAGCAACTGTCAAGGGGTGGGACTACCCACACGGCCCTTGACAGCTCACCAAAACTCATTAAGCAGCTCTCCATCTGAAATAATTTCTCACTCCTTCACTAATTATATTCTATACATGAAAAATTATAACACATTTATAATTTTCCATGTATAGAATCTAATTTGGAGGATATCATCTTAAATTCAAAGTCATCTTGGATTCAGGTAAATACCCTGATATTACATTTAAAGGATTCATGGGTGAAATAAATCACCAGGGCTCCTTTGAATCTTCCCATGCTTACTCTTATTCATTCTGTCTGAGACCTTTGCATATAGAAGTACAGATGCAGTTTGGAAAACAAATAGCTTTTGAGATACCAAAATATCAGAGACGTTGCATGACTGCAACTTTTTTTCAAAGGAAAAAGCAAGGAATATAGCAAGGGAACTGATTCTGGAAGTGCTATCACAGCATATTACCAAAAGTATATCTGAAAGGAAAAAGGTCTCATTTGAAACCCATGCGTAGTGTCTATTTACAATGCTTTTCAGAGGAAGTTCAGTCACAATAAACCTTTTATCTGACTTGTCTTCTAGTCTGTCCTCCCTTCAACTCCCCAAGCCCTGTACTCTCTCTTGTCTCAGAAAAATTGCCAGAAAATGTGAAAGGTTGGAAGAAGTCAGAAAAAAGATGTACAAGATCAACATGGACTTCTTCAGAGTGAAAAGCTTCAGATTAACATGACATACTTTGTAGCAAGAACAAGTTTCAAACCCCCAATGTGCTAAAGTCTTTAAAATCTAAAGATTTAATGCTTGAGAAAGATCTTCTTTCAAATGCCAAGGATTTTACAAACAGTTTATAGAAACAGATATGGAAAAAATCCTAAGCTGATTTCTTATTTGGAGAGTAAAAAACTAATGGCTGTGATTTTCTTTGCAACGTTGTTGTAAGGTCTTGAAACAATTTTAAAAGGCAAGGAAAAATGAAAAACATGTTCAAATGATAATTATTTGTACACTGATCTTGATCCGAGTATAAGGGACTTGTTACATAGTGTACTTTGAACTGCTCAAATGTTGATCAGAGTTAGTGCTAGCTTAAGTTTGTAATACAGCAGTCATACCTTAAGGCTAAAAACCTTGTCTTGCTCCTAGAGAGCTGGTGAGCCAGATCAGACTTCTATTTCTGTTCTAGGTAGGGAGAGGTGGAGTGGGGTGGGGCATGAAGCTGGCATGCAAATAATTAATGGGACAGAATTGAGAAATGAAATGGGTGGTGAAAAGGAAATGGGGAGGGGGAAGGGTGGTGAAATGATGTCAGCCACTGAAGGATAAAATAAAAAGTGAAAAAAGAAAAAAAAAAAGAAAAAGACTTAAAAATAAATAAAGAGAAAAAATAAATTAAAGAAGGTCTCATGTTTTAATACATTGGGATTGGGGTGCAGTGAGTACTGGTCATGCTTCCTGGGGTGGCTGGGAGGTGAGAGTGGTGAGGGAAGGTGCTTTTGAAGGAGCTATTGCCCCTGCCCTGAGAAGGAAGCCATAGCTCATCAGCTCATGGGGACCCAATCCAGCTCCCTACTTTGTTCCCCTACCACCTCCCGCTAGACCCCACTCCTCAACCCACCCATCTGTGCCCTGTGACCTAGCTTTAAGAACACATGCCAGCAGGTCATTTCCATGAGGTTACACCCGTGAGGGTGAGAAAGTCACAACCTTGGGGGCCAGAATGGGAAGTTAACTTGGTGCCAGAATGCCCTCCTTCTCCCCCCGCTCCTCCGGAGCAGTAGAGTTCAGGGGTTGGAAAGTATGTCTACATAGAACAGGAGGGAAGGGAAGGGGAGGGGAAACTGCATCCTGGGGTGCTGGAGGACTGCAACTTGGGTGGCTATCTCTGGCGAGTGGCCAGAGTTAAATGGAATACAAGCTGTGCAACAAAGATCAGATATAAACCTGCCGTGGAGTGACAGAATTTTAAGCCACCTAAAGTGTACTTAAAACTAGTTCCAGGTGTTAATGTTTGGACAATCTAGGAGCTAAGAACTCCAGGAGACACCTAAAATTAATGTGTAACAAGGCCTAATATTGATGAATATTCCATGTGCAGAATAACTCAACCACAATACCTAATGTGTGGTCAAAAATATACAGAATCTCCCTACAAATTAATGAAGTTCAGATCATTTAAATAGTTTTTGTTAACACTGGTTGAAGTAAGAGGATTTTCTTACTCTATATTTCTTTTAGCACTGAAATCCATTACTATAGTGGAAGAGTTAAATGTTTTCTTTCCCATATTCTACATCAGAGATGCTCCACCCTGAGTCTGTTGGCCAAATCCAACCAATGGAGCCATGGCATCTAGCCTGTGGAGTTTCCCGTAGATCAGGAAATGTGGTGGCAGGGGTGCAGTGGCAATTAATATAGCCATTAGCCACCCCTCTCTCACTGCCCAATGTCACAGCTCTATGCAGCCAGATCAGGGCTGGGCCATGCCCCTTCCTTCCTGCACAACTGGATCTGGGCTGGGGTATGCCCCCTTCTCCACTGTGGCTGATCATGGCTGGGCCATACCCCCTCCCTCTGTGCAATTGGATCACTGCCAGGTAGTTCCCTGCCTCCCTCCATCCATTCCAGATTAGTACCACTAAATGGACTTCACCCTAGGTTGGACCAGGCACTGCCCATCCACCTGCAGGGCATGAAAATTGAGCCCCACTGTTCTATATCACCAACAGAATTAAGCTGGTTGAAATGATCTAGATACCATTTAACTAATAGAGCGGGTTGAAAATTTTCAGTTTTCAAAATTGGTTTCTGATGTGATATTTCATATTTTAAGAATAATGGTTTTATATATATATATATATATATATATGTGTGTGTGTGTGTGTGTGTGTGTATACACACACACACACACACACACACACATTTTTCAATTATGTATATGTATATACCATTCCCCTTCCCTAACCAACTGTAATTATAATTGTAGAGGTCCAAATTTTATCTTCATATATAAAGCTGCAACCCAGCTGACATTTAACAGGACGGATCTAGAAGTAGGAAAAATATGGCTACAAGTCATAGTTACACTGAAGTGTTGAAGACAAGAACAAAACTTATTTTTCAGTTCATCTTTGTCATATTGTTACAGATAAAAAGACTTAAAAAAACAAGTCAACTGCAGATTTTCCTGGGAAAGGAAAGAAAGGAAGTTCTTTCAATGTAGTTCATGTATTAATTTTCCTGATTGCAAGAAAACTGCAATTGAAGGGCCATGTTAAACAACTTTTAAAAGGTGAGATGGTCCAATGAATGTAAAGAAAATAGGGCAGACATTTACTGTTTCTCTTTTTTATAATAAACTAGCTTTGTTACCATGCATTGACCAATGCAGTATGTGTCAGTACAAGAATTGGATAAAATAGAGATGCTGAAGTTCTTAGAAAAAGGTCATGTATGTTCAGTTCAGTTTGTTCTTCTCTTAATAGTTAAATACAAAATTTGTACCTCATTGATTGTTAAAGCTATGCACTATTGCCAGTATTTTTGGATGGGCTAAAATTGCTTCCTTATCAGTTTTTATATTGCAGAAATTTTAGAATTTAAAAGATGACAATTATCCTTCAAGGGGTTATAACATTTCCAGCCTATTTGCATGAAATGCAGTGTTATATTAGAATACATATGCTTTAATGGCTTTTTATTAAAGCAATAGTGATAGTCTATCATGGAATTATCATATTTATCCAAATCCAAGATGACTGAATTTAAGATACCCCTCCACCTCAAAATAGGTTCTACCCATGGAAAATTAACATGTTTATATAATTTTCCATTTATAAAATCTAATTATTCATGCATCTTCTTCAATCTGACCCCTTCCCCATCACCACTGTGGCAGGGAGGTAAGCTATTGGGAGACAAATGTCAGGGAGGCAAGCAGCCTTATCATGGACCCTTGGCCCCTGGCCACTTGTTCCCCCTTCTTTGCCAGCCCCCTCCCCCCCCAACATTGCCCTTTGTGCCTTTACCTCTTGTGTATGCCCCCACACACACATGCCCCCACCTCCTGCCTGCCCCTGCCCCCCTTCTACTCGTCATGGCCTACCTCCCTCACCATTATGTTCTGTGCTCCCAGGTGGCTTCACGCGAGGTCTCTCAGGGCTCTCTGACTGTGCACAGGGTCCTGTGTTACTCCCTGTCTCTGCACTGATCTTGCCATTGGCCCCTGATTTAGCAGGGAGCCAAGAAGGGCCCACACAGGGGCCCAAGAAGGACCCAGTGTGTAGCTGGAGAGTGGCAAGAGGATCAGCACAGAGCCAGGGAACAGCAAGGCAATCATCATGGAGTCCCAGGATGATGATCCAGGGAGCTATGAGGGAATCAGCCTAGAGCTAAAGGGGGGAGGCAAGGAAAACAGTGGTGAATCCCATGTTGGTCTCTGTCTCCAGGCTGATTCCCTTGCCACTCCTTGGCTCAGCAGGAAGCCAGTGAACAGTGCAGGGACTAGCATGCAGCCAGAGAGTGTCAAGGGAATCAATGCTGTGTTCGGTGCGGCTCTATGGTTCCAGGCTGATTTCCTTGCTCTCAGCAGAGAGTCAGAGAGCGGCGAGGGAATTGGTATGAAGCTAGGAAGCAGTGCAAGGCCAAGCACTGCCTGAAAGCCCTCAATTCTAAGATGAGGCTTCATTTTCCCCATGATGAGTGGAGAAAAGAATTTTGTATTGAAATTGGGTAATGTATTCTCGCTTCATTTTCAATACAGAGTTACTGGCTTCTACCTCAGTTTTGTTTTTTGCTTGTGATGGAATATTTTCTACTGTAGTATTTCTGTGTTAACTGTGCTTGTGTTGTAATAATGTTGTGTGCCTCAGTTTCCCCTGACTAACTTATTCACAGGGAAACAAGAATGGGTTAAAGAGACGGTAAAGTCAGAGTTGCTTACTTGTGGGACAAGATAGAGTTTCAGCATGAACAAGATTTGGATAGTTTTGCTGACACATCAACAAATATGAGCTGCTCTGCAACATTCAGGAGATTCCAGGGAAGCTGGGGGAAATAATGGGCAGAGTTATTGCACACAGACTTAATTAGCATCTAATTAATTAGGGTCGCTCAATGGGCGGCTTCCCCCTACAGTCCGGCAGCAAATGAGGAGTTGGTCTTTGGCCCCAATAGTTAACAGATGGACCAGGGTGTATCTATCACCACCCAATCCACCTGGTAATTAGTTATGATTTGATTAATTAGGACTCACACCAAGATGTTACCGACATGAATCAATGGTTTATTAATTAATGAACAACAGGTACGTAACAGTAACAAGTAACAAGTATACCACTTCAATCTCTGACCAGTGTCCTTAAGGGACTAATTACTACCCTGGATCCTATAACTGTCCTAAATATTAATAAACACACTACTACCAATAAACCAACAAGGACAGGTGGGTTGAACTTTATTAAGGGGAGAACTGGGAGTATTTGAATGTACTCTGGCCGCTGCCGTTAGTCCTCAACTGGCTGCCTGCCTCAGAGCCACTCTGGCAGTGGCTTACCTTCCACTGATGCCAGAGGAGAAAGAGAGAGAGAGAGTGTAGGACTGGCTGGGTAATACTTACACAAGGAAAGGCAAAAGGGCTGCTGCAGGTGTCAGAGACATGCACCCGGAGGGAGATAGGTTCCAAGGAGCCAACCCTATTTGCCTCCACTCCTGCAGGATGGGGAGTGAATGCTGGAGACCCTCAAGTCACTGGCGTGTTCCAGGCAGCACACCTCCATGGATCACTGCCCACTCCAACCCTCTACTGCTTAATCTCTTTCTCTCTCACTCCAACCAATCCAAGTGTCTGGGGCCATGACCTCACACACCTTCTCACTAGTTCTTTCTCTCTCTCAACTCTCTCTCAACCCTCAATCCCAGCCACAACACTCTGTCAATCCACTGACACACTGAACACACCCGAGACACACACCAAACTCCACCCACACCCCCCCCTTTATCTGAGGTGTGCACACGGCTCTTACCCATGCTCTGCACACATCTCAATATCTGCACCCAACACACTTCCGAGATGCCTTACATCATCCTTAACAGGGTACAGTTATCTGGAGTTCGCATGGTGACCTACTTAACACTGGACCAGACGACATGGCCTCACTGACACAGACACAGACCCGAATTTTTGCTGCTGGATGATAAGTCTGTCATCTCCTGATGAGATGGTCTTAAGTAAGGACAGCTGTGCAAGTTGGATTGGGGACAGAGGAACTGTTTAGCCCTTTGGAAAAGGTAGGGTCTTTTTACTCTGTGGCTTTTGCCCCAATAAATGTTTTTGTTAAAGAGGAACTGTCTATTTTGCTGCTTGAAATTTGAGGTTGCACTAGTTCTTCCCAACAAGAATATAGTCCCTCTCTCAGGAGATGAACTGGAACCTAGCAACTTGTGTCAGGGTGACAGATAACCAGAGTGGGAAGGAGCCCGAGCTCCTCCCCTGCTTTAGAAGCCAAACTTGAGCTGGCTTCAGGGGATACTCTCGGAGACCAGGCAATACCACAGTAGTCCAAAGCAAGCAGTCCCTGGGCTGACTTTGTCACAATAATAAATATTTGCATTGACTTATAAAGAACCACAGGTAAATTATATTTATACTTATGTCCAGAGGTCAAGTGGGATCTAAGTCTCTCATTTCATCAGGTCATACAAATAGTTCACTAAGGATCCAGGGATCCAGAGAATTACTTGCCAAAGTGATTTTCTGTCTGTCAAAAGTGTCACCAGTATCCTTTCATTTCTCTTAAATCAACTATTAATGGGAATATTTTGAGGTCCTCTTGGCTTATGCTCACAATGATTACATTTTATATGATAGGGAGAGGATAACTTTGAAGGTTCTCTTAGCAATAGGAATTCATAACTTATTTTTGTCTTCCTCTTTGATGGACAAATTCCTGTACAAAGAAATATGTACGACACTTAAATAACCAACACATTTCTCAGATAATAAGCAGTGTAGCATATATACTATGAAAATGGGTCTAAATGGGTCTATATTAATCAAGTTGTTTTTTTTTAAAGACAACTGAATGATTTAAAGTGGCGAGTTATATTGTTTTTACTAAAAAACATATCTAGGGTG
Organism: Alligator mississippiensis; assembly: GCF_030867095.1. Taxonomy (NCBI): domain Eukaryota; kingdom Metazoa; phylum Chordata; order Crocodylia; family Alligatoridae; genus Alligator; species Alligator mississippiensis. The sequence goes on from NC_081826.1 coordinate 51,887,885, forward strand.
CTGAATCCGCTAACTGGCAAATTGCCATTCTTTCATGCCCTACCTTTCAGTTCAATAATGGCTTGGTTCTGAGTTAATGTCAATATTAAGGTCTTAGTTTTATTACAAAATAAAATATTAAACTTGGACACATTAAATGTAGTGCACCAAAACTATACCAAGAAAGCATGAACAATAAACAAATTTTCTGAACTAAATAATCAAATTCATTTTAGGACAGAAAATGATGAGGAATTAAGTGCTCCCATATGGCTTTTATATAAAATGGGCTATATAGTTTTTTTTTTTATATAAAATGAAACAATTATTTTAGATGAACTATGAAATTTAGATTTTTTTAACACTAAAATAGTATAGTTACCTGCCTATGTTCCAAAAGCCTTATCCAGCTGGCATATTTTTCAGTAACTGCAATAGCTTTGCAGCACACCTGAGTTGCAGATACAACTTCTTTCCCCATCTGCTCCTTGTCTATTTCATTGTCCTCATTCTAATTCAACACAGAATCTGGTCTTGTTTCCTTTGATGCTCTTCTTGGCTATGTGTTTATTCTGTTCTCTAAGACCAAAATGGCTACTTTTGTTACTCCACTTTAAACATAATGAGGGAAAAAAGAGTCAATAATTATGGTGAGCTGAAAACACACTTCTTATTAAGAATATGGCCTGTCATTAAAAAAACCCACAAAGTACTAATGTACTAAATACATTTTTGGAGAATGATCCACAAATATTCTGTAAAAAATAAACAAACAAAAAAACACAACAAAACCTTAAGTCACATTTATTTAACCTTACAGTTCTCCAGAACCTACATTAAGAAAGCATTTAACATCAATTAATTACTGATTTATAAGCATGCCATGGTTTCTACATATATGCAGTGTCAGAAGTAATAAGTGAAGAGCCACCAAAAGCACATATTCCTGCATCTGCAATCAGTATTTTTTGTTCCTTGGTGCCAGATTCTGGAAATTTATAAGGAAAATTTCAGTAAAGTAGATCATGTACATTAATCAAATTTACAGAAATGTAAATAGCTACAAATATTTCCTCAGATAATAGTGTGAGACCATTTCTATTGTTTTATATGTTGAAAGCTGTGGAGAATATATTTGAGGGCCTCCAACATAAGAAAAGCAGGTAAATGAAGACGAGTAAAACAAAAATTATGCTACTGAGATTAATTTAGAAATTTACTGTGTGAAAAACTGATCCTGAGCTGTGTATCAAAAAGAAAAATGGTTTCCTCTTGGGCTGTTCTGAGACAAGAAGGTTAGTGGATAAGAAAATTGATAGAGCTCTTTAGGCTTTTATATGAATACTTTTCCTTAACCTCCACAGGGGCTTCTTCCTTCACTGACTCCCCAAGGTCTGAGGAAGAGCATTGTATTTTAGGGTGTCTGTATTATGGTTACAGATACTAAGAAACCTTAAAGATAGCCATGTATAAAAACTTGAGCAGAGTACCCGTAGTCCAGAATTCAGGACAGATACTCAGGGCACTTTGGATTTATTACTGGTAGCTGTTGCTACTCAGGTCTTTTCCCCATTTTTCCTGAAAGTCTGAGATGACCAGTGATCTTGGTGTATAATAATAGTAGATTAGTCTGTCCCTTCCCCCCTTTTGCTATAGCTCACCTTTCCCTGCACCTTCAGACAATTGTCAATATTTAAATGTCTTTTCCTATATTTTTAGGAAATAAACAGTTTTCCCTATATGTTTGCTCTGCATTGCAATTGTCTACCTGGTTATCATAAAAGGCATATAGAGTATCTAGCTTTAGAGCCATCTAGCTATGAAGATATCAAACTATATTAATATTTCTTGAAATGATGACCAAAACCATGCATAGGATGGAAATTTCACTTGTGAATGATTTCTAGATTTCAAAACCTCACTTAACTCCAATATTTCCAACTTTGCCAGAAGGCGTAATCATTTTTTATACTACAAATAATTTTGGTTTGATGCTTTACTTTGACAAAACTTAAAATCAAAAGGTAATTCTAGTATAGTGTAATGCTATATTTTTAAAGTAAAAATAACAAGTCATTTATAAATGAAAAAATAAAATATTTCAATGAAATTGAAAGTGGGATGTTTCAACAATTTTTCCCCTGGTTTCTCCCACTATGAAAATCCAGAAAAAATGTCCTAATTTTGTGAAAGTTTTAATTTCCAACGGGGCTGCATATTCTGCTGGCATATAGATCTGACCAGCTCTGCTGATAATAGACCTATTAAACTACTATTTTACTAAAGCCCATACCAGTGCAACATTAATTCACTAGAGAAGAAAGGCCCAATTTACAAAGATTTAGCAATTCTTTCATTGTGCTAAATGGAGTGCATCATTAGTAGCAATGAACCCTAAGGAAATTCAAAGCTGGATCAAGATTGACTAATGAGGAAATGAGAAGAATATGGCTTCCATCCTGAATAATTAATCAATGAAAGCCTCATGCCAAAGTTTCAAGCCATATGGGAACTCTACTATATGTACAGAGGCTAGTTTAAATACAGAGATAGCTTTTCCAGTGTTCCTTTTTAGTTAATTACACGTTATTGTTAATTGTTCAAACAGTTACCTACTTCTTCCACTATAGTCTTCCCCCTCATATAGTTCAGCATTTAAGATTTTTTTATGGCACTATTTTCTGCATTTCCTATACTCAGACCCAAAAATAATACATGCGTTATGATCACTTAGGTTGACGCCTGCTATTTTCCATGGGTAATACCAGAGTGGTTCTTCAGGTCCCAGTCTTACCACAATGCAGCATGCAAACTTCTGCACCTGCATAAAGCCCATTATAGATTTGAAAGTTAGGCTGATAAAGGTTCTTCCCTCTTTGAGGCAATTATTATGTTGTCTTAACTTCACTTAGAAAGGCTTTGGGAAGATGGTAATAGCTCAAGATGCCCCTTTATTTTCTTTTGGTGGCTTAGTTTTTCAGTGCTTTTCCTGAGTGCTTTCAGACTATTTCTTAATTAACATCCACTCTATCTCCAATTTGGACATCAAATCTTCCTTCTCTGTACTAACTGTAAAGTTATATATTACTTCAATGATCCACAACCCAAAGTTGGTTATTTAATGGTAAAATATGATTTACATAATAGACAGTAGGGTGAATTGCAGGGAAGAGTAGGCATAAGCATGGAAAGATCTAAGATTTTGAAAAGTGAGGTGAGGATGGTGTGGCACATCATCATATATAACACAACACACATTTTTGCTGCAGTTAAAGAGAAACTAGATGCTTTATTAATAAGGTAGGGGGAAGATTCTTTAGTTTAAAATCAAAGCAAAAACAAATATAACTATTAGAATGTGCACTTTTTTGCTAAGTTTATATATAAAGTTTTAAAAAACACAACTAGGCAAAAAGAAGTCAAAAGATAACACCAAGAGGAAGAAATAGATTCGGGGCTCCTGAGGCAGCTCTTGGAGACCATAAAAGCTAAAGAAGTGGTAGTCATGGGGGGCCTAAACTACCCAGACATCTGCTGGGAGACGCAGATGGCAAAGTCCCACCGTTCACACAGGTTTCTAACCTGTGTACAAGAACTCCACCTGACACAGGAGGTACATAGTCCCACTAGGGGGATGCCATACTGGATCTGGTATTGGCAATGTGGGATGACATGGTAGGGGACCTACAGATCGATAGCCATCTGGGGGACAGTGATCACCTGATAATAGAATTCTTTATAAAATGTTGAGTGAGTAAGGTAACTAGTAGGGTGAAAGTGCTAGACTTTAGGAAAGCTGATTTCAATGAACTCAGACGATTAGTCAAAGACACACTGCAGAGTAGGAGGTTTGAAGTGACGGGAGCCCAAGAAGGGTGGCTGTGCCTTAAAGAAATGATCCTTCAGGCACAAAGCAAGACGATCCCGATGCGAGGGAAAAGAGGGAAAGGGACCAGGAGGCTTCCTTGGATGACCAGAGAAATCCAGGGCAGCCTAAGGGCCAAAAGGGGAGCACATAAAAAGTGGAAACAGGGAGAAATCACCAAAGACGAATATACCTCCTCTGCTCGCGCTTGTAGGGAGGCAGTTAGACAGGCCAAAGTTACCATGGAGCTGAGGGTGCCATCCCAAGTAAAGGACAACAAGAAATTGTTTTTTAGATATATAGGGAGTAAAAGGAAGGCCCAGGGAGGAATAGGACCCCTGCTAAATGGGCAGAAACAATTGGTGATGGACAGGGGGGACAAGGCTGAACTCCTCAATGAGTTCTTTGCCTCAGTGTTCCTAAGTGAAGGGCATGACAAATCTCACACTGGGGTTGTACAGAGGCAGCAGCAAGGCGCCAGACTTCCATACATAGACTCTGAGATGGTGCAGTCACTTGGAAGAACTGGATGCCTTTAAGTCGGCAGGCCTGGATGAGCTCCATCCGAGGGTGCTGAAGGCACTGGCCGACATCATAGGAGAGGCACTGGCGGGAATATTTGAATGCACGTGGCGCACGGGCAAAGTCCCGGAGGACTGGAAAAGGGCCAATTTGGTCCCCATTTTCAAGAAGGGGAGGAAGGAGGACCCGGGCAACTATAGGCGAGTCAGTCTCACCTCCATCCTCGGCAAAATCTTTGAAAAAATTATCAAGGCTCACATTTGCGAGAGCCCAGCAGGACAAATTATGCTGAGGGGAAACCAGCACAGGTTCGTAGCAGGCAGATCGTGCCTGACTAATCTGGTCTCTTTTTATGACCAGGTTACAAAATGCCTGGACACAGGAGGAGGGGTGGAAGTTGTGTACTTAGACTTCAGGAAGGCCTTCGATATGGTATTCCACCCCATACTGGTGAACAAGTTAAGAGGCTGTGACTTGGATGACTACACAGTCCGGTGGGTGGCGAATTGGCTGAAGGGTCGCACCCAGAGAGTCGTGGTGGATGGCTCGGTTTTGACCTGGAAGGGTGTGGGCAGTGGGGTCCCGCAGGGCTCGGTCCTTGGACCGATACTCTTTAATGTCTTCATCAGTGACTTGGACGAGGCAGTGAAATGTACTCTGTCCAAGTTTGCAGATGACACAAAGCTATGGGGAGAAGTGGACACGCCGGAGGGCAGGGAACAGCTGCAAGCAGACCTGGACAGGTTGCACAAGTGGGCAGAAAACAACAGAATGCAATTCAACAAGGAGAAATGCAAAGTGCTGCACTTAGGGAGGAAAAATGTCCGGCACTCCTACAGCCTAGGAAATGACCTGCTGGGTGGCACGGAAGTGGAAAGGGATCTTGGAGTCCTAGTGGACTCCAAGATGAACATGAGTCGGCAGCGTGACGAAGCCATCAGAAAAGCCAATGACACTTTATCATTCATCAGCAGATGCAGGACGAATAGATCCAAGCAGGTGATACTTCCCCTCTATCGGGCGCTGGTCACCGCAGTTGGAGTACTGCGTGCAATTCTGGGCACTGCACCTCAAGAGGGATGTGGATAACCTGGAGAGGGTCCAGAGAAGGGCCACTAGTATGGTTAAGGGCTTGCAGACCAAGCCCTATGAAGAGAGACTAGAGAACCTGTACCTTTTCAGCCTCCGCAAGAGAAGGTTGAGAGGCGACCTTGTGGCTGCCTATAAGTTCATCACAGGGGCACAGAAGGGAATTGGTGGCAATTTATTCACCAAGGTGCCCCCAGGGGTTACAAGAAATAATAGCCACAAGCTAGCAGAGAGCAGATTTAGATTAGGCATTAGGAAGAACTTCTTCACAGTTAGAGTGGCCAAGGTCTGGAACGGGCTCCCAAAGGGAGGTGGTGCTCTCCCCTACCCTGGGGGTCTTCAAGAGGAGGTTAGATAGGCATCTAGCTGGGGTCATCTAGACCCAGCACTCTTTCCTTCTTATGCAGGGGGTTGGACTCGATGATCTATTGAGGTCCCTTCTGACCCTAACATCTATGAATCTATGATATTATGTCATTAGTCCTGTAGTTATCACAATTAAATGCATACTTTTTATTCAGGTTCATAAACCAATACTAGCCTTAAGTGGCTTGCCAGTGCCTCCAATACTTCAGTGTCAGTCGTTTCTACACCTGAGTTAATATTACCGTTACGGTTTTAAGTAGAGTTTGGGTGGAACAGGAATTAAAGAGGGGTGCAGCTGTACCCCCTCTGTATCTGCTGGAGTGTAAGGATCTCAGAAAAATCACACTCAGCATTTGATCCAGTCCCATTTTTTATGATTCTGTACTTTTTTCTTTGTGAGTATTCGTACAACTGGTGCTTTGGTCCCACAGATTTTTGGACATGTTTTTTTTATGGGCATAGAAATATATTTGTAGCAGTACTCAACTAGCCACTCCGTTCTCTAAAGACAGAGACAACACCCGGATCCTGCAAAGTATTAAACATGATCTTAAAATAGCACTTTTCACAATGCATGAATATAACCACATGCCAAAGTCTTGACAGCCTCAGTACTTTGGAAGGCAAGGGAATGATCAGATCAGTGACTCTCAAACAAAATAAATAAATACAAAACAAGAAAAAGCAACAGTAAGAAGATGGACAAACTGTAAAAAAAAAACCCTCCTACCTCAAGATTCAAAGCATGTATACCTTCCTCCAAACACGGAACCTGCTTGCACTGTGGGCAGACACTGAAGAAGAAGATCAGCCTCTGAGGAAAGTTGTCGGATGAATTCTGCTCAACACAGAACACAGGATCCTGCACAAGGAATATCATAGTCTTCCAAACCTGTTCAACATGGTCACTGCTGTGCCACCACCATTGTCAAAAGATGACAGTTACCATATTTGTAAGGTAAATTTGAGAGCTGTAGAATGTAGGATAGAGAATTCAAACATGACCAAAATGTCTGATACTTCCAGAGAATACAAAATGTACTTTCATTTTTCAAGAAAACATGTATACCCTATCAGCAATTCATCTTTGAACACTTAAGAAATTGTCTCTGTGTCATCCATTGTATGTGTGGGATCACTCATACACATTACACATGTGATTGGACTTCTCAGGGCAGATATATAGCAGTTCTGCAGTGCAACAGCCTCAGATCTTAAAATCCTAAGATGGTGAGTGAAATGATCTAAATATTTACCATTTGGGGTATATACATTGAACCAAAAACATGTAGATTCTTAGATGTTTGGATTGTATGATTATTTTTCATTCAATAGAATATTTTTGAAGTTCCAGTATGATATTTCCAATTTTCATCATAATAGTTACCTGGATGAATATAGATTCTTGCTGTGAAGATGGATGCATTTGACCAAAATGTGGTATAAACTTCATCCCATACTCAACCTCACACATTGTAGAATATTTTTCTACCAGTTAAGACCCCATTTATGAGAAAAAGAGTCATGACATAAAGTGAAGACTTGAAATAATGGTAAAAAAATGCTATAATTTATGTTCATTATAACTGGATGAAGACTGGACACATTTTCAGTATCATCTCCCTTTTCATTGTGACTGTGGATTTTAAAGAATAAGCAATCAAAATGTGAACTAATACACTGTAAAAATAGCTGCAATTTATTCCATGGGGCAGTGCATGCTGCCAGTATGGTTATGATTTCTTTTCATATTTCAATAAGTGACTTCATACTGCTAATGAACTTTGTACTCATTTTTCCATACAGAAGCCACTAACATGATGGTTAAACATGAGTCATCAACTTCCTTTGCGATTATCTCTGAATAGAAATTTTGCATTATATTTGTGATTCATTTCCCTATTACTTTACCATCTTGCATCATACCCTGCATATCAATTACAAGGTTGCCCATGAGAAAGTGGAATAAAAGCAAACAAAAAGACATTTTCAGTAAACATTTCTGAAAACATCAATGCCAAAAATTTGCATATTCATAATTATTTTAAAGTTCAACTGTATTTATAAGCCTACATTGCCATTGAAGATTTGTTTAATTTCATTAAATAAATGTTTGAATTAGTAAACCAAGATTGAGAGAGGTAGTTAGCTACATTACTCTGAAATCAGGCAGAAGACAAGGTAAAGAGGCGGTAGTCATTGGGGACCTAAACTACCCGGACATCTGCTGGGAGTCACAGACAGCAAAGTCCCACCGCTCACGCAGGTTTCTAACCTGTGTACAGGATGTCAACCTGAATCAGGAGGTACACGGTCCCACTAGGGGCAATGCCATGCTGGATCTGGTATTGGCAACGGGAGATGACATGGTAGCGGACCTCCAGATCGGTAGCCATCTGGGGAAAAGTGATCACCTAATAATAGAATTCACCATAAGACGGCGAGTTGGTAAGGCAACTAGTAGGGTGAAAGTGCTAGACTTTAGTAAAGGTGATTTCAATGAACTCAGGCGATTAGTCAAGGACGCACTGCAGAGTAGGAGATTTGAAGAGATGGAAGCCCAAGAAGGGTGGCTGTGCCTTAAGGAAACGATCCTTCGGGCACAAAGCAAGATGATCCCCGAGAGAGGCAAAAGAGGGAAAGGGGCCAGGAGGCTTCCCTGGCTGACCAGAGAAATCCAGAGCAGCCTAAGGGGCAAAAGGGGAGCACATAAGAAGTGGAAACAGGGAGAGATCACCAAAGACGAATATAAATCCTCTGCTCGTGCTTGTCGGGAGGCAGTTAGATGGGCCAAAGCTACCATGGAGCTGAGGATGGCAACCCAAGTAAAAGACAACAAGAAATTGTTTTTTAGATATATAGGGAGTAAAAGGAAGGCCAAGGGAGGAATAGGACCCCTGCTAAATGGGCAGAAACAATTGGTGACAGACAGGGGGGACAAGGCTGAACTCCTCAATGAGTTCTTTGCCTCAGTGTTCCTAAGTGAGGGGCACGACAAGTCTCTCACTGGGGGTGTAGAGAGGCAGCAGCAAGGCGCCAGACTTCCATGCATAGACCCTGAAATGGTGCAGAGTCATTTGGAAGAACTGGATGCCTTTAAGTTGGCAGGCCTGGATGAGCTCCATCCGAGGGTGCTGAAGGCACTGGCCGACATCATTGCAGAGCCACTGGCGGGAATATTTGAAAGCTCGTGGCGCACGGGCCAAGTCCCGGAGGACTGGAAAAGGGCCAACGTGGTCCCCATTTTCAAAAAGGGGAGGAAGGAGGACCCGGGCAACTATAGACCTGTCAGTCTCACCTCCATCCTTGGCAAAGTCTTTGAAAAAATTATCAAGGCTCACATTTGTGAGAGCCCGGTAGGACAAATTATGCTGAGGGGAAATCAGCATGGGTTCGTGGCAGGCAGATCATGCCCGGCCAATCTAGTTTCTTTTTGTGACCAGGTTCTGAAACGCCTGGACACAGGAGGAGGGGTGGATGTCGCATATTTAGACTTCAGGAAGGCCTTCGATACGGTATTCCACCCCATACTGGTGAACAAGTTAAGAGACTGTGGCTTGGATGACTACACAGTCTGGTGGGTGGCGAATTGGCTGGAGGGTCGCTCCCAGAGAGTCATGGTGGATGGGTCGGTTTTGACCTGGAAGGGTGTGGGCAGTGGGGTCCCGCAGGGCTCGGTCCTTGGACCAATACTCTTTAATGTCTTCATCAGTGACTTGGACGAGGGAGTGAAATGTACTCTGTCCAAGTTTGCAGATGACACAAAGCTATGGGGAGATGTGGACACGCCGGAGGGCAGGGAACAGCTGCAAACAGATCTGGATAGGTTGGACAAGTGGGCAGAAAACAACAGAATGCAGTTCAACAAGGAGAAATGCAAAGTGCTGCACCTAGGGAGGAAAAATGTCCAGCACACCTACAGCCTAGGGAATGACCTGCTGGGTAGCACGGAAGTGGAAAGGGATCTTGGAGTCCTAGTGGACTCCAAGATGAACATGAGTCGGCAGTGTGACGAAGCCATCAAAAAAGCCAATGGCACTTTATCGTGCATCAGCAGATGCATGACGAATAGGTCCAAGGAGATGATACTTCCCCTCTATCGGGTGCTGGTCAGAGCGCAGTTGGAGTACTGTGTGCAATTCTGGGCGCCACACTTCAAGAAGGATGCGGATAACCTGGAGAGGGTCCAGAGAAGGGCCACTCGTATGGTTAAGGGCCTGCAGACCAAACCGTACGAGGAGAGACTAGAGAAACTGGATCTTTTCAGCCTCCACAAGAGAAGGTTGAGAGGCGACCTTGTGGCTGCCTATAAGTTCATCACGGGGGCACAGAAGGGAATTGGTGAGTATTTATTCACCAAGGTGCCCCCAGGGGTTACAAGAAATAATGGCCACAAGCTAGCAGAGAGCAGATTTATATTGGACATTAGGAAGAAATTCTTCACAGTTCGAGTGGCCAGGGTCTGGAACGGGCTCCCAAGGGAGGTGGTGCTCTCCCTTACCCTGGGGGTCTTCAAGAGGAGGTTAGATGAGCATCTAGCTGGGGTCATCTAGACCCAGCACTCTTTCCTGCTTATGCAGGAGGTCGGACTCAATGATCTATTGAGGTCCCTTCTGACCCTAACATCTATGAATCTATGAATCTATGAATCATTTGTAGATCAACCTAACTAGGGCCAGAAACGGTAATCCTAAAAGAAGTTAGTTCATCTCAGTAGATTGGAAATGGGTAACCCAATCTAGCTAAAATTTGTATATGGTCAGAGAGAAGCCCCAGGGCTGGGAAGCCACAGCCTCTTACCCTAGCCCTGGGCCTGTGCTTTTCCTACACCCTTTATCCCAAATTACTTTTAACCCCCCAAACGACCTGGTCCCAAATGGATAACACCTGCCATTGTGAGTCCACCATTCCCCCCCCACCACCTCTTCAGACTCAGCAATACATCTCAATCCTGAAAAAAATCTTCCTAGATTGCCAAGACATGTTACTCCCCCACACCCCCTCTAGCCCCTCCTCTAATCCCGCTGCTCCCCACACCCCAACTTATTTTTACCAGGTTCCCAGTGGGGTACCCATCAACAGAGAATGTCTGCACACATTGATCCTAGTTTATAATCACATGGCTTAAAGCAGGCCACGTGTTCACAGATAGGATGCAACAAATAGATTCATAGATTCATAGATTCACAGATGTTAGGGTTGGAAGGGACCTCAATAGATCATCGAGTCCGACCCCCTGCATAGGCAGGAAAGAGTGCTGGGTCTAGATGACCCCAGCTAGATGCTTATATAACCTGCTTTTGAAGACCCCCAGGGTAGGGGAGAGCACCACCTCCCTTGGGAGCCCGTTCTAGACCTTGACCACTCTAACTGTGAAGAATTTCTTCCTAATGTCCAATTTAAATCTGCTCTCTGCTAGCTTGTGGCTATTATTTCTTGTAACCCCCAGGAGTGCCTTGGTGAATAAAAACTCACCAATTCCCTTCTGTTCCCCCGTGATGAACTTATAGGCAGCCACAAGGTCGCCTCTCAACCTTGTGTTGCGAAGGCTGAAAAGGTCCAGTTTCTCTAGTCTCTCCTCGTAGGGCTTGGTTTGCAGGCCCTTAACCATACGATGTACATGTATATAAATGTATATATGCACTCTCTAAGACTGACTGAACCAGGGATGCATGAACTTGTATTGAACTAAGATTGAATTCTCTTCTTTCATTTTTATAAGTTTCTGTTTCTGACTCAAAAAAAGTCATCATAGATACCTTCAAGTGACACATATTCAAAAACATAGTTATTTCAATGTTCCTTCAGTTGATAGCAGGCATAATACACTGGAACCAAGTATTTGTTTAGTCTATTGACTGAGGTTGTCTGACTGGAAAGGGAAACTTGCTGAGAGTTAAAAGGTGAATGGTACACCAAGCCATGTTTTAATGTGCTACTCAACTTTATGTTCTTCCGCATCATAGGCAGAAACTATCAGGAATTTTCTGGATGTGATAAACCTATTCAGCATCTATAAGAAACAGATCATTTGTTTTAACAGTAAAGTCCTTATAATGAATTGAAGGTAATTCACATGACACACATATGTAATGGTCATAGCCATTCTCATCTATAGGCCTTGTTGCACATTACACTTAGCATGTGATAATTTTAGTTAGTGTTAAACTTAGCACATGCTTTCAGCAGTTACATGTAAAGATTAATACTCCCTGTAATATGCACCACTCTGACCTGTCCTTAGAGGGCTGTTGAGCAGGGGAGGGTCTCTCTGCCAGACAGTGCCATAGAAAGGGGGCAGGGATGAGCGGCGTGACAGCCCCAGGCACCGAAGTGAAAGGGCTCTAACAGGCGCTGCCCACCTGAGGCAGGGTGCAGGATGGAGCTGTGAGTGGCTTGTTTGGGTGGGGGAGGATGGGGGAAGAGCAGCTCCCACTGCTGTGTGCACTCCCAGGCAAGCATGGGGGCAGTGTGCCCCCTGCCCCCCTGGATTTGTGTGCAGGGTGAGGGTGGGCTTACCCTGGGTGCCAAACTTTGCTGCTACAGCACTGCTGCCAGCACATTTTGCTTGCCCTCAGGGACAAGGTAGATGGGCCAGACTGTGGGCAGCTGGAGGCTAGCAGGGTCGCATCAGGTCTGCCAGGCTCTGTCTGCCCCCAAAACCCCTGGATCTAGCCCACCACCCCTGCCTTCCTTTATTGAGCCAGCTTCTGTCTCCCCATCCCCCACCCCACCCCTGAGGCTCCCTCTTTGCCTCTTGGGGTTTTCCCCTCTGCCCCCCCCAGCCCTTGCAGCACACCCCTAATTCCCCCAGCTCACCAACACTGCTGGTGCTGTCCCAGGGGAGCAGGCAGGGAAGAAGAACCCACCTGCCTTATCACCACCACCACTGCCTCTTCCTGGGCCAGAGAGAAGCAGCACTGGTTGTGGACAGGTTTCTTTTCCCTGCTTGTTCAGTCAGGACAGTGCCAGGATATGCAGATGAGCCAAGAGGTGCTGGGTTGTCAGTAAGCAGAGGTCTAGTGTGCAGGGGGGTGGGCCTAATCCAGAGAGGCAAAGGGGTGGGTTGCATGGTGGGCCCAACCCAAGGGTGCAGGGGGGATGATCAGTGTGGACCCAATCTAGGATTATGCAGGGGGAGGGAAGGGGTGAAGTATAGCTGACCTGATTCCAACTGGTGTGCTTGGGGTGGGTGGTGCCCCCCATCACCCAGAATGGGCTTGCTGTGCTGCCTGCCCCCCACCCCCTGCATCCCTGGATCAGGCCTGCTGCACTGCCCACCCCCAACCTCTGTACCCCCAGATTGAGCCCTCCACACTGCCTGCCCCCACCTGTACTCCTAGTTCAGTCCTGCCACACCACCTGCCCTTACCCCTCAGATTCCCTGATCAGGCCTGCCATGCTACCTGCCATGCTGTCTGTCCCTCCTGTACTGCTGTTTCAGGCCAGCTTTCCCTGCACCCCAGGATCACACCAACCTGCTAACCACACCAGATTGGGCCTGATATACTGTCCACTCTTCCTCTCTCTGCTAGCCCAAATTGAACCTGCCACACCACCCATACTCCTCCCACACTCCAAGATTGGGCCCATGCTGCCCAGCTCCATGGGCTCCTCCAAAGCATGGGGTCTGGGGCGATCACCCCAAATCACCCCTCTTCCACAAGGGACAGCCATGACCCCAAGGTACAGTGAGGAAAGAGGGCAGTCCTGAGGGCCAAGGCAACAGGTCCAGAGGGGGATTCCCAAGGGGCAGGGGGGAGTCCTTGGAGCCAAAAAGAGACCAGAATGGGAAGGGAGGAAGGATTCTTGCCTTTAGGTGTTGTCACTGTGGGGGAAGATAGAGAAGCACTGTCCAGCATCCAAGAAGTGCCTCCTGGGATGCTGAAGGACTATTCCCATCTGGTTCTAGGCCTGTGGAGCAGTCACATTCGGCTGCAACACAAGCTAACTAAAACCGTGATGGAAGAGGATTATCTCTAAACTGCTCAAAGGGCCTTTAGCAACCATTCCCCTGCCCTAAAGCATGCACTCCTTGTTTAAGGGTCATTAATACATATTTAAGTTAATATGTAACAAAAGCCTATGAATAATAAACACATTGTCAATGACTGTAGCACTGTCTTCTGTTACTTTTCAACTCTGTATGGACCTCACTGGAGGTTTTTCCACTGGCTTAAAATATATATTTTTTTTTCTTTCTACATCACCAATTTTGTAAAAACTAATGTGAGAAGCAAGAAGAGAAAAAAGTTCTAGTTATTTCTGCATCTTGCCATGAACAAGCTTATCACAGTCTGTATTAAGAAAGTGAAATGCCTGCATGTCAGTCTGAGATTTTTCTCCTCTATCAAACAAAAATGCATCCTTTGCTCCTTGGGGAATACTTCTGTTTGCTGTTATGCTTCCAGATCAACACATCATTGTAGGTCAGGTTTGCTGTCAGTTGAAAATACAATACAGAAACACCCTCAGGACCTATTCCCTTATGAAACTGACTTAAATGATCCAGTGTCTTACCGTCAACATTGTGTAAGTGTCCTTCCTTGTTCGCATTTTCCAATGTCAAGAGAGTATCCCAAGGGTGATTTCAAAGCTAGTTCTCCCCAATTCTCCTTTTTTCTTGATGAAGTGTACAGTAACTTAAAAGAAAAACCAATCTTACAGTGTAATTTTTTTCTTTATTTAGAGGTATTATAAGCATTTTATATGTCTGTTTAATGGTTTGTATTTATGTGTATGGAAAATTAAACTATTATTAACATGAGAAGCCTAATTTAAAAAAATACACATCTGTATATTTAAGTATTGCTCTGGCTTCAGCTATTTAAAAAGCTGAAATTCTCACTCTTTAATTAAAGCATGGAGAGTGGTTGTAACTGAAAGCTTAGTGTTAATATCTTGCAATAAACTAACATTCCCTATTCCCATGAGGAAATTTTGCAATGAATGGAAGAACTTTCAATGTTTTACATCAAAGATGGCCAACCTGTGGTACGAGCGTCACAAGTGGCACAGGCAGCCTCTGTGTGTGGCATGCACCAGTTCAGGGAAAGGACAGGCAGCAAAGCTGCAGATAAGGCAGGAAGAAGACAGCAGAGCATCATATTAGTCAGGGAGCACAGGACAGGAAGGAGAGGAAATTGGGCAAGGAGCACAGAATAAAGAACAAAAAGCAGAGCATCAGCCTGGGGAGAGGAAGGGGATCATAGTAGCACTTGATGAAGCTGAATGACTAATTTGTGACATGCCTACCGCAAAGCTTGATCCCCACTGCTTTAAATGACTATGTGTGTATTTATGCATTTGTTTCCTTTTAAGATGGATTTCAAGATGCTTAAAATTAAGTTTGTTCAAAAATGTTTTCAGGGTTGGAGCCAGTAGCAGCAGAATCCCCTAACCCCTGCTATTTAGAGAATAGGAGAGCATTAGAGAGCTGTGATGTGGTATAGGGCTGTGTATAGACAAAATGAGTGGTGCATGTGCACAACACTTTAAAGTGTGCTAAATGATTTTGCACTGTTTTAATGGTGTCAGTGTTTGCACACCTCGGCGGCCTATTACACATTAATTCCAGCTGCTATAGGAAATTTGGCGGCATAATGTGCCTTAAATGACATGGGGTGCAGCAAAAAAACCTCTTCCGAGGAGTGTTTGTTTTCTCCTCTACAGTTCCAGAGTGAAGCACTGGGCTCCGTGCAGCTCAGGGGCTCTGCAAGAAGCCCTGCAGGCAGCCTGGCAGCAGCCCAGGAAGACAGGCTATGCCCAAGAATAGTAGTGAGCCTGATTTTTCCCCTCTGCCCCGGGAAGCACCAGCTCCCCCCACCCCTCCCCCACCTCGCAGCCCAGAGACCGTTCTGCCGCCAGCAGCTCACCCTCGCCTCCCTGCTGCTGGAGAGGCAGGTAAGTGCAGGGTGTGTGCACAACACAGGGGTTTAAAGGACCCTAAATTGAAGCGGTGTTCTTTTAAAACCCACCGCTTCAATTTAGGGCCCCTGTTTCATGTACACAAGCCCTAGGAAACTGAGCAAGGACCACCTGCAAAGAAGAAAGCAGCACAGGGGAAGAGTAAGAGAGGAGCTACAGATAACTATGAGGCAAGATGCCATGCAATAAGTTACAAGAGCAGGTCTGCAAGTAGACAGGTAGCTGAGGAACAAATGGAGGTAGGGCCCAATATAGTGAGTTCTAGGGGGATCAGAGCCCCACAGAGAGTGAAACTGTCTCCAGAAAGCTCACATTGGCCTCTGAAGGCAGCCTCCCCAATTTCACCATCAAAGCATGGCAAGCAGGACATCAGGGTGATATTCTGAGAGGCCAGAGGTAAGAAGACAGGACAAGTACTCCCCAACTCTAGGCCCCAGTGTCAACTGTAGTGGGTTGAAAATTGGATATCAAATTAGTCATTCATATTTTAGGATAGAGGTCACAACAATCTTGCCTCACATTTTGAGACCTATATTTTCAAACCAAATGTCTAAAGAGGAAAGCCTGATAGTGGTGTGAGATTGCCATGCGTGTCCAGAGACAATTAGATGTAACCTACTCAATTTACAAATTGAGATGTCAATGTAAGGGGAAAAGAAGTCTGGATTACAGCTGTGCCTCATGGTGAAAGGCAGAGCAGTACACTGGTTTAGAAAAGAAGTCAAATGTTACCCTTGTCAAACATGTCTTTATTTTGTAAAATTGACCTTAAAATAATTGTCTCCATTCTTTTTACCTGAAAAATATTACCGATAGGAAGCTAGTTTCTCACCTGAGACAAAGTAATTATAATATTATTTATTGCTACTATTTTAGGGAACTAGACACATGGCAAGTGCTTTCTGGACAACTGTGAACTCAAGGGCCTGATCCTGCAAAATGCTCCAGAACCAGAGCTGAGCTTACAGCCTAAATCTTGGACATTGGTGGAAGAGGAAGTCATACTGACAATCAGGGGTGACTGGTGCTTCCTGAGTCTGGGGGAGCATAATTTGTGGACAGCCCCAGGGGTGGGTCAAAAGCCCCATATCCATTCCTATACTTTTGTGCTACAGCTTAGTGTCCCCTCCACCACCAACATGCCACCAGCCCACATGGCAAAAAAACTGCCCCATCCTCAGCAGTGCCGAGTTGGGGGCCAATCTTGGGGGGGGGGGCATGTGCCCCCCTGTGCCCCCCCCCCCCCAGTCTCCTGTGCTGGCAGTCCCTGCCTGTGACAAGGGCACCTTCCAGGCCTGGTACTGTTATGGCCTCACCCTCATCTTTGAGCAAAACGTGCTCACCTGCCACACCTTGTCGATAAATGATTAGGATGTCAGATAGGCAGAAGGCTGCCCTTTGTGCACACAAATGACCATGGGCAATCAGTACATGCTCCTACCATCCCTACACATGTCCCATGCCTCACTGGTGTTACAGTGTGCAACGATACTCCAGGTCAAGGCTGTGCCAAATTAGGCACACAGTTGGATCTTTATCATACTGCCTCCGTTGGGGCCACACCCTCCACCCCACCAGGGTCTCTTGCACTCTACCAGTTCTCACCCAGTCTCTTGCATACAGCCTATCCAGACCACACTTATTCCGCCCTACTCAAGGAGATCCTCAGTCTTTTATCTTTACTCCTCAGTCAGCTCTGGCATGTTCTTTGGGCCCTCATCTCAATGACACTGAGCAGTTGAGTTGCAGAACTCAACTATGGGACTACTTTTCCCCTGGCTCCTTACCAGACCACTACACCCCTCTCTCAGGACCCAACTCTACCTCATACACTAGGGTCCGGGGTCTTCCACCCCTTCAGACTCAGCCACTACTATCTAAGCTTAACTGGCCCCCACAACTCTGCCCTGAAACTCTCAGGGCACAGGGTCATGGGACTCAGGCATTTCTCAATAAGCTTACATGATCCCCACCCCTACCTCTACTAGTAACCCACCTAAAGGGCAGGGCAGGGGTTTAGGCACCCCAATTCACCTTACATCAGGCAGGTTCTCAGTCCTGGCATTTGGGTGGGTCTGCCCCACCACAGGCAGGCCCACTAGGCCTCCCTATCCTAGGAGGGTTCAGTTTTAGGTAATGCCCAGGACCAATGAGGCCTCCTCCATCCCCATAGCCTCACCCTTACCTCCAAGATATTCCTGGAGCAGGGGCTCTGGAAGGTGATGTTACTCCCCAAGCAGCTGAATGCAAACTGCTCTGCTTTTATAGCAGAGATCTCCAAAAGAAGAGGGCCAATGTCGTGCCTATCTTCAAGAAAGGGAGGAAAGTAGAGCTGGCAAATTACAGGCCCATCAGCCTGAACTCTATCCTGGGGAATGTCTTGGAAAAGATTATCAAGGAGCCCATCCTTAAGAAACTAGCTGAAGGCAATATCCTGAGGGATACCATGCACGGGTTTGTTGCGGGTAGGTCTTGCTTGACCAATCTCATTTCCTTCTATGAACAGGTGACATCACCTGGACAAGGAGGAAGAGATTGACATTGTATACCTTGACTTTAAAAAAGCCTTCGATCTGGTATACCATGATCAGCTCTTGGCAAAACTGGGTAACTGTGGCCTTGACGTCAACATGATCCGCTGGCTGAGGAACTGGCTCCATGGTAGGACCCAGAGGGTGGTGGTCGATGGGAGCCAATCATCTAGGTGCACTGTGACCAGTGGGGTCCCACAAGGCTCTGTCCTAGGGCCTATACTATTTAACATCTTCATCAATGATGTGGACATTGGTGTCAGAAGCGGACTGGCCCAGTTCGCTGACGACACCAAACTCTGGGGTAAAGCATCCACACCTGAGGACAGGAGGGTGATCCAGGTGGATCTGGACAGACTCATGAAATGGGCAGACAAGAACCTAATGGTGTTCAACACCGAAAAATGCAATGTTCTCCACCTTGGGAGGAAAAACCTGCAACATGCTTATAGGCTCGGCAGTGCTACGCTGGTGCACTACAGATGAAAGGGACTTGCGGGTCATGGTTGACCACAAGATGAACATGAGCCTTCAGTGTGATGCTGCGGCTAGTAAAGTGAGCAAAACGTTGGCTTGCATCCATAGATGCTTCTCAAGTAAATCCTGGGATGTCATTCTCCCGCTGTACTCGGCCTTGGTGAGGCCACAGCTGGAGTACTGCATCCAGTTGTGGGCTCCACAATTCAAAAAGGATGTGGAGAAGCTTGAGATGGTTCAGGGGAGAGCCATGTGCATGATCAGAGGTCAGGAAAACAGACCTTATGATGAGAGGCTGAGAGCCATGGGGCTATTCAGCCTGGAAAAGCATAGTCTCAGGGGTGATCTCGTGGCCACCTATAAGTTTATCGGGGGTGCTCATCAGGATCTGGGGGAACATCTGTTGACCAGAGCCCCCCAAGGGATGACATGATTGAATGGGCACAAACTCCACTGTGACCAATTCAGGGTGCACATAAGAAAGATCATCTTCACTGTCTGAGCCCCCAAGGTTTGGAATAGACTGCCACCAGAGGCGGTTCAAGCACCCACTTTGAATGCCTTCAAGACACATTTGGATGCTTATCTTGCTGGGATCCTATGATCCCTGCTGACTTCCTGCCCCTGGGGCAGGGGACTGGACTCAATGGTCCTCTGGGGTCCCTTCCAGCCCAAATGTCTATGAAATCTATGAAAATGGCCACTCTCATCAGCCACCTGGCAGCTCCCTGCTCCAGCCCTTAACGTGACAGACACCCAAAAGGGTGTTCTGTTGCACTGCCTCTACACCCTTCACTAGACTCCAGAGAGCATTTTATCTATACTTAAGACACACCAGAGTGTGTAGAATACAGACAAAAGGAGATAGGGAGAGAGAGGCTGCACTGGGGTACTAAAGGAAGCTATGTTTTTTGTGACTGTGATGATGGTTGTTGCTTTATTTATGACACACATTATTCGGCATCTAGCACAAAGCATGCCTGGAAGGCATAACAACATTTCTGAGATAAACGTTCAAACTAAAAGCTCTAATGTCATTAAAGAGTAAATGCAATTGCGGTATTCCTCCTCAGCGGACTCAGGCTAGTAAGACTAAAACAAATGCTTTGGATTTCAGCTTTTCCAGAATATGGACAAGAAAACCAAGTGTAATCATAAAATCATAGAAAAGTAGATAGGAAGTGACTTTTGCCTGAAGCAGAATCCTCCCTATCCAAACCATCCCATACACGTCCCTAAACTATTATTAGTACTATATTTCATAGATTTTGTAGACATTAGGGCTGGAAGGGACCTCAGAAGATCATCAAGTCCAGCCCCCAGCCCAAGGGGAAGGAAGTCAGCTGGGGTCATAGGTTCCCAGCAAGATAAGCATCCAAATTTCTCTTGAAGGCATTCAATGTGGGTGCTTGAACCACCTCCCATGGCAGGCTATTCCAGGCCTTGGGGGCTCAGACAGTAAATAATTTTTTCCTTATGTCCGGTCTGAAATGGTCTTGCTGGAGTTTATAACCATTCAACCACATCATCCCTTGGAGTGCTCTGGTGAACAATCGTTCCCCCAGATCCTGGTAAACACCCCTGATAAACTTATAGGTGGCCATCAGATCACCCTGAGCCTGCTCTTTTCCAGGCTGAAGAGTCCCATGGCTCTCAGCCTCTCATCATAAGGTCTGTTTTCCACACCTCTGATCATGTGTGTGGCTCTTCTCTGGCCTCTCACAAGCTTCTCCACATCCTTTTCAAATTGTGGAGCCCAAAACTGGATTCAATACTCCAGCTGCGGCCTCACCAAGGCCGAGTACAATGGGAGAATGACACCCCAGGATTTACTTGAGAAGCATCTATGGATGCAAGCCATCTTTTTGCTTGCTTTACTAGCTGCAACATCACATTGATGACTCATGTTCATCTTGTGGTTACTCATGACCCCCCAAGTCCTTTTGATCCCTAGTGCTCGTCAGCGAAGCACTGCCAAGCCTATAAGGATGCTGCAGGTTTTTCCTCCCAAGGTGGAGAACTTTGCATTTTTCAGTATCAAACACCATCAGGTTCTCATCCACCCATTTCCTGAGCCTGTCAAGGTCAGCTTGGATTGCTCTCCTGTCCTCAGGTATGGATGCTTTACCCTAGAATTTAGTATCATTGGCAAACTGGGCCAGTCCGCTTCTGACACCAATGTCCACATAATTGATGACAATGTTAAATAGTATAGGCCCTAGGACATAGCCTTGTAGGACCCCACTGGTCACAGCGCATCAAGACGATTGGCTCCCATCGACCACCACCCTTTGGGTCTGACCATGGAGCCAATTCCCCAGCCAGCAGATCGTGGTGGACCCGAGGCCATGGTTAGCCAGTTTTGCCAAGAGCTGACCATGGGATACCAGATTGAAGGGTTTTTTGAAGTCAAGATATATGACATCAATCTCTTCTCCCTTGCCCAGGTGATAGGTTACCTGGTCATAGAAGGAAATGAGATTGGACAAGCAAGTCCTACCCGCAACAAACCCATGCTGGGTATCCTTCAGTATATTGCCATCAGCTAGTCTGTTAAGGATGGGCTTCTTGATAATCTTTTCCAAGACCTTCCCCAGGATAGAGGTCAGGCTGATGGGTCTGTAGTTTGCCAGATCCACTTTCCTCCCTTTCTTGAAGATAGGTACCACATTGGCCTTCTTCCAATCTTCGGGCACTTCACCAGAGCTCCAGGAGTTCTTGAAGATCTGTGCCAGATTGTGTAGATTGTCAGGTCCGGCTGACTTGAAGGTATCCAGCCTTTCAAGGTGTTCTTTCATGAGGTCAGCATTGATGGAGGGCAGGGAATCTCCCTCACCTGGGCCTCCCTGTCCCGTAATGGGCATGGGTGTCCCATGGGACTGATGAAAGACTGATGAAAGACTGACTGATTAGGTTGTCCCCAGTTGCAAGTACCAGGTTGAGCAGTGCTTTACTTCTCGTTGGCCCAGAGACTTTTTGAGTCAGATAGAGGTCATCCACGTACGAGAGGAAGCTTTGCAACCACTCATATTTAGCCGAGTGCTCTTCCCATGAGATGTCTGGGTAGTTGAAGTTTCCCATGACAACCATGGACTGGGATTCATGTGGCCTCAGCCAATTCTCTGGCGAACTCCTGGTCAAGCTCTTGACTTTGGGTGGGAGGTCTGTAGTAGACTCCCACCATTGTGTCCCCTGTGCCGTGTTCTCCATGGATTTTAACCCAGAGGGTCTCCAGCCATCCACCCTGGTCACCAATATGGGCTTGCAGGGACTTGTATCTCTCCTTGACATAGAGAGCTACACCCATGCCCCTTTTGTCTACTCGATCTTTCCTGTACAGGGTATAGCCATCTATACCCATGGTCCAGTCATGTCAGGAGTCCCACCAGGTCTCCATTATCCCTATGACATCGTATTTCTTTGTGTTAAGCAGGAGAACAAGTTCCTTCTGCTTATTCCGCAAGTTCTTGGCATTCATGTAAAGGCAGGCAAGTGTCCCCTTGGGGGCCCTTGCCTTGCCCACAGATCCATCCAGGGCTGGGACAGGGGTGGGCTCCCTTAAGTGCCTAGACCCACTGGCTTTGCAAGAGTTGCTCAGCGGGCCATTAGTGGCTGTAATCCCCCAATCGCCCGGTGGGTTTAGTTTAAAGTCCAGTGGAGCAGGTCAGCCAGTCTGGCTGAAAAGAGACTCCTCCCCAGCAGAGAAAGGTGGAGGCCATCCCTTCCCAGCAGCTTGCTGCCTCACTCACCAAAGAGCAGACTGTGGTCATGGAAGCCAAAATCTTTCCAATGACACCAGCACCGCAGTCTTTGGTTCACTACCTGGATCCTCCTCTCCCTTCTCAGCCCATAGCCCGAGACTGGGAGGATCAAAGAAAACATCACCTGTGCCCCCAGACTCTTTAGCCCCACTCCCAAATCCCTGTAGAGCCCTATGATCTGTCTGGGAGTGCTCTGAGCCATGTCATTGGTGCCCACATGGATAAGGAGCATGGGATAGTGGTTAGTGGGCTGGATCAACCCTGTTGCACATCTGGCAGGCACAACCCCTTAACCTGCCACAGGTAAAGCAGGGAATCATCCTTATAGTAACCCATATAACATACACTACTTGTAAGCAGTCCTGAGGTGAGTATGTGTACAAGGTTCTTTTCAAAGAGGGGCCCAATTTCTGTTTTGGGGGGTTGTTTTTTGGGCTTTTTATAGCCCCCAACATAAAATTGGTTACCACCCTGGCCAAGATGACAGAGACTAGAATCAGGATTTCCAGAGCTAAGAATCTTCAGCCTGTATAGCCTGAAATAGAAATCTAAGGCAGTTTCATTAGAGCTGTAACTAACTTGTATCCTCTATTAGTTGGGCACTGATGGAGATCAATAACACATCCTCCTCCCCCAGTATATCACACAGCCAACCAGAATTTCTGGAAGAACTGTTTTGGGCCCTAATCATAAAAAAAAAAAAAACACTGGTGGAGCTTTCTGGCCAACATTTATTAAGTGGTTTCTTGCAGTCTCAGTGCACTAGAGTTGATACCTGACTGGTGTCACCCAACTTAGCACACCTACATTTTAAATGAGTGTATACAGTCTTCTTGACTATACAGTTCCACTCGATTAAAATTAAAGTAAGTTTTACAGGATCACAGCCTTAAACTCCTACCAGCTGAAGCTGACACAAAAATCCAAAACTTAAAAAAAAGAAGAAAAAAAAAAAAAGCTCAAAACATCAAGAGCTTAAATAGTAGGGGATATTGCCAATAAAAACGTAAGGAAAGAAAAATGTGCTTTCAAGAAAATAAGTAGGAGGTAATGAGTAAAGATCAAGTTTGAACATCACCAAAATATTAATGGAGAAAAAAAGCAAAGCTCATATCAAGCTTGTACAATATAATGGGGATAACAAATATAGCTCTGCTGAGGTGGAGGAGGTGCACAAGATGCTGGATCCTAACCAGACTTGAGCAGCAGGCCTAAAAAAATAATAGTGAAATTGATAACTTTTTCATACAAATGGAGTATTTCTTAGGAAAACAAAGCTCCCTCATGCTTAGCTACTAAGGGCTTACCCTTTCCTTTATTCCATATCTTCCAAATGGGTTTCAAGGGGAGGGGGAGGGAAGGATGGAGGTATTAAAATATAGCAGAAAGTCACCTAAAAGGACAAGAAAATAGTCTAAATTGAATGGTCTGTCTGGTATGTCCAAAAATATTTATCAAAATCACATGCTTATTTGTAAGTCTTTGCATATGTAGCAAAACCCCCAGTTTTTCTTTTTTTAATATATATATATAGTGATATCTAGATATATCTAGATATATCTATATGAATATCTATATGATAGATTTGCATTCCCTTCCCTTCCCAAATTATTTCTGGCTTTTCTTTCTCTCTCTCTCTATTCCCTATAGACAAGTATAAGTGAGCTCAGACTTAGGATAAGCTTTAACATTTTTATTTTGATAGCAAGTTTTTGTTTTTCGATATCCACTATTTTATATTGTATTATTATTAGGTTTGTATTGATTCTTACTGTTGTATATTGTATTATTATCATTTTCATATTGATTGTATTGTTTCATATGGATATTGTATGGTTTACGCCTGTGTTTGTAAGTAAACCAAAGTAATGTTAAGTTTCCATTTTGTATGTCAAGTCTCCATCTTGTGTCCTCTGCCCAGGCATCCCCTGTATGAGTCATGTACCCCTCCCATGTAAATTGGTTCCTGGACATGAATGACAGTGATTGGGAATGATTGAAATACAATGGTAGCAAGCCTCTACTGAATGGCCTGTAACAACTGGGCCATCACCTTGCAATTGATTCATCCAGGAACCACAGACCTCACCCAGGAACAGAGACAAGAACCCAGCATTTGAAAGACAAAAACCCTGCAGAACCAGCAACTCTACCATTGGACCCCACCATTACAGACACCCGAAACTGCACATCCCTGCATGGAGCACACATGCTCAGTACACCAGGGGCTGACCCTTGCCTGGGCATGCCTCCTGTCACTAGGGTCACACAAGGTCTGCCCCTATAAAAAAAAGGGGCAGTGAAGACAGACCCAGAGGGATGCCCTCTCCATCTGGACCAGCACTATGCTACACTACCTATCCACCCAGAGGCCCTGCTGGCGACCCCCCTCTGGACAACACCTAGTGGACAAGGACCCCTTTCTAACCTGGATAGGTAGCTATCACCCCCCACCCCCCCCCTCTTCAACTAAGGACTTGGTCTCTGCTTCTCTTCCCTACCAGGACTCCAGCCCTTCCACTGAGTCCCTTTCTCCTGCTGCCATTGTGAGTGCTTTTGTGTGTATGTGTGTGTGCGTGTCTGTGTGTGTGCATGTGATCCATTCTCCAACCATTTGGGTTGGTCTAATAAAAGATATCAAATTCACCCAAGGAACCTTGTCTGCCCATGTGAACCAATAACTTCATGGGGCTGTGTAGTGTGTTGTCTGTGTAATAAAACTGTTATTTGGACCCCTAAGTTGGGTTTTGCTTTACTATGGTTTGGGTCTGCTCCAATCTCTGCCCCTCACCCCTCTAACTTCTGTCTCATTTCTCCCTCTCCTGCTTCTGTCTCACTGCTGCCTTTCAGCCTCTCCTTCCACTTTTCCTGTGATTTTCTGCTCTCCCCCTGCTCCTACTGCCTTTTCCCTGTGACTTTCTGCTGCCTTTTTCTGCTTTCCTGCTGCACTGCTGCCTTTCAGTTTCTCCTGCAGCTTTTCCTGTGATTTTCTGCTGTCTGTCTCTCTGTTTTCAGGCTTCTCCCGCACCTTCTGTAGTCATCCTCCCCTGCAGCTTCCCAGCTCTTCGTGGCTGTCCTGCAGTTTTCTCCAGCAGCTGGAGCTTTTCTCCAGCTCTCAGCACCTACTGCCACTCCCTGAAGCTTCTCTAGCTTCCCCAGAGCCATCCTCTGGCTCCCCACATCCAGAGCCCCTCTTTAACACCCACACTTTCCCTTAGTCCCATTTTCCCTTTCCCCACCTACCTTTTCAGCTCCCCTGTAGCTCTGGCTCCAGTCCCAGCCTCTGTGCTGGCATGCTTCCCTGTTCTGTAGGCTTTGGGTGTTGTCTTTTAATCAATTAAGATCAATTAACCTAAAGTTACCCCTGACCCTCAGTTTTTCAGCCCAGGCCCCTCTAGTCTACCGGTTCTATTTCACTCCCAGCAACTTTCACTCCCTACCTTACCCCAGGTACCCCAAGCACACACATACACACTATACCATCCAAATTAGGAACTTAGCTGTGTATGTGTGTAGGTGGGTTGTATGTGTGTGAACTGGTGAGTGTGTGAGTGTATATATATATATGTCATTGTGTGCATGATATACGAATTAGTGAACTGTGTCTAACTTTTGGGGTGTATAGTGTATGTGCTTGAATTGGTGATAGGTATGAATGTGCCTAGGCTGGTTTGGATGTGTATGTGCCTGAGCTGGTAGTTTCTGTGTGTATGCACCTAATTGTTTTGTGTGTTTGTATATGTGCAATTGTGTCACACCCTCCTGTCTAACAGCGCAATATTGAGATCCTGAGAGTTGGTTTAACCCGAAAGGGCAACAAATGAAGCCCAGGATTTAAAGGTAAGGGGAAGAAAGCTCCAAGATGCAGCCTTAGATTATCAGACTTGCAGATTTTCAGTTTATAATTAGATTTATGAAGCCCAGGTTTCATTCTTTGAGAAAACTGAAACAAATAAAATAAAATTAAGTAGACTAATGGAAAAGTGGAGGGTATCTCATTAGGGCCTGATGGCTATTAATGTAATTGTTACACTTTTAGGCCTTAATACAGCAAAGCACTTAAACATGAGTGGCTCCATTGATATCAAAAGAGACACGTAAGTCTGATAAGTAGACATGCACATAACTATTTTGTTTGATCCAGATTTTAATTTATCATTCATCTGCCTGTGTATTGCATTTGGCGACAAATCTCAGGCCCTCTTTTCATGTTATTTTTTTTTCTTTTTAAAGTTTTTATAGCTTACTGGAATTGTTCATGTATTTTTGAAAATATTATGAAAATGTTTGTTTGTTTATTCAATTTATATGCCATCCTTCACAACAAAGACTCAGGGCAACTTACAATAAAGGAACAGACTAACTTATCAAGAGAACAAACCAACTTAAAAGGCAACTAGAGTATAAATGTAAAACAGAAACCCCAAAATAATATCCCAGTCTATTTTTGTTTGCCAAAGCCTGCCTAAACAGGAAGGTCTTAGAGTTCTTGTAACAGATGTTCAGGCTTTAGTGGGCCTCAAGAAAGAGGGTCAGAGTTTCAGAGCTGTAGGGTGACTGCTGAGAATGACTTCCCCTTGAATTTTCAGCAAGCAGATGTTGTATATTGATGGTACTTGCAGGAGATTGCTTCCACAAGGGATTGTGATGGGACATAAGGGAGTAGTTAGTCCTTTAAGTATGTAGGGCCCAGATCATTTAGGGCTTTATAGGTCAAAACTGGCACCTTGAATTTCACCCAGAAAGCTATTGGGAGCCAGTGCAAACCTTGATTTATTATGGTATTTTATCCAAAGAAAACCTGGCATCTGCAGACACTGGCTACCACATCTTGTACCAGCTGCAGTTTCTGCACAATCTCCAGTAGTCCAAAAATGAGTGAAAGCTAAGAGCTGGCAAAGTTTCAATTATCAGATTTTCAAAGTCTAATTTGTGCCATTAATACCCTGTTCTGAGTAAGGGAGCGAGGCTTCTCTGTTACAGTGGGGTTGCGTTGTAATTTGTATTATTCTTCTATGGAGCTACATGTTCCAGTTCAGGTAAAGCCAAAGGTTTACTTACTCTCTTCCATTCCTGGCCAACTTGCTCTAAAGAAAGTGCATCTCAAGTGCAGAAGCTGCATTCCCCAGTACCTATTTGCAACTTGAATCTTTAAAAAAGGTTATTCAAAGGTAATAAATGCCTAACCTCTCCTCCACACTGGTGGAGTTACACAGGTTCAGAGCACAATGCCTCTCTTAATTTTAAAATATACTGTATGTGGCTCCATGACTCTTTGTTTGCTTTTAGCTTTAGGGAGCATCCATATTACTTTAATTATCCAAGGGATTCCCTTTTTGTACTTGTTTTTGAGTGCAAGCCTTACTGAGGAAAACCATCAAAAGGAAGATTTGCAAATACCTGTCATCAGGGTAAGATTGGGCACTGTGTTATCTTTTATTATTAATTGGTATCTTTTATAAGGTTTCAAAACCTCAACCAGGTTAAGCTCCATAATTCGCTGCACTACACAACCATGACAATACATGCCTTAAAAAAATCTTGCAATCTAAATGACAGGAAGCCGAGATGGGAAACACATGAGAGATGGTAGATACAACAAAAATACATAATCTTTATGTACAAACTGCTTAGGATTTGGGGCTGGGTATTCTTTATATATTCTGTTTGTTTTGCTTTGCTTTGGGGTCTTTTCTCTGGAGGACTTCTGTTACAGTAATGTTGTAAAATGAGTCATAATAGTGTCTTGCAGCTTTGTACAGTTTATCAATATCTTATGAGAGCAGGGAACAGTGAGTTATAATGAATGGTGCACTTAAGGATGGGCTGGCTCTAAGTGAGTTTGCACAGACTCCTCAGAGCATATCCCTCTTTATTCATTCATCTCTTTCTAGTCTATGTAGTTCTGGAACATCAATCATTATGGTATTTTATACCAAGAAAAACTGAGCATCCACAACTCTCACTGACACTGTGAATGATTGACACTTCCTTGAAGTATCTACAATGTGTTGGGAGATAATCAGATTCACAACAGCTGGCCAAACCATAATTTTCTTTATGGTATGTCCCTAAATGAATGAAGGGACTAATGAATGAATGGGTATGTCCCTAAGTGAATGAAGTGAATGAATGAAGGAACTAATCCCTGAATGGTGTTCATTCAATCCATCAGAGAACCACAACTGCTATTGTCATACAGTGGTTAGACTATTGGTGATGTATGAGCTGAGAGGGTGCTGTATGTCCAGCCCCCATGCGAGTTCTGTGAGCAAATATAGCATTTACAGAAATGCACAGTTGCTTGGATTTACTGCATCTCAGAAGCACGCCTGGTTGATTTGGAGCTCTTACTTCTGTGGCCATGAAGGCGCTCTTCAACTTCACATTGTCTTCAGTCTGAAGCAGTAGGCACCCTGCTTCCTTCTAGCTCCTAATAGAGCTTGTGAAACTTTTGGCATGCATTTCTTGGGTAAAACTCCATGATTTCCCTAAAAATTGTGTCAAAACTTTTTTTTTTCAAAACTAATGTTGTGTGCTCATTGTCTGCATTAACTTAGAAGAGTAAAAAATTGAGAATGAGCCTTATACTTGTTGGCTTGTCTTTGGAGAAAACTTTTTGTTTGCATCAGCTGCCAGCATCGGAATGTTTTTTTTTTATACTTTGTTAAGAGGCACTTGCCTTTCGAAAGTAGCACAATATGAAACATCATTATAAAATGAAGCATTCAAGTTTTGATGATCTGTTTCCTCTTAATTGACAATAGTGAAAGGCTATAGTTGTGCAGCTGTCACACTCCTATTTCGCAGATACCTTCCAGAAGTGGATTCATTTGCTCCATGCTTGTTAAGTCATTTGCTAAGGACAAGATTAGGAAGAAAGGTTGCAGTCTCTTCTCCAGAAACATTCTTTGAATAAATTCTGGAGGAGAGAAGAAGAAGAAATAAAAAAAGGAAATGACAGATGACTCATGAAGATAAGAGTCTCCAGCTGATACTTCTTAAATGCTGCAGATGGAGCAGTTTTGTTAGAAAGTGGGATTTCTTAATACCAACAATTATAAAAGCTAATGAGTATTATTTTAATTAAATACTGCCCATTCAGTTATCAGAGAAATCAACAGCTGAGTAAATCCAGAAAAATACTGTACATAAATGCTGCCTTGCATGAGTGCACAGTTTAATTTGTACACCTAACTTGCCTCTGTTTAATTAGATTTTAGAGGCTGTGTATAATACATGCATTTGGGCCAATTCCTTTCGTATCTCTATTAATATATTTTTAATATAGTTACTCCCACATTCTTACCTTGCAATTTGGATAATTACTTGATTCTGTTTGTCGGTACAAAATAATAAAAGCCAAATACTTCCTTTGGCTTCACTAAGAATGACTCTACAGGGTAGAATATATCCTATATTCTTTATAATATAAACATACAAATAAAATGAATTGTACTTACTGAACTAATCTATTGGTTTCAAACATACAGCTGAATCCAGCTTCCAATATATAGTTAATCATCCAACCTGATATACTTGGTTGGATGATAAAGTAGAACTTTAGCTTTCATTAAGAAAGGAACATCTCTCAAATATGCAGTGAATATAAATATACGTCCCCAGGTCTCCATCACATGTGATCATCAACTCAAATGCAAAGGATGATACTTGACTGTGTTCATAAACTGTACCTTTTCTGATCATCTACACATGATGCCAGGTTACAATAACAATGCACTACAGTGATGTAGCATTGTTGGTCACAAACTGTGACCACCACAGCTATGTCACTGTAGCAACGTGCTCCCCCATTATGGTGTGTTGGTACAGTAATGTAGTGCCTAAAAATAACTACGCATGGTGCAGTATGGGGAGTTACTGCACCATCTTTTAGTATGTCCAACACCACTTCTGAACTCTATCTCTTGGTCTCTGTGGGGCTGCTGCACCCTTTCAATGTCTAATGGACAAAATTCTCCACCCAGATGAGGTAAAGGTGGCTGCCTATCTGGACAATGTAGTGATTGTTGTCAACGTGTGGGCAGAATACCTCCAGTGGATGAGTGGTGCTATGGTCAATACAAGCAGCTGGCCTCACAGCCAACCCTGCTAAATGTCACTTGGAATGCAAGGAGACTCAATATCTAGAAATGATTTATATATATGTACATATAAAATAACATGCAATATATGGTTCAAGAGGGATGTGGATTACCTCAAGAGGGTTCAGAGGAGGCCCGCGCAAATGGTTAGAGGCCTGCAAGCAAAGTCCTAGGAGGAAATATTGAGGGACCTGGAACTCTTCAGCCTCCACAAGAGAAGGCTGAGAGGTGGTTTTGTGGCCACCTACAAATTCATCAAGGGGTGGCAGCAAGGAATAAGATGCTTTGTTTACCAGGGCATCCCTTGGAGTAACTAGGAACAATGGGCACAAACTGATGGAGAGCAGATTTAGGTTAGACATCAGGAAGAACTTCTTTATGGTAAGGGTGGCCAGAATCTGGAATGGGCTAAGGGAGGTGGTGCTTTCCCCTACCTTGGGGGTCTTTAAGAGGAGGCTAGACATGTACCTGTTTGGGGTTATCTAACCCCAGCACTCTTTCCTGCCCAGGGCAGGGGGTCAGACTTGATGATCACTGAGGTCCCTTTCAACCCAAACATCTATAAATCTATGAATATATATATTTCCTAGATATCTAGTCTCCTTAAATCCCAATGTATCACTATCTTGTTCGGATAGGCAGCAGATGTTAAGTCTGCACTGAGCAGGACCAGCACACTTCATAGTAGATATTTTACTGACCCAAATGCTATGAAATGCACCAGTCCTGCTCAGCTCAAACTTAACAAAAGAGTTCATATTGCTATATAAGGGAGCACGTCAAAGGATCCAGTGGTCACACAAGTGTGAAACAGCATTTGGGCCAATAAAACATCTTCTATGAAGTTTGCCAGTCCTGCTCAGCCCAGACTTAACAAAGGAGTTTATATTACAGACAGATTCCTTGGAGCAAGGCTTGGGGTCTGTTCTCTCCCAGGAGTTTGAAGATGGAAAACACCCCATCCTGTATCTCAACAGGAAGCTCCTCCTCTGGGAATAGAAATATGTTGTGATAGAGAACGACTGTCTAGCAAGTGGGCAGCTGAGACCCTCTGTTATTACCTCCTGGGGACATATGTTTTGGTCACTGACCATGCTCCTTTAACATGGCCTAATGACATGATTTCATAGATTATAGAGTCGGAAGGGACCCAATGCATCATCGTGTCCGACCCCCTGCCCCTGGCAGGAAAGAGGACCAAGATCAGACAAGATCAGAAAAAAAAAAAAATGAAATAAATAACACTTGGAATTTTATGTGTAATCTCTCTGATTCAAGAGATTCTCATGATATCTTCTAGGAACCTGGCTACCATCGATGTCTCATCCTTATTTTTTATTTCTTTGTTCATGAGACTTCTTTTCACAGTAGACAAAACATACTCTTGAACATCTTGGAATTCATATTGCAGAGTCAGCTCTGTTCTCCCTTTAACAAAGGCACCTAGAAAAGCATGGTGGAGTATTGTTACAATTAAACCATATTAAGGGTACTTACATGTGAGCTTCCAGTGTGGGCTGGATCCAGGTGCACAGGGGAAGCACAGGATGCAGGGATCCCAAGAGTAGGCAGGGATCCCTCCTAGCCCTCTGGCCTATCCTATGGCTAGAAAAGTGGTGAGACAAGCAGGCACGGAGCAGATTTGGCAGCTCCTAGCCAGGTCACAGCTGTGCACATTAGAGAGGTTATTAACCTTAATGTGCTACCATTCATATTATTAACTTTAACTCATGCTTACCATTCCTTAGAGTTAGTATGTGCTAACTATAGCTAGGGTTACCATATTTCCAGTTCCATAAAAGAGGACACCTGTCGTGCAGGGGTGGGAGGGGGGAATATACGAGGGGAAGTGATATGATGGTGCCTGGTCCTGCCCATTCTGTTGCCCCTCACTCCCAAGCCACAGTCCCTCAGCCCTGCCTGTGGCCCCTCACTCCTGACTCAGGGACCCCTAGCCCTGCCAGCTCCCCTTACTCCCAACCTGCAGTACCCTGCCCCCCTGGGGCATGTTTGTGCCCCTTATGCCCAATCTGCAGCTCCTCCCATCCTTGCTGGTGCCCCTCACTCCTGACCCACAGCCCCTTGCTCCACCCTCTGGATGTACAGTCCCAAGCCCCTCACTTCTAAGCCACAGTCCCTTGCTCCTTATATCTCCCAGTTGCCCCATCCCTGCAACCTTTTTCACATAGTGGGCTGATGCCTACAACCCACCCTCCTGCATAGGTTGCAGTCCCACACCCCACATTGATTAGATGGTGCTTCAAAAGAAATAGATAGAAAAATGCAGGATCTAGGATTGTGGGAGTGCCTTCTGTGCTGAGGCAGAGAAACTAAACTGAACTTGCTAGGTACTAGGACCCTGCAAATATCTCCTCTGCCCCTAGGTGGCCACACATTTCCTGGCTGTAGCCCAGGTGCCTGGACAGCTTCTCCCAGTGCTGGCAGGGACCCACTCCCCTCAGACAGCTGATCTGAGCAAAATCCCAGATATTTGATTAGATTTAAAAATCCCACCTGGACAGACATCAGAGGATCGAAAAAGAGGACATGTCCAGGAAAACCCGGACATATGCTAACCCTAACTATAACATCTTATAATTCAATTCTTCTAGGTTCCTCTCTAAAAAAACCCTAATGTTGTTGATGACATTAGTGTAGAACAGTGGATCTACATCCTAACAGCAATACAGTTGGAATATCTGCAAAAGGGATTGGAGGTGTTTTATTAAATGCCATTTTGTCATATGCTCTTCTACATTATGGGGGTGAAAAACAGTTGTCCTGCTACAAAGAATGAGAGATATGGATCAACCACTGAACATTTGTTTCTGAGCATTCTTCTCTTTGTTTTAGGAACCTTTGTTTTAGGAACCTTGAAATGCTTTCAATGCTCTTTGAAGTTAATGGAAAACTTTCATGAATTTTAATATGCTAGTATGCTTTGCATCAAGCTCCCTATACAGAGAGTTAATAATGCCAGAAATCATCTCTCAGTTTCTAGGATTTTTGCTGAAGCACAGCTTCCTTTTTATTCTGTAAAGAAACCTATCATGATGGAAAACTTTTATTGCTGATTGATATCCCATTTGATCAACAGGATTTTAGTCTTTTTCTACTAATGTGATAAATGCTTCAGTGGAAATATGTGATTTATTTCTACTCTAGCACATTTATTTGAACAGTTTGCAAAATAAAAGTATTTATTTATAGCTTGAAAGCCCACTTGGGTAGTATACAATTATACATGCATATATTGTATTACTGAGTGATTGGTTGCGGGGGGTAGGGGGTGAGGCGGGGTGCGCACATGTGTGTGCGCAATGGCTTATACTTAATTCTTGGAAAATGTGTTCTGAAGAAGAAATGCAAATACCTCAATAGTAAATTATTATAGACTTGTTTGTAACTTTTGGTTCCTCTGAGACTGCCATCTTAAATATTATGGCAAAACCACCCATATATGTACTATCATGTTATGCTTCTTGAGCATTAACTGCTGTGTGGACAAGCTAAGTTTACAAAAGAGAATGTTGTTAAATATTACTCTCAATTTACAAGAAAGACAACACAATTATTTTTTTTTTCAAATGGGCTCCTATATTTGTGGTTTTAATTTGTTACACAAGAGAGCTCATCAAATACTGTTGCTGAAAATTCATTTCCATTCTCAAAAAGTATTTTAATTATGCTCATAACCCTTCTTACTGCATATTACTTTGTGGAATTGAAGTGTGTGTACAGAGATGCATACACACACAACCCAGGCATGCAGGACATGTGGGCACAAATGCATACACCTGCACAGATGTACAACCCAGGTATCCAGGACATGCACATATACAGAACCCAGGTGTCTGGGATGTGCACAACTCTAGAACTCTTGGTTCAGAGACGATACCTTTATTAGACTGTGGCAGAGTACCTTTGGTGCCTTCCACTTTAAGGTTTGAAAGCAGGCAGCAGGGCAGCCTGCAGGTGTGGGCTAGCCTTAATCAGGCAGTCTCATGACCCCAGGAGGGCTCCAAGATTGGAGGAGGAAGTGGAGCAGGCTCCATTTTAACCCAGGTCCTCAGAGCTAGAGTAGCAGTCCGCTGCTGGCAGCTGGAATAACTACATCCAGCTGAGCTGTTGCTCAGAACATCTTGGAGGTAAGTGCAGGAAGTATGGGATATGACTGAAAACTGCACCTTGCTGGGGAAGGATGGCCTGGTGGAACTACCCATGGCAGGGTAGTTCCCCAGAAATGCCAGGCTAGTTGTCTTCCCAATGAAAGGCAGGTAGGGGCACCTTAAAACCCCAACCCCCACATCATGGTGGGTTGCCCCAAGGTAGGTAAAAGCATGGGGCCAGGTACAACTAAAGAGAGGCACCTGAGCCTGTAGGATGAAAGATCCTGAGGACATAGGGCAAGGCACACTTACTGAGAAGAACCTGAGCTATAGGGTAAAAGACCCAGGTGCTAAGGGGGCCAGGCATGCATAGGAGAGGCATCTGAGCCCCATAGGGTGAAAGACCCCCAATGGCTCCAGTGAGGGGAGTAGAAATACATGGAGGCCCACACAGAGTAGGGTGCACAGTGAACCCGAAGTGCTGTGCCTGAGAGGTACCAGAGGCTGAGTTCAGTCCAGAGTGAGGCATAAGGCCATTGGTCACGTAAAGTAGGGTCTGTGAGAGGACAGCCTGAAGTGCTGCATGTACCCTGGCTGAAAAGTGAGTAGGGAATTCTGAAGCCCCACGTAGAGTAGGGCCTGAGGGGGACCTAAAGTGCTGCACGGAGTAAGGCAGGTTGGGAGTGGCTCAGGAAGGAGCAGTATGTGAGAAGACCAGTGAGAGTGGGTGGACTGCAAGAGGCTCTGAGAGAGAGGGTGGTGTGAAAGGGGCCCAGTGAAATACAGAGTATGTGCATTCAATGTTAGAGTCCTTACAAGGGGCAAAGTTTGGCCCAGCCATGGGCCGGGGCTATCATCAACTTATCTTGTCATTTGTGAGGCATGGGACACAGCAAGGGAAGGTCAGAGCCCTGTGTAACATCCTTATCACCAGGGCATGTAAATGGGTAGCCTCCCGCCTGATTGACATTTTAATTATTACCATCAAGATGTGGCAGGAAAAGAAGGTAGGTGGTTAACCCAGAGAGAGTCAGGCTGGCTGATATTGTGATCCAGCCCTGAGCTTGTCTCTGTCACATAGACCAACTAAGAAATTGCCAAAAAAAAAAAGGTTTTCTGCAAGCTTTTGAGCTCGCACGCCCATCCTCAGGCTGCCTACAACCCATTTTTTACCATCTTTAATTGTCCCTGAGCCTGAGGAAGGGCACGTGAGCCCAAAAGCTTGCAGAAAAAGATCTTTTTTTGCAATTTCTTAATGGTCTAATAAAAGGTATCATCACTGAACCAAGAGTTCTAGAGTTTTGCATTTCTTTTTATCTCAGGTGAACTTGGTTACCAAATACATTGCTGGGATATGCGCACACACACAGGCATCTGGGACTCACTCACACACAGAGAACGTTGGTAGCCGGGATCTATACCGTATAGACACACGCACAGATGTGCGCACGCGTGCACACACACAGAGAGGCATCTGGGACCCACACTACATGCATATGCACACAGAACATAGGTATCTGGGACCCACCACACGCACATGCGCACGCGCACAAGTACACACACACGCGCACACACAGATATACAAACACAGAATCCATGTTTCCAGGATGCACACCGAGAATTCAGGCATCCAGGGCACACACATATATACCCCTACATACAGAACCAAGACACTTAAGAAACATACACATACACACACACACACACACACACACACAGAATCCAGGCATCTGGGACATGCACATACACCCCTACACACAGAACCCACGCATCTTGGAAATGCGCGCACGCGCGCACACACACACACACACACACACACACAACCCAAACATATGGGACACGCACACATACAGAACCCAGGTGTCTGGGATGTGAGCATGTGTGTACGTGCACACGCACACACACACATCTGGGACCCACCCCTACACACAGAACATAGGCATCTGGGACCCCTTCCCACCCCCTCCCACACACACAGTACCTAGGCATCTGGTACACACACCTACACCCCTATACACAGAATCCATGCATCCAGGACACAAACTCTTGGAAGACTGATTTAGGCTGGACATAAGGAAAAACTTCTTTACTGTTAGAGTCCCCAGGGCCTGGAATAGATTGCTCCCAGAAGTTGTGCAAGCATCTACTCTGGATTTCTTTTTAAGAAACACTTGGATGCCTATCTTGCAGGGATCATTTGACCCCTGCTGACTGCTTGCCTTTGGGCAGGGGGCTGGACCCAGTGATCTTGCGAGGTCCCTTCCAGCCCTAACATCTATGAAATCTATGACAGCAGGGGGTTGGGGACATGGTGGCCCCTGCCAAGCAGTGAATCAGTGTGGTCTGGCTGTTTGGCTTTATTCATGAACCTTTGGCAGCCCAAGGAGCCTGTGGGGCTAACTGGGATGTGTGCAAGAGCCCCCACTACCTGCTGGTCTTGGCCTGTGCAGATAGGCTCTGAGCCCCACCCCACCCCACCCCACCCAAGGGGTAACGTCTGTTCTGTTTGCTCCCAATCCAATCTTGGGTACTTAGAGTAAAGCTTGAAGTTAGAGGGCTTCCTCCTCTTGCTTCTTGAACACCTGTCCTTAGACAGATTGAATGAGGGTTGGCAATGTATATGCTAAAGAAAGTTGGGATGATGATGTATGGGACTGAACAGTTCAAAACTATTTTTAGCATTTCTTTTGCCTCTATCTCATAATTGTCTTTTGTGAAGTTTGCAGAGTCGACAGAATGAGGTCTTTACCCAGAGTAAAGCATTTTTATAATCTTATTTACTTTACATTTGAAGCTTACTTTTCACATATTTTTCAAGAAACCTGCCATTCAAAGTTAAAGTATAGTGCATTGTAAGTTTGACATTTATAGGTCTCCAATAATGACAACATGTCATAATACTGACTGCTTACTGAACTGAACATTATTATACAACTAAAGAGCCCATATGTTACGTCTTTAAAACAAATACTAATTCTAAGTAACTTCAGAAAAGTTGTTTTTACATTAGAAATACAGTGTCTTTTCAGAGGAAAATACAAAATTACTACCTTTTTAGAACAGGTGGGAAGGAAAAATGTGGTACAGTATGAAAATAATGCATACTGTATTTTTTTTTTTATTATCAATGCAAACTTTACTAAACTTTCCATTTTTCTGTAAGGTGAGGAGTGTTTGTTTTTTTTTAAACTCTTACACTATTTCTTTTTGAAGACTTAAGAGGTTCCCTGCCAAACTTAATGAGCAAATTCAGGTTTGGGGAATGATCCATTTATTTACCTGGATTTAATCTTTGGCATTCTGAAACAATCATCTGCATCCGTCTGGTGGGAGGTGGCCATTCACATGAAACAAATACAAAATATTAAAATTTCAATTTAAAATTTAAAAAATAAGATTACTTTCTCAACTATAGCTGTGAACATCCTGACAATTTGCAGAATGATTTATAGCTCAGGCTAAAATCTTTCAGGTGATATAAACAACATTGCAGCAGGTAATCTATCAAGGTGAAATATTTTCTTTGTGTAAAGCCAAGTAAAGTAGAGGCAGCAGAATATTCAAAATAATGGCAATGTAACAATAGCACTGGGTTTAGCTAATATTACCAATATCTTTAGAATTTATGCTTAATAAGATATATTTTTAAATCTTGAGTTACACAAGATGGCTTGGGTTTTACAAGGAATCTGGGCCTGATTCTCTTTTATACTGAAGCTCCTTAATGCTAGTTTTATAATCTAAAATGGCTAGGAATTAACTCTAATCTACATGACTGTCCCCTCTTCTGCCTCAACTGCTCTCATCCCTATGAGAATCTGAAGCTAAAATAGCAGAGGCAGGGACAGCAACCAAGGAGACCGGCTGTCTTCCATCTGTGCAAGTGCAAGTAACTTTTCCTTCAATTCTTTGGAGAGTAGCCTGTGAGCAAGACAAAAGAGTCATTTTCATAATTTGGGGCTAAGGATGGGTGGAGGGAGGAGTAGGATGAGCCATATGGCATGGGAGATATTGTAGAGGACACAGGTGCAGAAAGGAGAAGGGTGTCAAAAAGAAATGGGGGAAGTTTTGCTCTTTGCCAGGTACTGAGGAGAGACAAAGTGGAAGACTGTGAATCCATGAATCTTTGAATACTAGGAAGATTCTGTCATGGCATATCTGGGTTTGTTTGGTTTTATTTTTAACTGGATTGTCAGACAAAAGGCAGGACAGGGTAGCAACCTGGGGGCTAACTGGTTCACAGAGGCATACGGTTTTGTAGGGGTCAGCCTAATTCATCAGCTGCTGGATTGTGTAATGCTTGCTGACTGGCTGCAGGTTAGACAAGGCAGTGAAACAGCAGATTGATTGGAAATATGTTCACTCACATATTGCTATATTCCCCTCCATTCTTCCTCCCCTCCCCTGAAAGAATTGCACCAAAGAAGGGGTGAAGGAGGATTTCTTTGCCAACTATAATTCAGTACAAAATGTAGTCAACATGATTTTTTTTTAAGTTAGCACTTTTATGGACTGCAGAATTTGAGCTAATGTGATTTTCATTGTTTTAATTAGCTCTGCAGTATAACTTCTGTAATATAGTAAAAATGCCAAAGTGATAGAAATGTGGGCTTATTAAAATGGTAATTCCTGTCCACCCAGGAACAGAGCAAAATGAGGTTTGTATCCTGATCCAAACTTTCAGAAGTCACTGCAAGCTCGAACTCCTTTGTGTACCTCACCAAAGAATTGTATTTGCTATTTACTGCTGGATTCTTTATAATATGTAATGAGTTCTGTTTTGCTGACTCTGTTGACTGGGTCTGTAGCATGATTAGAGGGTTTTTTGCTGACTGGTAAAAGTGAGTAGAAGCTGGGATCATATATAGCTCTAAAAAAAGAGCTATATTATCTATACTCATATAGAAAC
Organism: Alligator mississippiensis; assembly: GCF_030867095.1. NCBI lineage: Eukaryota > Metazoa > Chordata > Crocodylia > Alligatoridae > Alligator > Alligator mississippiensis. The sequence goes on from NC_081826.1 coordinate 51,927,525, forward strand.
CCAGTAAGATGTGGTGAAGTTTATGGCTACCGAGTGCAAGGGGAATTCATTGCCACCTAACCCTGTATTACGATCTTATCCAAAGTAAAAAGATAGGGCTGTCCAGACAGCACATGGGGTAAGCTAATGCTCTTCCTCCTTGCTGTGACGGGTCAGTGTACTGCAGATCCCTTAATTCTTCCCAGTTTGAAAGTTTACCAGAGAAATCTCTGCATGTACAATAATATATCCCAGGCATAGAACATATTGTTATCTAGATACTATGTTGGCTGATAAAATTAAAATACTACAATCAAGAAAAAAAATTAAAAATGTGAGGTTTCCCCACATACATGCATATAGCATTCTCCCATAATTTGTACCAAACACTGTTTCTGAATTAAGTGAATAAATAACATGACCTAGAATTTTTTCATTCTGAAAGTATATATAACGTTAAAATCTGTTGCCAGTTTCCTACTCATTTTTCACTTTTTCCAACTTCTCTATTTTCCACTAATTTATTATCTTACATCTTAAATTATTATCTAATCTTTCATCCATTAACTTCTTTGTTAATTAAAATGTAACTCCTTTTTTCCTTTCTGTTCTTGTTTTCATTTTGAATCCATGCATTCACCGCTTTTTAGAGTTTATCCATTGCTCTGTTTAAATGGTTACATTTATTTTTAACAAATAATTAAAGATTTCATCATATGTTTATTAAACCAACAATAAATTAAAAATTGTAATGGTGACAAATTTATTGATAATGTATGCTTTCTTTTACAGCAAGCCCAATACAGTATCACAGTATCACAGTAAATACTTTATCTTATATTCTCAACAGATATTCATTCTCCTTTTAAATCAAATTGCAGACTTCAAATTTACCCATGTTCCACTTTGCCAATTAATGGCCAGATCCAACTCCCAGTAAAATCAATGACAACCTGTCCTTTCACTTGAGTGGAATTTGGATTGGGTCCTTAAGCAGCATAACCTAATTATGTTGTTTCTCCTGCATCCACTAATAGCTCTGACATATAAATGAAGTAAATTTTGGCTCAGCCTTAATTTAATAGGTTTTCTTTAATTTATTTCTGAACAATCGTAGGTCTAAAAGTTAGGTAGCAGCTACTACTTTACTGCTTGTTTAGAAAACATTGCATCACAAGGGGGAAAAATACTTTTTATATAAGAAAAATAGTATTTTCAGGAAAAGACATCTTAGAATTGTAGTACAGAATGTCAAGTTGCTCTCATACAGATTTTGGTGAATTCAGAGAGTAAGTCATACATTCTGTAATGTATTGAAGTTAATGCATGCCTAGCAGAAATACCCTCTGCAGATACCAATGAGGTGTAGAGCCAAAATTTTATTCTTAAGCCGGTGCCTGTGGGCTGCCAGAGAGAAACATGCAAACATAATAACTCCATCTCCGATACATCCTGAGATTTTTCCAGGGGAATAAACATATCCTATATAGGGTAAGTAATCTATTGAATTATAGAGTATACCAGCTGCCAAGACTGGGCTTCTTAGTTACTGCATACAACTCAGGCAAAACAAATGAAAATGCCAGTTGACTATAAGTACAGTCAAAAACTGCTAAGGGCATTATAGTTTCTAGCTGACATATAGGTAGGAACAGCATCTAGCAGTTGAGTTGGAAGAAGTTTCTCAACCCCTTTTTTTATCTTCTATGCCCTTAATGCCTTTTCCACACTGTACTTCTTCCCAGTCTTCCACCCCACAACCAACGACAGATGCAGATGCCACAGTCAGAGCCATATTTAATTGGCCATATTAACTGGTGTGAAACATATCATCTTCTGATTTCTTGGCATCTCAAATATACCTTAGCCTTGGGCTTTAATGCATATTGATGGCTGTTCACTGATGTGTAACTTCATACCACAAGCATAGCTCTATACATAGCCCCCAACCAATTTCTGGCCTAGTAGGGTATGGGAAAGGTTTGTTATATATATACATGTGCTGAAAGAGTAACAGAAAATGCTGTTATTTTATAGTATCAATGTAAGGAGGGGGAGAAATCATAGACTCAGACTTAAAGATAAAATGTGAAGTAGCTTTTTAGTTTTCAGTTTCATACAATTCTTTCTGAAGACTGGGATTCTATTTTAAGTGAAAGAAAACACATTTGGCCCAGACTATCCCATGTAACAGATTTTGTATGAGCCAGTAAGTGACATTAGAGTAGGTAGGGATACTTTGACATAAGGCAAAGGCAAGACGTCATCAGGAGTAGGGAAGGATAGGGGAGTGGCTGAGAAGAGTTCAGTAATAGCTGATTTTTTCCAGTAGTGTGCAGTCCATGAGCAAGCAGTTCATGTCAGTGGCATAAATTAAAGCTACAAGGGACAATTGAAAAGATGCAGTGCTGAGTAGTGGGCAATCAGGGTATCATGGTGAGATCTGTGTCAGCTTCCCTTCTCCCTAGAGCCAATTTAACCCAAATGGGTTTGATTCTACAATAAGCAGAAGCAGAACTCAGGCACAGTGGAGAATTCAAACCATCTAAATTCAAAAGGTACACAAATCCTTTCATCTTCTTCAACCATCACTGTCAATAATCTGCCCTTCAGCAAGTCCATAGATACACTGCTACATCACCAGTTACAGAGCTACATAAACAGATTCATTCAGTACACAGCAATAGTTTAGAATATCAAATCTCTTCTATTTTACCTTCCTAAATGTTCATGCACTGTGAGGAATACAGATGAGCCTGTGATTTTGTGTACACATACTATAACACCTAGGCATACTAAGGAAAAAAAAAATTGTGTGACATGTCAGTCTTTGCTCTGGATTTTCATGCTTTAGTCAAACTACAAAAAACCTTAATGCTACTTAAGTGTAGCTTTTTGGGGTGATAAAGTACAGAAACAAAATAATGCATTCTATGACTTAGTTTTGTAGACAAAATGTCAGGTTTGATTTAATCCCTTTTTTTGAAGCCACAGTTGGCTAAGCATACAGAATACTTTAGCAAATGCCAACACTAACCTTTCAGCAAAGTAATATAAGCTTCAGATAAGAATGTGTAGGTTTGCAGTTGCCTCAGAGCAATATAAGTGTCACATGCAGCATGATTTTAATACTATTTCCCCTTTTGTCTATGAAAATTGAATACCAGTGAATTGCTAATAGAGGGGGTCTATTTTCTTCCAAATGTGTGCAGATTTATGTGCATAATTTCCTGCACATTCAGATGGCAGGCCACACCGCATTAAGGAAAAGTATATACCACTGTGAAATGCAATTTACCTCAGGTCTTCAGGTACTCTAGAAATGGGTATCAGCTTAAAAATGAAGCACCAGATCCTTCTGATGAAGAAGCAGAGACGTAGCAGGGCAGTTATGTGCTTAGGGCAGCTGCCAACACACACACAATGCAGGCTGCTGCTGTGCAAATTTCAGCAATGTGATCAGCTGCTGCAGCAGCCTTAGCTATTTTTATGTCCCCCTGCAGAGGTGGTGCTCAGGGATGCTGTTCCAGTCACCTTCCTTTAGTTACATTACTGTGCAGAAATCATAGGGCTAATGTGATGCCAAGTTTGTGATAAAATCCATCCACATGGCCTGGTACCATGAAGCATAGCACAGGAAGCCTAAGAAACTGGTGTCTCTGGGGCTACACTAACTCATGGAAGTCTTCCTTGAATTGTTCTGGAGTGCAGAATCTTTATAGCATTAATCATATACCATGCCATTTGAAGGCTGTTTGGCTCAAGAGGTTTAACTCTCATTGCCTACATATACACTTCAAGATGTGCAGTCTAATGAGGTTCATTCCCTATAATGGTAGGAAATCATTTGAAAAAGTAAATGGCAACTATTGAGTAAATAGTTAGCATTAAAAATGTATCAATATAACAAATGCATGTTTCTGCAATATAATAAAGCCCAGTTGCTCCATCACCCATAATTGATGTGGTAGGGAGGTTTTGTGCTAGCAGTGACCTCAGGAGTGATGCCATCTGGAGTTTTGTACTCCTGATGGGTAGAATTTTCTTAGTGAGGAAAGAAACCTAAGTCTCAATGTGGTTTCACTTCACTCAGGAATACAATATGAACTGTTTTGCTAGACAGTTGCAGGAGAAGTGCTACAAGTAACACCAAGATCTTTACTGAGTTCCTTCATTGGCCTGACTTCAAGCAACAGTGGGGCCCTATGGGAAATCCTGATGAGATTTCCATGCCATCAAAATTTGTTACCATTATCAGACTTCTTCAAGACAACATGACAGCAACTGTCCAAATAATGGCTCAGAAACAGACCCCTTCACTATTAGAATTGGAGTAGAGCAAAGATGTGTGTTTGCATCAAGATTCTTGTCCATTTATATAGCAGCAGTTATGCCTCATTGCTGATAGACTTCTTTCTGGAGTCAGCACCCATTGTCACATCAACGAGAATCTCTTTAACATCAACTTCTTACCTTCTAAACCAAAGATAATCAACACCTCCATTACTGATGCACCGATGCACTCAGTTGAAGAATCCCAGGTCACTCTTGATTGCTTCTGTGGAACATATGACATACTTGGACTCTCTGTCAACATCATGAAAAGTAAGATAGTTTACTAAACCACCCCAAACAAACCAGATGTTCCTTCACATATTACAATTCGTGGGCAATTCCTGAAGAACATGAAGCCATTTCCCCTATCTGGGTAGCCACTAGGGCTGTGTGAAATTTCACTGGCTGTTTAATTTTGATGCTGAGAAATTCACTAGCTTGTGAAATTTCACAAATTTCACTGGCTTGTTTAATTTGGGGTTTCACTGAAATTTCACTGGCTTGTTTAATTTTGACACTGAGATGGGCAAAAGAAGAGTTTCAGACACTCAGAAGGTCAATCTGAAGAAATGTAATATTAACATCAATACCTTTGAGACTCAAGCACTAAATCATCCCTATGGCAGTGTGATATACAAGGCATTTATCATTTCAAGTAAACTTGCCTAACTATAAAGGCAGATAGATCAGGGAGACAAAGGGAAATAGTTGTGCTAGTGTCATCACTAGGATCTGTTTCTTCAACCTGGAACTATTTGTCACATCTGCAGTTGAACACGGGGATCTCAGAACAGCCTCCTCAATCATCTGTGGACTCACTGATGATTCCCCATTTGCTGAAAGACTGTTATCATCATATTGAGGAACTACCAATGTATTTCATTATATGCAACATTGGAGAAAATACTTTAGGGATCTATTTTACCTGTTACTTTTCACAGAAGAGTGGAGCAAAACCCTATGATTCTACCCTGTATAAGAGGTCTCCACAATACCATTTTTGCTATCATGAATTAGACATTCTACATGTGCTCCAGTTTCTGATGGAGAAATCTGTGAATGAACATGATAGGACCAGGCAGATGTTGCTCAGTGATGTTAGTATCCTACCAAGCAGCCTATGCAAGTCAGAACTAACTCTGAAACTAAACTTATTCATCATCCTTCACGTGGAAGAATTCCAGGGTAGGGATCAGCAGGGGAGCTGTTAGCAACATGAGTTTTCTGTAGCTCTGAAGAGGTCTGGAGAGGGCCATTATGAGTTTTTGAATGAACTCTTTGCACCTGCAATATGGAAGTAACCCTTTTGACAGTCAGTAGTCAACTAACCTCAGAATTCCTCTCCAGTGGATGAGTATGTATGAAAATCAAGTGGAGAACCAACAGTTTCATTTTTCACAATACACAGTATTTTACAATATAGCTTCAATGAAGTTTAGTTTTAATTCTATTCAATATTTGGGGAAGTACTTACTTCAAAATATGAATATGGACTTAGCTAATGTAAGATAATATTTGTTGAGGTTTTATCAACCATTTTACTTCTCATTTATAACCTGCCCATCATATTTCATATTTTTGTTCATCAAAAATGTTTTTCTTCCAAAGACAAACAAAAGTGCTGACCTTCCAGTAGCTTTTCCTTTATCTTGAAGATTCTAAATAATGCATAAGGTGTCCAAGGTAATTATTAAGAAAACATAAATATTTTACCTAAAGGACTGCAACCTGCCTGTGATGTAACTGAGGAATTTTGTTTTCCTTTAAATTTAATGTTTTGACTACTAGCCTAGAACTTGGGATATCAAGATTCTGCCACAGATTTTACACATAACCTTGTGCAAATCATTTAAGGCTACACGCAAACACATACACACACCCACACATAAACATATGGGTCCCTAAATCCTACCAAAATGCTTCTATATGCATTTACATCCAAAATTTAGATCTTAAAAACCTGCACTCAGTTTTTGCCTGAAGTCCACAGGAACATTTATTCCCTTACATTGAAATATTTAGATGCATAAATGTCTGCTTCACAGTATGCCCAGAACTGTCTAAGCACTAATAATATGGAACAGCATTATTACCTAAACATACATAGACTACGAGTTATCCTATGTTGTCTGAAAGCCTGATTAAGTTAGCCTTCTCAGTGGACATGAACTATACCTTGCACTAAACACAGAAGGTACTGAGATATGTATCGGTCATTATCCAGTAGTTTACTCATTACTGCAGTCATTTATGAGTGATCCAGTTTTGGTTCCCTAGGAGGTAGGAACATTGGGCCCCTATACATGTGCAGCAAGGTTGCTTCAATGCACTGGAATTATAGCGCACTGGAGCAGACTTGATTAATTGAGTTTCCTGGAGCATGGTAATTATCATACTCCAGCAGACTCCAGTGTCAGGTGTACCAGGGTCCCCGCACTGAGGGGTGGCGGCGGGGGCACTTTGGCTAAAGCTCATTCAATGAGCTTTGGTTGAAGCGCCCCCACTGCCATTTTTCAGTGCGGGAACACTGAGACATATGATGCTCCAGGCACTTTAATTAGAACTGCTCTTGAAGCCACTCTATAGCCCCCCACCCTGCAATACACACACTCCCAGAGCACATGTATAACATGCTCACCAGGTTTGAATCCACTCAGAAAGGAGAAGAGATTTACTTCAGGTCAAACACATTCCAAGTGAATATTCTAATAACTATTGAATAACAATTTGTGTGCGTGTGTGTGGAGGGTCCCTCTGTCTTTCGTGTTTTGTGAGAAAGCACTGACAAATTTGCTTAACTGCAGGAGGGTGTTGTAGTACGGTAGTAATGAGCTACTGCACAGTCAGCACCTCATGTAGAAGTGGCCATTAAGACACACTTGTCTCCTCAGGAGGAACGTCTACATGTGTAATTAATGCAACTGAATAAATCATCATAATTTGAGCTGTAGTAAACTAATCTGGACATCACTGTCTATACATGTGTTTAAGGGCAGTAATATACTCCGTCATCAGATAGTACGTGTGTCTGATGGGACTATCCAATAACACACTAAATTAATCTACGCCAGCTTAATTGCTGCACACATGTAGACAGTGACACTTTACTGAGCAGCAAATCTGTCTAGTGCACCGTAAAGCACATGTGTAGACATGCCAAGAATTTCCTATTGGACAGCTTAGATGTCTTCCTATTAGGTAGGCTTGATTTCTGTAAATCCCATTCTTCAATGGCAGCTCAAAATGGCAGATTCTAATAAGAGGCCAGGCACAGCTACAGTGCTCAGCGTTACAATGCATTGGTCCTTTTATGGATCTAGCCTTTAGTTTCTCTGCACTTTGGTTTCCTATATGTAAAAATCAGGATAATATAATTTTCTACTTCCCAGAAAAGCTATAGAAATAAATACAATAAAGATAGTAAGGCATCCAAATACTATGGTGATGGGAGGGCATAGAGGTTTCTGAGATAGGGAGATGAAAAGATGATCTAAGTCTTTGGCCTAGTTGTGACACCTTTTCTCACACTGAAAATTACATTTTGCCATAATTTACTTCATTTAATTCACTGGGTGGACAAAATAAAAAGGGTGCTTTATATTCAAGGAGTCTCTACAGCTGCAAAATAAGAGCCAGGCAAAACAATAGTTAAAGTAAAATTAATGGAAATCTTGAATATGAATGAGCAGATAGATAGTTAGTTGTTCAGTTATTATCATTTTAAAAAGTGGAAAAATACTTAGGAAATGAGAAAATTAGTAATATTGGACTAGGTTTATTGTGGCATCTCAGTCAGATCAGTTTCATATTACCTGAAGTCTCTATGAACACCTAGTTGTCTCCACCACAACCAGACAATATTATAGAACAAAATTATTGCAGTGTTTCTGGATGCATGCTCTGAAGCATTTTGGGGAAAATTCTGTTTGGAAAAGCCAATATACATCTCCTGCCCCAATAATGCATTTACCCAAAGGGCGCCATACATCTTTGTTGTAATTAATCATTTTCTTCTGCATATTTTAGCAATGGTAAAACAAGTAAGAAGCCACATTAAAATACCAAAAAGGTAAAGAAGCATTAGGAAGCCCCCCCCCCCCCCCCCCCCCCCCCACACACACACACACTTTTTTTTTGTGCGTGTTTTCTTCTAGGACATAATCTTATCTCCAACAGGGCTTTCTTGAAATGTTATAATAGCTCTTAATTAAAGACAAACTTCCACAGAAAGGTGCATCAAAAATGGGGAAAGATCATAATTTAAAAAGCATAGTTTTCTAGAATCTTTCTTCCTTGAAATTGCTGGATGTGAATATTTTTATTTATAGTGAGGAAAGCTCTACATAATTCAACCTTTCTTCTGACAATTTGACAATTGAATGATAAAAGATCTCAAGTATTCCTGAACAGGAATTGATTGTGATTTCATTTTTGGAACAAGCCAGAGTAGAAGATGAGTTATTCATGAGAGCACTCTTGTTTACTATCATGTACTGTATCTTTATTAATCAATAGTTTACAAACCTACCACTACTTCATATAACATGCAGCAAGTAGATTGACATCTTCTTGAAACAATTACTTATAAATGAAAATGTCCTTCTATAATTCTTTCAATAAAACTATATTTAAGACCTTCTTGCCAAGTTCTAAAGGGCATATCACCTTTCCCTTGTCTGTTCCACTCAAATCTTAATTGTAATTATAATAGCAATCATAATCTTCTTATGGCACGCATCTCAAGGAAAGTAGAATCTTGCTTAAGTTTCCTAATCTAATTCTAAGGCAGTGCAGTGTGACATATTATGCACTCATATGTTGACAGTGGGATCACAGATCCATTCTACTTCCATCCTACTTGCTGACCAGTGCCCCTGTCATTAGGACCAACATGGTTATGTTTTAGCAATTGTGTCAAATCTCAGGGCTCTTTTTCAGGTTTTTGTCTGTTTGTTTCAAATAATTATTGTGACAGCACCAAGGTTCTCAAGCCATAGACTTTTAAGCCTTACATTGGTCAAGCCACCACCTAAAATAAAAGGATCTTCCATAAAGAATTCACAACCTAAGTATTTTTGCTCTGTTCCTAGTATGCCTAATATATATTTTCTGAAATAAAATATTTGTCACCATGATACTCAAGACTCTTCACTGCACTCCATTGTTAAAAAAATATATCAATTGATACATGCAGTATCTTTGCATTGACAATCAACACCCCCCATTAATCTGGTCCTAGCAACCTGAAATGTGACCCATCTATGACTTATTTTTTCTTACAGTTACCTTCTGCTGAAATAATAACTGTCAGCCATTGAAGGAGACTGTTATGCAGGAGCAATTGAAGCATTTTGCTAGGACTCAAGGGGTGCATTTACACATTAATTAATGCACAGTAGTTACTGCACATTTAGTTTCATACTTGCTTAATGAAGTATTAACTTCTAAGCCTGACTAACTAGGTATTGAAGCAGAGATGGAAGGGATGCTAGCTACATCACTCCCTTGTGTGTATAAAAAATGACATGCTTTAAGCACACTAGCCTAATGGTCTGTTTGGTTTCCATGGCCTTTTGACTTGACTCATGAATGTAGGAGCATGGCATTGCTTGGATAAAATTCCAGAACTCAGTCTGGCCAGATACAAGATGGACAACAGATCTCCTAAAAATTATTAGGGATTTTTTTTCTTCCCTCTACTTTAGCAAAAATGATGGTAATGGGAGGTCACATATATAAGGCATGGGCCTTTACCTTAAAAACTAATTGGCTCTGAGAGTTTAATTCTGCATACCCATACAATTATGTAACATTCATTAACCTTAGGAAAGAAAACATTCTACCTGTAACAATAGTAAAGGACTGGAACAGGCTACTTCCAAAGGTTGCAAAATATCCATTCACCAGAGGTTTTTAAGAACAGGCCAGATAATCATAGATAGCCTAGCTATTACTTCATACTGCCTCAGTGCAGGGAGATTGACTTAATGATCCTTTTTAGCCATACATTACCATGACACTACTATCTAAACATATTTGTTATGACAATAGTAGGCCTGTGCAAAATGTTGCCAGGTGTTTTGTTTTGACGCTTTTTCAAGCTTGAAACAGCAAAATCAAAATTAAACAAAAGGCTTTGAAACAGCCTCGAAATGAAACAAAGGCAGTTGAGACATTTTAAGAATTTTGAAATGTTTTGAGTTTCAAAACTGGGCTTGCTTGCAGGGAAACAGAAAGTAAGGAGAGAGAAGGGGAAGAAGTGAAGGGGGGGGGGGAGGGAGGACTCTTCTAATATTGACTGTGTAGCTGGCCAGTGACTGCGATCCTTTCCTGAGGTCACTTCCAATCCCAGTGCTCTGGAGGAAGGATGGAAAAACAGCATAAAAAGCAGCATTGTTTGAACTGAGCTGCTTTCTGCCTTGGGGTCAGTTACTGAGCTGTGTCTTTCAGCAGCTCAGCAGCATCAGACAAAGGCTATCATTCATTTGCTACTTGCTAGCCTGTTCCTAGCAAGTGGGATTCAATACCTTTTGCTTTCTATACCCTTTTATGTTATTATTATATTAATTCATTCCTTTCAATTTATTCCTCCCCCAAAATCCTCTTTTTGTTAGTTTATTTTGATTCTTTTCCCCCAGAAAAGAAATCTGTGCTTTTTCTCACAGTGTGTACTATGAAACTATGTGTGCATTCCATTCAGTGTGCAGCAAAGCACAGCATATATTGCATATTATAATATAGAATTTATTCAGGAATACATACTACATACATTTATATATTTTATTCATTACATAAATACATAAATACATATATACATTACATAAATGCACATACATACAATAATCTACATATATTACATAAATCAGATTATATTACAGAAAAACACACCTATTTTCCAGTATACCAGGGCAAACACTATGAAACAGTGGAAGAGGGGGTAGAGGGAGAGCTGTAAGTTCCCCCCTGACCCCAAACTGAGATGCAGCCTGATTCCTACAACAAGCAGGCATGAGGCTTCCACTTCTACAGGCAGCAAGGAGAGGGGAGCAGTGACATTGCCTGTGCCTGAGTCTGCATCCCCTCCAACAGCACCAGCCACAATTCCCACCCCACTACCACCCTAACAACAAGCAGCAACACCAGCATGACAGTCTCCTCCACCCCCATTTCACTTCCCAAGCTGAGTCTTCCAGGACCAGAGGAAGAGCTGGAGCTGGATCTAAGTACCCTAGCAAGGGAAATTCTGGGGAAGGAGGGTGAATCAGCTGCATTTGTGCTCCACACCCCTTATGTTTCCCCTAGAGCCAGGTCTCCTTCCCCAGAAGGCACTTCAGAGGAGGCTGTGGTAGAGGTAGCAGAGGCAAGCAGCTTAGCTGAGTCTGCTCTTCCTGTTGCTGTGCCTCTGCTTGCTGAGGAGGGGGAAATTGCACCATTCACACATGCACCCGCATCCCAGAAGTGAGCAGGTACTGTTGTCTGGGATCATTTTGAGCTGGCAGATTATCCCACATACGCTATCTGCCTGCACTGCTGAGCCAAAACCACGCAGGGCAAAGGAACAAAACACATGAGAACCACAGGGATGCTGATGCATCTCTGCAGGCACTACACCCTTGCCCTTGCTGCTCCTCAGCCTGGCACCAGTGGGAGCATACCAAAAGGGAAGTCCTCCTTTCACTCCAAAGTCCCCATCTCCCCAAAGAAGAGGCAGGCCACCCTGGAACACTGTGGGAAAGGTACACAGAAAGGGGGGGGGGGTGTTGCAAGGGTGAGAGAGATCACCCAGAGCATTTGGGAGATGTTTTCTTTTGATGGCCAGCCCTTCTCCTTAGTTAAGCAGTCAGGGATCAGGTGGCTCATGGCACTTGTGGCCTCATCATACCCAGTGCCCACATGGGCCACCTTCAGCAGGATGGTGGTGCCCTCCCTGTATGAGGCATGCAGGGATTACTTGAGGGAGGAGCTGCACAAGGCAGGTCTGCAGGTGGCCTTACACTTCATCTCAGACATATGGAGCAGCTAGGGTGGAGATCATGCCTACCTGTCCCTCACAGGGCACTGGTGTGACCAGTAAGGCTGTCAGTGGGCTCTCCTTCAAGCTGAGGTGATGGATGAGTACCACACAGCAACAGAGATCATGGGGACCATAGATTCTTAGTTTCATAGTTGGTAGGGTCAGAAGGGACCTAAGCAGATCATCTAGTCTGACCCCCTGCCATGGGCAGGAAAGGATGCTGGGGTCAAATGACCCTAGCTAGGTGGTTGTCTAGCCTCCTTTTGAAGACCCCCAGGGTAGGGGCGAGCACCACTTCCCTTGGAAGTTGGTTCCAGCTCCTAGCCCCCCTAACAGTGAAGTAGTGCCTCCTGATATCTAGACTGAATCTACTCAGTCAACTTATGGCCATTGTTCCTTGTTAACCCCAGTAGTGCTCGGGGGAACAGGGACTCTCTAATTGCCTGCTGGTCCCCCTTGGCCAGTTTATAGGCAGCCACCAGATCACCTCTGAGCCTTCTTTTGTGGAGGCTGAACAGGTTCAAATCCCATAGCCTCTTCTCATAGGGCGTGCCCTGCTGCCCCCTAATCATGTGAGTGGCCCTCCTCTGGACCCTCTTGATGCTGTTCACATCCCTCTTGAAGTGCAGTGCCCAGAACTGGATGTAGTACACCAACTGCAGCCTGACCAATGTCGCATACAGGGGAAGGATCACCTCCTTGGACCTGCCATGAACTGCATGGTGCAGCGCTGGCTGATTGGGCAGGGTGAGCTTGCCTGCATGTTCATGGTCACTGGCCATGGGGCCAATATGGTCAATGCAGTCCATGATACCAACTTTGTTTGAATCTACTGCATGGCACACAAATTCCACCTTGTTGTCAGGGATGACCTGCAGGGGGACAGGGCTGCTGCTGATGGTGCCAGCACCACCAGCAAGCTCATTTACAAATGCAGGAAGGTGGCAGGCTACTTCCATCAGAGCATCAAGTGGGGCAAGATGCTGCAGGACAAACATGCAGAGCTGAACATCCTGCAGCACAAAATCGTGCAGAATGTGGAGACTCATTGGAACTCCACATACCTGATGCTCGAGAGGCTGGTGGAGCAACAGAAGCCATCCACAAGATGGCCTTGCTTGGGGAGATTGGGATCAGCAGCTGCCTTAACAGAGCTGAGTGTGATACCCTCTCCCAGACCTTGGTGGTCCTCAAGGCCTTCCTCAAGGCCACTGAGACCCTCGTCACTGGGGATGCTCAGCGCTGGGGATGCCCTCCCTAGCTAGGTGATACCTGTAGTGAGGGAACTTCAGAGCCAAAGGGAGTGCTTCCAGGGGATCAATGTTCCTGGCTGCAGCAAGACACTGTCACCAGACATGCAAGCACTGGTGAGACAGCTGAAGGAGGCCATGAGGAAATGGCTTGATTCCTTGTGGTCCAGTACGGCCATGTGCTGGCCTCTGTGTGTGACCCAAGGGTGAAGAAGAGCATCAAAGTATGCAGTAGTAAAACCCTGGATCAGTGGACAGAGGTGTTGGTGAAGAGAGTCAGGGAGGCAGAAGTGGGGAGGCAGGTGGGGCATGGAAAACGGAGATCCACTGTCTTGTGCCAGCACACTATCCACCAGCCAGCCTCCTCCTTCACCACAGGTGCTGCCAATGTGGGCCAAGGGCATGGCTTCCATGGTGGGGTGCAGAGGCAGCAGACCCTACCATCTGGCAGGTAGTGCTCAGGCCTTGGTGGCTGCCTATTTCACCAAGGACATGGAGCCACTGCTGTGAGAATCCTTGGCCTACTAGGCAAGCTGCAGCTGGCCCCTGTTGCCCAGGAACACCTGTCCTGTCCACTGACCAGTTTTCCAAGTGAGAGGGTGTTCAGCATTGCTGGTGATGTAGTAAAACCCCACCAAACCTGCTTGGATCCTGGTTTGGTGGAGCAGCAGGTATTCCTCAAGGTGAACCTCCCACTGCTGGGGTTCCCTAAGCTGCAGGTGCAAATGAAGTGAGTGCCACCCTCCTCACTCAGTTGCACCTATTTCCTTCTGGTTTCTGAACCATTTAATGTCCCACTCTCAGAGCTGGAGGGGCACTCTCTGCATCACCAGCCAGCAGGGATGATGTAGTAATGTGTCCCTGTTGAGTTCCCATGCCAGGATGAACTTGGAGGTATGAGCAGGGGCTACAGGGAAGGAGGAGACCCCAGGTCCTGGGCATTACCACTAAGGAACCACTAAAACTGCACCCTGCCAGGGTCAGAAGACAGCCCATGGAAATGCCAGGACCAAGGATCTTCCTGTTGAAAGGTGGGTAGGAGGTGCCATAACCTCCTGCCACCAAACGCATGCACACAGTCAAGGTTGGGGAAAGCCCAGACCCATCACGTCTTTGGCAGGCCTGAGGCTTGCTGGTTGCAGTGGAATTGTGAGGCTCCAGGTCAGCTCACCTGAGCTGCCTGGGATGCCAGCTTTCGAGTTGAAAAACCTTTGTCAGGCTGAGGAAGCACCTGCAGTTTCTGTGTGCTCTTCCTGGATGGAAGGAATAGTAAAGACTCCAGAGGCTGGCATGCAATGCAGGCAAGAAAGCCAGTCAGTGAAAATGGAAATGGAGCCATCAGAAGGTGAGGAACATGCTGGGCTTGAGGTGAGGGGTGGGAAGGGGGATGTAGCAGTGCAGGTAAAAGTGAAGAGGTATCTGGGGAGTCAGATGTCTGGCAGGTTGTTGTGTGTCAGAATTCCTATGTCTATATTGAGTCCATGAGTTTCTGTACTTAGGAGGTGCATGAAATACAGTTCATAGGCTCATCTGTGAAAAGTGGTTTGTAAATTCCCTTTGAGGATCAGGCCTGAAAGATTGGAGACAGGTAGTTGGGTGTTCTTGTCCTTGATAGATTTTTGGTGTGCACTCATTCTGGTGTGCAGTTGTTGTTGGGTGTCTCCTACATATATTCCATCAGGGCACCAAGTGCCCTGATGGAGATACATATTGCATTGTGAGGATATATCCATACTGGAGATATTGTTGGCAGGTTTTGCATGTCTTGTCATGGCATGGCCTGGATCCATTCAATGCATTTTGAGCTGTAGGAAGTTGGCTTTTGGCGATGAGGTTAGTGAGGTATAGTGCTTGTTTGAATTTACAAACCACTTTTCACAGATGAGACTATGAATTCAATAGGGAACTGGTTGAGGCCACGTGCTCCCAATCCATGATCATCATGGGGGACTTCAACTTCCCTGACATCTCTTGGGATGAGTGCATGGCCAAATCTGACAGGTCGCATAACTTCCTCACATGCATCAATGACCTCTACCTAACCCAGGAGGTCTATGGGCCAACTAGGAGAAAGGCATTGCTTGATCTGGTCCTGGCCAATGGGTCAGACCTAGTGAGCAATCTGTCGATTGAGGGAAAGTTTGGTGCCAGCAACCATGAATTGGTCACCTTCTTAGTTCACCAAAGAGCAGGCAAACCCAGCAGTAAAGCAGAAGTTCTGAACTTTGGGAAGGCTGACTTTTGCAAACTGAGAGAATTGGCCAGTTAGGCAATTAGAGGCCATATCCCACCAGAAAAGGGAGTACATGAGGATTGGTCATTTCTTAAAAACATAATCCTTGAAACACAGGGCAAAGCCATAGCATCTCACAAAAAAATGCAGTCAATGGGAAAGAAAACCCCCATGGCTGAAAAAGGAACTGTTGGACTTTATTAAGCTCAAAAGCTCAAAAAAGCAACCTACACCAGCTGGAAAACAGGAAGCATTAACAAAGAGGGTTACTCTGTACTCACCAACGCCTGTAGAGAGTGGTTGAGGAAAGCCAAGGCACAAACTGAACTTAGGCTAGCTATGGGAATCAAGGACAATGAAAAGTCCTTCTTCAGATATGTAGGAAGCCACAAAAAGAACAAAGATAGCATTGGGCCCTTGAGAGACCCAACAGGGCAACTGACTTCCAATACCCAAGAAAGGGCCAGTCTCCTAAATGACTTTTTTTCACGCTCCCAGGAGGAACACACTGTCAGGAACAGCACAAACCAAGGAGCGGGCAATGGACCTAAAATTGATATGGATCAGGTGAGGGAACACCTTGAGGAACTGGACATCCATAAGTCTGCGGGACCAGATGGAATACACCCAAAAGTCCTGAAGGAGCTGGCAGACATCATTGCATTCCCCTTGGCAGAAAAATTGTGGTGCTCAGGGGAGGTCCTGGATGACTGGAAAAGAGCCAATGTGGTCCCTATCTACAAGAAAGGGAGGATGACCCGGGGAACTATAGACCAATCAGTCTTACATCTGTCCCTGGAAAAATCCTCAGGAAAATTGTCAAGTGATCCATCAACACCAGACTGACAGAAGTCAAGCTTCTGAATGCCAGCCAACATGGCTTTGTGACTGGCAGGTCTTGCCTAACCAACCTCATCACCTTCTATGATGAGGTAACATGTGACCTGGACAAGGGAGCTGATGTGGACATCATATATCTGGATTTCAAGAAAGTCTTTGACCTAGTTCCCCATGATGTCCTCATGGTTAAGCTGGGGAACTGTGGCCTTGATCATCATACAGTCTGATGGCTAGGCAACTGGCTACAGGGTCAGACCCAAAGAGTACTATCTGAAGGAAGCAAATCAACATAGCTCAGGGTGACCAGTGGAGTCCCTCAGGGCTCAGTACTTGGGCTGGTACTCTTTAACATCTTCATTAATGATCTGGATTTGGGAGTTGGATGTGAACTTGGCAAGTTTATGGATGATACCAAATTATGGGGGAGGGCAGTCACACCACAGGACAGGCTAGGGATACAGGCTGACTTGGACACACTCTCAAGGTGGCCCAATCAAAACCTGATAGCCTTCAATGCAGAGAAGTGTAAGGTGCTGCACCTCGGTAGGAAGAACCTCCAGCATACTTACAGGCTTGGCAGTGCTATGCTCGCTAGCACCATGACTGAAAGGGACTTGGGGATCTTGATTAATGACAAGATGAATATGAGCCACCAATATAATGCTGTGGCTGGCAAAGCTAACCAAACTCTGGTGGGCACTCACTGATGCATCTCAAACAAAACCAGGTAAGTCATCCTTCCACTTTACTCGGCCCTGGTGAGACCGCAGCTGGAGTACTGCATCCAATATTGCCCCCCCCCCCCCACTTCAGGAAGGATGCGGAGAAGCTTGAGAGAGTCCAGAGGAGAGCCATTCATATGATCCAAGGCCTTGAGGGAAGGCCATATGAGGAGAGGCTGAGGGACTCTTCAGTCTGGAGAAGAGAAGACTCATGGAGGACTTGGTGACAGCCTAAAATTTCATAAGAGGGGTACATCAGGACCTGAGAGAACACCTGTTCACCAGAGCTTCCCAAGAGATAACAAGGTCTACCAAACTCCAGAAAGGCTGATTTAGATTGGATATGAGAAAAACATTTCTTTATGGTGCATGTGTCCAGGATCTGGAACAAACTCCCCCCAGAGGTGGTGCAAGCACCTACTCTGGATTCCTTCAAAAAACAGGTGGATATATTTCTTACTGGGGTCACTTGATCCCAGCTGACTTCCCACCTATGGCAGGAGGGGCTGGACCCAGTGGTCTCTCGAGGTCCCTTTGAGCCCCTAATGTCTATGAAATCTATGAAATCTATGAAATTGCACTTCATCAACCTTCTAGGTAGTAGGTACAGAAACTGATGGACTCAAAAAAGACACTGGGTTTATGACACACTTCCTCAGCCTAACAAAGAATTTTTCAACCCAAAAGCATGCTAAGACATATTCCTATAACTAACTATTCAGTTGGTCTACTAAACCATACCAGATTAGATTGACCCAAAGGAAAGGACCTTGCTTGTCAGTGCCATGTCCTTAGAACAAGACCCCTAGCACCTGACCAGAAGGACACAGGGCCCTGGACACATCTAAGCCCCAGGGCTGGGGCTGGCAGAGAGAGTTCTCTGGCATCTGTTGGAGAAGAAGCTCCTGCAGGAAAGGAAAGAGAGGCTATGTGACAGTTTGGCTGCCTGAGATGCTGCTAGTGCTACTGTGCTGCTTACTATGTTATTACCTGTTGTTATTTAAAGTGATGGACCAGGCTGAGGGTGTAGGGAAGGAGGCGACCTTATTGGGGCACACTGCTGTGTCATGTAGAGGCCCCAGTGCCAGTGAGAGTGCACCTTAACACAGAGACATCACCACACGTCAAAAGTTTTCTTGTTAGCAGCTTGAGGTGCACTTTCCCAGAAAACCCTGGACCTATATCCTTGAAACCTGGCAGACTTCATGGCCTCAGAAGGGGCTACCATGCCTGCTGTTTTCACCCCACTGCACCTTAACACACACACGGAACATGAGTTTTGTTTGTCACAGTTTGAGGTGCAGTTTCCTAGAACCCCCTGCACCTACCTCCTTTACACTTGGCAGACTTTGTGGCCTTTTCAGGGGCTACCATACCTGCTGTTTTCATCCCCCTGTGCCTTCACACTTACAAATGACACAAATTTTGTTTTCAAGACTTTGAGGTGAAGTTTCCAAGAAACCTCTGCACCTATCTCCTTCAAACTTAACAGTATTTGTGTCCATAGCAGGGGCTACCATCTCTACTGTTTTCATTCAAATCAGGAAAGAAATTACAAAGTTATTGGCAGTTTCATGATTCCCCATTATAGCCTATGGGCGAAACATCAAAATGCATCGAAACAGCGAAACAGTTTCAATTAAACGAAATGGAACAGTGCTTCAAAATTAAATGAAATGTCAAAATGAAACACTGTTCATTCAAAATGGGAAGGCAGAAGTTGAAATGAAACAGTGCTGTTTCACACAGCCCTAGAAAATAGCATCATAAGTTAGTACATTAAGTCCCTAGACCAGTGACATCCTGGTAATGGATTTGGTTACCTTCAGGGCATACTGAGAATTTCATTTATTGAGCCAAATTTTTCCAAAATCAAAAGTTAAATAAGGTATGCATTAGAGAGAAGAGACAATATTACATGAAATAACAACAATTTCCTTGCTCATCCAAATAATTTTATTCCTGTAACTTTAACTAATTGCACAGTATGGAGACTTGATAATAGGTGCTCTTGTAAAAGTGAAAACAATTAAAATGGCAATTCTTGAATCTCTTATAGAAATTATAAAACTGTAAATGGGACATGACATTTAATTTTTTTGGCCCAAACTGGAAGACTCAGTTCTTACCTTCCTCTATTTTGTAAGGAAGACTCAGGTAACTGTAAATTATTTCAACTTCTTTCTCTTTCATATTTTTTTCAAAACAGAATCATCCCTGGTTCTACAGAGTTGTGTGTTTACCTTCACCAAATAAATTAATGAAAAATAAGGATCAAAAAACCTCACATGAAAAGATAGAATTATAAGACTGACATAGCCCTTCTGTTTCTTCCAAGCTGTCAGCAGTATACAACCACACAGAGTCCAGGTAATATATATCATATATATTACAAATGGTAATGGTAGACTGGCAAGGTAGCTTTTTGCCTATTGACCCCAAAATAGCTATAGAGATTGATCTGACCATATCTTTTATTTCATGTCCTGTAAAGACTGATTTCATTAAAATAAGAATTACAAAGAGTGGGTTTTATGGGGAGAGATGCGGAGGCAAAGGTCACATACAAGCATTACATTGTTACTGGTGGAATTGCAGTTCCACTGGTAGAAATTGTAAGTGTTTATGTGTTTGGTTTCTACAAAAACAAAAATGACAGATCCAACCAAAAATGACAGGTCCAGTAGAAACTTCTACCACCTCTGATGAAGCAGAATTGTCTTCTGGTAGAGTTTCTTCAGGAGAAATGGCAGACAAGATTCTTTGGGTAAATCCAATATTTTTTATTAGACCAACACAAATAGTTGGAAAAATTCTTTTTGCAAGATTTTGGGTATAAATAACCTTTGTCTGGCTGAGGAAGCATCTTCAGTTGGCTTATGCTCTTTCTAGATGGTAAATAGTAGACGGGTATCTGGGGAGTCAGATGTTAGGCAGGTTATAATGTGTCATAAATCCAATGCCTATATTTAGTTCATGATTTTTTGTATCCAGGACATTGATGAAATGAAGTTCATAGGCTTGTCTGTGAAAGGTGCTTTTTAAAACTTTCTTTGAGGATTAGAACTGAGAGATTGGAGAGAGAGTGGTTTTCTTGCGAGAAGTGTGTCCCCACATGCAGTTGGTTATTCTTGTCTTTGATAGATTTCTGGTGTGCTTTTATTCTGGTGTACAGTTGTTGTTTGGTCTCTCCTACATAGTTTCCATCAGGGCATTTGATGCATTGGATGAGATATATTACATTTCCAGAGGTGCAGCTGTAAGATTCAGGGATTCTGATGGTTCTGTTGTGGGGTGTAGTAATAGTGGGGGTGGTGGAGATGTGTTGGCAGGTTTTACATTTCTTGTCATGACATGGTCTGGATCCATTCAGTGCATTTTGGGCCATAGGAAGTTTGCTTCTGATGATGAGGTTAGTGAGGTTTGGTGTTTGTTTGAAGTCTAGGATGGGTGGTTATGGGAAGATCTCTTTAAGAATTGAGTTTTCTTCTAGTATGGGTTGCAATTGTTTGAGGATTTTCTGTATAGGTTCCAGGAAGGGGTGATATGTCATAATGAGTGGTGTGTGATTCATGGCAGTTTTCCTTCATTACTGCAGCAATTCTTCATGTGGTATCTGGGTGGCTCTTTCAAAAGTGCAGACTGTCTCTCTGGAGGAGTGTCCTTGTTGCATGAAAGCCTTTTTGAGATTTGTGAGGTCACAGTCACAAATTTTGAAGAGAAATGAACACTTGTATACTTACCTCTTCAATAGGAGTCTCCACACTGCCTTTCAGGATCCCAGCATGCACTGCTCCAATCCTCTCTCTCCTCCAAAGGTACAGTCTGACTTTTGCCAGACTCAAATACTGTGGCCAAACAAAGCAAATACTTCCTCCTGCCAGCTTCAGGGCTGGGAAAGCCCATTCCCTCTCCATAGCCCCAAGGTAGGACAGCTGACAATTCTGACTTGGATCATGTGGGAGAAACTGACTCTCCCACACTGGACCCTGACTTAACATCACCAGACCCCCAACCCACCAGCATCCTTCCAGACCTGGTCCCCCACCCCCCGGCCACCCTACCATTCCCAAAACACTTTGACTCCCCATACCCAAGACAGATCATGGCTTGGTCTGCCCATTCCAAGATCCCCCTCAAGCACCCTGCTACCTGAACATGGACCTGGACCCTACCTGAAAGGCCATATGGCTGCTACATTGATCTCTTGCCATTCTTCTTATGCTTCCATCATGTTGGAACACTTTCTTGTGACCTTTAGAACCTCCCAGCCCTCCTGGGTATTGGCAGTGGATTTATGACCCAGATACTTTGTTCCAGGTGGATGCACACCCTCAGATTGACCACGGCCTTTCCATTTGATAATAGGCCAGTTTTACTGATACACAGTGATAGCAGATAACAATAATGCAAACAAGTCCTAGAGCTGCACAGAGGCAAGGTATGTCTGGCCATTAGGCAAATTTCCCACTGAGGTTCCCACTGAGGTTCTCTTTTGAATGTCAGATGTAAGCAGCCTGGAGGTTGGAAGTTGACACCCACCACCCCTGCAATGGGGTAGATGAGACGGGCTGGTGGTGTGCCCTCTATCCATGATGGGCTTGGGTTCCCCTCTTGAGGACCATTTGCTGCTCTGAAATACCTTCTTTTGTATTATTGTCCCTTTCTGATGACACCTCATTTGTGAGCATCACTGATTGGCCTTCTTGTGATTTTCATGCTGTCCATGTTCTGTCGTGTCAGAATAATCCTTTATTTTATAAACCCATCACATGCACACATCCTAATATGAGCTTTACTGGCATCTTCCTACTTTGGTCTGTTCCCCTAAACTGAAAATACCAAGGGCTCTGCAGTTGGGCACTGTGACTTGGTGCCAAGTTATCTCATGTTATGGAACAGTGTGAAAGATGTCTTCAGTTTCCCAGCCTGCATGTCTGTTTGCTGCTTGCCTGTCAAACACAGCAGGCCTTGAGGAAACTTTGTCACAAAACAGGCTTCTAGCAATCAATTAACCCTTGCCATTGCCCTGAACCATTACTCTAATACATATCTACTTTACCTATAAGCCAAATCCCAAAAGCAAGCCTCTAAATACCATTTTCTAGTCCTCACTGGGTGCCTTGATTGTTCAGTTTGTCTTCCCATGTCACCCTGCCTATTAACTCCCGGAGTAGCTTTAAATCCACCATTTTTAGCTGGAGTACTGCATCCAATTCTGGGCTCCACAATTTAAAAAGGATGTGGAGAAGCTTGAGAGAGTCCATAGTAGAGCCACATACATGATCAGAGGGCAGGAAAATAGGCCTTATGATGAGAGGCTGAGAGCTATGGGATTCTTCAGCCTGGAAAAGCACAGGCTCGGGGGGACCTGGTGGCCACCTATATGCATATAAGGGGTGTACATCAGGATCTGGGGGAATGCCTGTTTCTGTTTCTGGGGGAATGCCTGGAACTAAAGGATTCACTTCCTAATAGCAAGTCCCTATTTAACCCCACACCAACAGTACTCTTAAGGGACTGGCTCTTCCCTTCACCTGTGGAACTTCTTTGTGATAGAAGGCTTCCCCCATTTTAAAGACCTGTGTGTATCCTTTTCAAAACTGAAAGAGTCCCAATTTGGCATGCTCTAGGCCATCAGTTACTGATATGATTATGAAACTTGCAGGAACAATTCAGGGTTCAAGTTATATGGCATGAAGTTTTCTAAATATTAACTGTTGTTTGTCTACCACAACTGCATCTAAATTACATGGGTATAATGCAGTTTTACTATTAGCTGTTTTAGAGTCAGGCTATGAACTGCACTTCCCTCAAGCTGTAAAGTATCCTTAACTTTGTTTTATGGGAGGATTACAGGGTCAGACCCTGTTTAATCACTTACACGTCTCTAAATTAGCTTTTGCTTGTTCCAAGCAAATGTGACCAAGGGGTGATCATATTTTGCCTATGGAAATACAAAAATCTCCTATTCTTTAGGGGTGTGCAAAACAGGCCATATTCTATTTGGATTCAGATTTAGCCTGAATTGTGGACAGTGATTTAATTAATTGATTTAGATCACTGTCCCTGATTCGATTTGACTGAATCTGAATTTGAAGACTTGATGCTGATTCAGAGAATCAGTGATTCGGCCATAGACACAGCTTTAAATGTTTATTTAATTTTTTTTTTTTTTATGTACCTCATGATACCAGGCATGGCTCATGAACGCTGTGAAGCTGGGGTGGATGGAGTGTCCCACAGGAGTGTGGGGGGTGCTCCCTGGGTACTCTGTAGCAAACCCAGAAGTGGACTGGAAGTACTTCCAATCCACCTCTGGGTCCACCACTGAGTGCACAAGGGGCACTCCCTGTGCCCTCACGCTTGGTGACTGGCCATGGGGGGACCCTAGGTGCCCCCCCCAGACCTAGGAGGCACCAGTCACTGAGTTGGGGGGGGCATGGGGGTGGACTGGAAGTGCTTCTGGTCCACTTCCAGATCTGCTGCTGAGCATGCTGGGGAGCCCCGCATGCTACTTTGGGACACTCTATCCACCCCACCATTGCAGCATTGACCAGCCACCTGGTACCTTGAGGTATATAGAAAAAAACATTTAAAGCTGGGTCTATATCTGAATCCCTGAATCTTTCTGAATCTCTCCAAATTGATCTGTAGGGTTCTGATTTGATTCATAATTAATAGTGCTTAGGATCAGAAGGTAGCTAAACAGATCATCAGGTCTGACCCCTGATTCATAAAGATTAAAGGGTCTCTTGATTTGATTCAGATTTGGCAATTTGACCATTGAATTGGGACAAATCTCTGCCAAATTGAATCAGGGACTGACGCTTTGCACAGCTCTAGAAGCCAGTGATCTTTTGGAAGAGGTTCTTATTTGACAATGATAACTGCAGAGTTCTCAATTTTTTTTTTAATGGACAACATTTAGGTGTCTCCAGGGACAGGTCCTTTTCCACCAAGGAGGCACATAATGCAAAGTCTTCCTTGTGCTAAAATATCTCTTTTGTGATTTTTTTATGTTTGATTTGGATGGCATAGAAGGAATACATGCAAGTAGGATTCAGGATACATTAGAGAGGTTTAACAAACAGAACCATTGACTTCAGTGTAAAAGTAAACCTTCCATTTCCTCAAATAGTTTTGTGCTAAGAGCATTTAGTATAGATGATAGACCCTAATGGGGTCCTGTAAAAGATGTCTTAAAGCTGATCTTAGTGATAAGATTGTAAATGGTGCCAAGACCCATGAATAGCAATCCATTATTCAAATATTTATCCTTTTGTGGCTGATGGTATCTTACCTTTGCAGATAAAAACTAAATTTACCCTTTTATAGGCATGCATTGTCTTGTATTGTAGGAAAAAAAGCCCATGTTAGTCTACAAGGACAGTTGTCATGCTCTTCTTGCCATCCTTCTACTGAAACCTTGTTGGGTGTTTGCTTTTTTTTTTAATATTACTGTTATTTGTTCCCTTTATGGTTAGTGATGAGTTGTAAATGACATAAGGCAGAAGTAAAAAGGCAGGCTATAGTCACATACGTACATACACAGCAGAATCAACACCTCAGCTGTCACACACCTCAACTAACTCCAGATTACATTTCAAGAATCCCAGTCAATTTGTCTGATTACAACAGCTTTCTATATTACTCGGCTTTGTACATACTTTGTAGAATTTTGAAACTGTTGCATAGCCTTAATTAGCTTCATGTCCAAATAAATCAACATATTTTTAACCTTTGGTACTCAGTGTGCCCTCTTTAATTCTTCACTTAAGCTCTTAATGATTTTTGGCTCAGTTTAATAATAATATGTTGACCCAATGCAGGACATGAGATTTGAAACTGAAACATCCTCAGCCTTGATGTCTGGTTGGCAGCCAGTATCAAGTGAATGCCCCGGGGGTCATTCC
Source organism: Alligator mississippiensis (assembly GCF_030867095.1). NCBI lineage: Eukaryota > Metazoa > Chordata > Crocodylia > Alligatoridae > Alligator > Alligator mississippiensis. Next base: position 51,952,814 of record NC_081826.1, read on the forward strand.
TGGGGCCAGTTTTGTTCAATGTCTTCATCAACAACCTGAAAGATGGCATAGAGTGCACCCTCAGCAAGTTTGCAGATTATACCAAGCTGGGGGGAGTAGTAGATACATGGGAGGGTAGGGCTAGGATTCAGGGTGACTCAGACAACATAGAGGATTGGGCCAAAAGAAATATCATGAGATTCAATAAGGACAAGTGCAAAGTCCTCCACTTAGGACAAAACAATCCCATGCACCAGTACATACTGGAGACTACCTGGCTAAGTACCAGCTCTGCAGAAAAAGGATCTGGGGCTTACAGTGGACAATAAGCTGAATATTAACAGTGTGCCCTTGTTGTGAAGAAGGCTAACAGCATACTAGGCTGCTTTAGTAGAAGTATTTCCAGCGGATCAAGACAAATGATTCTTCCCCTCTACTTGGCACTGGTGAGGCCACATCTGGAGTACTGTGTCCAGTTTGGGCACTCCCCTCCCCCCAAAACGCATACACAGAGAAAACATATGGGCAAATTGGAGAAAGTCCAGGGGAGGTCAATAAAAATGTTTAGAGGGCTGGGGGAGCATGATTTATGTGGAAAGGCTGAGGGAACTGGGCTTAAATAATCTGGAGAGGAAAAGACTGAATGGAGATTTAATAGAGGACTTCAGCTACCTGAAGGGTGGTTATAAAGAGCATGAAGCTAGACTGTTCTCAGTGGTGTCAGATAACAGAACAAGGAGCAATTGTCTCAAGTTGAAGTAAGGAAATTTTAGGTTAGATATTAGGAAAAAAAATATCTTACAAGAAGGTACTAAAGCACTGAAACAAGCTAGCTAGAAAGGTTGTGGAATCTCCATTTTAGAGAATTTTATGACCTAGGTAGACAGAGCCTTGGCTCTAATTTTATACTTGGGAATGGTCCTGCTGTGAGCAATGGGTTGAACTAGATGACCTCCTGAAGTCCTTTCCAATAGGACTGTGCAAAGTTTTGCTAGCCGATTCGAATTTGAGGAGATTCAGCTGATTCAGTGGCCAAATCTCTGAATCTGAATCAAATTGGGAGACCAATAAAAAAGATCCAAATTGAATTAGAAGCCTCTGAATTGATTTAAAAAAACATTTGGTGCCACTTTAGAGATTTGGCCATAGACTAAACAGGCAGCAGTCTTTGCCACACTGGGCACAGTTGCCTCCAACTGGTAAGTCTGTTCTGGTAGGCAGAATGGGGAGGAAAGGGGTGTGGAGGAGAGGGGGATTAGGGCTGGAACAAGCTGTCCAGCTGGGATTAGGGAGCCATGGGAGTCAGGGAGCGGGGTGGAGGGGCATGGGATGCAGGCACAGCAGTGCTGGGAGCACAGACTATGCCCTGCTGCCACTTGCCCAGCCAGGGCGGGGGCGGGAGCATGCAGGTGTAGCTCATTCTGGGCAGAAGAGGGAAAGTGACAGTAGAGCATAGCACTCACTCCCAGTGCTGCCACACCACATCCCATGCACCCCCACCCCAGCTGGGCAAGCAGCGGGCTATGCCCTACTGCCATTTGCTCAGCTGGGATGGGGTGGCATGGAATGCAGGCACTTCTGCCGTTTGCCTAGCCAGGGGAGGGGGGTGCAGGATGTGGCCATAGAAGCACTGGGAGTGGGGGCTATGCCCTGGTTCCACTTGCCCCCTTCTGTCCGGAGCAAGCCATGCCTGTATCACCCCCCCCACCCCTGCCTCAGCTAGGCAAGCAGCCACAGGGCATAGCCCCCACTCCCAGCATTGTTGTGCTTGCAACCCATACCCCCTATCCCCAAGTCCCACACCCCCCCACCATGGCTAGGCAGTTTGTCCCAGCCCTAGTCCCAATCCCTTCCTCCCCCACACCCCTTCCCTTCCCTCTCTGCCCACCACAACAGGCTTACTAGCTGGAGGCAGCTGTGTCCAACATAATGAGGAACACTGCCTGTTTAGTCTGTGGCCAAATCTCTGAAGTGGCACTGAATCTTCAGATCTGATCCAGCCAAATTGAATCTGGACAGTGATTCAAATTTCCAAATTGAATCACTGTCCCTCCAATCATCTGACTCCAAATCCAAAGCGAATACTTGTCACTTTGCACAGGCCTACTTTCCAACCCAAATTTTCCAGGATTCTACAATTTGAATGTAGAATGTTTGCAATATAATGTTTACAATATAATTGGCATGACTAAAAAAAAAAATGCTTATTGGCTATATAATTCAACTGACAGTTTATTTCTGGAGATACAGTATATACATCCCTGAGGACATGTTATATTTTTGCCTACTTCTATGAAGTGCCCAAAACAAATTTCTCATTCACAAAGCTATTGTCATCCCTGCCATGTTGTATGGGTGTAAACAATATAACAGAAATGCCTGTAAACTTTGGAATGTTATCATCATCAGTAATGTTTTTGGAAATTCTTCCATACCCACTGGCAGGACCGAAGAATGAATGCCCACATTCTGGCTCAACCAAAGACCACTTACACTGAAGCCATGTGTACATGGAACCAGCTCCATTGGACAGGACATGTAATAAGGTTTCTGACAACTGGCTCCCAAAATAGGTCCTATATTCCCAATACACCAATAGTTACCACTCCAGAGGTGGGCAAAAGAAAGACTCAAGTACACCCTTAAGGCCAATCTGAAGAAATGCAATATCAACATCAATACCTGGCAGACTGGAGCATTGAATCATCCCCAATGGCACCATGAAATACAAAAAGGCATCTACCATTTTGAGTAAACTCCCTATACTACGAAGGCAGATAGGCAAGTGAGACAAAGCAAGTGAGAGCTGCTACCTAACATCACTAGGATCCCCTCCTTCCTCCTGGAACTATTTGCCATGTCTGCAGTCAAACATGCAGATCTCTGAATGCACTCTTCAGTCATCTCCAGACTCACCCATGACTTCCCCATCTGTCCTCCTTCCTTTGAGAGACAGCTGCCGATGATGACAAAGTATCCAAAGTACCCAAGTACCTTCTGTTTGTGATCTGTATTTATCCATTCACTGAAACTGTCATGCAGATCTCATACTTCTCAGTGATGCAGCTTGTATGTGAAAATGTTTACACTGATGAAGTTTGAAGAACTGTCAATTTTGGGGATGTGGTTTTGTAAGGCCCAGGAACATAGAATTTCTAAGATGTCTTTAAGCAACTTTTGCATTTTCCTTATTCTAAACCATTGTGGAGGCTAATGAGGCACCTGCAGATCTTAGATGGGTCATGCTGGTACCCCAGATCTCTGTTTTGCATCAGTACAGGGTCACATAAGCTGCCTCACTTAGTGTCTGTGCCAGAAGACTATGTCTGACTGAACCTGTAATTGTGTCAGACTTTTCACATTGCAATAGTACAGTAGGAAAAAAGGATAATCCCTCCCTTGGCCTTTATATTTAAAGCAAAACAAATTTTTGGTCTTGTTATTAAGTCGCTAGACTGACTGAGGAGACTCCAAAGGCAGCAGCACTTGTAAAGCCTGTTATTTGTATTACAGAAGCAGCTCAAGGCTCTCAAGAATTAAGGTTCCACTGTGCTTGCAATGTACAAACAAGTACAAGCCTCATTCCAGAGGCTTATGATCCAACAGAGATAATACAGACCAGCTAAATGAAGAGAGATGAAGACAGAGTAACAGTAAACCATAGGCATAGTAAGCAGTAGTTCCAGCTTACTATCTCCTTACCCGCTACCTTTGGATTACGTTTTAGCAGCACCATGGTACAAGAAAGTTGGAGGATCGGGTGGCTGGTTTATAGATTTTGAGAGGAAGTTTCTCTCACACTGAAATGAGGAACAAAAATAAAAGAAGGACTTTGACTTTTTAACTATTTTATTCAGGGGTTCAGGGATACCGAAAGGTTGGCTGCTTACAAAGCAAAAAACAAACAAATTATTATCAAACCAACAACACCATGTCAGTTGCATTCATCACATAACAAAATGACAGACACCTTCGCTACATTCCACGTTGTGTCTTACATGCTAGTTATGTGGTTGGAGTGCCGGTCACATGTTCATAACTATAAATAAACAATTCATACCCTGCTCTATCCAATCATACATGTCACAACACCTTCAACTTCCCATACAAAAAGAAAGCAAAAAAGCAGCCTGGTGAGGGCCAAGGATGCAGCACGAGCTGGAAGTCGTAGTCCGACACCGAGCCAGCCCGGTCGCCCAGACCGGTCATGACATCAGAGCGTGTATTTGAGATGGCCATCCTCCACATGGCACAGTGCTCCCTCAAGGGCCCAGCATGTCTTGAAGGTGGGCACTGCCCGCCGGAGCACAGCATACTAAAACTCCAGCGAGAAGTGTGCCTGCACCAGGAGGCAGAAAAGCCACAGTGCATCATCTAAGCCGGTCCCGGCAAGTGAGTTATGGTGGTTCTTGAGGATGGCCACCTTGGCCTGATCCAGTAAAAAGTTGGCCAGGCAGACAGGGCCCTTCTCAGCCACCCGGTATGGGTAGGAGCACACATAGGTGGCCTCTGAGAAGCTCCTGTCCGGTGCTCACAGCAGCGGCTTGAGAGTAACAAAGAGCAGCCACAGGTGAGGACAGTCAAGGAAGGCATGAAAGAGGGTCTCCTTAACACCTCCTGGGCAGAAGGGATAGGCCTTCAAGGTGGCTGGGTCAAAGTGAGATGCATATGTGCCAGTGGCTAGGATGCCATGCAACAACCTCCACTGCAGGTCGCCAGACTTCTTGGTTGGCGGCTTATACAATGTGCCCCATGCCATTTGGGCTGGTGGGGAATCTGGCAGCCCCAGGTGCCATCACCATGGTATATCGGGGCAGCCTGCCAGCACTTGGGCATGGTGGACATGAACCGCCCAGGCATATAGACTTCTACATGACAGAAAAGCAAAGGAGCAACCCCTTGTCACTGTTAGGAGGCACAGGGAGTGTCAGCAGGGTGTCAGGGCCACTGGCCAGCTCGCCGGCCACGGCAGGGGTGACTAGTAATGCAGGAAAAAGCCTCACTCAGGACATATGCAGCACAGAGGACCTGGTCCTCACAGAGATGGGTGTCCAGGGTGACTGCTGCCTCCACTGGGAGGGCAGCCCAGATGTCACACAGGAGATGGCCCACACTGCAGAAAGAATGCATGCCCAGCTGGGTGGTCAAGACCTTGGGTGAGAGCCAAGCCAACCGAGTGGGGTCCAGGAGATGGCTCAGGCGGAGGACACGCACCTGGATGAGAACAGCCATGAGACTGGCAGAAGCCAGGCTCAGCACAAGGCACCTCAGAACTGGGTTGTGCACCAAGGGTTCCCTCAGCAAATGTGGGAACTGCAGATGACGGCCTGGGGCTGGAGGCAGAAAGTGGCTTGCCAGGCTCGTACCATAACACGGTAGAAAGCTGGAAGCACTGCCCACTTCAAAAGCATGTGGTCCAACAGAAAGAGCTCTCAGTCAAAGCCAAAGACCCCGACTCTCTGCAGAAACCGGCACACCAGTTGTTGCCCAGGTAGGTGCTCCTCGCTGTACGGGAGCTGTTGAAGGGCCTTCAGGAGGAAGGCAACCACCTTGTTTACAAGGTCAACCAAACTCTGGCCCCGCTCAGCTACAGGGAGGTAAAGGACAGCTTGTGGGAGACAGTGGTGCCCATCCCAGAAAAAAAAATCAACCAGGAGGCACTGGAGTCTCTTGAGTAGGTCTTGTGGTGGATCGAGTATGGTGCACCGGTGCCACAAGGTCGCCGCCTCTAGGTTGTTCGCGATGAGGACACACCACGGTAAGAGAGGCTGGGTAGGTGCCAGTGCCACCTTTGTAGGTGGGCCTCCATTCCTCCCTCGAGGCTGTCCCAGTTGCTTGCCGTGAAGGTCGATGGCCCTAGGAACACACCCAGGACCTTAAGGCCCTCACGCCACCAGGTAAGGCCCCCTGGCAAATCTAGCGGGGGTCATGGTGATCTACACACCAAGCAACAGGGTATCACTCTTGGCCCAGTTGATTTGGGCCAAAGAGGTGCGTTCGTAGGCTCGCTGGCAGTCTGTCAGGGCCTCCACATCTTCCTGGGTGTTAAGGAAGATGGTCACGTCATCTGCATATGCTGATAGCCGGAGCAGAGGGGCAATGGACAGGCCCATGGATGGTGGCAAGGCCACACCACCCAGGCGGTGATGCAGTGCATGCAGCAGTGGCTCAATGGCCAGGGCATAAAGCATGCCTGACAGGGGGCAGTCCTGAAGGATGCCTCTGAATGCGGGGAATGGGGCACAGAGCACTCCATTCACCTTTAGCAGACTGGAAGTGTCTTGATACAAGACCCGAAGGGCCCCGGTGAAAAGAGGCCCAAAGCCAAGGGCCTCCAGGGTCTGAAAGAGGTAGGAGTGGTTTACCCGGTCAAAGGGGTTTAGGTTGTAGCCATGTTGGTCTAAGGACATAGGCAGACAAGGTTCCTTGGGTGAATTTGATATCTTTTATTAGACCCGGTCAAAGGCTTTCTCCTGATCCAAAAAGATGAGGCCAATGTCTATGCCAAAGAGTTCACTGGCTGTAAGCAGGTCACGCAGCAGAAACAGGTTGTCTTGGATGGTTCTCCCTGGCACACAGTAGCTCTGCTGCAGCCCGGTGATGGAGGCCAGGACAGTGCGGAGGCAGGTGGCCAGTGCTTTGGCCAGAATCTTGTAGTCCGCGCACAGCAGAGAGACTGGCCACCAGTTCTTAATGCAGCCAAGGTCTCCCTTCTTGGGCAGCAGTGTGAGCACTGCACGGCGGCAACTAATCAGCAAGACCTTGTCGGCAAGACTCTCCTGGAAAACATGCAGGAGACAGGGACTGAGAAGAGGCCAGAAAGCCTTGTAGAACTCAGCAGGTAACCCGTCGAGGCCTGGAGCCTTCCCGGAGACAAGGCTTGCTGCGGCAGCTGTCAGCTCCGCCAGAGACAATTTCTGCTCAAGCTCGCTGGCCTCCAGGGCACAAAGGCGTGGCAGGCCCGCATGGAGTTTTCATGTGGACTCAGGGCAGGATGGCTCAGCCACAAACAGGTCATGATAGAAGGCAACGGCTTGCTCACATACTTCACCCTACTCAGTGATTACCTGGCCCTCAGGGGTCTTGAGGTGATCTAAGACTTTGCTCATTGCCCACTGTTGCTCCAGGTTGAAGAAAAAGCAGGTTGGGGCATGCGTTTCAGCCAGATCTTGGCAGCGGACACGGATCCTCTCTCCATGGGCCATACTCTCCACCAAGTCATGCAGGCACTTCCTGCGGAACCAGAGGCTCTCGCACAGCACCGCATCACTGCTGGCAGCCAGCAGGGCAGCCTCAAGCTCTACCACCTCTTCCTCCAGCTCTCTGATATGGTGGTGCAGTTCATTGGTGGCCAGCTGTGTGTACTGCTGGCAAAAAGCCCAGATCTGTACCTTGCCCACATCCCACCATAGCTTCCAGGAGGAGTAATTCAGTCTTATGGCCTCCCAGCTCTGCCAAAACTTGGCAAAGCAGTCCCAGAAGTAAGAGTCTTGAAGTAGGCTGACATTGAAGCACCAATAGGGTGCTCGTGTGCAGGTTCTCCCTGGCAGGCTCAATTCACAGCATGCCATGCCATGATCTGACAGGCCTGAGGGAATGATGCGACCACTGCGTAGGAAGGTGCCTGGTGACATAAATGCGGTCGAGGCGGGCCATAGTGAGACTGCCGGCACTCATCCTGGCCCAGGTGTACTGGTGCGCGCCGGGGTGCAGGGCTCGCCAGACATCAATAAGGCGTACAGTCTCCAAGATGGACTGCAGTTTGCGGGCTGAGAGCAGGTGAGGCTCAGGCCCCATACGGTTGAGCGGGGTGTCAGCAGTACAATTAAAGTCCCCACCTACAACTAACAGGTCATCATTCTCACTAGCATTGCCCAAAAGGGCGGTCAAGGTCTCGAAGAAAGTGACCCTCTCCTGGCCATCGGTAGGTGCATAAACGTTGATGAGTAGCAGGTGGTCTTGTGCGTGGGTGATGTGGATGGTCAGCAGGCATCCAGGGACAATCTCCTGTGCCACTGTTGAGTCATGCTGTAGTTGTGACGATAGAAGAGTCGCAACTCTGGCGCTAAGATTGGTGCTGTGACTCAAAAACAACTGGCCTTGCCAGGCAGCGTGCCAAGCCAACTGATTGAGCCTGTCAGAATACGTCTCCTCAAGGAAGGCAACAGCCAGCCACTTCTGGTGCAGGAGCTCCAGGACGGCCTCCCGTTTCACCAGATCTTGACAGCCATTGATGTTAAAAGTACCAATGGTTGTGGCTGCCATGGGTGTGGGTATGGGAGAGGAAGAGTGAGGTAAGGTGTAAATAGAAGAGGGAGCCCCCAAGAGCAGAGCAAAAAGCAGAGTCAGGTCCAAAAAAACACCTATCATGCCCTACTCTACTCCAGGGACCCCGCCAGGCCCCATTCATCTCTCACCCGCTGTGTGAGTTTCTCCAGATGATAAACCATCTGCCGAGTGCCTAGATCTTGTTTCATCAGTTTGGCCTCAGCTCTGGCAGCCTTGATAAAAACTTTAGGATCCACACACCATTGGGTGATGTGCCCCACTATGTTCTTCTGTCCCTTAGTCTGCTTCAAAAATGTCAGGAGCCCCCCATAGTCGGGACCGACTCAGGGGGGAGTCTGCCAACACAGACTGCACATTTTTGACAGACGCACAGCGAGGCTGCACCCTAGTTGGGAGCTCAGCTTCTACACCCTCATTGTCTAAACCCATCAACCTCCTCTGATCTTCCAGGTCAGGGTCTGGCTCTTGAAGAGCAATCCCCACCTTCTTGGAGGAAGAGAGGCCATCCCGCTCTCGAGGTCGCTTGTGACACTCAGAAAGCTGGATCTCCATATCACTAGCCTCCTCATCTAGTTCAGTAGTTTGGGGTGTGAGCAGGAGGTCAGCAGACTCCTCTGCTGCCCCCTGGGTCAGATCTCCAGAAGAGAGACATTGTGCATAAGTCTTACCGCCACCCACTTCTGGAAGCTGGGAGACAGGTGAGGGGTTGGTGACCCCTGCCTTCGCCTCCCCCACTTCCAAGCTGCAGTCATCCCCGGTCAACAGGGTCATTGACATGACAGCCGGAGTGGGGCCAGGCTCTCCAGCAGGGCCCCCCGCAGCACTAGCTGAGGAAGGTTTCAGCGGGGATGGGGAGTCCTGAGTTGTCCCTTTCACTTTTCTCTCTTTGTTCTTCTTCTTCTTTGTGGCAGATGGCCCACCCTCCATAGAGGATGGCTCAGACTGCTTCTGGCCTGCCTCCCCAGGGCCATCCACCCCAAGCAAGGTCGTGGTGGAGGGCAACTGGGAGGAGACCTGAACACCATCATCCAACAGGGCCTGGGTGCCACAGTCGCTGACCACCCCAGCCACCTCAATCGGGGTGGTCAGGGCAGGCAGTGGGGAAGTAGAGGCAGCAGCGTCTCCACCTGGTGGCGTCTCTGTACTGGTGGGGGTGGGCACTGTAGGTGGAATGAGTGGGGGGGGAGGGTTGGGGCCTAGTCCCAGCCCCTCCGCTGGATGACACACCCATGCCAGAGACTCCAGCCCCCTCAGATGGAACAGGGGTAGAAGGAGGTCAGGAAAAACTCCCGGTCTCACTGGGTGGGCCCTGCATCCCAGAAGTGGATGTGCTATCTGTCAGTGCCGTTGTAGTCACCGATGTTTTGGCTGGCCTCCCCTACGGGCATTGGGCTGCTAGGTGGGAAGAGCTCCCACACTGAAAACACATGGTCTCCCCAAAGGAAAAATAGATCACAAACCTCCGCCCATTGAACATGAGGCTCAAGGACTGAGGCAGAGACTGTGGGCCCTCCCTGAGAAGCACAAAAACCTGCCTTCGAAAAGACAGGATGTGCCTCAGTTTGGGGTTCTTACTTCCTATGGTTAATTGGCAAAAGGGACTCGTAAGAAGCTCATAGTGCTCAAGTACCTTGGCCAGCTCCCAATCAGTCACATGCGGGGGCACATTAGAAATCACCACCCTCACTGCTGGAGTGTCTAGAGGGGTGACAAAATAATGTGAGCCCGCAATGTCCAGGCCCTCTGCGCACACCCTGTCAACTAAGGTGGAATCACTGAGGTAAATCATTGGGACCGTGTTAACACAACCTGCGTAACGTATGTTACACTGCCCCAGGAGACTAGCAAGGGCATCGACGCAGACCTCGACCCCGATGTAGGGAGGGGTGTGAACCCTCAAGCTATGGGTAATGGGGAGGTTCTGAGAGGTATCTTCATGCCAGCTGCTGGGTGTAGGAGCAGAAATTCCTGCTAAGACCAGGTTAATTTGAAGTTATAACTAAGCAAAAAGAAAACAAAAAAACTTATACTAACTAAAAAGATAAATGTCTGGGAAAGCAGCCACAAAACTCTAGATGGGAGGGGGAAAGGAGTGGAGGAAAAAAAATGGCAGGGTGGGATGGGGTTGAAACAGCAAAAATAAAAGAAAACAAAGGGGGGGGGGAAGAAGGAATAATTAAGAGCACCAACTCCCCGCAACAAGCAATCAGAAAAGAAGAAAGAAAGGAAAAGAGACAGTAAGAAAGAAGGCTCTAAAGAAGAAACTCATAGACAAAGAAACTGGAACTACAGGGGAGAGGGGAGAAAGAGGAGAGAAAAAGGGAGAAAAAAGCTGCAAAAATGCAAGGAAAGAATCAGAAAGCGAGATGAGACCTTTAGACAGGTGGGAGTCAGAAAAGAAATGAGATAGGAAGCTGGGGAGTCTTACACTCAGGATCGCCCCACACAGCTCCAAGTGAGCCTGGTCCGAAGCGTCCAAAGTGGAAGGAAGGACTTTTAACTACTTTATTTCAGGGAAGGTCAGGTACAGAAAGCAAAAAACCCATCAAACCACACCAAAGAGAAACCATTCCAAGACATTCAGAACATAACACCATGACAAACACCTTCGCAGTAGTACACGTCGTGCCTAACATGCCATTATAGCCATCAAGAAACAAACAGTTCCACCCCTCCCTGTCCCATAGTACACGTGCAAAAACCTTCAGCATCTCACCCCGAGAAAAACAAAAGCAGCCTGGTGAGAGCCTAGGACATAGCACAAGCCGGAAGCCACAGTCCACCACTGCGCCTGCCCCGTCGCCTAGACCGGTCAAAACATCAGAGTGCATATTTGAGACAGCCGTCCTCCACGTGGCACAGCGCTCCCTCAAGGGCCCAGAGTGCCTCAAAGGCAGGCACCCCCCACCGGAGCACTGCGTGCTCAAACACCAGTGAGAGCCGTGCTCAGACTAGGAGGCTGAAGAGCCACGGGGCATCGTCTGAGCCGGTGCCGGCAAGCCGGTTGCGGCGGCTCTTGAGGACAGCCATCTTGGCCTGGCCCAGCAAGAAGTTGGCCAGTCAGATGGCACCCCGCTCAGCCACCTGGTACGGGCAGGACTGCACGTAGGTGATCTCCGAGAGGCTCCTGCCCAGTGACAGCAGTGGTGGCTCGAGGGTGACAAAGAGCGGCCGCAGGCGGGGACAGTCCAGAAAGGCATGAAAGAGATCCTCCTCCACGCCCCCAGGGCAGAAGGGGCAGGCCGTCGAGGCGACTGGGTCCAAGTGGGAGGCAAACATGCCAGTGGCTAGGATGCCGTGCAGCAACCGCCACTGCAGGTCACCAGTCTTCTTGGCGGTCGGCGGCTTATAGAATGTGCGCCACGCCGGGTGCACCAGTGGGGAAGCCGGTGGCCACAGGCGCCATCACCACGGTGCATGGGGGCGGCCCGCCAACACCTGAGCGTGGCGGACACAAACCACCCAGGCATACAAGCTTCTACGCAATAGAGAAGCAAAGGGACAACCTGTGTCACTATCAGGAGGCATGGGGAGCCGCAACAGAGTGCCCGGCCCACCGGCCAACTCCACGGCCACAGCCGGGGTGACCGGCAGCAGAGGGAAAGCATCGCTCATGGCAACCATGGCCCGCGGGATCTGGTGTGCCCGGAGATGTTTGTCCAAAGCGGCCATCGCCTCCAGTGGGAGGGCGGTGTGGATGTCACACAGGAGATGGCCCACGGTGTGGACGGAGCGCATGCCCAGCAGTGCAGCCAGCGCCTCGGGCAAGAGCCAGACTGACTGAGCAGGGTCAAGAAGATGGTGCAGGCGGAGGACACGAACCTGGATGAGGGTGGCTGTGAGGCTGGCAGAGGCCAGGCTTGGTACGGAGCCCCACAGGGCTGAGTTGTGCACCAGATGCTCCCTCAACAGCTGCGGGAAACACAGGCTCCGGGCTCGAGGCTGGAGGCGGAATACGGCCTGCCAGGCCTGTACCACACTACAGTAAAAGCCTGGAAGCACCGCCCAGTTCAGGAGTGTGGGGGTCAGCAGAAAGAGCTCCTGGTCAAAGCCAAGGGCGCCGACCCTCTGCAGGAACTGGCACGCCAGTTGTTGCCAGGGCAGGCGCTCCTCGCTGTAAAGCAGTCACTGAAGGGCTTGCAGGCGGCAGGCTGCCACCCTGCTGGCCAGGTCAACCAGACCCTGGCCCCCCTCAGTGACAGGTAGGTGAAGGACGGCTTGCGGGAGCCAGTGGCGCCCATCCCAGAAGAAGTCTACCAGGTTACGCTGGAGTCTTTCAAGTAGATCCGGTGGGGGGTCGAGCACAGCACACCGGTGCCACAATGTCACTGCTGACAGGTTGTTGATGACGAGGACGCGCCCCCGGTAGGAAAGGCTGGGCAGCCACCAGCACCACCGCTGCAGGCAGGCCTCTACCCCCTCCTCGAGGCCGTCCCAGTTGCATGCCATGAAGGTCAGTGGCCCGAGGAACACACCCAAGACCTTGAGGCCCTCGCGGCGCCAGGTGAGGCCCCCCAGCAAATCCAGGGGGGGCGTGCCAGTCCATGCGCCAAGCAGCAGAGTATCGCTTTTGGCCCAGTTGATGCTGGCAGAGGAGGTGCGCTCATAGGCATGCTGGCAATCTGCCAGGGCCCGCACATCTTCCTGGGTGTTGAGGAAGACGGTGACGTCATCCACATATGCCGACACCTGGAGACAAGGGCCAACGGACGGGCCCGTGGCCAATGGCAGGGCCACACCACTCAAGTGGCACCACAGCGCGTGTAGCAGCAGCTCGATGGCCAGGGTGTAGAGCATGCCTGACAGCGGACACCCCTGACGAATGCCCCTGCATGCAGAAAATGGAGCGCAAAGCACACCGTTCACATTGAGCAGGCTGGAAATGTCTTGGTACAAGACCCGGAGGGCCCCAGTGAAGAGGGGCCAAAAACCAAAGGCCTCCAGTGTCCGGAAGAGATAGGCGCGGCCCATCCAGTCAAAGGCCTTCTCCTGGTCTAGAGAGATGAGGCCAACGTCGAAGCCAAAGAGCTCGCTAGCTGTGACTAGGTCATGCAGCAGGAACAGGTTGTCTTGAATGGTCCTGCCCGGCATGCAGTAGCTCTGCTCGGGCCCAGTGAGAGAGGCCATGACTGCACGGAGGCGGGTGGCCAGCGCTTTGGCCAGAATCTTATACTCTGCACAAAACAGGGAGACTGGCTGCCAGTTCTTAATGTAGCCAAGGTCTCCCTTCTTGGGCAACAGGGTGAGCACCACTCGGCGGCAACTGATAGCCAAGATCTTGTCGGCGAGGCTCTCCTGGAAAACATGCAGGAGGCTGGGGCTGAGGAGAGGCCAGAAGGGCTTGTAAAACTTGGCAGGCAACCCATCGAGGCCCAAGAGCTTTGCTGGAGGTGAGGCTAACCGTGGCAGCTTCCAGCTCCTACAGGGACAAGTCCCGCTCAAGCTCACCGGCCTCCAGGGCATCGAGATGCGGTAAGCCCGCGCGGAGCTCCCGCGTGGCCTCAGGGCACGACGACTCGGCTGCAAACAGGTCACGATAGAAGGTGACAGCATGTTCACGTATTTCGCCCAGCTCTGTAATTACCCGGCACTTAGGAGTCTTGAGATGATCCAAGACTTTGCTCGCTGCCTTCCGCCGCTCCAGGCTGAAAAAGAAGCAGGTAGGGGCGTCAGTTTCCACCAGCTCCTGGCAGCGGGCGCGGATCCTCACGCCGCGGGCCGCACTCTCCGCCAAGTCACGCAGGCATTTCCTGCAGAACTAGAGGCTCACGCTCAGTGCTGCATTGCTGCCAGCGGCCAGCAGAGCAGCCTCGACCTCCGCCATGTCCTCTTTCCAACTCCCGGATACGTCAGCGCGTCTCGCTCGAGGCCAGCTGGGTGTACTGCTGGCAAAAAGCTCAGATCTGTACCTTGCCCACGTCCCACCACAGCTTCCAGGAGGAGTGGCTTGGTTTTGCAGCCTCCCACCTCCGCCAAAAGTGGGCAAAGCAGTCCCGGAAATAGGAGTCCTGAAGCAGGCTGACATTGAAGCACCAATAAGGTGCCCATGCGCAGGCTCTCCCTGGCAGGCACAGTTCACTGAAGGCTAGGCCATGATCTGACAGACCCGAGGGAGCGATGTGGCTGCTGCGCAGGAGTGGCAGGTGGTGCCTGGTGACATAAAGACGGTCGAGGCGAGCCATGGCGAGACCGCCGGCACCCATCCTGGCCCAGGTGTACTGGCGCGCATGAGGATGCAGGGCTCACCAGATGTCCACGAGGTCTGCCCCCTCCGGGGCAGATTGAAGCTTACGAGCAGAGGGCAGGTGGGGCTCAGGCCCTGTGCAGTCGAGCTGGGGGGCAGTGGTGCAGTTGAAATCCCCACCAAGGAGGAGCAGGTCATCATCCTCATGAGCATCATGCAGGAGGGCAGCCAAGGTCTCAAAGAAAACAACCCTTTCCTGGCCATCAGAGGGTTCGTAGACGTTGACGAGCAGCAGGCAGTGTTGTGCGAGGGTGACGCGGACGGTCAGAAGGCGGCTGGGGACGACCTCCCGCGGCCTACCGTGTCAAGCTGCAGCTGTGGTGATAAGATAATCGCAACCCCAGTGCTGAGGTTGGTGCCATGGCTCAGGAACACCTGGCCTCGCCATGCAGCCCACCAGGCCGCCTGGTTGACTCTATCAGAGTGTGTCTCTTGAAGGAAGGCGATGGCCAGCCTATTCTGTCGCAGGAGCTGCAGGATGGCCTCGCGCTTCACCGAGTCTTGACAGCCGTTGATGTTGAAGGTGCCAATGGTTATGGGTGCCATGGATGTGGGTGTGGGAGAGGAAGAGCAAAGCAAGGTACGGGTAGAAGAGTGAGGACCCAAGAGCAGAGCAAGGCGGTACAGACAGGTCCAGGAAGGCATACCATGCCCTACTCTAGTCGAAGGACCCGCCCAGGCCCCACTCAACTCTCACCCTCTGGGCAGGCTTCTCCAAATGGTAAGCCATCTGCCAGATGCCCAGATCCTGCTGCATGAGCTTGGCTGCTGCCCTGGCAGCCTTGACAAACACCTTGGGGTCTGTGCACCGCTGAGTGATGCGTTCCACTACGTTCTTCTGCACCCTTGGTCAACTTCAACAAGGACAGGAGTCCCCCATAGTCAGGAGGGACCCAGAGGGGCTCTGCCAGCTTGGGGTGCATGTTGCCTACGGAAGAGCAGCGAGGCGGCACCCCCAGCGGAAGCTCGCCTGCAACTGCAGCGTCAACACCCTCGATGTCTAGGGACATCAGCTGCCTCTCATTGTCCAAGTCAAGGACCGGCTCCATGAGGGCATTCCCTGTCTTCTTGGAGGGGGAGAGGCCATCCTGCTCACGACGTCTCTTGCGAGACTCAGAGAGCTGGACCTCCATCTCTCTAACTTCTCCATCTGATCTGCTAGGCTGGGGCATGACCAAGGGGGTAGCAGAATCTCCTGCCACCCCCGGGGCCAGGCCACTAGAAGAGAGGCATTCACCACCATCCCTGCTGCCGCCTGACTCCAGAGGCTGTGGGACAAGCGAGGGGAGGAGGACCCCTGAAGCCCCCTCCCCCCCCGCTAAGTCTGCCCCATTGATGGGCAGACTGGTTGGTCTGTTTATAAGCCAAGGGTGGAGCCTCCGGAGGGAATAAAAGAGCAGCATGCCTGGCAGAGAGCAGGCAGAAGAGCTGGCAAGACCACCCATCCCAACGGGGCGGGTGGTCTGGCAGCCGGAGTGGGGTCAGGCTCTCTAGTGGGGGGTGCCTCGGCACTGGCCGAGGAGGGTCCTGACAGGGATGGGGTGTCCTGAAAGGCCCCCTTCATTTTCCTCTCTTTGTCCTTCTTCTTCTTCTAGGTGGTGGTGGGCAGCTCCCCTTGTGCCGGGGATGGGCCAGACTGCTCCTGGCCTGCCCCAACAGGACCAGCCACCTCAGGCAGCACCACATTCGTGGGTTGCTGGGGTGAGGCCCGAGCCCCATCATCCGATGAAGCTCCAGCCCCGCAGTCCCCGGCCACCCCAGCCACTTCAGCTGGGGCAGGCAGGGGGCAAAGGGAGGCGTCCGCCCCTCCACCCAGTGGGGCTCTTGCACTGAGGGTAGGGGGTGCTACAGATGGGGGAGGTGGCGGTGGGGCCTGGGTAGTAGCACCAGACCCTCCACTGGACGGTGGTTTCACACCGGAGACCCCAGTCCACTGAGATGGAATAGGGATGGAAGGAGGTTGGGAGGAAAAGCTCCCGGCCTCCCTGGGCCAGCCGCATGCCCCAGAAGTAGACACGCCATCTCTCGGCACTGCTGCAGCTGGCAATGGTCCAGCCGCCTTGCCCTGAGGGCACTGAGCAGCCAGGTGGGAGGAGCCACAGCACTTGAAACATGTGGTCTCTCCCACAGACAAATAGATGATAAACCTCCGACCCTTGAGTGTGAGGCTCAGGGAGCGAGGTGAGACTAGGGGCCCTCCTTGAGGAGCATGAAGACCTGCCTCCGAAAGGACAGGACATGCTTCAGCTGAAGGTCCTTGCTTCCCAATCAGCAGTCAGTGAAAAGGACTCGTAGGAACCCCATAGGCCTCAAGTCCCCTGGCCAGCTCCTGGTCAGAAATGTGTGCTGGGATGTTGGAGATCACCACCCTCTCTGCCTGAGTCTCTAGGGGTGTGACAGGGTAGTGAATGCCCGCAATATCTAGGCCCTCCGTACACACCCTGTCAACCAAGGCGGGTGTGCTCAAGTAAATCATCGGGACCGGGTTCACACGACCTGCATAGCGGATGGTACGCCGTCCCAGGAGTGCAGCTAGAGCCTCTATGCAAACCTCAAGCCCCACATGGAGAGGGGTATGAACCCTCAAGCCATGAGTCAGCGGAAAGTCCCAAGAAACATCCTCATGCCAGCTGCCAGGTGTAGGAGCAGCCATTCCTCACTAGGACAGGGTTAACTGCAAAGCAAAAAAACTAAGGGAATGAAAAGAAAACTTAAACACACAAGCTCAAGGCCAAGCTCCCCGGAATGCGGCCAAAACAGAAATGAAGATAAGCCACCGAAAGACAGGGAGAGAATTGCAGGGGGGTGAAAGAAAACTGGATAGAACAAAGTAAGTGGGGGGGGGGGAAGAAAAATGCACCCCTCAAGCAGCAAATGACAAGAGACCTCCCTGCAGAGGGGGAGAAGGGTGGAGGGGGGGAAAAAAAGTGGCAGGGGGAAGAGGGGAGGTGGGGGGGGGAAGCAGCGAAAAGAAAAGAGAAAGCAAAACAAAGGGGTGGGGAGGGAAGAAGGGGTAATTAAGAACACCTCTAGAAGGCAGGCTAATGGAAAAGGTAACTCCCTGTAACAAGCAAACAGAAAAGAGAGGAAAAAAAAAGGGAAAGAGACAGTAAGAAAGAAGGCTGTGAGTAGCAACTCACAGACAAAGAAACTGGAAGCAGAGAGGGAGGGAAGAGAGAGGAGAGAAAAGTGGGGGAAAAAGCTGGAAAAAATCAAGAAAGAGTCAGAAAGTGAAATAAACAGGGGCTAGAGACCTTTAGAAAGGTGGGAGTGAAGAAAGAAAAGAGATAGGAAGCTGGGGAGTCTTACGCTCGGGATGGCCCCACGCAGCTCCAAGAGAGCCTTGTCCGAAATGTCCAAAGAGGAAGGAAGGAAGGACTTTGACTTTTAACAACTTTATTTCACAAAAGATCAGGTACAGAAAGCAAAAAAACCATTAAACCACACCAAAGAGAAACCATTCCAGGACATTCAGAACATCACACCCTGACAAACACCTTCGCAGTAATACACATCATGTCTAACATGCTATATATAAGCGCCAACTAACGGACGGCGACTGCCGCCCAGCCTCAGAACCAGACTGATTAAAAGGAGTTCACGGGACTGCTACCCGGTTTCACTTGACTAGGGCGTCTACACGGACGGAACTTTTAAAACCATCTCTTCTCCCAACCTGAACATGCCATATATATAGCCCTTGAGAAACGAACAATTCCACCCTTCCCTGTCCCATAGTACATGGGCAAAAACCTTCAACATCTCACCCCGAGAAAATAAACAAAAGCAGCCTGGTGAGGGCCCAGGGCACGGCACAAGCCGGAAGCCACAGTCCACCAGCGCGCCCGCCCGGTCGCCCAGACCGGTCAAGACATCAGAGCGTGTATTTGAGACGGCCATCCTCCACGAGGCACAGCGCTCCCTCAAGGGCCCAGAGTGCCTCGAAGGTGGGCACTCCCCGCCGGACCACAGCGTGCTCAAACTCCAGTGAGAGGCGCACCCGCACTAGGAGGCCGAAGAGCCACAGGGCATCGTCTGAGCCGGTGCCGGCAAACCGGTTATGGCGGCTCTTGAGGATGGCCATCTTGGCCTGGCCCAGCAAGAAGTTGGCCAGGCAGATGGCGCCCCGCTCGGCCGCCCGGTACGGGTAGGAGCATATATAGGTGGTCTCTGAAAGGCTCCTGCCCAGCGCCCGCAGCGGCGGCTCGAGGGTGGCAAAGAGCGGCCGCAGGCGGGGACAGTTCAGGAAGGCGTGAAAGAGATCCTCCTCCACGCCCCCAGGGCAGAAGGGGCAGGCCATCGAAGCGGCTGGGTCAAAGTGGGACGCAAACGTGCCAGTGGCTAGGATGCTGTGCAGCAACCGCCACTGCAGGTCACCAGTCTTCTTGGCGGTCAGCAGCTTATACAATGTGTGCCATGCCAGGTGGGCCGGTGGGGAAGCCGGTGGCCCCAGGCGCCGTCGCCACGGTGTATCGGGGCGGCCCGCCAGCACCTGAGCATGGCGGACACAAACCACCCAGGCATACAAGCTTCTACACGAGAGAGAAGCAAAGGGACAACCCGTGTCACTATCAGGAGGCATGGGGAGCCACAACAGAGTGCCCAGGCCACCGGCCAACTCCGCGGCTACAGCTGGGATGACCGTCAGCGGAGGGAAAGCCTCGCTCGCAGCATCCGTGTCCCGCGGGATCTGGCGCACCCGGAGATGTTCATTCAAGGCGGCCGCCGCCACCGGCGGGAGGGCTGCGCGGATGTCACGCAGGAGATGACCCATCGTGCAGACGGAGCGCACGCCCAGTCATGCGGCCAGCATCTCTGGCAAGAGCCAGGGTGACCGAGCGGGGTCAAGGAGATGGTACAGGCGGAGGACACGCGCCTGGATGAGGGTGGCTGTGAGGCTGGCAGAGGCCAGGCTTGGCACAGAGCACGACAGGGCTGAGTTGTGCACCAGAGGCTCCCTCAGCAGCTGCGGGAAACACAGTGTCCGGGCTCGAGGCTGGAGGCAGAAGGCGGCCTGCCAGGCTTGTACCACGTTGCGATAAAAGGCCGGAAGCACCGCCCAGTTCAGGAGCGTGGGTGTCAACAAAAAGAGCTCCCTGTCAAAGCCAAGGGCGCCGACCCTCTGCAGGAACCGGCATGCCAGTTGTTGCCATGGCAGCTGCTCCTCGCTGTAAAGCAGTCACTGAAGGGCCTGCAGGTGGAAGGCCGCCACCCTGCTGGCCAGGTCAACCAGACCCTGGCCCCCCTCAGCGACAGGCAGGTGAAGGACGGCTCGCGGGAGCCAGTCGCGCCCATCCCAGAAGTCTACCACGTTGTGCTGGAGTCTCTCAAGTAGATCCGGAGGGGGGTTGAGCACGGCGCACCGATGCCACAAGGTCACTGCCGCCAGGTTGTTGATGACAAGGACGCGCCCCCGGTAGGAAAGGCTGGGCAGGCGCCAGTGCCACCATTGCAGGCGGGCCTCCACCCCCTCCTTGAGGTCATCCCAGTTGTGTGCCATGAAGGTCCCAGGAACATGCCCAAGATCCTGAGGACCCCGCGGTGCCATGTGAGGCCCCCCGGCAAGTCCGGGGGGGGGGGCGTGGCAGTCCATGCGCCAAGCAGCAAAGTATTGCTCTTGGCCCAGTTGATGCGAGCGGAGGGGGAGTGCTCATAGGCATGCTGGCAATCTGCCAGGGCCCGCACGTCTTCCTGAGTGTTGAGGAAGACGGTGACATCATCCGTATATGCCGACAGCCGGAGAGGAGGGCCAGCGGACGGGCCCATGGCCAATAGCAGGACCACACCACTCAGGCGGCGTCGCAGCGCGTGTAGCAGCGGCTCGATGGCCAGGGCGTAGAGCATGCCTGACAGCGGACACCCCTGACGAATGCCACTGCTTGCGCGGAATGGAGCACAAAGCACACCGTTCACCTTGAGCAGGCTGGAAATGTCTTGGTACAAGACCCGGAGGGCCCCGGTGAAGAGGGGCCCAAGACCAAAGGCCTCCAGAGTCTGGAAGAGATAGGCATGGTCCACCCGGTCAAAGGCCTTCTCCTGGTCTAGAGAGATGAGGCCGATGTCGAGGCCAA
Source organism: Alligator mississippiensis (assembly GCF_030867095.1). Lineage (NCBI taxonomy): Eukaryota > Metazoa > Chordata > Crocodylia > Alligatoridae > Alligator > Alligator mississippiensis. Next base: position 51,973,397 of record NC_081826.1, read on the forward strand.
AGAGCTTGCTAGCCGTGAGTAGGTCACGCAGCAAGAACAGGTTGTCTTGAATGGTCCTTCCCGGCACGCAGAATCTCTGCTCGGGCCCAGTGAGAAAGGCCATGACTGCACGGAGGCGGGTGGCCAGCGCTTTGGCCAGAATCTTATCGTACGCGCACAGCAGGGAGACCAGCCACCAGTTCTTCATGTAGCCCAGGTCTCCCTTCTTGGGCAGCAGGGTCAACACCGCTCGGTGGCAGCTGATCGGCAAGACCTTGTCAGCGGGGCTCTCCTGGAAAACGCGCAGGAGAGGCCAGAAGGTCTTGTAAAATTCGGCAGGCAACCCATCGAGGCCCAGGGCTTTGCCGGAGGCAAGGCCAGCCATGGCAGCCACCAGCTCTTCCAGGGACAAGTCCCGCTCAAGCTCTGCGGCCTCCAGGGCATCAAGACGTGGTAGGCCCTCGTGGAGTTCCCGCGTGGCCTCAGGGCACAACGGCTCGGCCGCAAACAGGTCACGATAGAAGGCGATGGCATGTTCGAGTATTTCGCCCAGCTCTGTAATTACCCGGCCCTCAGGAGTCTTGAGATGATCCAAGACTTTGCTTGCTGCCCTCCGCCGCTCCAGATTGAAAAAGAAGCGAGTCGGGATGTCAGTTTCCACCAGCTCCTGGCAGTGGGTGCAGATCCTCGCACAGCGGGCCACACTCTCCACCAAGTCGCGCAGACATTTCCTGCGGAACCGGAGGTTCTCGCTCAGTGCTGCGTCACTGCCAGCGGCCAGCAGAGCAGCCTCGAGCTCCTCCACGTCCTCCTCCAACTCCTGGATACGTCAGCGCATCTCGTTTGCGGCCAACTGGGTGTACTGCTGGCAAAAAGCTCGGCTCTGTACCTTGCCCACATCCCACCACAGCTTCCAGGAGGAGTGGCTCAGTCTCGCAGCCTCCCACCTCTGCCAGAAGTGGGCAAAGCAGTTCCAGAAACAGGAGTCCTGAAGCAGGCTGACATTGAAACACCAATAAGGTGCCCGTGCACAGGCTCTCCCCAGCAGGCACAGTTCACTGAAGGCTAGGCCATGATCTGACAGACCCGAGGGAGCGATGTGGCTGCTGTGCAGGAGTGGCAGGTGGTACCTGGTGACATAAAGGCGGTCGAGGCGAGCCATGGTGACACCACCGGCACCCATCCTGGCCCAGGTGTACTGGCGCGTGTCAGGATGCAGGGCTCGCCAGATGTCCACGAGGTCTGTCCCCTCCAAGGCAGATTGCAGCTTGCGAGCAGAGGGCAGATGGAGCTCAGGCCCTGTGCGGTCAAGCCGGGGGGCAGTGGTGCAGTTGAAATCCCCACCGAGGAGGAGCAGGTCATCATCCTCACTAGCGTCATGCAGGAGGGCAGCCAAGGTCTCAAAAAAAAAAATGACCCTCTCCTGGCCATCGGAGGGCGCGTAGACGTTGACGAGCAGCAGGCGGTGTTGTGCGAGGGTGACACCGAGGGTCAGCAGGCGGCCGGGGATGACCTCCTGCGGCACCACCACGTCAAGCTGCAGCTGCGGTGATAAGAGAGTCGCGACCCCAGCACTGAGGTTGGTGCCATGGCTCAGGAACACCTGGCCTCGCCATGCAGCCCGCCAGGCCACCTGGTTGAATCTGTCAGAGTGTGTCTCTTGAAGGGAGGTGACAATCAGCCTCTTCTGTCGCAGGAACTCCAGGACAGCTTCGCGCTTCACCAAATCTCGACAGCCGTTGATGTTGAAGGTGCCAATGGTTGTGGCTGCCATGGATGTGGGTGTGGGAGAGGAAGAGCAAAGCAAAGTATGGGTGGAAGAGCGAGCACCCAAGAGCAGAGCAAGGCAGTACAGACAGGTCAAGGAAGGCATACTGTGCCCTACTCTAGTTGAGGGACCCTCCCAGGCCCCACTCAACTCTCACCCTCTGGGCAAGCTTCTCCAAATGGTAGGCCATCTGGTGTGTGCCCAGATCATGCTGCATGAGCTGGCAGCCTTAAGAAAAACTTTCGGGTCTGCGCACCACTGAGTGATGCATCCCGCTACGTTCTTCTGCCCCTTAGTTAATTTCAACTAGGATAGGAGTTCCCCATAGTCAGGAGGGACCCAGGGGGGCTCTGCCAGCTTGGGGTGGATGTTGCCTACGGAAGAGTGGCGAGGCTGCACCCCCAGCGGGAGCTCTTCCGCAACTGCAGCATCAACACCCTCGATGTCCATGCACATCAGCCGCCTCTCATCATCCGAGTCAAGGACCGGCTCCGCGAGGGCATTCCCTGTCTTCTTGCGGGGGGAGAGGCTATCCCGCTCATGACGTCTCTTGCGAGAATCAGAGAGCTGGATCTCCATCACGCCAACTTCCCCATCTGATCCGCTAGGCTGGGCCATGACCAAGGGGGTAGCAGGCTCTCCTGCCACCCCCATGGCCAAACATCCAGAAGAGATGCATTCACCACTATCCCCACTGCTGCCCGACTTCGGAGGCTGGGGGACAGGCGAGGGGAGGGAGACCCCTGAAGCCCCCTCCCCCCCCACTAAGTCTGTCCCATTGATGGCTACATCCAGCGGGGTGGGTGGTCTGGCAGCCAGAGTGGGGTCAGGCTCTCTAGTGGGGGGTCCCTCAGCACTGGCCAAGGAGGGTCGTCCCAAGAGGCCCCCTTCATCTTCCTCTCTTTTTCTTGGGAGGAGGCCCAAGCCCCATCATCCGATGAGGCTCCAGCCCCGCAATCCCCGGCCGCCCCAGTCACTTCAGCCGGGGCAGGCAGGGGGCAATGGGAGGCGTCCGCCCCTCCACCCGGTGGGGCTGCTGCACTGAGGACAGGGTGCCCCACAGATGGGGGAGGTGGCAGCGGGGCCATGGTAGTAGCAGCAACCCCTCCACTGGACGATGGTATCACACTGGAGAACCCAGTCCCCTAAGATGGAAAAGGGGTGGAAGAAGGTCGGGAGGAAGAGCTCCCAGCCTCCCTGGGCCTGCCGCATGCCCCAGAAGTCGACGCGCCATCTCTTGGCGCTCCCGCAGGTGGCGATGGTCCGGCCGCCTTGCCCTGAGGGCACTGAGCAGCCAGGTGGGAGGAGCCACCGCACTTAAAACACGTGGTCTCTCCCACAGACAAATAGATAATATACCTCCGACCCTCGAGCATGAGGCTCAGGGAGCGAGGTAGAGACTGGGGGCCCTCCTTGAGGAGCATGAAGACCTGCCTCCGAAAAGACAGGACGTGCTTCCGCTGGGGGTCCTTGCTTCCCATCGGCAGTCGGTGAAAAGGACTCATAGGAACTCCATAGGCCTCGAGTCCCCTGGCCAGCTCCCGATCAGAAACGTGTGGCGGGATGTTGTAGATCACCACCCTCACTGCCTAAGTCTCTAGGGGCGTGACAGGGTAGTGGATGACCGCAATGTCTATGCCCTCCGCACACACCCTGTCAACCAAGGCAGGCATGCTCAAATAAATCATCGGGACCGTGTTCACACGATCCGCATAGAGGATGGTACGCCATCCCAGGAGCGCAGCTAGAGCCTCCATGCAAACCTTGAGCCCCACATGGAGAGGGGTATGAACCCTTAAGCCATGAGTCAGCGGGAGGTCCCAAGAGACATCCTCATGCCAGCTGCCAGGTGTAGGAGCAGCCATTCCTCACTAGGACAGGGTTAACTACAAAGCAAAAAAACTAAGGGAATGAAAAGAAAACTTAAACACACGAGCTCAAGACCAAGCTCCCGGGAATGCGGCCAAAACAGAATGTGAAGATAAGCCACCGAAACGGAGGGAGGGAATTGGGGGGTGAAAGAAAAGCATGGATAGAGCAAAGTAAGAGCGGGAGGAAAGAAAAAAGGACCCCTCAAGCGGCAAATGATAAAAGACCTCCCCGCAAAGGGGGAGGAGGGTGGAGGGGCAAAAAAGTGGCAAGGGAAGGAGGGGGGGGGGTTAAAAACAGCGAAAAGAAAAAAGAAAAGGAAAACAAAGGGGTGAAGGGGGGATGGAGGGGTAATCTAGAGCACCTCTGGAAGGCAGGCTAATGGAAAAGGTAACTCCCCACAACAAGCAGGCAGAAAAGAGAGAAAGAAAGGGAAAGAGACAGTAAAAGAGAAGGCTGCAAGAAGCATCTCACAGACAAAGAAACCGGAAGCAGAGGGGGAGGGAAAAGAGAGGAGAGAAAACTGGGGGGAAAACCTGCAAAAAAAGCAAGAAAAGAGTCAGAAAGTGAAAAAAACAGAGGCTAGAGACCTTTAGAAAGATGGGAGTGAAGAAAGAAAAGAGATAGGAAGCTGGGGAGTCTTACGCTCGGGATGGCCCCACGCAGCTCCAAGCGAGCCTGGTCCGAAGTGTCCAAAGCGGAAGGAAGGAAGGACTTTTAACAACTTTATTTCACAAAAGATCAGGTACAGAAAGCAAAAAACCATCAAACCACACCAAAGAGAAACCGTTCCAGGACATTCAGAACATCACACCCTGACAAACACCTTCGCAGTAATACACATCATGTCTAACGTGCCATATATAAGCGAACATGCCATATATATAGCCCTCAAGAAATGAACAATTCCACCCTTCCCTGTCCCATAGTACACAGGCAAAAACCTTCAACATCTCACCCCGAGAAAATAAACAAAAGCAGCCTGGTGAGGGCCCAGGGCACAGCACAAGACGGAAGCCACAGTCCGCCACCGTGCCCGCCTGGTCGCCCAGACCGGTCAAGACATCAGAGCGTGTATTTGAGACGGCCGTCCTCCACGAGGCACAGCGCTCCCTCAAGGGCCCAGAGTGCCTCGAAGGCGGACACCCCCACCGGACCACAGCGTGCTCAAACTCAAGTGAGAGGCGCGTCCGCACTAGAAGGCCGAAGAGCCGAGGGGCATTGTCTGAGCCGGTGCTGGCAAGCCGGTTACGGCGGCTCTTGAGGATGGCCATCTTGGCCTGGCCCAGCAAGAAGTTGGCCAGGCAGATGGCGCCCCGCTCGGCCGCCCGGTATGGGTAGGAGCATAGGGAGGTACTCTCTGAAAGGCTCCTGCCCAGCGCCCACAGCGGCAGCTCGAGGGTGGCAAAGAGCGGCCACAGGCGGGGACAGTTCAGGAAGGCGTGAAAGAGATCCTCCTCCACGCCCCCAGGGCAGAAGGGGCAGGCCATAGAACCGGCTGGGTAAAAGTGGGACGCAAACGTGCCAGTGGCTAGGATGCTGTGCAGCAACCGCCACTGCAGGTCACCAGTCTTCTTGGTGGTCAGCGGCTTATACCATGTGCACCACGCCGGGTGGGCCGGTGGGGAAGCCGGTGGCCCCAGGCGCCATCGCCACGGTGTATCGGGGTGGCCCGCCAGCACTTGAGCATGGCGGACACAAACCAGCCAGGCATACCAGCTTCTACATGATAGAGAAGCAAAGGGACAACCCGTGTCACTATCAGGAGGCATGGGGAGCCGCAACAGAATGCCTAGCCCACCGGCCGACTCTGCGGCCACAGCTGGGGTGACAGGCAGTGAAGGAAAAGCCTCGCTCACGGCATCCGTGGCCCACGGGATCTGGCGCGCCCGGAGGTGTTCATCCAAGGCGGCCGCCGCCACCGGCGGGAGGGCTGCATGGATATCATGCAGGAGATGACCCATGGTGCGGACAGAGCGCACGCACAGCCATGCGGCCAGCGCCTCGGGCAAGAGCCAGGCTGACCGAGCGGGGTCAAGGAGATGGTGCAGGCGGAGGACACGCGCCTGGATGAGGGTGGCTGTGAGGCTGGCAGAGGCCAGATTCGGCACGGAGCACGACAGGGCTGAGTTATGCACCAGAGGCTCCCTCAGCAGCTGCAGGAAACACAGTGTCCAGGCTCAAGGCTAGAGGCAGAAGGCGGCCTGCCAGGCTCGTACCATGCTGCGATAAAAGGCCGGAAGCACCGCCCAGTTCAGGAGCGTCGGTGTCAACAAAAAGAGCTCCCGGTCAAAGCCAAGGGCACCGACCCTCTGCAGGAACCGGCATGACAGTTGTTGCCATGGCAACTGCTCCTCGCTATAAAGCAGTCACTGAAGGTCCTGCAGGCAGAAGGCTGCCACCCTGCTGGCCAGGTCAACCAGACCCTGGCCCCCCTCGGCGACAGGCAGGTGAAGGACGTCTCATGGTAGCCAGTGGTGCCCATTCCAGAAGAAGTCTACCAGGTTGCGCTGGAGTCTCTCGAGTAGATCCGGTGGGTGGTCGGGCACGGCGCACCAGTGCCACAAGGTCACTGCCACCAGGTTGTTGATGACAAGGACGCGCCCCTGGTAGGAAAGGCTGGGCAGGCGCCAGCGCCACCGCTGCAGGTGGGCCTCCACCCCCTCCTCGAGGTCGTCCCAGTTGCGTGCCATGAAGATCTGTGGCCCCAGGAACATGCCCAAGATCTTGAGGCCCTCGCGGCGCCATGTGAGGCCCCCCACAAGTCCAGGGGGGGGCGTGCCAGTCCATGCGCCAAGCAGCAAAGTATCGCTCTTGGCCCAGTTAATGCGGGCAGAGGCGGCGCGCTCATAGGCACGCTGGCAATCTGCCAGGGCCCACACGTCTTCCTGAGTGTTGAGGAAGACGGTGACATCATCCGCATATCCCGACAGCCGGAGAGGAGGCCTAGCGGACGGGCCCGTGGCCAATGGCAGGGCCACACCACTCAGGCGGCGTCGCAGCGTGTGCAGCAGTGGCTCGGTGGCCAGGGCGTAGAGCATGCCTGACAGCGGACACCCCTGACGAATACCCCTGCGTGCAGGGAACGGAGCGCAAAGCACACCGTTCACCTTGAGCAGGCTGGAAATGTCTTGGTACAAGATCCAGAGGATCCCGGTGAAGAGGGGCCCAAAGCCAAAGGTCCAGAGTCCGGACAGATAGGCGTGGCCCACCCGGTCAAAGGCCTTCTCCTGGTCTAGAGAGATGAGGCCGATGTCGAGGCCAAAGAGCTCGCTAGCCGTGAGTAGGTCACGCAGCAGGAACAGGTTGTCTTGAATGGTCCTGCCCGGCACGCAGTAGCTCTGCTTGGGCCCGGTGAGAGAGGCCATGACCGCGCAGAGGCGGGTGGCCAATGCTTTGGCCAGGATCTTATAGTCTGCACACAGCAGGGAGACCGGCCGCCAGTTCTTCATGTAGCCCAGGTCTCCCTTCTTGGGCAGCAGGGTCAGCACCGCTCGGTGGCAGCTGATCGGCAAGACCTTGTCGGTGAGGCTCTCCTGGAAAACGCGCAGGAGGCTGGGGCCAAGAAGAGGCCAGAAGGTCTTGTAAAACTCAGCAGGCAACCCATCGAGGCCCAGGGCTCTGCCGGAGGCGAGGCCGGCCATGGTGGCCGCCAGCTCTTCCAGGGACAAGTTCCGCTCAAGCTCTCCAGCCTCCAGGGCATCGAGACGTGGTAGGCCCTCGTGGAGTTCCCGAGTGGCCTCGGGGCACGACGGCTCGGCCGCAAACAGGTCACAATAGAAGGCGATGGCATGTTTGCGTATTTCGCTGGCCTCTGTAATTACCCGGCCCTCAGGAGTCTTGAGATGGTCCAAGACTTTGCTCGCTGCTCTCTGCCGCTCCAGGTTGAAAAAGAAGCGGGTCGGGGCATCAGCTTCCTCCAGCTCCTGGCAATGGGCGCGGATAATAGCGCCGCAGGCCGCGCTCTCCGCCAAGTCGCGCAGACATTTTCTGCGGAACCGGAGGTTCTCGCTGAGTGCCGCGTCGCTGCCAGCAGCCAGCAGAGGAGCCTCGAGCTCCGCCACATCCTTCTCCAACTCCCGGATATGGCGGCGCGTCTCGTTCGTGGCCAGCTGGGTGTACTGCTGGCAAAAGGCTCGGATCTGTACCTTGCCCACATCCCACCACAGCTTCCAGGAGGAGTGGCTCGGTCTCGCAGCCTCCCACCATCGCCAAAATTGGGCAAAGCAGTCCCGGAAACAGGAGTCCTGAAGCAGGCTGACATTGAAACACCAATAAGGTGCCCGTGCACAGGCTCTCCCTGGCAGGCTCAGTTCACTGAAGGCTAGGTCATAATCTGACAGACCCGAGGGAGCGATGCGGCTGCTGCGCAGGAGTGGCAGGTGGTACCTGGTGACATAAAGGCGGTCGAGGCGAGCCATGGTGACACCACCGGCACCCATCCTGGCCCAGGTGTACTGGCGCACGTCAGGATGCAGGGCTCGCCAGATGTCCACGAGGTCTGTCCCCTCCAAGGCAGATTGCAGCTTGCGAGCGGAGGGCAGGTGGGGCTCAGGCCCTGTGCGATCGAGGCGCGGGGCAGTGGTGCAGTTGAAGTCCCCACCGAGGAGGAGCAGGTCATCATCCTCACTAGCATCGCGCAGGAGGGCAGCCAAGGTCTCGAAGAAAACGACCCTCTCCTGACCATCGGAAGGCACGTAGACGTTGATGAGCAGCAGGCGGTGTTGTGCGAGGGTGACGAGGACGGTCAGCAGGCGGCCGGGGATGACCTCCCGCGGCACCGCCACGTCAAGCTGCAGCTGTGGTGATAAGAGAGTCGCAACCCCAGCACTAAGGTTGGTGCCATGGCTCAGGAACACCTGTCCTCTCCAGGCAGCCCGCCAGGCCGCCTGGTTGAATCTGTCAGAGTGTGTCTCTTGAAGGAAGGCGACTGCCAGCCTCTTCTGTCGCAGGAGCTCCAGGACGGCTTCACGCTTCACCGAGTCTCGACAGCCATTGATGTTGAAGGTGCCAATGGTTGTGGCTGCCATGGATGTGGGTGTGGGAGAGGAAGAGCAAAGCAAGGTACGGGTGGAAGAGCGAGCACCCAACAGCAGAGCAAGGCAGTACAGATAGGTCAAGGAAGGCCTACTGTGCCCTACTCTAGTCGAGGGACCAACCCAAGTCCCACTCAACTCTCACCCTTTGGGCAAGCTTCTCCAAATGGTAAGCCATCTGGCGTGTGCCCAGATCCTGCTGCATGAGCTTGGCAGGTGCCCTGGCACCCTTAACAAACACTTTGGGGTCTGCGCACCACTGAGTGATGCATCCCGCTACGTTCCTCTGCCCCTTAGTTAACTTCAACAAGGACAGGAGTCCCCCATAGTCTGGAGGGACCCAGGGGGGCTCCGCCAGCTTGGGGTGGATGTTGCCTACGGAAGAGCGGCGAATCCGCACCCCCGGCGGGAGCTCGTCCGCAACCGCAGCGTCGACACCCTCGATGTCTAGGCACATCAGCCGCCTCTCGTCGTCCGAGTCAAGGACCGGCTCCACGAGGGCATTCCCTGTCTTCTTGGGGGGGCAGAGGCCATCCCGCTCACGACGCCTCTTGCGAGACCCAGTGAGCTGGACCTCCATCTCGCCAACTTCTCCATCTGATCCGCCAGGCTGGGGCATGACCAAGGGGGTAGCAGACTCTCCCGCCACCCCCGAGGCCAGGCCACCAGAAGAGAGGCATTCGCCACCATCCCCGCCGCCGCCCGACTCCGGAGGCTGGGGGACAGGCGAGGGGAGAGGGACCCCTGAAGCCCCCTCCCCCTCCGCCAAGTCTGCCCCGCCGATGGCTACATCCAACGGGGTGGGTGGTATGGCAGCCAGAGCGGGGCCAGGCTCTCTAGTGGGGGGTCCCTCGGCACTGGCCAAGGAGGGTCCTGACAGGGATAGGGCATCCTGAGAGGCCCCCTTCATCTTCCTCTCTTTGTCCTCCTTCTTCTTCTTCTTGGTGGTAGTGGGCAGCTGCCCCCGTGCTGGGGATGGGCCAGACTGCCCCGCCCCCCCAGCCGGTGGGGCTCCCGCACTGAGGGCAGGGGGCGCCACAGATGGGGGAGGTGGCGGTGGGGCCTGGGTAGTAGCACCAGCCTCTCCACTGGATGATGGTTTCACACCAGAGCCCCCAGTCCCCTAAGATGTAATAGGGGTGGAAGAAGCCTGGGAGGAAGAGCTCCCTGCCTCCCTGGGCCTGCCGCGTGCCCCAGAAGTTGACACGCCGTCTCTTAGCGCTCCCGCAGGTGGCGATGGTCCAGCCGCCTTGCCCTGAGGACACTGAGCAGCCAGGTGGGAGGAGCCACCGCACTTAAAACACGTAGTCTTTCCCACAGACAAATAGATAATATACCTCTGACCCTCAAGCGTGAGGCTCAGGGAGCGAGGTAGAGACTGGGGGCCCTCCTTGAGGAGCATAAAGACCTGCCTCCGAAAAGACAGGACGTGCTTCCGCTGAGGGTCCTTGCTTCCCATTGGCAGCCAGCGAAAAGGACTCATAGGAACTCCATAGGCCTCGAGTCCCCTGGCCAGCTCCCGATCAGAAACATGTGGTGGGATGTTAGAGATCACCACCCTCACTGCCTGAGTCTCTAGGGGCGTGACAGGGTAGTGGATGCCCGCAATGTCTAGGAACTCAGCACACACCCTGTCAACCAAGGCATCCATCCTTGGTAAAGTCTTTGAAAAAATTATCAAGGCTCACATTTGTGAGAGCCCGGCAGGGCAAATTATGCTGAGGGGAAACCAGCACGGATTTGTGGCGGGCAGATCATGCCTGACCAATCTAGTCTCTTTCTATGACCAGGTTACGAAACACCTGGACACAGGAGGAGGGGTGGATGTCGTATACTTAGACTTCAGGAAGGCCTTCGATACGGTATCCCACCCCATACTGGTGAACAAGCTAAGAGGCTGTCATGTGGATGACTGCACAGTCTGGTGGGTGGCGAATTGGCTAGAGGGCCGCACCCAAAGAGTCGTGGTGGATGGGTCAGTCTCGACCTGGAAGGGTGTAGGTAGTGGGTTCCCGCAGGGCTCGGTCCTTGGACCGATATTCTTTAATGTCTTCATCAACGACTTGGACGAGGGAGTCAAATGTACTCTGTCCAAGTTTGCAGATGACACAAAGCTATGGGGAGAAGTGGACACGCCGGAGGGCAGGGAACAGCTGCAGGCAGACCTGGATAGGTTGGACAAGTGGGCAGAAAACAACAGGATGCAGTTCAACAAGGAGAAATGCAAAGTGCTGCACCTAGGGAGGAAAAATGTCCAGCACACCTACAGCCTAGGGAATGACCTGCTGGGTGGCACAGAGGTGGAAAGGGATCTTGGTGTCCTAGTGGACTCCAAGATGAACATGAGCCGGCAGTGTGACGAAGCCATCAGAAAAGCCAATGGCACTTTATCGTGCATCAGCAGATGCATGACGAATAGATCCAGGGAGGTGATACTTCCCCTCTATAGGGCACTGGTCAGACCGCAGTTGGAGTACTGCGTGCAATTCTGGCGCCGCACTTCAAGAAGGATGCGGATAACCTGGAGAGGGTCCAGAGAAGGGCAACTCGTATGGTCAAGGGCCTGCAGACCAAGCCCTACGAGGCGAGACTAGAGAAACTGGACCTTTTCAGCCTCCGCAAGAGAAGGTTGAGAGGCGACCTTGTGGCTGCCTATAAGTTCATCACGGGGGCACAGAAGGGAATTCGTGAGTATTTATTCACCAAGGCGCCCCCGGGGGTTACAAGAAACAATGGCCACAAGCTAGCAGAGAGCAGATTTAGATTGGACATTAGGAAGAACTTCTTCACAGTTCGAGTGGCCAAGGTCTGGAACGGGCTCCCAAGGGAGGTGGTGCTCTCCCCTACCCTGGGGGTCTTCAAGAGGAGGTTAGATAAGTATCTAGCTGGGGTCATCTAGACCCAGCACTCTTTCCTGCTTATGCAGGGGGTCGGACTCGATGATCTACTGAGGTCCCTTCCGACCCTAACATCTATGAATCTTTGAAGGCAGGCGTGCTCAAATAAATCATCGGGACCGTGTTCACACGACCTGCATAGCGGATGGTACGCCATCCCAGGAGCACAGCCAGAGCCTCCATGCAAACCTCGAGCCCCACATGGAGAGGGGTATGAACCCTCAGACCATGAGTCAGCGGGAGGTCCCGAGAGACATCCTTATGCCAGCTGCCAGGTGTAGGAGCAGCCATTCCTCACTAGGACAGGGTTAAACTGCAAAGCAAAAAAATTAAGGGAACGAAGAGAAAACTTAAACACAGGAGCTCAAGGCCAAGCTCCCGGGAATGCAGCCAAAACAGAAAGTGAAGATAAGCCACTGAAAGGGAGGGAGGGCTTTGGGGGGTGAAAAAAAAGCGTGGATTGAGCAAAATAAGAAGGGGGGGAAGAAAAATGCACCGCTCAAGTGGCAAATTATAATAGAGACCTCCCCGCAAAGGGGGAGGAGGGTGGAGGGGCAAAAAAGCGACAGGGGAAGGAGCGGGGGGTAAAACAGCGAAAAGTTAAGGAAAACTAAGGGGTGAGAGGGGGATGGAGGGTTAATTAAGAGCACCTCTGGAAGGCAGGCTAATGGAAAAGGTAACTCCCTGTAACAAGCAGACAGAAAAAAGAGAAAGAAAGGGAAAGAGACAGTAAAAGAGAAGGCTGCAAGAAGCATCTCACAGACAAAGAAACCGGAAGCAGAGTGGGAGGGAAGAGAGAGGAGAGAAAAGTGGGGGAAAAAGCTGCAAAAAAAAGCAAGAAAAGAGTCAGAAAGTGAAATAAACAGAGGCTAGAGGCCTTTAGAGAGGTGGGAGTGAAGAAAGAAAAGAGATAGGAAGCCGGGGAGTCTTACGCTCAGGATCGCCCCACGCAACTCCAAGCAAGCCTGGTCTGAAGCGTCCAAAGCGGAAGGAAGGAAGGAAAGAAGGAAGTGTTTGTGGATAAATAGAAATACCAGGTAACTGATATCAGGATCATTGTCAGTAGAGACAGATGGTAACTCATGTGCAGAGAGATCGCACCTGATAGAAAGAAAGATGCTAAGATGTAAAGAACCTTTAGAGAAAGCAAACTGCTCTGCTTTTATCTATATCACTACTATTTATATATTATGAATTAAGAATTTTGCAATCGATACCTGTAGCACGTTCAGTGTCCCACCACCCTGGCCATCAGTTCTGCTCTGTTTTTCTACTCCAGCATCCCAGTGGCCTCCCTGGTCTCATCTTCCAGGACTTAAATTATTAAAAAAAAACACCAAGAGTTTCAGCCCGTCATTTTGCCAAAGTGACACTTGGGTACTTCTTTCCACAGTGCTCATCACTGGGCTGTCTCAAAGTCTGGCCCAGACAGGATCACTGCTTAGTAACCTAACCAAGTGCTTGATGGTCTTTCAGGTCATCTAGCTTAGTCAGCTAATCAAGCTCATCAGCCTTATTAACTCACTCCTAACTGAATCTAGACCTTAACAAGGTCCACTCAGTCCTCAGTTAGTTCCCGCTGGGCCTGCAGTCCTCACCTTCCAAAGGTTGCTTGCCCATCATTTAGCATCAAGGAGGAGGCTGGTGCCACATAGCAGACATGAGCACCCACCCAGGCACGACCATTGTTAGCCTGCCCTCTAGGCCTACTCATAATATTACCACCAGCATGGGCAGATCCATGATTGTGATGATGGGTGTGCAGCCCCGCCCCTTTCATTTGCGTGGTACATGCACAGTGAAGAGGGCTCATTGTATATATGCCACACAGCTAAAGTGGGTGTAGCTTCAGTACTTCATTGAGATCCTAGATTCCAGTGAATGCTTGGTGTTCACTGGTACACCAGTGCAGCTCCTGCCAAAGCTTTGCATGGTCCTGGATGTTTGGAAAAGGGCAAGCCTAGTGCCCATCTTTAAGAAGGGAAAAGGAAGAGAATCTAGAGAACTACAGGTTGGTCAGCCTCATATCAGTCCCTGGAAAAATCATGAAGCAGGTGCTCAAGGAATCCATTTCTAAGCACTTGGAGGAGAAGATTATTAGGAACAGTCAGCATGTATTCACCTTGACTTTATCAAGGCTTTTGATACAGTTTCCTATAATATTCACACCATCAACATTCTGGCAAGCAAGCTAAGAAAGTTCAAGTGGGATAAATGGACTGTAAGGTAGATAAACTGGCTGGGTCATCAGACTACTACTCAGAGGATGTGTCTATATGAGACACTTTACTGTGCAGTAGATTATTACCTGTATTTATAGGTAGTCTAAACTAACTGTTCAGTAACATACATGTAAACTCTGGGCAGGAGTAAATTTGTTCCCAGTCAGGCTAGCCAGCAGGGGACTACAGGGGACAGGGAGCTCTCTGTCCCCATCTAGACACTGCTCAGATACCTCTAGGAGCTGGAAATTGATCAGCACCAGGACTGGGGAGATCTCTGCCACCTGTCCCAGCTCTCCTTGTGGAGCTGGCTGCTCTTTGGAGACAGGTAAGGGCTGAATTCCCAACCCCTGCTCACTCCCCAAAGCAGCTGGAAGTGGCTGCTCTGGGAGAGAAGAGAGGGCTGTATTCCTAGCCTCCACCCTCCTCCCCAGAGCAGCCTCCTATATGCCAAGCAGGGCAGATTCTGGAGAGCCCCATGACCCACTGCCTGGCAGAAGGCTTACCCAGAGCTGTTCTACACCCTGGCCAGCTGCCAGTAATCCTTTCCTGGGCAGGGAAACCTTGCCTGACTGGGAGCTTTGTGGCAGCTGTTTCCAGATGAACATGGGGCCAGGACAGCTGTACCCATTGCAGGGGCAGTTCTGCCTCAACCCCATGCATATCAGGTTCCCTCCCAGTGTGCACAGAGCTAGGAAACAGCTGCTTCTGCAGCCAGCAGAGCTCTTCTGGCCCAGTGCCCACTGGGACCACCCTTTGTCCCTTGCCTGCCCCTAGACTAGCACCAGGGAGGACCCTGGCTTCTACAGATGGGCAGAGCAGGGTGGGAGCAAACCTGCTTCTAAAAGGGAGCATGTGTAGACATGCTCCCAGGTACAGTTACTGTGAAGGATTTTTACTGCAAAGTAAGTCTACTTCAAATAAATAGCATGTGTAGATGTGCTCAGTGAGTCAATTGCTCGATGTCTGCTTGGCAGCTGGTGTCAAGTGGAATGCCCCGTGGGTTGGTCCTGGGGCCTGTTTTGTTCAATATCTTCATCTACAACTTGGAAGATGGCATAGAGTGCACCCTCAGCAAGTTTTCAGATGGCACCAATCTGGGAAGAGTAGTCGATATGCTGGAGGGTAGGGTTAGGATTCAGAGAGATCTCAAAAAGTTGCAGGATTGAACCAAAATAAATCACATAAGGTTAACAGAGAGAAGTGCAAAGTCCAACACTTAGGATGAAACAATTCCATCCACTGGTACAGGCTGGGAAGTCACTGGCTAAGCAGCAGTTTTGCAGAAAAGGACTTGGAGGTTACAGTGGGCAGTAAGCTGACTATGAGACAACAGGTTGCCTTTGTTACAAAGAAGACTACCTGCATACTGGGCTGCATTAGTAGATGGAGGGAAGTGATTCTTTCCCTCTATTCAGTACTGGTGAGGCCACAAATGGAGTTCTGTATCCAGGTTTGGGGCCTTCACTACAGAAAGTATGTGGACAAATTGGAGAGAGTCCAGTGGAATGCAACAAAAAAGTTTAGGGGGCTGAGGCACATGACTTCTCAGAAGAGGCTGAAGGAACTGGTTTTATTATAATCTGGAGAGGAGAAGACTGAGTGGAGATTTAATAGCAGCCTTCAACTACCTAAAGCGAGGTTCCAAAAAAGGATGGAGCTAGACTATTCTCAGTGGTGGCAGATGACAGAACAAGGAGCAATGACCTCAAGTTGCAGCAAGGCAAGTTTAGGTTAGGTATTAGGAAAAAAAACTCACTAAGTGGGTGCATCTACATGTGCCCCTGACTGCATCGTACCTGCCAGTACTGCACAGTTCTTGTGGCTCATGGTTATTTTTAGACACTATGTGGACATAGTGATGTAGTATCAGCACCACAGTTTGGGCCTGTCAATGCTATGTTGCCATAGCATCTCGTGTAGATTCTCCTGGAGGGTAGTCAAACACTGGAACAGGTTACCCAGAGGGGATGTGGAACCTCCATCTTTGGAGGTTTTTAAGACCCAGGTAGACAAAGCCTTGGATGGGATGATCTAGTTGAGGATGGTCCTGCTTTGAGTATGAGTTGGACTAGATAACTTCCTGAGGTTCTTTTCCACCCTAATTTTCTCTGAGTCTATGATGCTTTAAAATCATAAAAGATAAATATATACAACAGCTTACTGGGAGGATTTTAACAAATACAAACCACCCTACAGAAACTGTATGCATGTCCTTAACTTTTGCTATTTGGAAGCTAACATACAGTAATGGATAGCTCTTTCATTAAGACTAAACAACCACTGTTTAGCTTCACTTAAGTTAAAATAAGAGCTTGCATTCAGGCAGTTACTGCACAACAACTGATGCACAGTGAAGCATCACTCCCTTTTAATTAGCACTAACCTATTGGTAAATCCAGTTCCATAGGCTGTTTGTAGAATACATTAGTCAGTTCAAATAAGAGTATCAGCATCTGGTCTCAATTTTTCATCAGTACTTCATCTATTTTAAAACTGAATATTTCCCAGGAAGGTTTTAGATAGAAAACTTTGAGGCAGTAGAAAATATAAAATGCATTTAAAAAGTGACTATAAACAAAATGAAACAGGTGTCAATAATTTTTGGTAATCTGACTTTGGAAATTGATGACACTTAAGATAACAGATGGAGCAATGACATTGGTTTTTAAAAAATATTTCACTGTTGATAATTAACATGATATTTAAGTTGATCATGTCCCTTTAAAACCCTGGCTCAGGTAAAGTGCTATGAACCAAAATGCTTCTAAAGTAGTAAGAGACTGAACTTCTAGCCTGATTTATGTTGGTCGAAAGAAGATAACTACAGCACATCTTCTTTTATAGAAAGCACTTGATATACTTGATGAATTTTTACTAAAGCTTAAATTCCAACTTTGGACAATGGCACATTGTTCCTGTTCTATTACTTTCAGGGTAGCCATAATATATTACAACAGAATAACATCCCTCCAGTGTCCATCCACCTGAATCATTTTAGTTTTCATCCATTATGCACCTAGAGAAATGAAACAAGCACCTTTTTCTCTACACAGTCAGTAAATTATGAAGCATTGTACAGCTAGCCATTGTGAATGATTAACTGAGATCAAGAAATATTTCACTGAAATGACTCATTCTTCTCAGTCACAACCGTAACCTGGTCTATCAGACCAGATCAGAATGTGATGCCAATTGCAAGCACTCTTGTTCTCACCCTTGGTAAGAGTTCTCTTCATTTCTCCTGTGACAACTTGCAATCTATTTGATATTCTTCAGTCTCAAAAATACAGCAATTATAATAAATACTTTATACAGTTTGTCTCCTTTACTGCATTCTTCATACACACCACATCTGTGTTGTATATATAAATAGAGCTTTGATAATGAAAGCTGTAAGTTTTGCCTCAGTCTGAATTTAAAGAAAAACTGAAAACTCAAGCTGTGTGCACTGATACTCTCATTATGTGTGGATAGTAAACTGAAAAATTGTAAAAGTTGCGTCAAAATCCTAAAGTTGACCAATGCTGAAGTAAAGCCGAGAAAAGTTAAATATACAAGTTTGGCTGATTTTCAGTTTGAATTTTATAGTTTGGGAACCTGATCAGAGGCCCGCTGAACCCCTCTGGACTCATATATTTTATTGTACTGCTCTTGTTTATCATATTGTACTATGATGTGATACTATAGGGTGCATTTATTGCAAATGAATTATTGATCTCTCTATCATTTATACTGAAGATAAACACTGTCTTTTATAATAATTTTTTTCTTCTGATTCAAGAGATCATGGAACTTGAATTGAACTAGACCTAAATGAATGATTTAAGTTAACTACTTCTAGATAACACACTTTTAAAACATACTACTTTGCTAACTGTATTACTTCTTAAGTACAATACAGCATTATTGAATAAGTACAATAGAAAAATGTTTCCTCTTTCACTGATGTTACCAGATTTGCCCATTATTTTGGGGTGTGCTCATTTATTAGGGATAGTTTCTAGTGTCTTGTTGATTCTGTCAATGTGCTGCTTGTATTACTATACAGAGCTGTATCTCTCTCTTCTGCAAGCCCTCACCCCCAATGGAGCTATCTTGCAGGACTCAATCTCAATGGGACTGGGTTCCTCCAGTCACCAAATCGGTCACACACACAAACACACACAAATTAACGTGACACACCTGACCTGGCCAGGCTGATCAGTATGGACAGGCTGACACCCTCATATGCCAAGAATCAGTTCATAAGAGCAACAATAAAATGCAGTCAGACACAAGCATACAGGTGAACAGAATCCCTCTGAATCCGGCTGGGTGTCCAGCTGACACCCTCATGGGCCAGCATTCAGTTCATAAGGGCACGTCTGAGTCAAACTGGGTCAATCAGCCTGTACAAGCTGATCCCCTTATGTGTTTCAAACTCAGCACATCCCAATCTTTGGCCTCTTGATGAGCAGACCCCACAATATTTTTGGGCTTCACAGGAATCTTTAGCTTAGGTAAAAGAAGTGTTGCTGCAGAACACCGAAGGAAAGAGAAGCAGAGAAGGAAAAATATACCCAATTACTACCAGTTTGACTATAAAAGTTATTTATTGCTAAGCATATGACATATATAATGGTACTAGTAGTAATAGATATGCAAAAGAAAAACAAACACAAACAATTACAGTACTACCCTGGTTTCAGTAAGTATTTGGGGAAACTTATCTCAAGCTTAACTGATACAGTTCAGGTTCAGAAGTTTATGCCTAGAGAGAAAAGAGAGAGAGAGCGATGGGATCTCACCAGTCCAAGGTACTCGGGCTGCAAAGCTGACAGGCACAGTCCTTGAAGGGAGATGATCTGTTCTTCCAGCGTCCCAAGAATGACAGGGGATGGTGTCAGCACAGGAGTTTTCTTCTTCTTTCTTCTTCTTCCTTCTGAAGCACCTCTCTTCTTCTTCTTCTTCTTCTTCTGAAGCGCACACACTTTTTACAGATTTTTATACCCTCAGTTCAGCTGCTTTGAAGCATCCTTAATTGTGTAAATCATTGTCTTTTCTATTGACAAGGGGTTATCTGGTTTGGAACATCTCAAGAAACTGATTGATAATCAGGAAACACTTAAGATTAGGGAGTAACCAAATACTTGGGAGCCAGCTTGAGATTCCTATGGATGGCAGATATACTGATGGGATATCTCATGGTTTCTTCAGAAACAATAGATAGCTTGCAGCATCAGGATTTTGGATTTTTACTTGTTGTGAACAAGCCTCAACTTAGCATGACTTTTCCAGATCTTACTATAGTCTTTTAACAGACTTAAAGCAATTATTGGGGTGCTCATAACCTTTTGTGGAGAGGACTCCCACCAGTTGTCTCGGGAAAAGTATGACAACACCTGTGATTAGGGCTCCAACGGGCTGGACGCTGTGATGAACCCTTAACCATTGTTCAAATGTTGCCCATACCCCCTCTGACTTGGTCTCTTGCTTCAGCATTCCCTAACCCGGCAACCAAGTTTTTAGTTAATCAAGTTTAAATAGGCTTCCCATAGTGGGACCGGGGAATGTACGGCCCGAGATGCCTATTAAACTTAGATGTGTGTGTGTGTCTGGGGGGGAAAAATCCTTAGAAAATCCAGATTAGAACTGGTCTGATAAATGCTGAGCTGGGTGTGTGTGAACATGGGTTGATTAACATTTGGAGCACAGATTCCCCATCATGCAGTGCTCCCCTGCTTCTCTGGTCCCACAATTCACTGCAGTCTCTGCTTTAGGCTTTCTGTTCTCCATCTCTCATGTAAATGAATGGTCATCTGGTTCCATCTCGGATGCAAATGAGACCTAGGGCAGTTGTTTCACTCTTGTCACCCTTATCTGGAGAGTCTTAGGTGTGTCTCTCACTGCATCTTAATCAGTTTCATTTATGTAGTGGAGGGGGGGGGTGAGTCCTTTGTGAGTCAGACAGACTGCATCCTGTGCCAGGGTTGCCCAAGAACACAGAGCTGAGACGTAACACTGAGGCCTGTTATCTAATGTGCTCTGATATACCTTCCTACATTCCAAGCTGAAACTATTGCTATTTGTTCCAAATTTACTTTGCTTCCCTGCCTTCCCTTATTTTTCTGGTTTATCTATTATATCTTGTCATGAGCATAGGCCTTGACCCAGCAATCATTCACCTTTGTTCCTATCTTTGCTGTTGTGACTTGGTATTGAAGTCAATCCAACAATTTAAGATGTATTTACATTTCTTACTGTTTGCAACATTGGGATCCTATGTTGTAAACCATTTGGACTAGAACATCCTTTGTAGAGCATTTATTTGTACAAACAGCTGACTTTGTTCTCTTTGTTCTCTCTGGAATATGAATAAAAAAGTGGCTATAATGTGAAATCCAAGCTTTACATAGGCATATATTTAGAAGAATTTCATAATTTGAAACAAACAGCTAAGGTGTCAAAATACACACACATATATATTGCACGTTTTTATAAATAGTGTGCCAGAACTGTTGTAGATATGACTATTTCCTGATAAACCAGTATTTCCTGTCCTTCAGATTTTTTTCACAAAATTGAAAAGTACAAAATTGATAAGCTTGCTCTTACACTTGGGGAAAATGTTGAAGGTTAGACTAGGCAGACAAGGTTCCTTGGGTGAATTTGATATCTTTTATTAGACCAACCCAAATAGTTGGAGAATATTTATTAAGCAAGCTTTTGGGTTCAAAAACCCTTCGTCAGGCTAAGGAAGTTTCAGCAGTTGGTGTGTGCTCTTCCTGGATGGAATGAAAAGTAAAGAAGCCAGGGGCTGGGCTAGGGAGTCAGTTGCCAGGCAGATTATAATATATCAAAAATCCAATGTCTATGTTTAGTCCATGATCTCTAGTATCCAGGAGGTTGATGAAATGGAGCTCATAGGCTTGTCTCTGGGAAGTGTTGTGTACATTTCTCTTGAGGATCAGGACTGAGAGATTGGAGAGAGAGTGGCCCTCCTGTGAGAAATGTGCCCCCACCGGTAATTGGGTATTCCCGTCTTTGATAGATTTCCGGTGTGCGTTCATTCTGGTGCGCAGTTGTTGTTTGGTCTCTCCTACATATTTTCCATCAGGGCATTTGGTGCATTGGATGAGGTATATTACATTTCTGGAGGTGCAGCTGTAAGATCCTGGGATGCTGATGGCTTTGTTGTGGGGTGTAGTAATAGTGCGGGTGGTGGAGATGTGTTGGCAGGTTTTGCATTTCTTGTCCTGGCATGGTCTGGATCCTTTTGGTGTGTTCTGGGCTTGAGGAAGTTTGCTTCTGGTGATGAGGTTGGCGAGGTTCAGTGCTTGTTTGAAGGCTAGGATGGGTGGTTAGACTAGACATTTCTGAAAGTTTCTTAATTTGTTTGCTTTGATTATTGAATAGCCTAGAGATAGACTATTCTCTGTGGCCATAGAGAAAAGGACAAACGTAAAGGCTTCAAGCTGTGGCAGAGGAAAATTAGGTTGGCGATTAGGAAGAACTTTCTGGTTATGAGGATGGTCAAGAATTGGAACAGGTTACTTAGAGAAGCTGTGAAAATTTCCACTCCTGGAAAATTTTCTAGAACAGCTTACACAGACACTTGACTGAGATGGTTTAGTCAATGGTGATCCTGCCTAGACTAGGGGGGTGAACTAGGTGACCTTGTGAGGTCTCTTCTAGCCCCACTTTCCTACGAACCTGCAAGAAGTAATAAACAGTCAAATGTTGCACACTTTGCAGAATATAGAACTAGTTATGTGTGTAATGTTTGCAGGATTTGTTCTAATCATTTGTCAAAATTGAGCTTCATTATGGACTAGTTACATAAAAAAAAAAAAAAAAATACTTAGAATAATATTGCGTTGGTCATCACCAGCAAATCAGTTTGATGAATTGACCTCCTTTTAAAGTCATTAACTCCAGCTCCTTTTTGTGATCACAATTCTACAAATGCAAATCAAAGCAAATACGTTTCATTCATGCATGTTATGCACTTTTATCAAACAATAATCCATAAATAATTCTCATTAAAACGTATTAGTTATGCACCTTTAGCAAATGGTAGATTGCCATTACCAAAAAGCAAAGGGGAGGAAAGAAAAGAGGAGGGAAAATGTATATAACAGAGGGCATGTCTACATGAGCAATTTATGGGCATGAATAAACTGCAGAGCTTATTGCTCCAGAGTTTTTTGCTCCTAGGTGCACTGTTTGAATGTGCAATAATCTCCAGAGTTTAATCATGTGCAGCTCATTGAGCCAGACTGGAGCAGCCCCAGCTGACAGGGAGTCTGGGGGAGGAGGGCAGTCAGCCTGCTCCCCCTAGCTCAATGTGCTATGGATGGGCTAGCTGGTGTACAAGGGTGCTTCAGCATGGGACTGTCCAGCAGGCAGTCCCTCCACTGAAGCACCCTCCTGCCCCAGCCAGCTGGGACAGCATTTACACATGTGCTTCTGTGGAGTTTTTCACACCACAGAAAAATAATACTTCTATTTACAAGTACTATCCTGCTATGGAACAAACTAGTTTACTCTGGACTAATAGGGGTGCACGTGTAGATGCTGAGATGTTTACTGCACAGTTAATCAGTTAACTGCACAGTAGATGTCTTGTGTAGATGTGCCCAGGAAGTTGTAAAATACACCTACAGCAGAATGAATGAGAGATAACCATATAACTCCTGAGTAACCATATAGCTCAGGAGTTTTCAACCTTTTTTAATAAGTGTATGCCTGGCAGCCAGATGTGGAGCAGCAGCAGTGTGGGGTGGTGAGTGACAGCTGCCACAGCTGCATGCAAGCTTCCCTCCGCACCATGTCTGGCCAGTCGGGTGGTACCTGTGTGGCCCGCAGAGGGGCGCCACTGTCCTTGCCCTCCTGGCAGGTAGCAGTGCAGGGTGATGATGCTCTATCCCTGTCCACCAGTGCATACCCCCTAGGGCCTTCCCAAGTACCCCCAGGGTTACACATACCCCCTGTAGGCAACCCCTAAAATAACTTATAAGTAACAGGTCAAAACAAAAGCCA
The DNA here is from genome assembly GCF_030867095.1 of Alligator mississippiensis. Lineage (NCBI taxonomy): Eukaryota > Metazoa > Chordata > Crocodylia > Alligatoridae > Alligator > Alligator mississippiensis. Next base: position 51,996,192 of record NC_081826.1, read on the forward strand.
ATAGTACCTTTGATATTATCATTCTTAAGAAATGAAAATGAGTGGTACATTACATGGCTCATCGTGCTTTATTATATTTATGGATTTCATTTTTTTCCCCCTATTTGGAAAAGACTGGCTGAAGAATAGTAGATTCCTGGTTATCTTATTTTGAAGAAAAAAATACTAACATAATTTATTTTTACCTGCACAACTTGAATTAGTGTCAGATCTGTAAAATTATCTATCTGTATATGATAGATGTCCTGTGCATATGCACAGGTTTATACATAAGTTACTTAAAAGCAATATTTTATTGTATAGTATATTTTATGTGCAGGTGCATGCTCTGTAGAAGCGTTTCTTATTTCCAGTATTCATGAAAAAACATGAAAATATCATGCTGCATTTTCTTACTGGAAAAAAAAAAAAAATGATTTAACATAAGTGTTTCTTCCCTGAGAAACAAGGTTACTGTTGAGACGCCTGATACCTAGGAGCACCAACTCATCTATCATTCCAAACAACCACTCTATAGCAGATGTACTTAAAATAACTCTAACTTATTAGGCACTTGCTCTGCTCAGAAAGATGGCTTACAGCCCACAGATATTTAGTAGCTTACCTGCAACAGATCTGTCCAATGAACAGGATATATTTTTAATTATATTATGATTTTGGAAGGCTATAAACTGTAAAGAACTAGTTTAATTGGATTTTGAATTGATTAGGGGGTTTACTGGTATTTGACAGATAATGAAAACAATTAAAACTACCTTTAACAGGAAAATTTATTGCCTCTGGGAATAACACAGCATTAACAGGCTATTCCCTGGGGTGCCAGTGGAAACCACTTTTAATTGCCAATGTTACACATATGCGAATCATATTGTCAGTAGGATAGGCTGCAACTGCAGAGCCTGAATTGTGCTTTGCAAGGCAAGCTGTTAAATTAGGCATGTCTTCTGTACCAGACTAGAACAAATAGCTAGACTTTGGCAAAGAAAAAATATATTCATCATTCATCTTAAATAAAATGCAGCTGCAGTGAATAAAATTCAAAAGCCACTTATGGCATTCTCCCCTTTAAACTTTGTAGTCTCCAAAATTCATGGAAATCTTGCAGAAAATATGCAAGTTAAGTAGTCTATTTTTCATGTTTTATAGAAATAAAACTTAAATAGAATCTCTTCATGGTGCAATTAATTAATCTACTTAGTTTGACAGTAAATAGGTCATTCATAACAAGCCTATCTAAAGATACCACTAGATCTGTCATTCTATGTCTGGACATTCACACTGTGCTCAGCACCATGATGTATGCTGTGTGTCTAACTTGTTTTAAACTCAAACACATTAGCGATTTGTTTCTTCCCCAGATCTTTCTATTGACCTTATCTCTTCTGCCATATGAAGAGACAACAGGTTGATTTAACTTACCTGCTTACACGATAAAGATTTAATCTCTCTTTCTCTTTGTGGTCTCCCTCTTTGAAGTGCTTGTGCTTCATCTTCTTGGCTCGTCAGTCTTTATTGATGGTGTATGGCCTGCTAAACAGATTATCTCGTTATAAAAAAGAAGAACCTATGACTGCCTGCCAGAGTTTCTACCCTCTTCACTGGGCTTCAGAGTCAGGCTCCTTCATGTTTTTACTCCTTATAGCCACTATTGCATTCCTTTCTACCTAGTGAACCAGGTCTAACAAGAGGGATGGAAGAAATCCTTGGCTCTGTGTAGCTCAAAGTTTCTCATTTAGGGTACTTTCTTGGAAGACAAGGGATGTGGATTCAAATGCCTTGACATTGGCCACTTCTACATGAGCAGTGGACTGCACAGTAACAACTGCACAGTAGTGCTGTGCAAAACAAAACCATTCCACTTCAACTACCATTTCAATGTTTTGACAGAACAGTGTTTTATTTCATTTTGAAAACACTTCCATTTCATTTAGTCAAAACTGTTTCACTGTTTCAACATTTCACCCATAGACTATAATGGGAAAGCACAAAACTGCCTATAACTTTGTCATTTTTGCCTTGATTTAGATGAAGCCCATAAGGATGGTAGCCCCTTCTGCTGCCATGAATTCTAGCAACTTTCAAGGAGATAGGTGCAGAGGTTTCTGAGAAACTCCACCTCAAGTTGTTGACAAGCAGGAGTGGGGGAGCAGGAGCAGCCTTCTGTGACCTTCAGGCAGATCAGGGGCCTGCACCCCTGGAAGGAGTCCGACACAGCTGCCACAGCCCTCCTGGGAGTGTGGGTGGGCCTCCAATACACATGCTGGATGACAGAAGGCTGCTGCTGCCAGCTGGGGCCAGTGGAAGCACCACTCTTCCCAGTGCTGGGTGCAGGGTGCACCCAGCACCGGTCCCAGCTGGCAGCAGCAGCCTCCTGTCATCCGTCAGGCAGATCAGGGGCCTGCCCACACCCCCAGAAGGGCTTCAGGGGTCTGTTAGCCTCCTTCCAGGGATGGGGGCCACTGATCTGGCTACCAGATCACAGGAGGCTGCCACTGCCACTTGGGACCGGCGCTGGGCCCAACCTACACCCAGCATGACTCCATGGAGCTGAGCCTGGTGGTGGGAGGCTGCACTCTGTTTCCTGCCACTGGGATGAGTTCCACAGGGCTGCAAGTCACTGGGAGCTAAGCTCTGTGGCAGGAGGCAGAGCACAGTGCCAGGGCTGTGCTCTGCTTCCAACCACCAGGCTGACATCCACAGGGCTGCAAGCTGCTAGGAGCTGAGCCCAGTGGAGCACAGCCCCATGGAAGTCAGCCCAGTGTTGGGAAGCAGAGCAATGGGGTTGCACTCTACCTCCCACCACTGGGCTCAGCTCCCAGCAACTCGCAGCCTTGTGGAACTCAGCATGGTGGCAGGAGGCAGAGTGCAGTGTCAGCTCTTCTCACGTCCTGGCACCAGGCTGAGCTCCATGGGGCTGGCAGAGTTGATCGGCATGCAGGCCAGTGGTGGATGCCGGGCAGAGTTAGTGCTGCAATCCGATCAGCTCCACGGAGCACAGCCCAGTGGTGGGAGGCAGGGAGAGCCAGGGCTGTACTCCCTGCCAGGCTGAGCCACATGGGGCTGCGAAGCCACTCAGAGCACAGTCATGGTTCTCCCCTGCCTCCCACCACTGGGATGCTTTGAAACTCTAAATGTTTTGAAACTTTTGAAATGTTTTGAGTGCCCTCATTTCATTTTGAATCTGTTTTGATGCTTTTTGTTTCATTTTGATTTCATTGTTTCGAGCTCAAAATGTGTCAAAACAGCTTCAAAATGAAACAGGGAAATTTCACAGTCCTACTGCACAGTCCACCGCTCGTGTAGAAGTGGCCAATGTGAAGGGATTTGAATCTACATCTGTCATTGTCACTGCACAGTCATTTAGTCCTCGCTTATGCATAAATTACTTAAATGCATTTAGTACTTGCTAATGTATAAGCAGTTACTAAATGACTGTGCAGTAATTGGTGTTACTGCACAGTACCATTGCTGCATGGATTTTTTTTCTGACACTACTGGGCAGTAGCAATGAGCAACTATACAATAGCTCATTACTACTGTGCAGTATCATCATTGCGCACTTAGTGCCTGGAAACACTACTGCATGGCAGCAATGAGATACTGTGCAGTAGCTCATTGTGACTGTGCAGTAGCGCCTTGTGTAGAAATGCCCGAGGGCGCTTGTATCCAGGTCAGATCCTTCCTTAACAAGTTCTATAACCTCTAGGCCAGTGGGGGTCAACCTCTTGATGGGCATGTCACAAATTAGCCACGCACCCTTCCCAAGCACCACTGATCCTCTTCCTCTGCCCAGTCTGCTGCTTTGCTTTCTTCTCAATACAATGTGCTTCCTACCCAATCTCCTCTGATTTCTGCTTCATGTCCTGTGTTCCCTGCCTGATCTCCTGAACTGCCATATGCCACACACAGAGACTGCCTGTGTCACTTGTGGCCAACCTGCAGCATAAGTGCCACACTTGCTCTAGGATATTGTACAAAAAGTAGGTGTCTGTTCTCCTTTGATCCTGAAATGAAGAGGCATGTAATGTATACCCATGAGTCAGGCACCTGTAACACACCTCCGTGCCTAGCATTTCCTGCTGGCTGCCTGTAGGTAATTTGATAGTCAATGCTTACATGCCCTGGAGGTGCGTTGGTTTCTCTCAAAGACAGTGGGAGAACTATGCACTTCCTCAGGCAAAATGGAATCACTGTCCTGAGGCAATATGGATAGTTTTGGCCAATCACCTGTGGAGTCTTACCTGTTTAGTAAACAGAATAGAATGTAGGCTATATTTATATTTTAAGTCAATGGAAAATTATGGATTCTCAGCAATAATGCAATATGCACACATATACAAAATATACATATAGGAATGAATGCATACACACACACATATGTATAGTATATGCACATATATACATATTCTATCTATAAAGAACAATTTACTGAAATCCTGATACTAAGAAAACATGAGTTATAAAAAGAACAAGTGTTATGAATTTGAGGCAAAATAAGCACAGATCATCAATTATGCCTGAGCATGGTCTCTTGTACAGCTCAGGAAATGGGTTGATGCAAAGACTAAAGATATAAACAGACGGTGGCTCTATATTTTTGTTTACATGCGATAAAAGAACACTCATAGAAGCATAAGTCTTGTATATTTCAGTATCACTGACACACTCAGGGATTGTAGACACCAACTGAACTGCAACTATTATTAAACCAGTTATTCTATAAATGATAGAAAAAGAGAGTCAGTCCATAACTGAATTGACTAACTGATCTCAAGCAGAGAAAGAGGATGGGAAACAAAACAAAATGTGTGGAAAAGTCACTTTAAAATTTCATATTGTGCAAAGGTTAGGCCCACAAAAGTCTGAGGGGGAGTGGACAGCTGATGCCAACTCTTTGATATCAAGCTGTTTTACCCCATCATAAATTAAACTTTTAGAAGGAATACAGCTTTAATTTAAAATCCTGTCATAGGATTTAGTTTAGATTTGCTCTGGTGAAAGTCCACTCCAGTCTTGCTATCTTCTCCTTTCTTTCCTGTCTTTGACATGCCTCATGTCATCTTAGGCTAGACATAATGATGATGGAGCTGCCACTGCTGCCTTTGGGATGGTAGATGCTCCCTCTATGGGACTGGATAAATCCTACAGTTCACGTCCTGGAACTTTATTTGTGCTCTTGTGCTATATGCCATATGATGAGCTACATTATACATCATTCTAATGTAGCAGCAAAAAAGAGTGAGAGCTAAAATCCCCCCTCCACCTCAACACACACACACTTCCCTGCACAAATAAAACTGCATTAGAGCTTTCCTATGCTTGATTAATATCCCGTGTAGAGATTAGCATTACATTCAAGATATCCCTCATGTTACGTCATTCAAGGGCCAAAGCCATGACCCTACCTCTGTCCCCAAACTATTTTCATTGGAGCTAGAATATTGCCAAACAATATATTTTTGTGGTGATGAGATCACATACCATAACTCAAATAAATAATAGGGCTGTGTGAAGCTTCATTCCCCGATTCAATTCGGTGGAGATTTGGCCGAATTTGGTGGCTGAATCTCCAAATCTCAATTGAATTGGGAGACCCTTTAATCTTTCCAAATCAAATCAGAGCCCTCCAAATTGATTTGGAGAGATTCAGCAATTCAGATATAGACAGAGATTTAAAAATGTTTTTTTCTACATACCTCAAGGTACCAGGTGGCTTGTGAAGGCTGCAATGGTGGGGTGGATGGAGTTTCCCACAGGAGCATCCACTTCTGGGTCCTCCAGGAAGCACACAACCCCCCTCCCCATGCTCACCTGGCTCAGTGACTGGTGCCTTCTGGGTGTGTGGGGGGGCACCTAGGTTCCCCCCAGGGCCAATCACCAAGCTGGGGGGACACGTTGGGGATGGCCTGTGCACTTGGCGGTGGGCCAGGTTCGCTGCTGAGCATGTGCCTTCCCACCTCCGCACTCCTGTGGGATGCTTCATCCACCCCAGCATTGCAGCATTCATGAGCCATGCCTGGTACCTAGAGGTATATAGAAAAAACATTTAAAGCTGTGTCTACAGCTGAATCACTGATTCTCTGAATCAGCATCGAATCTTCAGATACTGATTTGGCCGAATCAAATTGAGAACAGTGATCTGAATCAACAAATTGAATCACTGTCCCCAATATGGGCCAAATCTCAATCTGAATTGAATACAAACTGTTTCGCACACCCCTGAATAACTCATTTGTGAAGTCTAGACCATGGTGTCTTTCTATGAACTAATTTTATCTAGGAGAACAGGATAGATGAATGTTGCCATTCTTCCTTCTGTCTCTCCCCCCGAGATCTATTGAATTCATTTATTCCATACAGTGTTTGCAGTGTGAATGAGAGTGCCCAGGACTTGCATGTTAGCCTTCTGTGCCCACCTGGCCTCGAACAGCTGGTTGTGTGTGACCTTGGCCTGGATGGTCAGCAACAGATGTCCTGAGGTTTCTTGTAAGCCATGAGGTAGATGTTTTTCCCCACAGTGGCCACCCCCAGACTTGCCTGCCGTGACTTGAATGTAATTTCAGTGGGGGAGGGACAAACCACCAAGGGCTCCTCCGTGGCGGGATGTCCGCTAGGTGGCCATCTGTGGGGCTCCACCTCCCCTACACCGCGGCCTCATGCCAACCTTCAGTGGGTCACTAGATCTTCTCAGCCACTCCCGCGATGTTGTATTCTTTGGGCTTGACATTCCCCTGGAGCCTTATTATGCCCTAAGCACTTCCTCCTGGGATAACTCATAGATTCATAGATGTTAGGGTCGGAAGGGACCTCAATAGATCATCGAGTCCGACCCCCTGCATAGGCAGGAAAGAGTGCAGAGTTTAGATGACCCCAGCTAGATGTCTATCTAACCTTCTCTTGAAGACCCCCAGGGTAGGGGAGAGCACCACCTCTCTTGGGAGCCCGTTCCAGACCTTGGCCACTCGAACTGTGAAGAAGTTCTTCCTAATGTCTAGTCTAAATCTGCTCTCTGCTAGCTTATGGCCATTATTTCTTGTAACCCCTGGGGGCGCCTTGGTGAGTAAAACCTCACCAATTCCCTTCTGTGCCCCCGTGATGAACTTATAGGCAGCCACAAGGTTGCCTCTCAACTTTCTCTTGCGGAGGTTGAAGAGGTCCAGGTGCCCCAGTCTCTCCTCATAGGGCTTGGCCTGCAAGCCCTTAACCATACGAGTGGCCCTTCTCTGGACCCTCTCCAGGTTATCCACATCCCTCTTCAAGTGCGGCGCCCAAAATTGAATGCAGTATTTCAACTGTGGTCTGACCAGTGCCCGATGGAGGGGAAGTATCACCTCCTTGGATCTGTTCATCATGCATCTCCTGATGCACAATAAAGTGCCATTAGCTTTTCTGATGACTTCGTCACACTGACAACTCATGTTCATCTTGGAGTCCACTAGGACTCTGAGATCCCTTTCTGCTTCCGTGCCACCAAGCAGGTCATTTCCTAGGCAGTAGGTATGCTGGACATTTTTCCTCCCTAGGTGCAGCACTTTGCATTTCTCCTTGTTGAATTGCATTTTGTTGTTTTCTGCCCACTTGTCCAACCTGTCCAGGTCTGCTTGCAGCTGTTCCCTGCCCTCCAGTGTGTCCACGTCTCCCCACAGCTTTGTGTCATCCACAAACTTGGACAGAGTACACTTCACTCCCTCGTCCAAGTCACTGATGAAGACATTGAAGAGTATCGGTCCAAGGACCAAGCCCTGCAGGACCCCACTGCCCACACCCTTCCAGGTTGATACCAACCCATCCACTACGACTCTCTGGGTATGACCCTCTAGCCAATTTGCCACCCACCGGACTGTGTAGTCATCCAAGTCACAGCCTCTTAACTTGTTCACCAGTATGATGTGGGATACCGTATCGAAGGCCTTCCTGAAGTCTAAGTAAACGACGTCAACCCCTACTCCTGCATCCAGGTGTTTTGTAACCTGGTCATAAAAAAAGACTAGATTAGTTAGGCATGATCTAACTGCTACAAACCCATGCTGGTTTCCCCTCAGCATAATTTTTCCTGCTGGGCTTTCACAAATGTGAGCCTTGATAATTTTTTCAAAGACTTTGCCAAGGATGGAAGTGAGACTGACTGGCCTATAGTTCCCTGGTCATTTAATTAGCTATCTGGCCTAAGGTGGGCCTCCTGCCCTAAGATTTGTCAGGCCTGGAACTCAAAAAAAAAAAAAATCAACTAATAATCAGAAAAGAAACACAAAAGGAAAAAATGGAGAAGAGCCATCCTGCCTGCGCCGTCTTCTCCTGCCGTTCAACCCCTCCAAAAGGGGGTAAAAAAAAGGAACCAAAACAAACTATAAGTTGGGAAGGGGCTGCCTGGTTTCCTCCCCAGCCATACCGCTAGAATAACAGGGCATCTCCTAGCCCCTAGGATCCCACTGGGAGCTGACCCATCATCTGGCCAGGGTTGGCCACAGCTTCTCATCCCAGGTTGTTACTCCCCTCACACCGCCAAATGCGGTATATGGAGTCACTCTCCCCTGATGCTTTATAAGGCATTCCACTTCTGACGTCTTGCAGTCTCTCTCAAGTGGTCAGCCACTGCTTATGTTGTGAGACGATGTCCAGCCTCCTGCTGTCCTGCTAGGCTGCTTCTTTTGATGCTCATGCCTGTTTTTGCCAGTATAGAGATCTTCCTCTGGCTCTCTTGTTCCTCGGATGCACCAGCCTTTGCTGGTGCAGAGAGTCTCCTCTGGCTCCTCGACACCCTGGTCATTGCTGGTATAGAGAGCCTTTGCCAGCTCTCTCCTCTCGACTACTCTTCCCATCACCTGCTTTGAGAGTTTTTATCAACTCTCTTCTTCTCCTCCTCCCCCAGTCTTCGCCAGTGATCTTTTTTTATCTCTGCCGGCCGATGATTGATGGTGACGCCACTGGCCGACTTCAGCTGGATAAAGGCACGGCTTATGACCCACGCAGGTTCCCTCCCTTGCTCCAGCTGTGCCACAGGTCCTGCTGCAGGAAAGTGTTTTTCTTGCTTTGTTTTTTTTTCCTTTTATACATGGTCCCCACCCTAGGGGTTCCCCATTTACCATTTGGGGCTCTTCCCGCCATTCACCCCCGTGACACATTCTCTACATCATATGCACTAAGGAACCAATAGAATACTCTACTGGTACTGCTGTTTTCTATTCTATCACCAACTTGTTCAGGATATTGTATTAAGTAAAAATATGTTACTATATCAACTCTTTGTTTTATGAAAAAGGCATAGATATTTGTTTCTCTTATTGGTAAAATAAATAACAGTTTGTGGGATCATTTAACTATGCAGTCTAAATGGACAAATTTTCTTCTGTCATGTAGACTCTGATCAGTTTGGTTGGGGACTAATTTTAGCTTTTATTTACATTTACAGTAAGCAAAACATCCATAATGAAATGAAACCTACAGGGGTTGTGGAAAATTATGAAGAATATTTTAAAAGAAATTTTTTGGTCTGTTTATATAATGGATTTTAAAGTTTAACTTGTTTTTTTTTTACTTTATAGTCTTTTTATGCAACTGCACACAGAGCCAGCTAAAGGGTTTTTTTTGTTTTTTTTTTTTTTCAGATACTGTATTAGACATAGAGATAGAAGAAAGAAATTAAAAAAATAGATTCCTCTATCTGTAGGAAAAAGTTTCCTGTTTTCTATTAGTTTTAAAGGAAGTTTGATGCAATGCAAAATAAATACTTTCTAAAACTCTTGAACTTTAGAAGAATTGTAGACTGGACCATGTCTTTCAATAGAAAATAGAAAATACCTGGCCCCAAGCAACTTGAAGTGTATTTTTACAGTACATGTACAAGAAACTAAAAAGTATATATACTACTTTTATAAAATTGACTTCTATATTTTTTTGTTAAATTTCCTTCTGCACCCCATTTGCTGATGGAACTATGTGCTATGTTTCCTCAGTTCTGTAGGTCTTCTCTCACTCAGTACTGGCAGCTTCAGGAAATATCTTTTTGGGTGTAAATGTTTTTCTTTGACGCAAAAATTAGGTGCTTGATCAGTCATACAGACTTTTATATTCTTCTGGACTCAAAGCAAAATGCATATAATAAACAATTTTTATGCAAACCCATCCACAGCTCCAATTTATTTTATTTTTTATGCATTCCTGTATTATAAACTGTGTGACATTTCAGGTGGATTTGTTCCCTCCTGTGCTAGATAGTGTTTATAGAGCTTATACAATGATCCCCATCCTGTTGATTTCACATGTGTTATGAAAGATAAATGTGTAACAGGGAAGGACAGAAAGTGTGAAACAGACTGAATGCCAATATCCTTCATGTCAATGTAGGTGGAACTATAAGGGAAGCTGCATCTGATACACTTCAGAGGTAAGAATTCTTAATGTGAAATTCAGGCAGGGGCACATTCTCCAAGAATCAGGTGTAGCACCTGGGTAGTATGTTATGCCATATGTGCTGTCTCTTGAAGAATTTACTTTTGCTCTAGTGTAGAAAGGCTGAATAGATAAAGACAACTTTGCCAGAAATAAATGTTTCCCAGGAAAGTGGGAGTAAAAAAGAATTAACACAATTTTCTGAAGATCATGGCAGAATGGAAAAATCGAAAGCCCTAAATAAATACTTGTATTCACTGTCTTGTGAGTTGCAAAAAATCAAACTGCATTAAAATTTGCCTCCCTCTGTTGCTCCACACAGCCACCCCACATCTAAGTCTTTCTAGTTCTTCCTCTTTTCCCAAGATCCATAAGTCATCTTTCTGCCCAGATACCCAAAATTTTTGTTCAATCCCTAATCTTCTGTCATCTAGATCATTATAAATCTTTCAAATCCAGGATAATTCACATATTGCCCTCTCTTCCTTCAAAAGTCTCCTCAAAATCCAACTTCACTTTGATGTCTGTCAAACCTAGACAGTTAAAAGATGGGTGGAGAGTTGGACTGAATTTATCAGTGTTTAGTTTTTTAACTAAGATATAGAGATGCATGTAATTGAGTACACCTCTTATCCCACAACTTGAAGGTTGGTTTTCACACACCAGTTAAGTTCCCTATTCCAGTACATGTGTGTGTTTCTCTTTCTCCCTGTCCAGCACAGGTCCATCCTGGACCCAAGAAAAAATTTAAAACATCTCAGTTTTTGTAAAATTACCTTTTTCTTTGTGGATGGGACTGTTCTGTCCTAAGTGCTGAACTGTGCACTTGGCCTTGTTGAACCTCATGAAATGTCTTAGACAAATTGGAGGATTAGACCATAAGTCACTAAATCCTAGCCCTACTCTCCAGCATACCATTACTCCTTCCAGCTTGATGTCATCCACGAACTTTCTTAGTGTGGAATCTATCCTATCTTCCAGATCATTAATGAAGATATTGAACAAAACTAGCCCCAGGACTGACCACTGGGGGACTTCACTTGATATGAGCTGCAAACTAGACCTCAAGCCACTGATCACTACCTGTTGAGCCTGATGATCCGGACAGTTTTCTATTTACCTTACCGTCCATTCAGCCAACCCAAACTTCCCAGCTTAGCTTGCTTGCAAGAATGCTGTGACAGACTGTATCAAAAGCCTTGAAAAAGTCAAAGTATATCTTGTCCCCTGCTTTCTCTCCATCCACACAGCCAGTTATCTCTTCATAGAAGGCAATCAGGTTGGTCAGGTGTGATTTGCCCTTGGTGAATCCATACTGACTTTCCCTGATCACTTTCTTCTCCTCCAAGTGCTTAGAAAATAAATAAGTAGAAAGTCTCCAATTGATTAAAATGTACTTTGTATCAGTTCCTCAGACTAAGTTTTTTGAAGAAGGGACTGTGTTTTTGAATGTTTTCATAAAATATTTGGCCTAATGCAGCTCTATTTTTAATGGGATGTCTGGGAGCCACCACAATGCAAATAGTAAACAGCAATTATAATACAGTCAGGGCAAAGAGCAATGAAAGCCACACGCAATAAATTTAAACCAAAAGGTCAGAGGATGAAAGCCTTAAGAAATAGGTAACTTTTTACAAAGCTCCTCCACCAGAATACATCCAAGCCTCCAGAGAATGCCTTAAAATGCAATCATAGTTCTGTTAATAAAATTATACAAAAGGAGAACAAAGTTATCTTTCAAGCAAAATAGAAAACGCTTGGTTAGGAGGGCCAAGTTTCTATCTGTCACCCATAGTTCACTCTTGAAAATGAAGCCATTTACAATTATAATCCTTGTCACAAATAAGTCCAAATCTATAGTTTTTCTTCCATTAAAAAGGAGGAAGATTACTTCAGCCCCGTGAAATGTAACAATTTCTCATACATAGAAAACTTGGAATGGTTGTGTAAGGGATGGCACAAAGAGTAACAGAGTTGGGCGAGCAGGACCCTAGGCCTCAGCATTGATTTAGAAGGGAGTGCCAGAAGCATAGCCCCCAGGGAGCCTGTACCACAGCAGCAGTCCATGGCACTTGGCACTGCCCAACAAACACCTCTTGGACATCTCTGTCTAAGGCACCAAAATTGCTTATTATTTCTCTGCTTTGGAAGCATTCAAACTTTGAGGCTAATTGCATGCACTAGCAAAACATGGAGCAAACTCTTCTAAAGTTCTAACTACTATTCAGAAAATGCACTTGTTGTTTAACCTTCATACGTTCTGATGGGGTAATTTCGTACCCCAGACACATTTTGTGCAATACCGTAAAATTAATTAATTCTATTTTTTTTTCTTTTTACAACATTGTCACTGGCACCACAGTGCACAATATCCCCAATGAACAGCCATCTAACATGAATGGTTTGCTCTCTGTGGATGAAAAAACTGCCCAGGGTAACATGTTACCCCAGGCCTGAATTTGTTTTTTCATATGGATTAAGAACTTACCCCAAGCCCATGTTTACTTGTTACCCCAATGCAATTTTTGTATAAATTACAGGCCTAGACCTGTTTGGCCACTTTGGGTGGATGCATCTGAAGGGTCAGCATTCATTCACACCTCATTCATGTCCACTTCAGGTATCCATGGTAACTAATAGATGACCGTCCTCCACCCTGCTTTTGCAGAAGATGTGGTAATCCCTTTTGCTAAGCTCTTTGTTTGCAGGCTGGAAGGTCATCAGAACACCCTGCCTTTTGCCAAAAAAAACCCCCAAACACTTTGTCACACCCAAATCCACCTATGCTGTTGTTTCTTATGGCAAAACTCCACCTCACCTGCTCCTTTCATAACATTCAAGCTAGTTTGTCCTGCCTTTGTTGGAAGTGAGGACAAGGAGCAAAGGGACAGCAGAGAAGAAATAGAACAACATCATACTGCAATACAGTGTACACTATGGAGTCCCCTTTAACAGTAAGGGTTTGACAATCCCTCCCCCACTCCCCCATAGACCTTTTACCTGCTCTCAATAAGCCTCCACATGTGTGGTTTCCAAACAGCATCCACCCACATGTGGCTTGCCTGCAAAGGGTGGATACTGATCTCTGGCTTATGTGCTCAGGAGGAAAGGGCGCTACCTGCCCTTCCTTAGGGCAGGGACGAATTGCTTCTGTGAAAGCATAGGTGGACAGGCTTGTCTTTGATTGTTATTTACATGCATTCATCGGTAATCATTTTTTATTTTTTTTCTGCGGCCCAGGATGATAAGGCAGTGCATATTCACTGCTGAAGCCTGTCTTACACAGCTAACCAGGGATGACAGCAACACATCCACTGATGAAATCTTATCCCAAGGGAGTGAGGATACTGACTTTGTTCCAGACATGGGAGATTGTTCAGAGCAAGAATACCATGTGTCTATGGAAGCTTCATCCAGCTCAGATGAAGCACAAGCCACAAGCAGAAGTGATGCCAACACTTTCAGTGGAAAAGGGAAGAGGACCAGGCCAGGTCCACCCTGCAAGATCAAGGAGAGCTACAACAGGACATGGAGCAGAACCACTGACATCACCCCCAGAAAACATTGCAGATGATGACACCTTTAAAGAAAGGAATGGCAGAGTGTGGGGAAAAAAAATTCTACAGCTAATACATCAGAGAACAGCCAGGGACATAGTCCATGAAAGTTCTGGGCCAACAAGAGAAAGTGATAAAGACACAGTGGTGGAAACATTCCACCTGTTTCTCTCACAAGATATCCTGACTTTTATCATAAGAGAAACAAACAGAGAGGCAGAAAGAAGATTCAGAGAGTGGTATGATAGCCATCCTGAAAATAAAAAGGAGTGGAAAAAGCTGGACGAAACAGAGCTGAAAGCCTACATTGGCCTCCTACTGCTGAGTGGTCTATACCACAGTGATCACAAGGCACTGGTTCATTCCTGGTACAAGATGGGAAGGAATATTGTGGGTGACAATTTCTTCACAAGTACTGATCTGGCAGAAAAACTCCTATAGCAAGACTTGAACTATGTGGGTCCGGTTCAGAAAAACAAGGCCAATATCCCAAACGAAGTGCAAGCAAATCAAAGAAGGGAAACTTTTTTATCCATTTTTTGCTTTTGATAGGGAACTCACCCTATTTTCCCATGTTCCAAAGAAGTCCAAAGTGCTGTTACTGTCAAGCATGCACCATGACCTGTCAGTGGGTGGAGAGCAAAGAAAGCCGGACATCATCTATGACTACAATTAAAACAAGGGTGGGGTGGATAACCTTTGACCTCTTAGTCCATATGACCACCTGCAGATGGAAAAAAAAAATCAACAGGTGGCCAATGACATTTTTCAATATACTGGATATGGCTGCCATTGCCAGTCTCATCATTTTGCTAGGCCATAATGCAAACTGAAAGCAAAGATCACATTTAAGAAGATGGCGCTTATTTTTGCAGTAGCTTGCAGAACAGTTGATCGACAGGCAAATAGAATGAAGAATGATGAATACACATAATCTGTCTAAGTCCGTCAAGTCTGGTATGACTGCCTAAATTACAAATTGCCACAACAAATCCCAGTAGAACCTTTTGCAAGCATGAGTGGACATTGTGCTTTTTGTCCAAGGACAGATGACTGCAAAACCTGGAAACAATGCAAAGACTGTAAGCGATTTGCTTGTGTGCACCGCAGTACATCACTGCTGCATTGTGAAGAATGCAATATTTACTTAAAACAGTTAGGAAATGTTTTTGGAAGTAATTGTTAGTTTTAAAAAAGTGTAAACTGCAGACTTAGCAAATTGTTCATTCATGTTTTGAAACTGAAAAAAGTTTAAATTTTGTTCATAGTTCTAGTTTAATAAAACTTGGGTTCAAATCATCACAAAAATTCTTTCAAACAATCTATATGTTTAATAAATATGTTTTGGCACATTTATACTGTTGTCACTGGTTCCATTTTGTTCATGAGGGTAGGGTAACAAGTTACCCCATGAGTCCAACAATGTTGAATTGTTGGGTAACAAGTTACCTCATGAGCACAATGGTTATGGTTTCATGAGAATGAATGAGGGTTGAAACAAACCAGTTGTGAAAGTTCTTCTTTTTCTTTTCCAAATGTAAAATTTTCCGCCAAAGTTACCAGGGCCGTCAGTCTCAAATATTCGGTTTTGACATCTTACCTTAAACAGAGATGTCTTGTAGCCACTGAAAAGGGGCGATTCCCAAATCCCAAAGCAAGCCAAATTTGCTTCAATGCTGCAGATAGTCCAAGATATTTGGCCATATTATTTTATTGTGAAATAATAATAGTTTTCATACTACTATGATTAGGCCTATGGTATTCTGAGACCACTGCCTTTTGTGCAGAACATTGTTGTATTTTGTTTCTGCCACCTACCTCCATCTCTTATTTCTGTTTTCATATTCAGAGGGTAACCTCCTTGAGGAAGGGAATGTTTTAGCTATCAGGATAAATAAAAAATAATAGAAACAATAGTTATAAAGGTCTTTTTAGAAGATTCTAAATGATTCTAAGATTTAAAAATTTTCCTTCCTAACCAAAGGTCAGCTATACCCCTGATACCTGGCAAATGATATTATAAGCAAGTGTTTGGATCACACATCAGAATCCATCATGACTTTACCTGCATGTCTGGAGGGGCCCTGACAAAGATAGCATGTACAGTACCATTATAAAGCATGAAGTTTTCTGGGCCCAAGTTTGGGATATGCACATATAAATGCCTTATGGGTTTTCCATAATGTAGTGACTGCTGATAATCTGTCTATGTGTTTTCTATACAAGAGTTATGCTGCATGTATATAATTTTCACATATGCCTCTTTTAGGATGAGCATATTCAATGATATGCTGCAATCTGCCAAGATAATGACGTACAACTTGAACCAGCATAATATTAGAGACAATGTTTAGAATAATACTTTCTGGAGTAATTTATTATAACATAACCTGAAATATATCAGTAGATCTTAAGTAGATCAGCAGAGTTGTTGCTTCATTCTTTCTGTGTCATAAAGCAGGAAGTGGAAGGCAAAGGACCTTGGCCACCCTACTTATGCAGTGATAGGTGACTTACATATACTGGAGTGGTTTATTGGATTTGCTTGCTAGCTTCACTTCAAACAAAGAAATTGCATTTTAAATTGTTTAGGAGTCAGTTACATATCGAATTAGCACCAGAGTTTATTGCTCCTGGGTACCATGTTTACATGTGCACCTGGGAATGCAGCATATTGAGCCGGGCTAGAGCAGCTCTGGCTGGCAAATGGCCCAAGCAGTCAGCCTGCCAGCCTGGAGCTGCTTTGCCCCAGTTCAACATGCTGTGGAGTGGCTGGCTGGGGCACAAGGGCATGACAGTGCAGGAGTAGCTGGTAGGCAGTCCTGTATTGTAGTACCCTCCTGCCCCAGCCAGCCCAGGTCACCATTTACATACCCATTGCAGTGCACTAAATAACTCTGCTGTAGCATAGTACTCATCCTGGACAGTACTATCCTACAGCGGTGTTAATTAATTTATTGCATCCTAATAGGCAGTGAAGTTTTAGCGTGGAGTTAATTAGTCAACTCTGCAGTAAAATGAATTTGTAGATGCACCCAATAGGCAACTTTCTAAAACCTCCCACTGCTTACCTTTTTCTAGTAAGGGTCTTATTTCAGCTTGTTTATAAAAAAAAGAAACGTGTAATAAGAAATGCTAAAAAAAATAAAAAATAAAAAAAAAATCACCTTTGACTGAAAAGGCTATCAGGTGCTTATAGAGAAAAGCATTCTGTTGAAAATATTTTCCATCCACTCCTCTTGTACTACCTCTCTTCATTTCATAGCTCTGCAGAGTTTTTTGGTGTTGTTGTTATACATATATCATTAATATTTCTCCACTGAACATAAATAACAGATATTTGTAGGTGTTTTTAGGCAATGAGGTCCCAGTGTGCACTGAGCATTGCTTCATAACTATTAGCAAGTACCTTATCAGAAGGGTCCAACTAACTAATCAAACTACTTTGTCCCATGAGTGTCATGATTTAATACAATGTAATACAGAGACTACATTGACATTGTAAAACTTAGACTTTTTTTGGAAACACTATTACAAAACAGAGAGCAAAAAATTGCAACTTCTCATGTACCCTTAAAACCTTCTTTTTCTCTTGAGAGTGTAAAGAAGGTATTGTTTTAACAAGATTTTTATGATTCTTTATTGAGGATAAGAAGTATCTTAGACTTTGTGAGTTTCATGACTCAAAATACTGACAGTGGAAGAAGATAATAATTGTCACAATAAAGAAATATGTAAATAATAAGAAATTTAAGGAGAAAAAAAGCAAGTTAATTAGGAAATTGCAATCACTCTTCTCATCATCAACCAGAAATAATTAGCACAGCATGCTACTGTTCAGCTGTTGATTAAAGGTATTTGCTTAATATATTTGAAATAATTATGTATGTTTATAAAGCTCTGTCAGCATTTTCAGTAGGTAATATGTTTCTTGGGTTGTTGTACCTTTAAAATTTGTTCAGAGATACATATACATTTCAATAGTCTGGGTCAGAACTATTTTAGGCAAATCTGATATATGAATCATGGAATTTGTGTATATATAGGGATGTATGCTTTATAAATGGCAGACCCAGAACCTTTATAGATGGTAGAACCAGTCTTGAATTCTTTGCAGGTTTTAAAAACCAAACAGAAAAATTTGGAACCACAAAGAAAGAGAATAGTGGGTAGATGGGACATTTTAATAATAGTTTAAATATAGCATGTAATATGATATGAGAATATTTGTGGAGCTGGGAAAGTTTACATTTTTCCACAGTGAATCAATGTTGGAAATATTATGTACCTGTTTCCAGAGTTAAAAAAAAACATATATTTAAGAACTAAGTACAAATGTGTGTTATGATTTGAAAACACAGAAAGAACATAATGAAAAGAATTTTAATTTTAACTTGTTCAGATTTGAAAAACTAAATTACATCTTCTATTGTTCATCTCATTATTAATGAAAGCATTACTATCCATCTATTATTGCTGATATCATCTCTTTGTTGCTTGATCAATGAGGTCTAATGGCATATCATGGCAATGAATGCTTAGGGAGTTGTACATTTACATTTTATACTTATCTTTAGCTAATGGCAATTCACCTAAATTCTGACCTTGCCAATTGCAGAGGGGAGGTGCAGGTAGCAATTCCAATAATGAAATCTTCAGGCTTTTCATCCAGAGCAACAATTGGCGAATTATATTTGCATAATTTTCAGGACTTCTAAGTAGTGCCAGCTGTACACTTACCCTTTACCCCCCTCTAAGATAGACTGAATTTGTCATCTTGGGTTCAGAGGCCAAGATACTCACACATACTTGATAACTTGTTTCACTCTTTAAGCACCTAACTCTTAGGGCCTTGTGAAACTTTG
Organism: Alligator mississippiensis; assembly: GCF_030867095.1. Classification (NCBI taxonomy): domain Eukaryota; kingdom Metazoa; phylum Chordata; order Crocodylia; family Alligatoridae; genus Alligator; species Alligator mississippiensis. The sequence continues at coordinate 52,015,003 of NC_081826.1, forward strand.
CGTGCTGATTCGATTCGGAGGAGATTCGGCCCACTTTGGTGGCTGAAGCTCTGAATCCAAGTGGAATCAGGAGACCAATTAAAAGGTCTGAATCAATTCAAAGCTCTCCAAATTGATTCAGAAAAGATTCGGAGAGCTTTGGATATTTGGGTAGTGCCCACTCACTGCTGCAGGAAGTGGGACCCAGACTCTGTGCTGGTAAGTAGGGGCTAGGGCTGGGCGAGGCAGCCAATGATGGGTCTGGGAAAGCTGGGGGGAAGCAGGGGTGGATGGGGCCAATTCAGAGATTTGGCCAATTCGGCAGCAGCCAAATCTCTGAATCATATTTGGCTGAATCACTTCAGGACAGTGATTTGAGTCACTGAATAAAATCATTGTCTCCCAAATTAGCTGAATCGAAATCCAAAGCAAATACTAGGCACTTTGCACAGGTCTATTAATTCCACTATTTGAGAGCCAATGACATTCCCAAAACTGCCACTTAAATGCCACCTAACTCAATAGATATTTTGTTACCTTGACTTTTAAGTTTCTCTCAGAATTTCAGGCCAGAACTGGAACACCAGGATCCATCTGAGAGATCTACTTTGCCTAACTGCCAGATGAGCAGGTGTGTGTGAGTGCAACCTGATTCTCAGCAGCTGTCCTGAACATACATCAAGGAAGCAGTACACATATGTCCAGAGGGACTGAATGACTTGCATAAGGAAAGACAGGAACAATGTTTAGACTCTGTCTCCAAGGAATCACCAGACCTAATTTATGTTCAATGTCCTTGGAAACCTAAAAAGAAAGTGCTATTTCAGTGTGCAGTGTTTAATGATAACATTATACTTTCTATCCATGTTGACTGTATAATAAACACTATTTTTAATGAATTTTCCAAAATCTGTTTAGAATGCTGATTTATATGCCCCTCCTTCATGAATAGTTTCTCATCTCCTTCTTCAGCTTCAGACTAAGCTCCCTTATTGTGTCAATGATTTCTTTTTATGCTGCATTCTTTGGGGATCATGCAGGCTAGGATGCATTTGGCAAATATCAGATCTAAATCAGAAAAGAGCTTTTATACTGAAGTAGCTAATCAAGGGTTTAGCTTTATTTGCAGACCTTATGTGATCCCAGTGCAAAATGTGCTCCTTGGGTGCATCCAGACAAGCATGCACATGTGCTTCCCTGGGGACAAATAGCAGCAGCATATAGTTGTGCCACTGCTACTTGTCCCCAGGGAGCACCTGTGTACAAGGGCTCTGGGCTCTCATGTGTAGCAAGTTGCCCCAGGTGGGGTAGGGAAGGCTGGGGACAGTACCTGGGCTGGCCCCAGCAGCCTTACCTGGGATTCTTGGGGTCTCCCAGGGCTGCATCAGCAGTGATCCTGGCACATGGAGCCTGGTCGGCAGCCAGAACATGGCTCCAGCCGGCCAGGCTCTGGTTTTGGGAGATGCATGCTGCTGACACGCAAGCCACCCCGCTTTTTCCTGATACTTTTTGACACCAGGATCTCCCAGTGTCAAAAAAACCCACCATGCTGCAAATTAGCAATGCAGCAAATGCCTGCATGTGCATGTGGATGCACCCTTCATGGCTACCAGGGAAGTTGCCACTTACTGACAGTAGAATATAGCTAGCAAATCATGTTTGTAGAAGTTTCAGAAATTTGCTCTTGAATTTGTGCTTCTGTGCTTCTCTTCTCAGGTGGTGCAGTACAGCATGTACAGCCTAGTGTTATAGAAGATAGACAAATCTATGCTTTTCTATGCTAGGGTTTACAACTGTCTTTGCAGTAAGAGAAAGCAGCTGCTGGTATTGCTCTAACTTATGATAACCATGAAAGTTGTTTACTAGTTGCTGCACAACCTGGAATAGTAGTGTCCTGTGCTCCCACCAGGTATCTTTGATCCTTATACACATTCTTTTGTCCCTAGTTACGTAATCCCCCAGCAATCTTCTCATCCAGGGACTACAAAGGAAGAGGAAGCACAGACACAGTCAGGTTACCTATCAGCTTCACATCTGCAACATGACATAGTGTGTTCCACATCTTTAAAAAACACCAAACATGTACCAATTACACAGCCCTATGCTCTTTGAGGACTACTTTGTGTCTGTCAGTAAGGAAAGGATCTGACTCCCAATGTAATCAGTGAAAAAACTCCATTTTTTTTTCTTTTGGATTTGGATCCAGGCCTCTATCCTACTGCCATAGGTGAACTGTGTTGCACTAGTTATTCAGTAGTTTTGTGCAGAGCTATACCGTCTCTTTCTTCCCTCCCTTGATGAGTCTGTATCTTTTTCCTTGTGTGTGTTCCCCTGCTACTGGCTACAATTAGTGATTCACTACCTCTTCTGCTTTTTGCTTGCCTGTGGAGTCCACTCAGGCTAGCTTGATTGCCTGAAGGAGACCATTTTTAAAAGTTATCCTTTTTCAAAATCTGCATGGTCACCATTTCCTTAATGCTGATGCTTATACTTCTATTTCCATTGTAATAACTACTTGTGCTTTAGGCTTTGTGCTTCAATATCCACAAGGGTAGTTTTTGAGCATGTTTTTCCTTTGCTTTCTAATGGCCTATGATCTCCAATGGACTCTCTGATATTCCCTGCCACTTTACTTTTCTCTCCTTAAAATTTTCTTATCAGAAGAGTGATAAAGAATGGGGAAATGTTATTCCTGCATAGATCACAAGCATGATTCTACATCTTCAGTTCTGTTTTATATACAAGAATAATAATAATAATAATAATAATAATAATAATAAAAAACCCCTACCCTCCAAAAAAAAAAATACCAAACAACTCATAAACAATTAATGTTGTAACAGTTTGATTTTTTTACTGGGTAGAGGCATTATGTTACAGCACAAAAAAGCTATAGCAGTGGCTTTATCAGTAGGTCAAGGAATCAGAATCTTATTGTTACCCATAACAAAGAAAAAAAAGTAGCATGCATTAGGTTGCTGTCAAGCTGTTATTATTTATATGAGAAATAGAGATGAATGGCCAGAGGATCATCCATAAGTCTTTGCCATTCCTGTTTAAATTTAAAAGTCAATTCTCATTTTATACAGGTCCATTATAGAAGAGTTTTGTTATAGATGGAATTGGTCACTTTGCTGATAATACTGCATGATGTATGCCAGTTTCAGTAGCTTCTTGTCATATAAACTGCAGCATTTTAAGTTAACAAGACATGCCATAATGTAAGTGATGTAGTGTGATTTGTTGTTTTTCATATTGCTGATATTGTATGTCATTGACATTGTGGCATCTTTCTCATCTACTTGCTTAATCAGAATTAATGGTGGGCATCTGATCTGAAATGTAACTAAGAAATAAAGAAAAAGCACATATCCAGGTGTCTACAGAGCCAGCTGCAGTTTCCTAATAATCTATGCCAGTATATGCAAGAGACAAATCATAAAGGTAAATAGAGGGAAAAAACACACATGTTAACTTAAGTGTAGGTACATATCTCCAAAATTTAGACTCTCAAAGACCTCATTTTGATTCTGTCTGAATATCAAAGCATGTAAAATTCTTAAATACTGAATTTCCCCCAGGCAAAGTATGATGGGCCTAAAAATGAAAGCTTCTGGGCATTCATAGACGCATTTGAGTTTCAACTTTGTGCCCAGATGAGTTCTAAAGCCCAGCTGCAATCAGGTCATTCCTTCTACCTTGCCTGTGAGGCCTGAGCCAGTAGGTGTTTTCAGACTATGCCTACTATTACAGGCCCTGAACAAAAAGCAGCTAGATGAAGTGATAGAGTAAATTGGTGATTAGAGTGCCCATGCATGTGTAACAGGTTGCCCTCCCCAGTGCCATCTTTTTGCCTGTTAACCACGACCTGAGGGGTGCCCTTGAAATCCCCTTAATGTTTGTTGTGCCCTGCTTTCTTCTTGTCTGCCATGTCTTGATGGAAATATTTTACAGATTTTTTGTAAGCAGGAGACTGCCTTTTGTATTTTGTATGTTGGGGTTCTCAGCCACCACGGGCCTTGACCCCTGTCTTTCTCTAGCTAGGCCTCCCCATCTAAACCCACCAGATAGGGTTTGACTCTGAGGCTCTAGTTCCTTGGCCTTGGGGCTCATGGCCCTCCTTTTTGCCACCAATCTGAAGCCCAGCCTCTCTGGCTCAGAGGCCCATCCACCAGCCCCAGAGACTGCAAGTTCAAAGCTAGGCAGTGGCCTTGATCCTCCATTGTCTTAGCCCAAAAGCACACAGCCACACCCCAGGTGCACCAGGCCACTTCAGCCTTTTATGAATATACGCAAGGCACTAATGAGGCCTCTTCTACCCCTAATCACTCTAATCACCAATTTACTATATCACTTCATCTAGCTGCTTTTTGTTCAGGGCCTGTAATAGTAGGCATAGTCTGAAAACACCTACTGGCTCAGGCTTCACAGGCAAGGTAGAAGGAATGTCCTGATTGCAGCTGGGCTTTAGAACTGATCTGGGAACAAAGTTGAAACTCAAATGCTTCTACAGCCTCATCCACAAACCACCAGTGTTAATCAATCAAAAATTATAAACAATATGTCCATGGGCTATAACCACCACAAAAATATAATAATTAAAGAAGGCAGCATGCCAGCTTACACTTTTTCAGCGGTTTGTGCTTTGGCTCCCCATGGTCTGCTACGGTCCTTCTTCTGAGGCTGCCGCTGCTTCTCCAAGAGTCCTCAGTAGTTCTCCTCCTGCAGCAGCTGGACAGCTCACCAAGGCTCTCTGTGGAGCTCTTATACATACTCCTTCCTCTTTGGCTGCTGGCCCCTACTACCGCCCAGACTAGGGTTTCTATAGTTCTGGCCTGCCCCCTTCTGGTCACCTGACTAGCTGGCCAGGCTCAGCTTTTAACCTCCACCTTGCCGGCACACTGTGCCCAGAAAGTTCTGGTTTTAAAGGGACTGACCTGCCTTCTGTTAACAGGTCTAGGGTTCCCTGTTACAGCATGCAACTAGGTTTAAATGTTCTCCCCTGCCTGAGGGGATCTGAAACCATATTTGCTGACTTTCATATGAAGGCTACAGTCCCCAGGATATTAAAATATATCTCTCAGTGTTTCTTGTTTTAAATGCTACAAAGTGGAATAGTTTCAATGTTCATCAGGCCAGAAAAAGAGAGAAGGAAATGAATCTATAATTTAAACTAAGTACAGATATTCAACAAGCTTGAGATAGCATTAATCTAAGTTATGCAGTTTTCTGTAAGTGGCATTGGTTTAATTGGTAGTGAATATAAAAACACATTCTGTCTTTGGTGGCGGGACAAGCAGGCTTCCTGCACTGGTCAGCAGGTTGGGTGCACTTTTGAGTACCTGCTGGGAACTTCCAAGCTCAATTGAGCACCCAGGGCCACACCTGATTAGCTCCTGGGCATGGGCAAGTACACCCCACTTCCCCTGCCACATCATCTGTCAGCCACAGGCATCTGTCAACTGCAGGCAGGCAGCACTGTGGAGGAGGGCAAAAGAAGCATCTGTGTCCTTGTATGAACCCCATCATGGGGCACCCCATGATGTACACACAGACGCCCTAAGAGTTGATGCAGCACCATAGAGCCTGACAGGGCTGCTGGGCATGGGTGAGCATTCCCCTATCCCCCTACTATATCTGTCAGCCACCGGCATCTGTCAACTGCAGGCAGAAAGCATGGGGAAGCAAGTTCAGGGAGGGGTGGGGGGAGGGAGGCATCTGTGTTCTTACATGAGTCCCATCATGAAGCACTCTATAGTGCAGTCTGGAGAAGAGAAGACTGGCTGGGGATTTAATAGCAACCTTCAACTACCTGAAGGCTACAGACTTACTTATTAACCCATGAGGGTAACTGTATCTTTAAGAAGATACCTATAGACACGGACACTGAAGAAAGCAGTGCACTGTCAATCTCCCTGCTTCTAAATTATTGCTGGTCTGATGCATCTGATATTTCAAATAGCTATCAGTTAAGTCAGGCAGAGGTATTACTCTGAGGTGGTAGAATAGAAATTTGAGGAGTACTGCACTCTGTGAAAATAAAACATACGTAATCTGATTTTAAACAAACAGTACAAATTGACTGTAAATTTTAGAAGAACGTGAGTAATCCTAGGCTAGAAAAAACAATCTTACAAGGTTGGGGTGTGGAGGAAACCTGAGTCCCTGGTACTGGAGTATCATGATTGGGATTTGGGACAAAACATTAGGAAGAATATTCAGAATTAGCTCTTAATCACCCTGACATCTGCTGGGTGAACGATACAGCAGTGCACAGAAAATTCAGGAAGTTTTTGGAGAGTGTTGGGGACAACTTCCTGGTGCAAGTGTTGTAGAAGCCAACTAGGATCTGTGCTCTTCTTGACCTGCTGCCTGCAAACAGGGAATAATTGATGAGGAATGTATTAGTGGATTGCAGCTTGGGCAGCAGTGACTTCAAGATGATTGAATTAATGATCCTGAGGATAGGAAGGAAGAAGAGCAGCAGAATAAGAGCCCTTATAAGGCAGAAGATGTTGACTTCCTCAGAGAATGAATGAGCAGGGTCCCCTGGGAGGCCAGCCTGATAGGGAAAGGAGACCAGGAGAGCTGATTTTATTTAAAAAAAAAACCTTACTGAAAGCATAGGAATGAATAATTGTGATGTGCAAGAAGACTAACCAGTATGGCAGAAGAGTAGCTTGGCTTAGCAGGGAACTCTTCCATGAACTAAAATACAAAAAGGAAGCTTACAAGAAGTGTAAATTTGCACATATGATTAGGGAGAAGTGTAATAGTATTTCTCATGCATTCAGGGATGAAATCAAGAAGGCCAAAGGTCAAGGTAGTTACAGCTAGCAAGGGACATAAAAAGTAATTAGAAGGGTTTGTACAACTATGTCAGCAACAAGAGGAAAATCAGAGAAGGCTAATAGGCAACTGCCTGAGAGACAATGCAAAAAAGGCTGATATTCACAGGCAAGGTCAGCTCCCAGATTACTACACCTGGAAGAACAATTTGGGGAGGAGGTGAGCAGCAAAGTGGCAATAGAACAGGTTAGGGACTATTTAGAACAGCTGGACATGTACAAGTCCATGGGGCCAGACACATGACACCCAAGGGTGCTGAGGGGGTTGGCTGATGTGACTGCAGACCCACCGTTATCTTTGAAAACTTGTGGAAATTGGAAGCAGTCCTGAATGATTGTGAAGGGGAAAATATAGTGCTCATATTTAGGAAAAGGAAGAAGGAGGATTCAGGGAACTACAGACCAATCATTCTCAACTGAGTTCCTGGAAAAATCATGGAAGAGGTCCCCCAGGAATGTATTTCTAAGCATTTGGAGAAGAGGAAGGTGATTAGAAACAGTCAGCATGGATCATCAAGGGCAAGTCATGCCTGACCAACCTGATTGCCTTCTATGATGAGATGACTGGCTCTGTGGATGCATAGAAGAGAGCAGTGGACATGATATACCTTGACTTTAGCAAGTCTTTTAACATGGTCTCCAACAACATTCTAGCCATCAATCTAAGGCAGTTTGGGTTGGATGAATGGGCTGCTGAGGGGCCCAGGGGAGCTGGGACACCGAAGGAACCCTGGGGCAGCAAGGAGTCCTACTTACCTCCTGCAGAGCCGGGGGAGACGCGTACACCAAGGACGCCGGTGCGGGTGATCAGCTGGGCGTTTATCAGGCTGCGGCAGAGCAGCGGGGGCGGCTGGTGAGGAGAAGACCAGGGGAGTGAGCTCCAGTGTGGAGAAGATCAGCCGCCACACTCAGCTGCAGCGAGAACAAGGGGCGGAGCCAGCGTGGGCTCCGAGAAAGCCAGCAACACAACCGACAGCAGTGCTGGTGGTGGGACCAGCTCTGACGCTGTCAGCGGTGCCAGTGAGAAAGCCAGCTACATTGTAGGCAGCAGAGCCGGTGGAGGAACCGGCGGTGTCTGGAGCAGCAGAGCCAGGGAGGAAATTGACTGCGTTGCAGGCAGCAGAGTCAGGGAAGGAACCGGCGGGGTCCTGAGCAACAGAGCCAGTGAGGAAACTGGCTGCGTTGCAGGCAGCAGAGCCGGGGAAGGAACCGGTGGCATCCCGAGCAGCAGAGCTGGTGGAGGAACCGGCTGCGTTGCAGGCAGAAGGGTCAGCGAGGGAACCGGCCGCATTCCAGGCAGCAGAGCCGGTGAAAGAACCGGCCGCTTCGTAAGCAGCAGAGCCAGTGGAGAAACCAGCAGCCGGATTAAGGAAGGAGCCGAGGCAGAAGGGCTGGGCTGGCGACCCCGGCAGATGGCACATTGAGCTGAGAACCTTTACGGATGGACAGCAGGTTAGGGGTAAGACAGAGGCAGGCCTAGGACACCGTGGAAGCCAAGAAGAGGTAGAGCTACAGGTGGCGAGTGGCCGGGGTGTAGGGGAGGACGAAGCCCCAAGACTACCTGCCGGGGACCATGCCAACTCTGGTGGCTACCCCAAGGAAGGACCCCCCACTGAAGTTACATTCAAAGTCATGGCAGGCGAGTTCAGGGGTCCTCCTGACATCAGCAGGGGTAGCCTGTGGGGTCCACCCGTAAGTCCGGGGCCCGCAAGATCTAGGGCTCGGGCGAAGGCAGCGCAGGAACACCTATTAGAGCGGAGGCGGGTACAAAGGGGTATAGAAAACTTATAGAAAACTGGCTGGATCATCAGGCTTAAAGGATAGTAATCAATTGCTCAATATCTAGCTGACAGTCAGTATCAAATGGAGTGCCCCAGGGGTTGGCCCTGGGACCAGTTTTGTTCAATATCTTCATCAACAACCTGGAAGATGGCACAGAGTGCACCCTCAAAAAGTTTGCTGCTGACACCAAGATGGGGGTGTAGTAGATACACTGGAGGGTAGAGTTAGGATTGAGAAAGACTTCAACAAATTGGAGATTGGACCAAAAGAAATCTCATGAGGTTCCATAAGGAGAAGGGCAAAGTCTTGCACTTAGGATGAAACAGCCCCATACACAGGTACAGGCTGCGGACCAACTGGGTCAGCAGCAGCTCTGAAGAAAAGGACCTGGGGGTTACAGTAGACAATAAGCTGAATATGAGCCAACAGTGTGCCCTTTTTGCAAAGAAGGCTAATGGCATACTGGACTGCATTAATAGGAGTGTTTCCAGCGGATCAAGGTAAGTGATTATTCCCCTCTCTTTGGCACTAGCGAGGCCACATCTGGAGTACTGTGTCCAGTTTTGCACTCCCCCTCTCCTCCCCCCCCCCCCACTACAGAAAGGATGTGGACAGATTGGAGAGAGTCCACATAGGGCAATGAAAAAGGTTGGTGCCTGGGGCACATGACTTCTGAGGAGAGGTTTAAGGAACTGGGCTTATTTAGTCTGGAGAGGAGAATACTGAGGGGGGATTAAATAGCATCCTTCAACTACTTGAAGGGGGGTTCCAAAGAAGATGGAGCCAGATGATAGAACAAGGAGCAGTGGTCTCAAGTTGGAGCAAAGGAAGTTTAATTTGGATATTAGGAAAACTTGTCTCACTAGGAGGGTAGTAAAGCACTGGAATAGATTACCCAGAGAGACTGTGGAATCTCTATTTTTCAAGAGTTTTAAGACCCAGCTAGACAAAGCCTTGGCTGGGATGAGGGAGTTGGGGATGGCCCTGCTTTGAACACATGGTTGCACTGGATGGCCTTCCAAGGTCCCTTCCTGTTACTTAAAATTGCCAATAGCTCAAATTAAGAGCAAGACCTTAAAAAGAAGAATATGGCAAAGTGCTGTGTTTATTGATCACATGAAGCAGATACATAAGCTTGGACACACCAGTCATACAAGCAGACATACGCAAGCATACATACAAACAGACATACACAGACAAACAGAAAAAAAACACTCCAGTAAGATGTTATAGTTACCAGCAGATGTTACTCAATATTAGCACTGGATGGCTGGGTCCAGGCTTATTGAGGATGATAGGAGTGGGGAAAGAACAGACATGCATGCCTGTGCTTCATGAGGTTGCATAGAGTGGATTCCGCATCTTGGCTTGTCTGCATCCCACTTTTATAAGGATTCCAAGACTTTGTTCAGCCTTGGGGTTTTTCGATGAGGTAATACCAGTCATTGTGTAGTTGGCATCTTTGCCTTGAAGCATTATGTTCTTGAAGCATTATGTGTAGTTCAAATGGCAGGCAAGATATGCAGAATTCTGCAAGAAATGCAGAATTCCTTTGTCGCAGGGCACCTTAGTGCCTGCTCCTATAGAGGTGTGTCGCAGGGCACCTTAGTGCCTGCTCCTGAGAGAGGAGAAACTGCCAGGGAGAGAGAGCCCTGGCCTGACATAACGAGCCCAGCTGAGGCTTGCTCAGGTAATGAGCGCAGCTGTGGCTTGCCGGAGCAACTAAGGGGAGCCAGCTGCCTGTAGGGGGCAGGGCCTGGCCCTTATAAAGCCCAGGGCCGAAGCCAGGCTGGCGGTTCTCTGCCAGCAGCTGGAGAGGCAGGAGCTCCCTTGGCTGAGAGATGGGAAGGAGCCTAAGTTGCAAGTACAGCTCATGATAGCCCTGGAGGCTTGAGCTATGATGAGGAGCTATGGCCAGGCGGCTTGCATTTGTGTTACAGCCTAGGGGCTTGTGGTTTTGCTTTGTGTTTGTATTATTACACCCAGAAGCTTGGGCGAGGCTGTAGGGGTTGGAGGAGGCCTCAATTACTCGCACGCCAGTGTGTGAGCAACTGGCGGCGAGGAGCGCAGCCAGTAGGTCGCGGGCGCAACCCGTAGGTTGCGGACGGGGACCTAGACCCCGGATTGCGTGTGGGGGAACATAGACCTTGAAGGCGCAGCTCGCACGCCACTGTGCAAGCAGCCGGCGGTGAGGAGCGCGGCCAGTGGGTCGCAGGCGCAACCCATAGGTTGCGGACGGGGACCGAGACCCCGGATTGCGTGTGGGGGGGGAACATAGCCCCCGGCCCCAGGAAAGGGGCAGTATTACTGAGTAGCCCAGTGTGGGCACGGCGAGCCCCAGAGAAGGGGGGAGCGCCATACTGAGCAGCCCTAGAGAGCGGGGCCATACTGAGTAGCCCAGTGTGGGCGTGGTGAGCCCCCAGAGAGGGGGAACGCCTTTGTACGTTATTGAGTAGCCCAGTGTGGGCGCGGCGAGCCCCAGAGAGGGGGAACGCCATTGTGTTTTATTGAGTAGCCCAGTGTGGGCGCACGGGCATAGCGAGCCCGGCCGCAGGCTAGTGCGGCAATCCCCCTCAGACCAAGGCAGGGCGCTGCGGTTGCCCCTGAGAAGACAGGGAGTAGCAGCACGGGGAGCCAGAGTCAGGAAGGGTATCTGTGCGGTTGGCCAGGGAAGGACCGGAGGCCCACTAGAGAGTCCCTAAGCGGAACCACACCGGCAGGGGAGGCCCAGAGTGGGCTAGATGAGAGTCCCAGCAAGAGGCTGGGCACGAGAGAGGGAGCCCAGAGTGGGCCACATTAGAGAGGAGGCCCGGAAAGCGGGCGTATAGACCGAACAACGTCCTTTACATCTGCGAGGCTTGGGGCGTGGTATTAGGGGCTGGTAGGAGCCACGCATAGCCCATAAGGCTAGGGCGCTTGGGTAGCGCCCATTGTACGGGGAGACCCACGAGGGGTCCAGGAGCTGACAGGCCTAAGGAAACACAAAGCAGCCTCCCTATTACATATTCAATCAAGACGTGGCGGGTGAGAATGGAGGGTGCCCTCGGGCCGGAGTAGCGCGGTGAGAGGGCCTCAAGGGGATCACGGCCCTCCGCGAGGACCCCGCCGTGACATCCTTCTTCTCACCATCTTCTTTGAACTTGATTGCAAACCAGTTCTTAAGCCATCCATTAATTAGCTTAATTAGTTTACTGTCTGATAACTTATACATTGGCACCTTGTTGCTTGTACAATCAGGTAAATCTTCTTCAATTTTCATGCAAATAGTTACCATTCTTTCACCATTCACCCTCTCACACAGACACCTACACAGGGCACACAAAGTTCATCTACTCATGTCAAGGAGGGAACAAGCACAAAATGGAGTTTTAGCTGTTCATTCAATCATAGAATTTGATCAATTCAATACTATTATCATTGAAACGTAATAACTAATATGCAAAAATTCATACTACATTCCAACCCTAATTTTCTGTGATTCTATGATTCTAACTGTACTTTATGCTCCCCCCTCCCTCCCTGCCCCCACCCCAGTATATCTACTGAGTCTAAGAAATCATAGGCATTATACTTCTTTGGGGCTGTATATGAAGGGTACTATATAACAAAAACTATATATACATATTTGTCATATATATGTATATGACAAATATGTGTGTGTGTGTGTGTGTGTGTATGTGTGTGTGTGTGTGTGTGTGTGTGTGTGTGTGTGTATATATATATATATATATATATATATATATATATATATATATAGTATAAGAAATTCTAGTCTAAGAAATCATAGGCAGTAAGTCTAGTCTAAGAAATCATAGGTAGTATACTTCTTTGGGACCATATATAAAGGGTACTATATAACAAATACTATACTATATATATATATATATATATATATATATATATATATATATATATATATATATAGATCTCAAAAATATGTGCCACTGCTACCTGTCCCACAGGAAGTGTGTGCCTCTGCACATGCAGGCTCATTTAGACACACTCCTAGGTATCATAGCCTTCTGATTCAGTACTGTTTAGGTTTAATACTGTTCCTCATTAAATAGCACCAAAGATCTAGCAACACCTGTCTTGCTTCAGCCAAGGCTGCTTTAAAAAGCAAAGCAAAATAAAATATAACAAAACAAACAGAAAAAAAAACTAAACTAAACAAAGAAACAAAAAAACACTTGGATGCCTTTTTCCTCGTACCAGTCCGGATTTTTCACCTTCCTCTGCTCAGTGAAAGACCTGTTTCTTGATATCAGCTTCATTCTTTACCAAGATTTGATCTAAACCTAAATTATGCTGCTTTGACCTCAGGTTACTTTTTTGTATTGCAATTTTCATGACTCCAATTTAATTATTTTCTCTGTTATCCAAGTTATGATTGAGGGCTTAGCATTAGCAGGAACTCTTCTCTCATCACCTTCCCTTGTGTTTTCTACTCCACAGCTGCATATAAACCAGTGTAGTTATCTCTAGGGTTTTGTTGTTGCTGTTGCTGTCCTCAAGGCAATATCTCTCTGTCTTGATCCAGTTGTGTCATTGATATGACCAAGTGCATGAACCTTTCTTTTTGTTTAATTTGTAGAGTCAAACCTTATGGTCTTTCACTTTTCACATGCTAGTGGAAATCAGGAAAAACTCCACTGAAATCAGAAAGATTTACAGCAGTGTGAAAATAGATTCTTTAGGCATTTGTTAGCATGTATTTTAAATTCACTTTCCCATGTATACTTGACTCAGCTGGATGTAAACAGGTGCAACAGGTGTACTAGGAATCTGCATAGGTGCATGATGCTTTTAGGGTCTGTGGAACCAAAGCTTGACCTGCAGTGTATACACGTCAAAAACATGTGCTGAATTTTTTTTATCATAAGAACTTCAGGCAAACAAGAAAGTGAGTATTTCTTTCATGACTGTCAGCATGGGAATTCCCTATCACCTATGAATTAATATTGATGAAAAAACAAAATGGTGTTTGTTAACTTATTCACTTCTGTTATGTGATAGCTGTAGTTGTTTGGCTGGAGTTCAATGGAGATTGGAGGAAGCAAAAATGGTCTTTAGAAAGAAAATATCTTAATATCCTGCAGTCAAAATGCCAGTTCTCTGGTGTCTTATTTCAGTATTCATACCACTTTCATCATGGCCATAACTCTGCAGTGATGAAATTATAAATTCAGATAGTTTAAATATAAGAACTGTCTCTGGTACTTCCCCCCCCCCCCCCCCGGCCAAATCCTGAAGATGTGCTTTCTTTTGGTTGCAGAAAAACTGGGGAGGCTTTTAAAATGTTGTTGCTCCATCACTTTGTGAAAGTTATGGTAGAAAGATGGATCTCAGCTGTCACTGAAGAAGACTGTCACTCATTCTCAGTTCTAGTATTACATACATAAACAGCCATGGGGGAATAAAATAGGGTCTTTCACTTCTGTTAGAAGCATTTGTTTATGATGTATCTATATGCTAGTTGCAGAAGTGTAGAACAGAGAAATTCTAGTTCAATGTATTGAATGCCACTTTCATAAGCAGCATTTGAAAATGCTGGGTGCAAACTATCTGTTTCCAAAAGGGTGGGAAGTCAGATTTAATAGTACTACTACAGTTAACAGTTTCCTGGCTGATCTCCAAAGTCATATAATAGTAAGTTCTCTTGATTGCTGAGAACTTACTATTATATTGTATAAAGAAGGTAGAACACTTACTCCATGTTCATTAGATTTACAAAAAAACCTGGAAAAAATTGCCAATGCCAGCAATCATTTGAAGTTTAGCTTACAGCATGGGGGGTGGTCCAGAAGAATAGTTTACAATACAGGTAACAAAAAACATTCATTTAGATAGCAAGGCTAGTAGTTTTATAAAAATGTAATAGGAAGAACTAGGAAATAATGAAGAACTGGTATAGATTGGAAGGATATTATGAAACTAAAACCAAACCAAACAACCCCCCTGTTTTTTACTTGTAATGAATGGTTAACACAAACCAGTTTACTGGTAAGTGGCTGAACTGGTATCCTAAAAATCAACTTGTAGAAATAACACTAAATCAAATATTGTCAGCTGAAACAAATGTCTGACAAATGTATCTACCCTGAACTAAAGACAAGGACCTTTTTCTGTCAAATAATTGTAAATTCAAGTCCTGAGTGGTCATGGATAAAATAAGCTGTGTGTTATGTAACACCTATTAAGAAAGAGTAACATTAGAACTAAAAAGACCAAATACAACAAAAAGGAATATAAGATTTTCATAGACAAGCTTCCCACAGTATATGAAATCCAAAATACAAGTCATAGAGCTACCCAACAAATGATCAAATTCATTACCTAGGTAAACCTAACCATAGGTAAAGCTACCAATGTGATTAAAGGTTCAATATTGGAGGATAAAAGTGCTTCAAATTGAATATCCATTAACGTGATGGAAGTATTTTTTTTTTAATTACTGCACAGTGTAGTTAAATGAAAAAATATTCTAAAGCTAGCATGTAATATGGTTGCTAAGGAAACTGTACAGAAATCCAAAACAAAGACTGTTTCATACAAACATAACATACTAATAGTAGGGCAAGTAATTTATAAAATTCTAAGGTTATTATGAAATTATCAAGAGATTTATTCAATTTAAAATTCCATTTCTTTCTAAGAACAGCTTAATTAAAACAATTAACACATAACATCAAACTAACAGAGGTAAGACTCAATAGGTTCAATAAATCAAAAGAAATTATTTCTACATAGCATCCTGTTATTTATAGTTTCGTTATATAATGTTATATAGGTTTCATGGCATCAGAAGGGGATACCAACCCTGCAATTTGCATCTGAATAAGGCAAGAAATAACACTTTTAGGCATTTTCATGATTCCCCATTATAGCCTATAGGCAAAGCGTTGAAATGAGTCAAAACAGCGAAATAGTTTCAATTAAACAAAATTGGACAGTGCTTTGAAACTAAACAAAACAATGAAATGAAACACTGTCCCTTCAAAATGGTGAAATGGACGTCAAAAGAAAACAATCGTGTTTCGCACAGCCCTAGTAGGCATACATTAGACTTCACCCCAGCCATGTCACATCATGTTAGGCAGGGTAGTCCCTTTGAGCTGGTGAAAAACCGAAGCAAAGTAATCATTAAGCAGATTGGCTTTTTCCTGGGTCTCAATAGTCAGCTGCCCCAGCTGGTTTAGCAGGGGTCCAACGTTGCCCTTGTTTTTCTTTCGACTCCCCACATATCTGAAGAAGGACATTTTATTGTCCTTGTTTCATGTAGCCAGATGGAGTTCAGGTGCACCCTTGACTCTTCTAGTTCACTCCCTGCAGGTGCGGACCAATACAATATACTCCTCCTTAGTGGTGTTTCCTGTCTTCCATCCATTATATGCCTCTCTTTTTAGATGTATGAGGTCCATGAGTTCCCTGTTGAGACAAGAGGGTTGTTGAGCCCTTTCACCGCCTTTCCTAAGGGTGGGGATGGACTCCCCTTGTGCTTCAAGGATCACTTCCTTAAGGAGCAACCACTGACCATGAACTCCCTTCCCTGTGAAATCATGGCCTCTCAGGGCCATAAGAACAAGCCTCCTGAGCTTATGAAAGTCAGCTTTCCCAAAGTCAAAGACTACTGCACTGTTGGCTGACTTTTCAGGTTTGCGATGGATAGTGAAAGTGTTCAACTCATGGTAAGTGTCATCTAGCTTCCCTTTGATTCTTAGATCACTGATTAGATCATCCCCTTTGGACAGTACCAGGTCTAGCAGTGCCTTGCCTCTTGTCAGCTCATAAATTTCTTGGGACAGGTAGAGCTCATCCACACATGTAAAGAAGCTTTGTGATTGATCAGATTTGGCCAAGTGCTCTTCCCATGAGATGTCTGGATAGTTGAAGTTTTCCATGACAACCATGCACTGAGAGCGTGCAGCCTCGGCCAGTTCCCGGGGAAGATCTTAGAAAAGTTTTTTAAAGAGTCCATCCTTAATGGACTGACCAATGCCAACATCCTGAGGGATAGCCAGCATGGGTTTGTTGTGGGTAGGTCTTGTTTGACAGTCTCATTTTCTTTTATGACCAGGTGACCTATAACCTGGACAAGGGGGGAGAGATTGATGTCATATATCTTGACTTCAAAAAAGCCTTCGATCTGGTATCCCATGATCACCTCTTGGTGAAACTGGCCAATTGTGGCCTTGGGTCCACCATGATCCGGTGGCTGGGAAATTGGCTCCGTGGTCAGACCCAGAGGGCAGTAATTGATGGAAGTCAATCGTTGTCATGCCCTGTGACCAGTGGGGTCCCCCAAGGCTCTGTCCTTGGACCCATATTGTTCAACATCTTCATTAATGATGTGGACATTGGAGTCAGAAGCGGACTGGCCAAGTTTGCCGATAACACCAAACTTTGGGGCAAAGCATCCACACCTGAAGATAGGCGGGTGATCCAGGCTGACCTGGACAGGCTCAGCAAATGGGCGGATGAGAACCTGATGGTGTATAACACTGAAAAATGCAAGGTTTTCCACCTTGGGAGGAAAAACCTGCAGCATCCTTATAGGCTCAGCAGTGCTACACTGGCTAGCACTACAGAAGAAAGAGACTTGGGGGTCATCATTGACCACAAGATGAACATGAGCCTGCAATGCAATGCTGCAGCTAGTAAAGCGACCAAAACACTGGCTTGCATCCATAGATGCTTCTCAAGCAAACCCTGGGACATCATTCTCCCCTTGTACTCAGCCTTAGTGAGGCCTCAGCTGGAGTACTGCATCTGGTTTTGGGCTCCACAATTCAAAAAGGATGTGGAGAAGCTTGAGAGAGTGCAGACAAGAGCCATGCGCATGATCAGAGGTCAGGAAACCTTATGATGACAGGTTGAGAGCCATGGGGCTCTTTAGCCTGGAAAAGCGCAGGCTCAGGGGTGATCTGATGGCCGCCTATAAGTTTATCAGGGATGACCACCAGTATCTGGGGGAATGTTTGTTCACCAGAGTGCCCCAAGGGATGACAAGGTCAAACGGTTATAAACTACTGCAAGACTGTTTCAGGCTGGACATAAGGAAGAATTTCTTTACTGTCCGAGCCCCCAACGTCTGAACAGCCTACCAAATCGGAGGTGGTTCAAGCACCTACATTGAACACCTTCAAGAGTAAATTGGATGCTTATCTTGCTGGGATCCTATGACACCAGCTGATTTCCTGCCCTTCAGGTGCGGGGCTTATATATATAGCTAGACTCGATAGGCTGGACTCGATGATCTTCTGAGAACCCTTCCATCCCTAATGAAAAAAAAAAAAAGTTCCCTGGAGAATTCTTGGTCAAGCACTTGTTCCTGGCTTGGATGTCTGTAGTCAGCTCCTGCCATTGTATCCCCTTCACTACATTCCCCTTGTATTCTAACCCAAAGGGTCTCCAGTCATCCTCCTTGGGTGCCAATCTCAACTTGTAGGGACGTGTAACTCTCCTTTGCATAGAGAGCTACACCCCCACCTCTTTTTTTCAGCATGATCTCTTCTGTACAGGTTATAGCCATTTATACCAGTAGTCCAGCCATAGGAGGAATCCCAACAGGTCCTTGTGATCCCTATGAGATTGTAGTAATTTATGTTTAGCAGAAGGACCAGTTCCTCCTGTTTATTCCCCAAGTGTGCCATTGGAGACCCTAGGCTTCCTTGTACTCATGGAAAAGCTCTGTTCCTGGGCTGGGGTAGAAATAGGTTCCCTTGAGCATCCTAACATGCTGGTTTTGCAGTTGGTGCTTGGTGAGCTTGCTCTGGTGGTTATCCACCCATCCCCTGGTGAGCTTAGTCTAAAGTTCAGTTGAACAAGTCAGCCATTTTGGTTGAGAAGAGCTTCTTCCCCCAGGGGAGTGAGGTGGAGGCTGTCTCTTCCGAACAGACCACTGCCTTTCTCTCCAAAGAGTGAACTGTAGCCATAGAAGCCAAAGCCTTCATAGTGGCACCTGCCACTGTCTTCTGTTTATTGCCCCGATTCATCTCTCCCTCCTCTGCCCATGACCTGCAACTGGAACGTTCAAGGAAAAAAACACCTGCACTCTCAACCCCCTGAGCCCAGCTCCCAGAGCCCTGTAGCCACTCATGACCTGCCTAGGATTGCTCCGAGCTGTGTCATTTGTGCCCACATGGATAAGAAGCATAGGGTAGTGGTCAGAGGCCTGGATAAAGTTTAGGATCATCTCAGCCACATCCTGGATATGGGCTCCTGGGAGGCAATAGACCCCCTAAGCTAAGGGGTCCAGGTGACAGATAGCTCCCTCTGCCCCCCTCAGGAACGAGTCACCCGCAGTGACCACTCTGCATTTCATCTTAGGGATGATAGCTAGTCGTGTTTCTTCATCACTTGCAGTAGCTGGCAGCTCTGCAGTCTCTACTAGTGCTGCAAGAGGTTTGTACGTGTTGCAGAGATCCAGTGGGGTGGTGACCCTAGTACAGTGAGCTTTCAGGCCAGAGAGAACCTTTGTTCAGCCCTTTGGCTGGACAGTATGGGAGTGCCTCTTGGCCTTCCTGGTCCTGGCAGATGACCTAGGTTGCTCGCCTGTCCTGGGGTGACAGTAGGAGTCAGTCTCCTGTTTCCTATCCCTGATGGCACACACCCTGCATGCCACAATCTTGAGCTCCACTTTGTGGGATTTCAGAGACTCCAATATGAAGTAAACCTCACAAGAGGAGGTTGCAATGCTCCTGATCCCATGTGCCTGGAGCTGTGCCAAGCAGCCCCTGTAGCTGAGAGCCAGGGGCTCCATGTGAATGGAGGCCAGAACCATGGGTTCCATCTGGGTGGAGGCCTCAGAAGTCCTAGGGGGGAGGGATTCAGCTACAGGGGAGAAACTTGGGGTGTGACGTGTCCCACCCACCATTGTGCTGGTAGTAGTTAGGCTACTACTGTGCCTACCACTCTCTTGAGGTTCTCTGCCTAGGGCCTCAGGCCTCTCCTGTGCAAACTCTCATGATAACTCATGCTCTGGGCTAGAAGCATGTCTGTTTGTGCATTTTTTTTGGAAGGCTCTGGTTGCGTGGCTCCCTGAGGGGCTGTGTGAAGTAGGAGCCAGGAAGGGGTGTAACCCTCCTTGGCTTCTCTCAGCTACCTCCCTGCAACTGGGCTAATTCCCTCCCACCATGGGCCCCTGCTTACCTCTGGCTAGGCTGGGGGTCATCAGGGGTCCTGGGGGTCCTCGGGCTCATGGGGGTACAACAGGCTTCCAGCTGTGCATCTCACTCTGGAGCTGAGGGCCAAGTATGGCTTCTGCTGTTGGCAGGCCGTTTTAAATTCTGCACATGCGCGGTAAGGTCCGCTGGCACTGCACTGCTCTTGGGGGGCTGGGGAGTCCCTCCCACACTGGAGAAGGGGACAGATGAGTGCTCCCTCTTTCCCTGCTTCACTCACTGGGCATCACTGGTTGTGTGACTCCCTTGGGGTCTGGGCCAAATAGAAGCGGGGGGGGCATGACCCTCCCTGGCTCCTCACAGCTGTCTCCCCACAGCTGGGCTAAGGCCCTCCCACCACAGGCCCCTGCTTACCTCCAGCTAGTCTGGGGTTGTCAGGGGTCCTGGGGGTCCTGTTGGGGTCCTGATGGCCCCTGGGGCTCATGGGGGCACAATGGGCTTCTGCCTGCGCATCTTGCTCCAGATCTGGGGGCCAAGTTTGGTAAGACAGACCTGCCCACAATGAAGCCATGCTGGCTGTTGTTCAGAATCCTACCTTCTGCAAGCGTATCACACATAGACTCCTTGATAAATTTCTCCAGGATTTTCTGTGGGATAGAAGTTAGGCTAACAGGCCTATCGTTGCCTTAGTCCTATCTCCTCTCCTTCTTGAAGATAGGAACAACATTGGTCCTCTTCCAGTCTTCAGGGACCTTCCCTGAGTGCCATGAGTTTTGCCGGAAGTCCTGTGATGACCTGGGCCAGCTCCTTCAGCACTCTCAGATGAAGTTCATCTGGTCCTGCTGAATTATAGATGTCTAACTTTTCTACATGATCATGGACTAGCTCAACATCAACAGTAGGAAGGTGGTCATTCCCACCATGCCCATTCTGAACTTTATCTAGTATGATTTCCCTCTTAGTCCAGTGAAATACCAAAGCAAAGTAGTCATTCAGGAGCTCATTTTTTTTTTCCTGAGTGTTGGTTAGCAGCTGTCCTGAGTTATTAAGCAATGGTCCCATGCATCCATTTGTTTTCCTCCTGTTCCCGACATACCTAAAGAAGGACTTATTATTGTACTTGATTTCTGTTGCTAGTTTAAATTCAGTCACCGCCTTAACCTTTCTAATCTGCACCCTGCAAGTGTAGTCCATCATTGTATAGTCCTCCTTGGGGATTGTCCCAAGCTTCCACTCTTGTAATCCTCTTTCTTCTTTTTCAAGAGAACCATGATACCCCTATTAAGCCAAGACCAGCCCTTCTGCTACCTTTCCTCTGCAGGAGAGTGGGCTTCTTTTCTGCTTCGAAGATCATGTCCTTGAGAAATGACCACTCTTCATGCATTCCTTTCACTTTCAGTCCCTGGTCCCACAGCGCTTCCCCAGCCGCTTCTCCCAGATTCTCCCAGTGGTGCACAGCCACATAGAACTAAGCCTGGTGGCAGGAAGCAGAGTGCAGTGCTGGGGTTGTACTCTGCCTCCCACCCCAAGGCACAGCTCCCAGTTGCTCACAGCCCCAAGGAACCCAGACCAGTGGTAGGAGATGGCCGGCCCTGCACTCCACCTCCCGCTACAGGGCTCAGCTCCGAGTGGCTCAGAGTACCATGGAATTCAGCCCGGTGGCAGGAAACAGAGCGCAGAGCTGGCCCTGTGCTCCACCTCCCACCACTGGGCTCAGCTCCCAGAGGCTCACAGCCCCATGGGGGCAGGAAGCAGAGTGCAGCACTAGCTCTGCCTGCCTCCTGCCACTGAGCTGAGCTCCATGGGGCTGGCAGAGGCGATCAGAGTGCAGTCCGGTGGTGGGAGGTGGGTAGAGTTGGCACTGTGCTCCAAAGAGCTCCACCAGCCCCATGGAGTGCAGCCTGGTGGTGGGAGATGGGGAGAGCCAGGGCTGTACTCCCCACTGGGCTGAGCTACATGGGCCTGTGAGCTGCTTGGAGTGCAGCCCTGGCTCTCCCCTTCCTCCCTTCCTCCCGGGCTGCTTCAAAACTCAAAATGTCTCAAAACTTTTGAAATGTTTCAAGTGCCCTTGTTTCATTTCAAAGGTGTTTCAATGCTTTTTGTTTCATTTTTATTTTGCTGTTTTGAATTTGAAACACATTGAAACAGCTTCAAAATGAAACACTCAGTGAAATGTTGTCAGCCCTAATCTCTACTATTGGTGTGGATCTTGTGAGGGAGCATCTTGAGAGGCTGTACTCCCATAAATCAGATGGTCCAGATAGGTTGCACCCAAGAGTGCTAAAGGAACTAGAAGATATGAAAACACAGTCATTGGCAAGGATATTCAAGAACTCGTGATGCTCAGGCAAAGTACCTGAAGTTTGGAAGAAATCCAATGTGGTGCCCACCTTCAAGAAAGGGAGGAAAGAAGTCACAGGAAACTGTAGGCCAATCGGTTTGACCTCAATCCCTGGGAAGATTTTGGAAAAAAATTATCAAAGAAACCATTCTAGACAGGATAAAATAAGGCAACGTTCAGAGGGATAGCCAGCACAAGTTTGTTGTGAGTAGGCCTTGCTTGTCCAATCTCATTTCCTTCTATGACCAGGTGACATATCACCTGGACAAAAGGGAAGAGGTTGATGTCATATATTTGGAATTTTAAAAAGCCTTTGACCTTGTGTCCCATGATATCCTCATGGAAAAACTTGGGCAACTGCAGCCTTGGCTACTCCACAATGGCTAGAGAACTGGCTTCAAGGTCAGATCCAGAGAATGGTAGTTGATATAACTGAATAAACATGGCACACAGTGACTAGTGGCATCCCCCTAGGCTCCATTCTTGGACCTGTATTCTTTAATGTTTTCATAAACGATCTGGACACTGGAGTCAGAAGTGGACTGGCTAAATTGCTGATGACATCAAACTTTGTGGAATAGTGTCCACACTTGTTGACAGGCTGGTGATCCAGGCCAACCTTGATAAGCTTGCAAGGTGGGCAAATGAAAACCTGATGGCATTCAATATGGAAAAATGCAAGGTGCTCCACCTCAGGAAATAAAACCCGCATCACACTTATTGGCTCAGCAATGCTACACTCACTAGCACCAAGACTGAAAGAGACTTGAGGGTCATGATTGACTACAAGATGAATTTGAGCCACCAATGCAATACCACAGCTGGCAAGCCGAACAAAACTCTGGCTTGCATCTACTGATGCATCTTGAGCAAAACCCAGGATGTCATCCTCCTGCTGTACTCAGTCTTGGTGAAGCCAAAACTGAAGTACTGCATCCAAATCTGGGGTCCACAATTTGGGAAGGACATGGAGAAGCTTGAAAGAGCCCAGAGGAGAGCCACGCCCATGATCAGGGCAAGAGACCAGGCCTTATGAAAAGAAGCTTAGAGCTACGGGACTCTTCAGCTTGGAGAAGTGCAGGCTCAGGGGTGACTTGGTGCCAAGCTATAAATACGTAAGTGGTGTGCATCAGGATCTGGGGGAATGCCTGTTTGCCAGAGCACTCCAAGGGATGACAAGGTCCAATGGTCACAAACTCCTGTAAGACCATTTGAGGCTGGACATTAGGAAAAAACTTTACTGTCTGAGCTCCCCAAGGCCTGGAACAAACTCCCCCCAGAGGTGGTGCTAGCACCTACTTTGGACACTTTCAAGAAACATTTGAATGTTTATCTTGCTGGGATCCCTTGACCCTAGCTGACTTCCTGCACCTTGGGCAGGGGGATGGACCCGATGATCTTATGATGTCCAAGGTCTTCCAGCCCTAATGTCTACAAAATCTATGAAAACTCATCTCCTTCTATGACCAGGTAACTCTCCACCTAGGTAAGAGAGAGGAGTTTGACATTGTATACCTAGACTTCCAAAAGGACTTTGATCTGGTATCCCACAATGTTCTCATAGGGAAATTGGAGGATTGCAGGATTAATTGCTTGACAGTTAGGTGGGTAGGAAGCCAGCTGTGGGGTAGGACCCAGAGAGCTTTAATGAACGGATCTGTGTCATCCTGGTGAGACGTGGCCAGTGGTGTTTATCAGGGGCCCATGCTTAGTCCATTGCTTTTCCACAACTTTATCAATGATCTGGATGTGGGGGTGAAGAGCTCACTGGCCAAGTTTTGCAGATGACACCAAGTTATGGGGGAGCATGTTCATGCTTGAAAATAACCTGAAGATACAGGTGGACCTGAACAGCCTAGCAAGCTGGGTGGATGAGAACCAGATGAAGTTCTGTTCACCAGGGTGCCACTGGGGGAAACCAGGAGTAATGGAAACAACCTCCTGGAAGACCATTTCAGGCATAACACTAGGAAAAACTTCTTCACAATTAGGGGGTCCAGACTGTGGAATAAACTCCCTCCAGAGGTAGTACAATCACCTATCCTGGAAATCTTCAAGAGGAGACTGGATGGTCACTTTCCTGGGGTCACCTGACCCCAGTTGTCTTTCCTGCCTAGTGCAGGAGGGCTGGACCTGATGATCATGCTAGGTCTTTTCTAGCCCCTTACAATCTCTGAATCTATGACTTGGCACCTTGGCTGCACTCCAAGGTGTAGCCTTCCCAGCACTGACCTAGAGGGCTGTGCAAAGTTTCAGTTGCTAGTTCATTTCAGATGAGATTTGGATTGGCCTGAGAGGGCAGGCACAGCTGGGTAGCTGCAGGATCTCCCACAGCTCCTCTGGCTGTGCCTGCCTCTCTCCAGACAGGGGGAGTCATGGGAGAAGCCCCCATGGCTGCCCTGACCGACCCCAGCCCCCACTTGGCTCCAGTCTGAAAAGGAAAAAAAAAGCCACGCACTCACCAGTTGTAGCAGGTGTCAGGGCCCAGACAGCACAGAGCACCCTGCTGAGCTGCACTGCACTCACACCATGGGGCAGCTGCTGCCTGGTTTCCAGGTGGGGGGGGGGGGCAATCCCCGCTGCCTCCCACTGCCCCATGCTACGGGGGGTGGGCTCTGCCACAAGCCCCCAGAGGCCACAATCACCTCTGCTACAGCCAGTGAGTGTGGGGCTTTTCTTTTTCCTTTTTTCTTTAATTGTCAGGAGGGTGGGGCCGGGCAGGGCAGCTATGGAGGCTTCTTCTGCTGCTCCCTCCACCCACAGAGAGGCAGGCACAGCTGGAGGAGCTGCAGGAGAACCTGCTGCCACCCAGCTGTGCCTGCCTCTCCTCAGCCAATCTGAATCTCCAAATCAGTGCCAAATCAGTGCTCAATCTTTGATTTTGATTCAGCTGAATTGAATGGGGATAGTGATTCAAATCACCAGATTGAATCACTGTCCTCTGAATTGGCTGAATCTAAATCAAATACTTCCCTATTTGCTCAGGCCTCATACCCTGCTGTGATCTGCCCAGATTCCGCCTGTAGCCACTTACACCCTACATGTGCATGTGTTGTGGGGTGCACTTGAAGACATATCTGATTTGCTGCTTTGTCTGGAGCTGGCACTGGATGTGTTCCTTGCCCCAGATGGTGATGAGATCCTTTATTTTCCCATAATTCCAGTTCTGTGCCTGGGTTTGGCTGGTGGCACGAGACAGAGTGGGTTTGTCCATGGTCCATGGCAGTGCCTATGGAGTCTCAGTGTCCAGGGATAGGTAAAGGTCTGGCTGTGAGGGGGTGAGTGGAAGGCTAGAAGGATGGATGGATGGATGGATGAATGCAGTTGTGGATATGTGAAAGTGTGTGGCTCTACCCTTACTTCAAAGCCTTGTGGTCTCTGCTCCTGCATCACCTGGGCTCCACTGCTCATGTCACCTCCACAATCTGAAATTCCTGAAGGACTTTCAGCAGATTTCCCATGATTCTGGCAATACCATACACCCACCCCCACCCTGGGCTATAAAATTCAAGAGTTCTCGACCCCCAATTAAGTTGGTGGCTGGCCACACCTCACCTGGTCCTGAAGGTTCCAGGGGTGTCTATCTGCTCACCCTTGCTTGGAGGTTTAGTGCCCCCCCCCCCATGGTCTTGCAGTATGGGAACCTGTAGCTACAGCCAAAAAAACCTTTCAGCATGCCACATGCCTATGGCCCAGATGCCTGATGGCATTGCTCAAGCTGCTGAGCTCATGGAGTTGGTTCCATGCAGTCACGGTGCTGATCCCCTGGACCTTACCACACAGCACCTGTTGGGGAGGGGAGGCAAGGGGATACATTCTGGGATCCAGGTGGCAGGGAATCTGGCCCCGGGGCTCTCTGGAATAGTTTTCCAGGTGCCAGGGCTGGGATTCTGTGGGCTTGTGCCTGTGCACTAGGACTTCTCACAGGCTCTGTGTCAGGTCCATGGGGTGACTTGTGATGGGATGAAGGGAGGCATGGACTGGATATGAGTGTGGACCATTGCTGGGTCTGGTGCACAGATGGAGAGCCCTTGAACCCCCTTCCCCCTGCTATGCCAGGCTGCAACTCATGGCTGGCCATGATCTGAATATGATAGAAGAATGAATGCAGGAGTCTGTCAGATGTGCCTTATGTGCAACAAAGGCAAATTTAGGTTGAGCTAAGGATGTTTTATGAGCAAGTGTACAAAGGATCCAAGGTTTTTAGTATATCCCTGTGAACTGGACTCATGGTCCTGCATCACATATGGAGCATAGGCATTGTAAGTGCTTCTCACAGTCCACATTTTACATATATGTTCAGTTTCTCAAGACAAGTTAGGAAATAGTGATGCCACAAATTAGTATGTATAAGTGTGCCACTGTACATTTGGACATGTTAAAGTATATTTTTTACAGTATAGGAGTTGGGGTTCCTTTCTATTCCTGGGACTCAGTGACAGCATTTGAAAAGCACAATACATTTTGCATGTTACAGAGCTATTAAGTACCTTGGTAGAGACTGGGGTTAGAGGGCATTTTCATCATCAAATTTGTCTTGATGCCATTCTGAGCCATGTTAAGTAGCAAGGAGTTAAACACAATTTTATGTCAAAAGCCTTATTTCTAGTAGGGAACTGGCACATTGCCAAAAATCAGAGCAGCTGAATGAGTTCTTAACATGGGTTAACTGTGGGCAAAAGCAGCCATAGTTTCTGTAAGCCTAAAATAGCAGCTGAACCATATTCAGCAGTTGCTGAACTGCATCCATGGCAATATCTAATAAGAGAAATTCAGCAATAAGCAGTTTTCTTTGTATGGATAGATCTATGTTAATGGGAGGTAGGATGTGGGTGGGCCTGGGGACAGACACTTCACTGACTCTTGTCAGTGACAGCCCAGGGGCAGGACTGACCAATACTTGGGAAGGCCTGACAAGCTCTGGCAGAAGCTAGAGCATTGCCCTATAATGTAGGGTCAGTGGGGTGCCACGAAGCCCCATGGGCTGCCAGTGGCATGCGACCTAATGTGAGTCATGATGAGATCTGGTATAGATGTTTGTTACAGTACTCTAACCTACAGCACTGAAGTATGATACCACATTCATCCAGTGTTATCTTAGAGCAGGATACACAATTTTTACAGTGCTCTATGTGCCCTGTCTGTTCGGTTATGGGTGTGAGCGCTTTCTGCACACTTAAAGAGCAATACATGTCACACCTGTACCTGGCCTGTGTGTTTGAAGATCTAATCAAGTGGCAAGCAGATTGACATTCTGTCCTTCTTTGTCCTGGAGCTTTTATTGACTTAAGTAAGGGTGTGTGTGTGGGTGTGTGTGTGTGTGTGTGTGTGTAGAAAGTTTTAGGGGTGTTAATTGCAGTTGTGTTGGTCTAAGGGCATAGGCAGACAAGGTTCTTTGGGTAAATGTGATACCTTTTATTAGACCAACTAAATAATTGGAAAAAATGTTCCTTGCAAGCTTTCAGGCACAAACACCCTTCTTCAGGCACAGGGAGAATCTGCTGTTGTTTTGTGTTCTCCTGGATGGAATAGAAGCCAGTATGAAGCAAGTTTGCTTTTCATTTCATATGGCAAGATCTTACTGCATTTTCCCCTAGGGCTCCTCAGTGAGCTCTCCAGAAGTTAAAATACGTTTGCCCTCTTTCTACATTGCAAGGCACAGGAAAATAATAGAAAGGGTCATTGATTCACATCTTGCAAGAACTTGTCCTTAGTTGTCACAGTGATGCTTCATTGCAAGATTATGGGGATGCTAGACACCTGGCCCTTAATCAAGAGGCAGATCACCATAACACTACCTTAATATAACCGTTCTGCTCAACATATAGCATTGCAGGCTACATCCTTTACTTTCAGACAAAATGTTCAGTTTTTTAGCCATTAATCTGCTACACCTAGTTATTTTAAAAGCAAGTACTCAGATACATACCAAAGCCCATGAAAGTACATATATTGCTCACATACTAAATATAGATCTCTCAACACATGCCTTGCAAACATTCTTTGCCTTTTTTATATTGTTTGTCTCATCCTCCAGGTTTAATGCACAATACCAGTTTTTATCTTTGTCAAAGCCTGTCCTGCCAAGAGCTCCATATTGGTATTCAGATATAACTAGAGCACTCGGGTGTTTCAGTTTTCATAAGGTGCTTCCTATTCAATCTGTACTTACGTGCATTCTCAGTTATGACAGGTACTTTAGTTCTAGGACACAAGCAGAAACTATGAGTCAGGATAAACTGGCAGATAACACTGAGAAAATGCGGGATGGAAAAATACCACCCAGGTCTCTGTAAATGATTTGATATCAGTGGTGCTCAACTATCTGGTCCTGTGGGCCAGATGAGTGACACAGGGACCATCTGTGGACTTGACTGGGCCCTGTGGCCATGCTCCACCCCTTTCCTCCCTTGTGTACTGGGATTGGATCCTGTGATCTGACACCACTCCCTCCCAACTCCCTGTGCACCAGGATTGGGGTCCAGTACCACCTCCTCCCATCCCCAACATACACTGGTATGTGCCTCTGGGGGCCCAGCCCTGCATGCTGGGATGGAACACTGGATCCAGTATACAGGGCTCAGGGTTCCCCATGGACAGTGCCACCATTCCCCTGCCTCCAAATTTCTAGACTCATGGGAAGCCCTGCAGACCAGATCACATAGTGCATGGGCCAGATCGGGCTTGCAGGCTGGAGGTTGAGCACCCCAATTTTCTATGATTGTGAAGGACTGAGACAGAGTTTGCATCATGGAGGGCTGGCAGGGCTACAGCTGCACCCCAAAAAGGAAGGAAAATACCCACCCAATTTCTGGAGCAGCATCTTGCTCAGGATTGGCGAAGGGAGGCCGCTCAAAGGTATATCCAGTCCCAGAGAGGGGCAGAGAGGGGTCAGTTGCCTGCAGGCCGTGGGAAGAGAGGAGTGGATGAGCATCTCAGCAGATAGAAACTGCAGAACGGGCCTGAGGAACGCTGTGGGAGTCTCCTTGACAAGTGACAAGTGGAATCCCCAGCCAGTGGGAATCTCTGGAGCAGAGATGCAGCTGAGGATCCAGAGCAAAGGGAGCCCACAAGGCCAGACAAAATCTCCGGACTGGAGTTTTTCCAACAGAGGGTCTGGAGGAGGCATGGAAGGAAAAGATCTACAATCACAGGTAGAGCCTTCCTGCACAAGGGGGAGACCCCACAAAGACTGTGTACATTCATAGTAGTGCAAGGCAGGCTAGCACACAGCAGTGTATGGACTAAAGGATTGGCGGGGGGGCGGGGGGTTGAGAGACATTGTAAGAGCCTGACAAGAAGGCTGAGAAGCAGTCAAGGCTTTTTTGTGATTGGGGTTTTTTTTTTTTTTTCTGTCTATTTTGATTTTGTTGAGCACAGGCCAAGACCAGCCACTGGAAAGGTGTACCCAGAAGAGGCACTAGGACACCCTGGGGTGCAGAGAAGGTTACAACAGGCAGCACTGCAACCTGGATGCAGAAGAACATCATCAAATACCATCTAGAGAGGCTAGGCTGGGGTAAAGGGGAGGTTTGGAGCCCCACTGAAGACACAGGGATCAAGACCAGGCAGGATCACCTTGGGCATTGCCTCCTGGGAATATATAGGTCATCAAAGTTGTGGCAGGTGAGAAAAACATAAGATCCATTCCCTGGCAGACCTGGTGATCCAGAGCCAAGGTCTACCCTGTCGCCACCTGTAAGCAGATGAGCACAGGGCAGCACGAGCAAACCCTATAATACCTATAGATGTGACAATGATGAAACTCATGAATAAGCAGTCCATTGTTTCCGAAGGTATTGATTCTTACATCTATGCAATGCAAGGTAAGAGAAATGGCATTGCAAGCGCAAAGAAATAAACTGGTTTAATAAAAGTGTGGAGGAAATCACTACTTGTTTTCCTTCATTGTTTTATATTTATTTTTTCTCACTGGCCTTATTGAAGCTCTGATGGTTTTTCAGATTAATTTAAGGGAATATACACATATTTGTAGTCTAACAGTAGTCAACGACAGAATTGTTAAGTGTTGAAAAATGAGACACATTAGTTTACTTAGCTAAATTAGACTTCTTTCCACCCTACTTTATATTTAAGTTGGTTTTATTGCATATTTCCTAAATTACATGGAAAAAAATAAAGGTATGTTGTACTTGCTTTAAAAATTAAAGCAGCCCATGTATTCAAAATTGAACTTACTTTGAAAAGAGTATTTCCTTCTTCTGAAATGGCTAAAGTCACTTTAACTGTCAAAATCTTTTATTTATTTTCAACTGTCTTGTTATGCAAGATGAGCCAGGATGCTTACGTCCATGTTGCCTCTCTGAAGACATTATTCTCTCCAGATATACTGAGGATGCATGAATCCAATAGTGTAACAATCATTCACATAAAGTGCTGTCTCTTTTAGTGTTGCACAGAAAATCTTTAATGGAATGAATCCCAGCGTGGCCTAGAGTGATAATCCAAACATTATTTCCTACTTACATCCCATATGTTGAATTTTATCTCAATATTTTAAATAAAAGACTATGCAACCAAGACTCATTATTTAAACTGTTCACTGTCAATATTCCTTTTCCTAGAGTTCATCTCGCACTGTGGAGCATCAGAAGGCAGAGCAAACCTGTACCTTCTAAACTAACCAAAGTAGACATTTAGCACAAGTTTTCTTGAGCTGAAGCTTACTTCATCAGATGCTGTGAAGGAATGTACTCAAAGTGGTGTATAAGAAAGACAGAGAAATCTGAATATAAAAGCAGAAGGGAAGGGCAGTGAAAAAGGGGAGAGGGCAGAGAAGAGGGTAAATGCTGGGAAAGGTAAATTAACCAAAGGCAAACTAACCAAAGTAGAGATAGACAGACAGACCAGTACCCATCCATCCATCCATTCATCCTTCCATCCATCCATCCATTTATCTCTACTTTGGCTAGTTTTTAAGGTGTAGAGCTAACCTGATTTTGACTCGTCTTCAAACTAATACAGCTAACTATGTCTCCCTACATTGTAGAATGTGCAGATATTGGATAAAAGTTTCTTTTATAAAAATGTTTCTTAATATATTTCTCAGTTTAGCATCTAATGAAGCATATTAAAATGAATCGATATTACTGGTCTCAATCACTAAGGCCCATATCTCTAATATAACATAATAAAGGTGCCAGGACAAATAGCCTTGCAGCAGGGATCAGAACCTCAGAGTTTCCCCCTCTTAGGGAAATACCGTAACTACTTGGCTACAGAGTTGTTCTGTCTTGCACACACATACTTCTCCTCCCATTACTATCTTTAATTATTCCCTATAAAACTGAATAGCTTAAAAAAAGGGAGTGAAAGCATTCAGCTGAAAACAATGCAAAGTGCTCAGTCATTCTTCTGGAAAGTCAGTTTGAATTTCTTCATTTAATCTAGATCTTCCACATCCCAGGGCTGTACAGTGCTGTACTACCAAAGCTATTAGATATAAAGGCAGAAGGCACCATATTCATTTTATATGAGCCCTGTTTACTGGGTAGGGCTGTGCAAAACAGCACTTTGTTTCAACTTCTGTTTTGACATTTCGATGAGACAATATTTCATTTCAAGTTCTGTTTCATTTCGAAAGCACTGTTCCATTTTGTTTCATCGAAAATGGTTCGCTGTTTCAATGTTTCACCCATAAGCTATGATGGGGAAGTATAAAACTGCCTATAACTTTGTCATTTCTTGCATAGTGATGATGAAATTTGCAGGGATGTTAGCCCCTTCTGAGGCCATGAGGTCTGTCAAGCTTCAAGGACATAGGCTTGGGGGTTTCTGGGAAACTGCACCTCAAAGTCTTGAAAGCAAAACCTGTGTCACACATATGTGTTAAGGCACAGCAGGGTGAAAACTGCAGGCATGGTATAATCTGCTGAGGCCATGCTGCAACCTGCCATGTTTCAAGAAGATAAGTGCAGGGGTTTCTGGGAAACTGTACCACAGGCTGCAGACAAGTAAAACTCATGACATGGGTGACACTGTGTGTGTGTTAAAGCATGCCACACTGGTGCTGAGGCCTCTACACAACATGGTAGTATGTCCCAATGAAGCTGCCTCTCCCCTACAGCCTCAGTCCGGTCCACAATTTTAAATGACAAAAGGCAATTACTTAGTAAGCAGCACAGTAGCACCAGCAACATATCAGGCAACCAAAGTGTCACAAACTAGAGCCTTTCTTTCCTTTCTTGTAGGATATTCTTCTCCAGCAGCTGCCAGAGAACTCTTCCTGCCAGCCCCAGCCCTGGGGCTTAAATGTGCCCAGGGCCCTGCATCCTTCCGGTCAGGTGGAACGGGTGTTGGCCTAAGGACATGGTACTGGCAGACAAGGTCCTTTGGGTCAATCTAATCTGGTATCTTTTAGCAGACCAGCTGAATAGTTACAGAAATATATGTTAGCAAGCTTTCAGATTGAAAAACCTTTTGTCAGGCTGGGAAGAACCTGCAGTTGGTGTGTGTATGCTGTTCCTGGATGGAAGCAATAGTAAAGAATCCAGAGGCTGTCCTGGCATGCAATGTGGGCAAAAAAGCCACGCAGTGAAAATGGGAATGGAGGCATCAGGGGGTGACAGAGAGGTTGGGATAGCCGGGGAAGGGGCATGTAGCAGTGCAGGTAAAAGTGCAGAGGTACCTGGGGAGTCAGATGTCCAGCAGGTTGTAGTGTGTCAGAATTGCAATGTCTATATTCTGTACCTAGGAATTTGCTGAAGTGCAGTTCATAGGCTTGTCTGTGAAAAATGCTTTGTAAATTCAAACAAGCACTGAACCTCCATAACCTCATCACCAGAAGCCAACTTCCTAAAGCCCAAAACACACTGAATGGAACCAGGCCATGCCATGATAAGACATGCAAAACCAGTCAACAATATCTCCAGGATGGATATATCTTCACAATACAATATATATCTCCATCAGGGCACTAAGTGCCCTGATGGATAATAAGTGGAGACACCAAGCAACAACTGCACACCGGAATGAGCACACACTGTTGTTGTCTTTGATAGAAAAATCTATCAAAGACAACAACAGAACACTACCTGTCTCCGAACTCTCAGGCCTGATCCTCAAAGGGAATTTACAAACCACTTTTCACAGACGAGCCTATGAATGGCACTTCATCAACCTCCTAGATACTAGGTACAGAAACACATGGACTCAGTATAGACATTGGAATTCTAACACGCTACAACCTGCCTGACATCTGACTCCTCAGATACCTCTCCACATTTACCTGTGCTGCTACATCCCCCCCCACCACCCCTGCCACAAGCGCAGCCTGTCCCTCACCCCCTTACCCCTTCATTTCCATTTTCACTGACTGGCTTTCTTGCCTGAATTTCATGCCAGCCTCTGGCTTCTTTACTATTCCTTCCATCCAGGAACAGCACACACACACACCAACTGCAGGTGCTTCCTCAGCCTTTCAAAGGGTTTTTCAACCCAAAAGCTGGCACCCCAGGCAGCTAAGATGGGCTCAGCTGGAGCCTCACAACTCCACAGCAACCAGCAAGCCTCAGGCCTGTCAAAGACACGACGGGGCCAGGCTTTCCCCAATCAGGACTCTGGATGTGCTTGTGGTGGCTGGAGGTTATGACACCTCCTACCCGCCTTTCACCAGGGGGATCCTCACTCCTGGCATTTCCTGGGGCTGCAAGCAGTCCCACCATGCCTCCCCAACCCTGGCAGAGTGCAGGTT
The DNA here is from genome assembly GCF_030867095.1 of Alligator mississippiensis. Taxonomy (NCBI): domain Eukaryota; kingdom Metazoa; phylum Chordata; order Crocodylia; family Alligatoridae; genus Alligator; species Alligator mississippiensis. The sequence continues at coordinate 52,048,789 of NC_081826.1, forward strand.
TAGTGGTCATGTCTAGGACCTGGGGTCTCCTCCTTCCCCATAGCCCCAGCTCATACCACCAATTCATCCTGGCTCAGCAGGGACATGTTCTTCCCCTGCTGGCTGGTGATGCACTGAATGCCCCCTCCAGCTCTGAGAGTGGGGCATTAAATAACTTTTAAAAAATGAAAAAAGGAAATAGGTGTGAATGGAGCAAGTGGGGTGGCATTCACTCCATCTGCATCTAGAGCTTGGGGATCCCCAACAGTGGGAGGTTCACCTTCAGGAGCACCAGCTGCTCCATCAAACTAGGATCCAAGCAGGTGCAGTGGGGTGTCACTACATTCCCAACAATGCTGAACACCCTCTTGCTTGGAACACTGGTCAGTGGACAGGACAGGTGCTCCTGGGCAACTGTGACCAGATCCAGCCACATCTGGCTGCAGCTTGCCCAGTAAGCAAAGGGGTAACGCAGCAGCAACTACATGTCCTCAGCAAGCTAGGTAGCTATCAAGGCCTGAGTGCTACCTGCCTGATGATAGGGTCTGGTGCATTTGGTCCACATTGTCAGTGCCTGCGGTGGAGGAGGAGACTGGCTGTTGGATGGTGTGCTAACATGAGACTGTGGATTCCTCACTTCCATGTCCCCCCGCCTATGCCATTCTGCCTTCCTCTCTTCACCAGCACCTCCATCGACTGATTTAGGCTTTGGCTGCTGCATACACTGCCTTCACCCTCAGGTCATGCATAGAGGCCAGCACATGGACTGCACTAGACCACAAGGGATTAAGCCATTTCCTGGTGCCCTCCTTCAGTCACCTCACCAGTGCCTGCACATCTGGTGACAGTGGCTTGCCCCAGGCAGGAGTATCAATCCCCTGGAAGTTCTCCATTTAACTCTGAAGTTCCCTCACAACAAGGATCATCTGGCTAAGGATGGCATTGCCAGCACTGAGGGTCTCAGTGGCCTCGAGGAAGGGCTTGAGGACCACCAAGGTCTGGGAGATGGTATCCCATTCAGTTCTGTTAAGGGGGCTGCTAATTCCAATCTCCCCGAGCAAGGCCATTTCATAGATAGCCTTCTGTTGCTGCACCAGCCTCTCAAGCATCAGGTATGTGGTCATCCCTGGTTGCTAGGACCAGGTTGAGCAGCGCTTTACCTCTCATCAGTCCGTGGACTTCCTACATCAGATAAAGGTCATCCATGCATGAGATAAAGCTTTTGACCACTCGGATTTGGTTGAGAGCTCCTCCCATGAGATGTCTGGGTAGTTAAAGTCTCCCATGACAACCATACACTGGGAGCATGCGACCACAGCCAATTCCCTGGCAAACTCCTGGTCAAGGTCTTGACCCTGGGTAGGGGGTCTGTAGTACATTCCCATCATCATATCCCCTGTGCTGTGTTCCCCATGGATTTTAACCCAGAGGGTCTCAGGTCCACCATGGGTGCCAATGTTGACTTGCAGGGATACGTAGCTTTCCTTGACATAGAGAGCTACACCCCCACTCCTTTTGTCCACTCGATCCCTCCTGTACAGGGTATAGCCATCTATACCTGTGGTCCATTCATGGGTGGAGTCCCACCAGGTCTCCATTATCCCTATGACATCATAGTTATTTGTGTTTAGCAGGAGGACAAGTTCCTCCTGTTTGTTCCTCAAGCTCCTGGCATTTGTGTATAGGCATGCAAGTGTCACCTGGGGGCCCTTGCCTTGCCTACACTTCATTCCAGGGCTGGGGCAGAGGTGGACTCCCTTAAGTGCTTTGGTCTGCTGGCTTTACAAGGATTGCTCAGCAGGCCAGCAGTACCAGTAGTCCCCCCATCCCCCGGCGGGCTTAGTTTAAAGCCAGGTGGAGCAGGTCAGCCAGTCTGGCTGAGAAGAGCCTCCTCCCCAGCTGAGAGAGGTGCAGGCCATCCCTTCCCAGCAACTCACTGCCTCTCCCAGACCACACTACCCACTCACTTCTGGGATGTGGATATATGGATGGATGCTGTAATTTCCCCCTCCTCATCAAGCAGAGGCACAGCAACAGGAGGGGCGGAGTCAGCTGAGCTGCTTGCCTCCGCAACTTCTACCTGAGTCTCCTCTGAAATGCCTTCTGGGGAAGGAGACCTCACTCTAGGGGAAACGTGAGGGGTGTGGAGCACAAACTCAGCTGATTCACCCTCCTTTCCCAGAATTTCCCTTTCTAGGGCACTCAGATCCAGCTCTAGCTCCAGCTTCAGCTCTTCCTTGGGCAGTGGAAGGCTCAGTATGGGATGTGAAATGGGGGTAGAGGAGACTGTCATGCTGGTGCTGGTGCTACTGCTTGTTGTCATAGTGGGGGGAGGGGGTGGTTATGGCTGTTACTGTTGGAGGGGATGTAGACTAAGGCACAGGCAGTGGCACTGGCACTGCTTCCTTTTCCTTGCTGCTTGTGGAAGCCTCATCCCTGCTAGTTGTAGGAAAGAGACTGCATCTCAGTATTTTTTTTTTTTTTTTGGTGGGGAGGGGTGACTTACAGCTGTCCTTCTACCCCCACTTCCACCCCTCACTGAAGGCTTCCAGCTGCCTTTCCACCTCACTTCATGGTGTGTTTCATAGTGTTTTGTTTTTTATACAAATATTTAAATGAATCTGGTTTCTTATATAAATTCTATAAGGTGTGTAGTATATGCCACAAGGTATGAATGTATCTCTCTTCCTATATAAATTCCATAAGGTATACAGTATATTCTGCAAGGTATACATGTATCTCTCTTCCTATATAAATTCCATAAGGTATGGGTGTATTATATGTAGCAAGGTATAAATGTATAGAAATAAAATATAGATGTATCTCCCTATACAAATTCTATAGTGTAATATCCAATATAATTATAAAATTGAAAAGAATATATCAATTAATATAACAAAATAAAAGGGTCTAGAAGAAAGTAAAGCTATTGTGGAATCGCACTTGCTAGGCTAGCAAGTAGGAAATCATTCATATCAATGGTAATAGTAGCCTTTGTTGTCTAATGCTCCTGTGTTGCTGGAAGATAGCTCAGTAACTGTCAGACCCCAAGGAAGAAAGCAGGCCAGTTCAAACAATGCTCCCTTTTATGCTGTTTTTCCATCCCTCCCCTAGAGCACTTGGATTGGAAGGGAGCTCAGGGAAGGATGACAGTCACTGGCCAGCTACACAGTCAATATGAGAGCAGGCTTCCCCCCCACCCCCCAGCACCCTTTCCTCCTCTTCCCCCTCCCTCTTCTTACTTTCTGTATCCCTGCAGGCAAGCTCAGCTTGAGCTTCAAAACTCAAAACGTTTCAAATCTTTCAAAATGTTTTGACTTCCCTCATTTAATTTCGAGGCTGTTATGAAGCACTTCATTTCATTTCAATTTCACTGTTTCAAGCTTGAAACTAGTCGAAACAGTATTGAAATGAAACAGCTGGTGAAATTGCCTTATTACTAGGCATGTTCTCTCAAGCCTCTTCATTCCTGTCAAGGCTAAGCTATTTCTGAAAATGATCGCAAAAAAAACTGTAGACACTTGGAGAATTCTACAGAATTAGAAAGCAGTTGGGCAGGGAAATTGTGGATCTAACTGATGGATTAAGATTCTGAAAATTAGGTGCTGCATTGCTTAACTTTTAAGTCCTTAACCACTGAAATATAATGAAGAACTGTATGTTAAGTGAGAAGTTTCCTTATATAGTGTATGAATAGTTAACATCTCTGAATAGGAACCAGATCTGTCTAGCCTGCCTAGCATCAACATGCTCAGAATATTTTTGCATAGAACTAGGCAATAGGGAAATGCTGAAATATAAATTTGTTTCTAAAATTGTGGCTCTTCCTAGGGCTTGGACATCTCATTTAGGGTTGCAGGGAAGCACCTCAATCTGCATAGGAGGTCCATATCCCTAAACTTTTTGCAGGATAAATTTATTCACCTTTTCTTTCAAATACCTGATTAAGGCTCCTTTTAAAATATGGAAGGTATGGTAGTTGTAATGACCCCATTTTGTAGCATCTAAATGGTTACTTTAAAATAAAAAAGGTGAGGAGGAGACCTTTACAAGGTCCAATCTCTACAAATCTTCATACATTTGAATTTTTATGACTGTTGGGGGATCACCTGATATGGCTATGGCCTGTGCCTCCTACATGTTTTGCTGGGCTCTGCTACCAGTGGAGAGGTCTAGGGACTTCTCTATCTGCAGTTCCAGTTAAACTATACTCTTGCTCTCTTGCCTGCCATGACTTGATGGAATACCGGATTTTATAGGGAGGAAGAGTTTGCAGGTAAAGGGGATGAGTACTGGAGAGAATGGGTTATTTTGCCAGTGTATTTAACAGATATTTGCACATAGTAGAAGAAAGGTGAGACTCAAGGAAGAAAGAAAATCAGAAAAAGGTGGGCTTCATTCCTGGTCCATCAAGGCTGTGAGCTCTAGTGTGCACAGACTCTTCTATCCATTTCTTGTCTCCTCTATTACAACACATTTGCCTTTGTCCTCTCCTATGTGGCCTAACCCAATACTGCTTCACCCAGGGCTCTTTGTCCCGGTTTTATTTTCCTTACATAGCCAATCCCAGTCCAGCCTCCCTCAGACTTCTCAGTTCAATCCCAATCTCATATTGATGCAAAAGTTTTTAATAATATTTTACAATTTGTTCATATGTTATTATATATTTGTCTTGACTTCTGCTGGATTTTAGTTCTATTTTTGTTTCCGTCAACTTGGTACGTGAAAAATATGATATGAGATGTCATGGCATGGGTAAGAAATGTCAGAGGTAATCAGAGTCATTCTTAGGAAATCTCCATTTTCTGTAAAAAAGTAATAAGCATAAAAAAAATTAAATAGGATAAATCCTCTTTGGCTATAACAAGTTCTTGGTGCACTTCTATAGATTTTGGCATGCAACAACTCTTCTGATTTAATATCCTATTCTATTTTATATGATTTTCAAATAGTGTATGTAACTATTATTTATTCTGATTTATGCTTTGCATAGAATAGCTGTTATGATTCTTAAATTGCAAATTGTAAATGTACTGCAAATGGTAGCTTGCAAATCCAGAAACCATTTGGTCAAAAGGAGAGCAAACCAAGTAGTATCTTATTAAAAAAAAAAGACATATCCCTCTCATATAAGATACCAATCTAATATAGATATGGGCTTTAGCTCAAGAAAACATACATTGTAATATATTTATGCTTTTGAAAGAGCCCTAGTTGTGTGAAAGAATATAAATATATTCTTTATTTAGTATATGCTAAAGAGAAATGATATATAGGATATGCTTTGGAGCAATCGACAGTAATAGAGGTGGGCTTCTGTTACTCCACATGTTTGCAAAGAGAAAAACCTCAGGTTTAAACCTGCAAAAACAGAGAAACATCCTTAATGAAAATAAGGCAACCCAGGCTGTGGCTCTGGAAACCAACTTAGGAAAGGGAAAGTGTTACAGAAAAATACCAGCTGCTGTTGCAGCTGTGCACTAGTGGCACAGTGGCAGCTGGAAGTTGGTGCTGCCTCTGTTTCATAACAAATGGCCTGGGTGCCCACCTGACTTGTTACACCTCTGACAGTTATGATATTGGAATAATTTGTAGATAACTCACAAATTATATTAATACTTAAATAGAAGGGCATTTGTATCCAAAGCTTGCAAAGAATTTGTCCAACTGTTTTAGCTGGTCTAATAAAAGATATCAGATTTACCTTATTTGCCTATGTCCTTAGACTAACACAGTTATAACCAACACCCCTAAAGGTGAAAACATATGTTAACCCTTCAATTGTTAAAATTGAATATGTTTCTTCTGAGAAATGTGTTTGCAAATGTTATGTATATAAATTTAAACCTTCATAAAATAACTGCCTGATACCGTTGTTCTTAAAATATTTTAGGTACAAAAAGAGCAAGGTAATTTGCTGCTATACCTACATAATGAAAGAAACTATCTAAATCTAGACATATTTTATTAACTGGGAATTACTTAATTATCTGGCAATGCTAATGGTACTTCCCTACCCAAGTTGGAAAGATAAGAGCTACAAGACCTCAGGACCACTTAAATTACTGACTCTTTCTTAGTTACATTTTAAAGGAATATTTTAAGAGCTGAAAAAATTAGAAAATAGGAGTGTTTAATTTTAATTGAAATGGAATTTTAACTACTATTAAATGTTGATGGAACTAAAGGGATTTTTTTTTAAATAACTGAATTAGAGAGAATTGTCTAAAAAGTAAAAAAAAATCTTTGTTCAAGAAAATAAAATCAATTACTACAATTACATATGCATTACCTAATTATATCTTCATGCACTACAACCATCCTGGAAAGAATGAAAAGTGGCATGGAAAGCATATACGATCATAAATGCATTTGAACAGGCACTTGCAATTATACTCACACTTACTCTTATTATATTCTTATTTCTATAGTCCTTTCTTTTTTCATTCTTACTTGTGTTTATTCATTTATGTTCTTAGGATCAAAAAGCATCAGCATTCTGTATCAGCAAGTCTGTGGCCACATCTGCATGAGACCCTGACTGCACAGTTGTTACTGAGCTGTCATTTAGTACTTATTTATATGAGCTTATGCGCAGTCGGTGTCACTTGTTTATACAAATACTAAATGACCGCACAGTAACCAGAGCCATAGCACCAAGAAATGGCTTTTTTGTGATGCTGACTGCGCAGTAGCAATGTGTTGTGTTTTCTGCCATGCAATACTACTGCACAGTAGTTGTGTAGATGCAGCCATTATGCAAAATGCCCTCAGAAACTTCAGCAATATAGGGTGAGAGGGCATTTGCATTATCACTGTCAAGAGATTAGATTGTAATAATAACAACAATAATAATAGTAACAATCACAATAATTAATGGGATACTGAAATGTTTTGTATATAATGTTCTTATTAAATACAAGATTATTTAGTATATGCATTAATGGTAAACAGAGAGTAGTATCCTGCTGGAGACAGGATACTAGAGTAGGTGGACCATTGGTTTGATCCTGTGTGGCACTTGTCATGGAACATCTTATTTGAATTATGGTCACAAGAACTAGACACAATATTCTATTTGCTAGGAGCTCATTGCCCAGCTCAATGTCTGATGTCTTTTTCAGTGTCAGTACTTCCACAGATAGAGTCCTAGATGTCTTGTTTTCTTTGCTCCTATATGTATGACTGTGCATATGGCCACATTAAAAAGCACATTGCTTACCTGAATCTTGTTTATGAAGTGAGCCAGAGCAACCTGAATCACTGCCCTGCCATCATCATTATTTAGCTTCCCTCATTTTTTGTGACACCTGGAAACTTCATCAGTAATGTTTTTATGTTCCCTATCACTACATTCAAAATGTTGAATAGTGTGGGACAATAAGTAATTTCTTCATGAAGTCTCTAGAAACAGATTCCACTAAAAACACAGCCAGGGGACTTTTTATTTATAACTCTAAGAAATTCAAATTAAATTATAGATATTTAAGCTGATACTTGTCGAAACAATTCCAGCAGAGCTGTTTTCCATTCAAATTTAGGAAAAGTGAAACCTTCTACAGAGTCAGAGCTGCCTGTTAGGAAGGTTTGACAGAACCCTTCTTGTTTTCTGGCCAGCCTGCCTATACAGTTGCTAGTGTGGCTCTAAAGCATGCAATCAGCCTGATTGTTTCAAGGCTAGGATCCTACAACTGTTCTTTTTAAAAGGGATTTTGAAATTTTGTGCGTTTACTCTTAGTCGGAATGAAAAACAATTTTGGAAAATAGATATTTTTCTTTAACTGGAATCACTTAACTAATAAACCTGTAATTTTGTCTCTCATCAATTAGCAAGGTAATATGTTCCATGTGATTTTGGTCCCAAGGCCAACCATCATGTTGAATTTACTCAAGAGGTTTTTGGCCCTCTTCAGTGTAATAATCAAATGTGAATTATTTGTTGTGCAGTTCTTTTATACAGAATAAGATGGTTTGTTTGTTTGATTGATTTATTCTTACAGTATTCTCCATGACTAGAGCTGAAGTGTTTACTGCTGGACAAATCCGTCCACAATACAAGCTTCCTCATGCCATGATTGCACACACATTATTGATGTTCAAGTTCCTTTATTGCTTACTGAACCATGTAGAATATCCATTGGGGAAAGAAAAACGCTTGCATGCAAGTAGAAAATATCAAGAGTCTTTGTAATTCAACCTCTGTTTGCACCCTCATATATTCTCTATGACTTGTTCATTTTACCTGCTTATGTCAAGCTAATATGCTATAAATAACATTTATTAGACCTCCTAAAACAGGGAAAAGAGCATTTATCTCTCCAAGCACATTATTCCATGAAGGAAGTTAGGAATGCATAATTGTAGAAATTGTCATCCTCATGACTGTGCTAAGTAGGTACGCCATACCTCATGCTAATAATTTACAATATTGGAACAGAAAGTCCAAACTGTTGAGAGAGAGAGAGAGAGAGAGAGAGAGAGAGATTTAAATGTACTATTATAGAAGTTTCTGGGGAAGTGTAAATGTGAATAAATGCAATACTTTTAGTTCATATTATTTACTGTGACATCAGACTGGTCAATGCTGAATGAATTTGGTAAAGGGCAAGACAAAAGAAAATACACTGTGTACAATACAATTATAAATGTGACGTATTTATAATAAGCAGAACCAAGAAATCAGGGGAATGAAGTGAATATAGGAAGTAGATGTGGCACCTGACATCGTCCTACTCCAGAACACATTACAGCTTTGCTTTCAATTATAGAGTATTGATGAGGTTAATTTCCTTATCTAAGACCTGTGCTTTCAACTTGTCATAGAATAAATTATATCAAATCACTATACATAAGGTGTAATTTTTTGGCACAATAAATATGAAGAATGTATAAATGTTTAATTGATTTAATACTAGAGAATTATTAGTCATCTTAGAGATATATTGGCAGTATCTACCAGTTTCATATGAACTTTGCTACAGTGGCTCATATATCTATTTGATATACATTTTGATTATAGAAGTTATTTTTACTCTGGTTTTAAAGCCATGAATGTATATTCAAATGTATTTGTTAATGTCAATAGCATAATCAATAAAAAAATTGTATGAATATGGAAAAAAAAACCTCAAAGAAACAAATATAAGTTAGAAAACAATTAAAGTCCAAAGGGTTTCAGAAAAATATACTGGCATGAAAGTTCACCTTTTCCTTCTAAAATTTCATTGATAGTTCTAGGCTTATCAAGCTAGGTAAATGCCAGGAAGAATTTTTATATACATTGAGATAAAAAACCACAAGATGCTCTCAAGAGATTCAGAAATACCTGTTGACTAAAGTAATAACCAGTATAGTAACGGGTGCTGTCAAGGATAAACATCACCAAATGGGAACAAATATGACAACTGAGGAATACAATGAGACAGGAAAAGTGCGTTTCCATGTTTGCTTATTTACTTTGAATACAGCTACTCAGAATATTTTTGACAAAATTATAGTGTGTCAAAATATGCTATCTCACTAAAGCCAAAAACTATTTCTTCAGACATATTTCAAATAAGTTGGTATCAGAGGTATTTTTGGCCAAGATCTCTTTTTCTTTTTCATTTCTAAGCAGAAATAGGACCTGAATCAAAAGCTGGGGCTTTTCACTTGAAAATGTTATAATTCCATTGTTAAAAAGTGTTTTTTGGAGTGAGAGGGGTTTAGTTCCAATGAAGAATGAAGAAATACTTTGAAACCTCACAAATTTCCACTAAAAGGGTTTGTTATTTTCCAGAGAGCTGAAGAGGGAAGTTATTATTCCCCTCTATTTGGCACTGTGAGGCCACATCTGGAGTACTGTCCAGATTTGGGCTTCCCAATATAGAAAAGATGTGGACAAATTGAGAGAGTCCAGGAGAGGGCAATGAAAATGGGTAGAGGACTGGGACACCTGACTCTGAGGAGGGGCTGAGTGAACTGGGCTTATTTAGTATGGAGAAGAGAAAATTGAGGGGGGATTTAATAGCAGCCTTCAACTACCTGAAGGGAGGCTCCAAAGAGGATGGAGTGAAACAGTTCTTAGTGGTAAAAGATGACAGAACGGGGAGCAACTGTCTTAAGATTCAGCATGAGAAGTTTAGGTTAGATATTAGCAAATACTTTCTTATAAGGAGGGTGGTAAAACAGTAGTACAGGTTACCCAAAGAGGTTGTGGTATCTGCAACCTTGGAGGTTTTTAAGATCCAGCTGGACAAAATCTTGGCTGAGGTGAGATATTTGGAAATGGTCCTGCTTTTTGTAGAGGCTTGGACTATATGACCACCTGAGGTCCCTTCCAATCCCAATTTGTTCTGATTCTAGGACTCTATGATTCTAAATGCCTGAGAAAAAAACATTCCAGCTTGACTGTGTTAATAAAACTTGATTGAAATGAGAAACTTTGGGACAATGGAAACAAATTCCAAAGCTGAAGAGCCCTCCAGAGCAAGTAACCTGTCAGGCATTCCTTTCTCTTATATCAGAACAACATTAGAAACCAAATTTCTAAGTGTTTTCAAATTTAACAGAGATCACGCTGTCCAGTGTAGTATAGCTACGTCCAACCTGCCTTGGCATGGTAGCACAATAACTGGTTTCTTCATGTTTCTCTTTAGAGTAATCTGACGGGCTTCATGGAGCTGGTCCCAATGTTGGCCTGCCCAAGTCTGTCCAGTCTCACCTGTGTCTCTAGTGGGTTATGGAATAGAGAAAATCCCACACAATTTACTGATTCGTTTTGATGCACTGGCTGGGGGAGTAGTTAACTGATTGCACGATTTCACAATGATTACACACTTAATTTATACAACACAATTTTATTTTAAAACTCTTTGCTATGTATATAACACTGCTTAGCTTTAAGAAACACCACAAACATTAAAAACACAATAATTACATATATCAGAAACAATGCTCCGAATGCACTTCCTTCCCAAACAATACTATAAGAATTAGTGTTACAAAAACAACTACAATTACAACTAAAAGTTAAATTTGAATCAATACTATTATTTTCATATTATACTTACAATCCTAGAATTCCAAGAAGCCAAATACCAAAATATGGTTTCATTCCTCAGTAGTACGATTCAATGGGTTGGCCTCAGTAGTACGGTTCAATGAAATGGGCTCAGCAATACAATTCAATGGGCTGGCCTCAGCAGTGATAGGACTAAGTCCCCTTCCTTCAGTCCTTTTCAGGTGCTCCGCGGCTTCAGCGTGAACTAAGAGATTTGTGTTCACGGAGAGGGTGGTTTCAGGTGATCAGTCTGAACCGGGCTATACTTGCGATTTTTCCTTTGTTGTTCTACAAGTATAGTCACCTCCAAATTGGGACAGCAAGTTACCGTTTTTATTGAGAGAGTTGCCGTCAGAGGGCTCCTCCTACTCAATATATGGTTGCTTCCAAATTTGGGCTTGGATCTTACTCAACAGATTCTTTTACCTTTGTTGAGCATTTTAAATTACCTTTGGGAAACTTCCATATCACTGCAAATGCCCTTTTCTTACCAACCTGGTCAAAAGGCCTCAGGGTTTGATCTCTTGGAATTCAGGATATTTGCTCTCTTTGTAAAAGATTTCTAAAAGATGAAATTTAAATTAAGACTTTAAGCGAAGTCAGGATCTTTTGCACGTAGTCCCAAAACAATGAACTAGATAAGGAAATAAATCTTATCTTCTTCCTGAAACTGGCTAATGGGCAACCTTTACAAACATTCAAACTATTTCATTCAATATGACAACCTGCCATGACTTGGTGAATTAAAACTGTTATAAAAAAATGGGAGACTGCCCATTTAATGCCTAGGATGTCATGCACAGCTCTGGCCTACCCTATACCATGTCCCATATCTCGCAGATGGCATCCAAGATAAGCACTCTGCCATAGGCATGCTGGTGCTTGCCTTGATCTCCTGCCCTCTCTCTGGAGCTTCCATCTTATACCCTTTCACTAGGGCCTTATGCCCTCTTAATGGGGCTTACAACTCCTCATCAGTGCTGCCCTTTGGCCCCGCCTACTCTGATCCTACCCAACATGGCCCAGCTTCTTATACTCTGCATGCACCCTCTCTGGAGCTACTCTACTGCCTCCTCACAGGGGGACTTCACCCCCTTACTGCGGCTTCTCTGCTGCCCCCTATACTGGGGTCTCAGAGTCTTACACCTCCTGGGCTCAGGTGCCTCTCTCTAGTAGTGCTTGGCCTCCTTCCTGTCCTAATTTTTGGTTACCCCGCAAGGTGTAGGGGCTGGGGTTATAAGGCACTGCATCCTCACTTTTCACTGGGGAGGAAACTGGAATGGCATTTCCTGGGGACCACCCTGCCACAGGAGGACCCACCATACCATCCTACCCCAGCAAGGTATACTTTTATGTCATGCCCCAGAACCAGGAACCTTTTGCCATCCCCTATAGTTCCCGTCCTTTACTTCCAAGATGTCACAAGCAGCAGTTCCAGCCAGGTGGTTCTTCCAGCTGTTTGCAGTACACTGCTGGTGCAGCCCTGAGGGACTGGGCTAATATGGAGGCTGCTCAGCCCCCTTTTCCAGTCCCAGGGCCCTCCCACAGTCATGTGACTGCCTCATCAGGGCTGGCCCCCACCTGCTGGCCGCCCTGCTGCCTGTTCTGGCCCTTAAAGTAGCAGGTACCAAAGGTGCCCTGCCACAAGTCAATTAATTTCTGTGTAGTTTTGTGCTACCCTGTTTGCATACTGCTTCTGGTTCAAGTTAGTAAATGAGTTAGTTAGACTGCATATTGCTAAAGTGCAATATACAATGCTGATGTACTTATTATTTTAAGTGTATATCCAACTGTTATACTTGTGTCATTGTCCGGTCTACAATCCTAAATATAGTGACACAGTTAGCTATATTATGTGCAGTATGAAGTACACTCTTGGATCTCTTTGTGATTAGTCAGTTTTGAACAGGTTCACAAAGATATTTCCTGCTGAATTGTTCTCCTGTTCCCTTGTGGGGCATGGCCATAACGACAGATTTGCAATATGAACTAAAAGTAGCATGTTTGGGTATTATACCCATTTCATGTGGGAAACAGTATAATCAGATTATAATGTTTATAAAATTTTCTTTTGTATTCATGGTTATTTTTTTCTGGTTATTGTGGTCTTTTCCTGGTGGTCTTTCCTTACCATTTTATGTTATCACCAGATTTGTTATCACTGAATGAAAAGGCATAATATAAACATAATAGAATATAATTTAATTATTTTCATCCATAAACAAAGGTCTGTATCCCAAAATCCATAGTCCAAGAAAAGCCCCATTGTTTTTAACAGTTTGACTGAATAAAAAACTCTTAGGCTAAGTACAGAAATTCATAAAAGCCTGAGGCATAATTAATCTAAGTTATACAGTTTTCTGTAAGCGGCCTAGGTTAGACTGGTAGCAAACAGTATGCACATTTATCTTTTGGTGGTGGTGGGGCGGGGGCTGGGGCGGGGTGGGGTGGGGGTGGAAGGCAGCATGTAGGATGCATGTGCTGGCCAAAGCCTGCAAGTTGGCGGCACTCCTGCATGCCTGCTGTGTGCCACATGGACTCCCAGGGATGCTGGAGACTTCTGAGCACCCCAGGCCACTCCTGATTGGCTTCTGGGCACCGGAAAGCATACTCCCCCATCCTCCTCACCCTAGTACTCTGGAGCCCTGTAGTTGTGGGCCAAAAAAGCCTTGCAGCACTCCAGGTGCCCATGGCCTGGGTACCTACTGGCAGTGGCTGAGCCATAGAGGTCACAGGCTTACTTCTGTGCAAGCCCAGTCCCAATGTTCCCCAACCCACTAGATATGGGCCATCTGCACCAGCTTCATGCTGGGGTCTGGGTGACAGGGCACTTGTCTCTGGCCTCTAAGGTATGGGGTGTGGGAGCCAGAATCAGTTGGGCTCTGTGCGATGTGCTAAAACATGAGGGCAGGGGGGTCCTTATCTGGGTGCGCAGAAGCCAAGTTCAGGTTTCGTGGGGCTCTGTAAGCATGGGGGTATGGGGTTCCCCAGCTGGGTGTGTAGGAGCCTGGGTCGGGCTCCATAGGGCTCAGTGTCAGGTGTGTGTATACATCATGGGATGCTTCATGATGAGGTGCAGGTGCATGGCCTAGGACCATGGGTGCCAAGGTCCCAAGGATTGTGCAGCGGACACAGATGCCTCCTTTCCCCCTCCCACCTTGCTGTCTGCCTGTGACTGGCAGATAGCTGTAGGCAGGAGGTGGGGCTGGTGAGAGGGTCTATGCTTAATTGGCTTTGGGAGACCACAAGGGTGGGGTCCAATGGCCATTTGGCCGGTAGCCCAAATGTGGGCCAAGTGCAAGTGCACCTCCCTGTAAAGGGCTGCAAAGAAGGCTGGGATGCTGGAGGAGTGATCTAACTTAAATAAATGGGGGATCTGGTACAGAAGTAGTATTCAGTTGTCTAATCTAAACTGACTAGATTTGAGTGCACATCAAATCAAGTCTCTTTTAGACTGGATTCTGCTATTCTCAGACCAGTCTATGTGCACCAAACTTCTATACGGTTATGGGTTTAGATTGATTTCTGATCACCTGTACTGGTTTAGATATAATGTGTGTGCCTGGCCTTAGGAGTGACCCAGTGTACAATATTTATTTGAAGAAAGTTGAAATATGTAATAGAAATCTATTGAAAAGGGGATGAAGAACAGTTTTTTTTATTTTTATAGTGCTCTAAAGCATTATTTTTCAACTCAAGGGGGACAATTTTAAGTTAAATCTTTAGTCATTATGTGTTATAATCTTTAAAATGCATCTTTTTTTTTCAAAATAGGCAGAATAATGCATTATATTCTGCTAAGGTATTGCTGTATTACAGCACAAGGTCATGCAACCTTGTCAGCTATAAGCAAAGCTGCCTCATAAACATAGTGAAAAAATTGTATCTAAATGGAGGTGAAAAATATATTTACTTACATGTTCTGTTCCAGTCCTTAAATTTAGCATGTGATTCAAATGGCTTATCAATGGATTTACACTTTCTGATGACTTTGAGTGATTTTAAGAATGCTTATATTTAGACTTCATTTTGCGCTTCTTTCATTACATTTTTCCACAGTATTTACTTTCTGTGCTGTGAACCTAAGAAGCAATGGGCCCATCTACATGAGATGCCTACTGCACATTAGACTAACAACACTGTGAAGAACCATGGTGGTTAAAAACCATTTTAATAGCCTACCGTGCAGTGTTATTAGGTTAATGCACAGTAAGCGTCACAAAAAAAAGTGTGACAGTGCTGCTGCACAGTAACTCTAGTTACTGCGCATTTAGTTAGTACTTCATTAAACAAGTACTAAACTAAATTTGCAGTAATTAGGATGCGTTAATGAACATGTAGACACACACAGTATGTCCCAAAGGCTAAATGTGGACTCTATTTAAAATATTTTAATGTTAAAGTCTTTCTCCTCATTATGTTTCTGCAGTGCTACAATCGACAGCATCACTTTACCATTTGCTGATGCTCCTCTATTATAGAACATACTAAAATAGTAAGTTTTGCTTGACCTGAAAACGTTTTAACAATTTATTTTAACTAACTGAATTGTACTAAGCAATCCAAAGATGAAGCAAGTGTATTTACCACACACCTTCTGTTATTCTAAGGATGAGTCAAACTGTAAAAATGAATTAGTTGAATCAGTGCCAAGACAATCATCCAGCATAGCTTTAACAGTGCGCTGCAGCTCATCTCTAGTTCACTCTTTCAGAACATGGGTTGTTTTCAAACTGTTCACTTTGAGTATTTGTTATTCAAGTGGTGTTATTGGTCATTTCAGTCAGAAGGTATTTGAGCTGCTTTGTGCCTGGGTGAAAGAATAAATCTAATGAGGAAACAATAGTAATGTGTTTCCCTTTTATAGGTGTTTGGATGAATAATCGTTCATGCTAAGACTCTGAATGCAGTCCCTGTTGAAAAACTTTCCCTTGTTCCTTACCCATTTGAAAGCGCAATTTTTAATTACATTAAATTTTCTCAGGAAAATTAATTTCAAGGATGTATTCACACCTTGTGATAAAACAAGACTACCAAATCAACAGCCCAGATTTTGTGAGCTAATCACAGATGCTTTTGTGGTAGGGGCTGGTTTGTTTGCTTGATCTCACTGACAAGTTAAAGCTTCCTTGAGGTACAAGAACAGCATTTGGGACCTCCATAGAAACTAACTACTGGATTCTGATAAGTGAGCACTGTGTGTCAAGAATATGCTTTTCTTCATTTGTAACTTGATTCTAGACAAGGTAATAAAATATTGAGTAACTGTTGACTGATCAAAAATGCACATTCAGCCATGAGTGACTGGAAATTACTAATATGTAGTCAGAAGTTAATTAATATATACTAAGCGTGCTATAATAAACAAAGTACAATTAAACAAACAAACAAATGAAAAAAACCCTCCTGTCCTTATACTTTTCCTCCTTCTGTCTGGAAAAATTCAGAGTAATGTGACAATATGTAGCTACCTATCCTTTCTGACCTTACTTTGCAGCAAAAAAAAAAAAAAAAATCAAGTAGGATGATAATGAACAGAAGAGAAAAATAGGGCAAAATCATAAAGCAAAGGTAGCAAATGTCAAAATGACAGGACTTTTATGTATCACATAGCCTATAGAGAAAAAAATGTCTTGTCTTACTAAATCTGCCGTTTTGCTACAGCACATATCTCTCAAGAACATTGACTGCTTCTGCACACTGGTCTAGCAAAAGAACTCAACTGTAACTGTACCATGTAACTGAAATTGCTCATTGCAAATGGAAATGACTTTGGGTCAGAAAGAGTGATAGGTGTGCTATCAAATAATCTAATAAAATCTATTCTTTTCCCTCACCAGCCAAGGATTGCTGGGAAGTAGCTTAATAGAAGATGAGCGTGAACCTCTCTCTCACATTCAGCTGAGAAATCAATTACAGCTGCTCATTATGCAAACCATGTTGTATTTTAAGATACCCTGTCAGAATGGAGGAAATCTTGCTATTTGATTTCCAAAAATAAAAATGCAGGAGGGAAAAAAAAAGACATTTGAAGTACCGGTACTGTACACCATTATATAAAGGTCATAGAAAACAATTTCACCAAAATGTGTCCTATACAACAAGATAATTTCAAATTTACAAAATTCACAGTTAAGTAGTAAGCACACCAGTAACATTTAATAGCATCAAATTTAGCATCTTCTCTTGAGGGCTCTGCTATCTTAAAAACTAGCAGTGCAGTAGCTATTATCCATATCCATCAAGGGGGTGACTGTGTGTTTAGTGAGATATTTTGCTACATTGTTTCATCACTAATGCTCTCAGGGTGATTACCTTCCAAATGTTAGCATGAGATATAGTTTTTGGAAACCAGCCAAAAACAAAGTAAATAACTGCAAAGTGCATGCTGCATTTATTTTTTGCAACAAAAAGAGCCTGAAACCCTAATATATGTACGTGAGCACACTTTTTGCAAAAATCAAGTCATATCAAAGCATCATATGCCCATGAAAGCAATGTTAGAAATAAAGAGTGTGGTGATTGTGAATCTAAAAAGAAAAGAAAACAAAAGAAAAGAAAAACATGCATATACAGCCAATTTTACATTGCCATGCAGACTGTGTGATTTCTTTTACACGAATGAAAATGGTTGCAAATTGGTATGTAATGAGAATGGCAGGCTTTTACACAAGCTGTAGGACAATGAAGAATATAACCACATAGCTTTAATATTACATTGTTAGTAGACCTTCCCACCACAAGTTTTGCTGCTCACCTTGAATGAGAACTTTTTTATGCAAAGGTGTTATAGAATTATTTACCTGGTCTTGCAACAGGCATTGCTCATTGTTTTAGTCATTGAGCTGTTTATATGCAGTAAAAGTTGCGTTATCTGGTACTTTACCATCTGGAATTCTCTATTAACTGGTATCTGTCATAGACAGCATCTTGCTGTTCAGGACACTGCCGAGCGGTGTCACTAGGAGCAGTCTCATCTGCCATCCGCCATTGTGATCATGTTGTGATCGCATTGAGCTTGTGCTTATGCTGTGACTTTATTGTTGAATATTGCTGAATATCTCGCCCATCCTGCAATTATGGCTACCAATACTCAATCAACAAGCAGAGGACAGAAATGAAAGCATATTGTTTTGACGATTATGAAGAAATTGGACATAATTAAGTGCCTGGAGAAAGGAGAAAATAGGAACAGGTTGATGCAGGAATTCAGTGTCAGCTCATCTATGATCTAGGACATCAAGGCACAGAAGGCAGAGTTACCCCAGTTCATGACGAATTCTGAGACAGGTAAAGCAATCGAGCAATGCCGTACACTGCACAAACCAATATTAGAACAATTAGACAATGTATTGTATGAATGGTTTGCCTTAAAACATTTGGAGGGAGCTCCAAGTTTTGGCCCAATGCTGATCTAAAAAGCAAAAGACTTCTATCAACAAATAGAAATAACCAAGGCCTGCATTTTTTTCAGATGGATGCTTGTCTTGCTTCAAACTTCGCAATGGTATCAGAAGGCTTGATGTGTCTGGAGAAAAAAAAATCTGAAGATCATGAGGCTGCTGAAAAATATTGTGCATTTTTCAAAAAATTGGTTGTGGAGTATGGCATAACTCCAGAGCAGATCTACAATGCTGATGAGACTGGCCTTTTTTGTTGTTTGCTAACTTCTACCCTGGCTGGTACAGCTGAGGCCGGTGCAGCTGGTTTTAAGCAGATCAAGGACCACCTGACTGTGCTTACCCTCCTGAAGCAGAGTTAGTGTCTGGAAGTATTTTCTAACCATCTTCCTGCCTGCAAATGTCACCTCACTCATACAGCCTATGGATCAGGGAATTATCAAAAGCCTGAAATCCATCTACAGATGAGATTTTATGAGGAAGTTACTCCACTATGAAGACACTCTTCAAGAATTTCAGTTGCAGTACATCATTAAGGATGCTATTGTCAATGCGGCATGTGCCTGGTCTGCTGTGAAGAGTACAACTTTAAGGAGGGCTTGGAGAAAATTGTGGGCAGCAGTGATGTTTGCAGAGGGATCTTCTGAAGAAGAAGAATTTACAGGTTTCGATGTGAGACAGAAAAATAATTCATTAAAAGAGATTATTGATGTCCTTCAAATGCTGACCCCACAAACTCACTAAACTTAAAGATACTGAGTTTGAAGACTGGGTAAACATTGGTCAAGACCTTAATGTTGCACAAACCCTTATTGATGCTGAAATTATAGAAAAGGTTGTGCATCCTGAGAGATCTACTGCACCTGAACAAGACTCAGAAGAAGACCACAGTGAAGGAACTGAAGTGGCTAGGGCTACTGCTGCACAATGTCTGGAAAAATTCTTGAAGTTTGCTGAGCAGCAGTCTCGTTATTCTGCATAGGGAGTGATGCAACTTCATGTTGTTCACAACAATTTCCTGAAAAAAAAGGCAACTGATTTGCAGGCAGACAGATATCTGCAGGTTGCTTCAGAGAGCTTCTGCAGTTTGTGTCACGGATCCAGGCAGCTTGTGTCAGGGATCAGATATTAGTATTGATGTTGATGATCCTCAAGAAGAGCCACACTCCAAAGCAGAGCCATGTTCTGAGGCAACCTCTGATTCCAAGGCACCTTCAGAAGCAGCTGAGGGGCAGTAATTGTACAGTATACTATTTACTATGTTATTTCTTATATCATAGTTAAAATATTAACAGTTTTATATCATAGTTGAAATGTTATATTAAAAGTTATAATAATGTTATGTTTAAATGTTATATTCAAAGTTATTATATCATAGTTAAAATGTAGGCTTAGTTTCTTTCTTGAAACCATAAGTATAACTCTCAGATAACTGGCATATTTGATTAATCGGCACCCCCCACTCCCTATGGATGCCGGATAACAAAGCTTTTACTGTAGTTAAAATCCTTCTCTTGTAGGTTGATAAAAGAGCTCAAACAAACAAGACACTCCTTTATTCTCCCCTCCCCAACTATCACTGTAATTGCTTGGAGACAATTTCTGCTTCACCTACTTGGTGCATGTAACAAGGCAGTGTGTCCCTTTAAGAGGGAACAGTCAGTTCTATTGAGAAAGCCAGCTTCACCATATTTAGATTGGCAGGGGGTGTCTAGATAGGAGCTTTAAAAAGCTTCAAGAAGCATAAGCAGAGGAGAAGAAAGCAAACTGTAAGCAGAGTCATTTGCTACAAGGAGGGATCAGGCTGCTGTGCCATGGCAAGAGTCAATGGGCTCCCCTCCTAGTGCTCGGCAAAGTGCAGAAGGATTTCGTTTTGTTTGTTTATTGGTTTCCTTGTCTGTTGCTAAAAGACTGTGTTTTATTTATACCTGCACTGGTTTTCTTATCTCAGACCATACCCTCACTACACACCTAATCACCATTCACCATTTCAGGGCTTGCAAACACTCTTTTATGTTACTCCTCCTAAAATTCCTTTCTCTCCATCCATCCCCTGATTGCTTTAGTCTTTCAATGTTGCCTCCACTCTCCCCCCGCACAAGTTTTGTGGACTGGAAAAGCCATTCTATTCATGCTTTTACCTCTTCCTCACCAAAGGCATCCCTCTGAATCTCTCCAGACTGAGAAGGGACTTGTCTCATGTATTTTTGCCCTTTTTTCCCCACAAGATTCAACTTATTACAGGATCCCTATGGAGTTTAATCCCCAGAATTCAATTAATCTATAGAGCTTTATGAAACTTTTGTCACTTAATAACCTTAAGTGATGCCTGTATATTTCATTTTATAAAGGCCAATCTTGAAAGGTGTTTGGTGTCTTCATGTACTAATTAGCTCATTAGGTGCCTAAAATGTAGGCAACTTAGAGTTTTGGCCACAGAAACCTGATTTAAAAATATGGATAGGTAAGGCTCCCTATATCATCAATGGACAGAATTAGATGTTTCTAAAGAGCAATTCAGAGAATCTGGATCATGAGTGAGAAGCCAATAAGAAATGCTGCATACATAAGCATGTCTGAACTGCTTCTCCTTTATCATCGGAAACACCTCAGGATCTAAAATGCCAAGTCCTCTTTTAAGGGTAGGCACCTATTTGACATCATTGTTTGCCCATCCTATCACTGACTCACACATATACAATTCATTTTATTGAATATTAAGCCAGTCTCCTGTATGACTTTACATTAAAAAGCAAATAACACATCCTATTCTTTGCTTATGAGTATGGGCGTGTTTGGGTAGCATTCATAAAAATGTGCTCAACTTCAGTGGGATTTAAGTCTTAAATGCTAAAGAGCGATGGGAATAAAGTTAAGCATGTAATTTTGTACTTTGCATATCCATTATATGAAAAAAATAGAATTTTAATAACAGTTTCATCTTTGATCACTGATACGGCAGTATTATTAAAAATGAGTTCAAACTAGTCAAATTAGATAATGCTACAATACTGTAGATGTTCTCACTGGCCCAGATTCAGACTGGGTTTAAATGAAACATTGTTCCAAGCTAGAAAACATGACTTTGATCCATTTCTTCCCCATCAAATCCAAGGTGTTTAGGAGCATTCAGCTTTCAGCATTCTGTTTTGATAGGGAAAACCTAATACTTACACTTGAACCTGGATTTGGGTTTGGGTTTGAAACTTCTGCAAAGTTCAGGGGAAGAGGCCTGGATGTGATATGAGGTTCTATTTTTAGTTCAAAGATGCTCATTGCACTGAATGGCCAATTTAGAAGACCAAGGGACACATTCACTACAAATGTTATCAAGTTTAACTCCATTGATTTTAATGGAGCTGAGCCTGCTTATGCCAGTAGCATATTTGGCTCAAGAGTCTAATAAAAATAGTAAAAGTATAAAAAGATACAGCTTAATATCTTGGTGTTATAATTTAGTTTTAATTAAGAAGAGGAGTTCATAATTCTTCTTGTGTGTGGCACATTAAACAGCTAATTTGTAGCTGCCTGTGTTGCATTTGAAAACCTTTATGGTGCTTTAGTCTTCCTTTTTTATTTTTAAACATACTAATGTAAATGGAAGGGGTGGAAGATGTGTCACCAGTCACCTAGCATTGGTATTTTTATTGCTTTATGTTATGTACCAGGAGGTAGTTGAGTTCCTTCAGAGTTGTTCCTTCTTCATATAAAGTTTAATTAGCACTGCTTGCTTCTTCTACATCATCTTCTGGTTTGCAAGAACAATCTGAATTTTTTTTTACTAAATTCAAAGGGTTATTTCTATACACAAATTATTGTTTTAAACTAGCTATCATGAGCATTGACTGCATAGCTGAAGTAGCCCAGTGTTCTGCCCAGGATAATTGCCCAAGTATTTATTCAAATTCTCATGTGAGTTCTGCAGATCCCACATGGCCCATAATGTTGTGGCTACATCCCTAGCACAGTTCTCAAGGAAATTCTTGTACATCTATACAAATTATAGTTCCAGAGATCATTACAAAGAAGAAATAGCTTTAGTCTGACATCATGACAAAGGATGTGTCCATATATGCAAGCAGGTGCGCTTGCAGCAGCTCAAATAGAAGTGATGCAAATTTGAGCTGGGGCTTTTTGCCTCAGCGCAGGTGTCTGGACATGGACTTTGGTGTGGGGCAAATTGTGACACTTGGGGCAAAATAACCTTGCCTGCCTCCTCCCAGATCTGCAGCCAGGGGGAGCTAGAGCCCAGGGCTAGCAACTATGCTGGCCCCAGCAGTATAAAAAGCTGCCCTGGCAAGTAGCTAAAGGACACTTGCTCTCAGGAGCTTATGGGGGAGGAAGTTGGCCACGCCCCTTCCTGTCTTAGGCTGCTGCTGTGTCTGATTGCCACAAGCTTGGTCTCAGGAGCTTCTGGGGAGAAGTTGGCCGCACCCCTTCCTGCTTTGGGTGGCTGCTGTTGCTGCCTTCCCCTCCCCCCCACCCCCGCCAGGGGGGTCCTCTGCTGCATGCTGCCACCCTCAGGGAAGGGCCCACTGCACTGCACCACACCCCAGCACCACACCCCAGCTTCTGCACTCCTGTTTCAGTCTGCTACCTAGCCCACTGCCAAGCTGCAATCAGGGAACAGACTGGGGAGGGAGCCTGCACTGCCTGTGGCTCCCTCCCCCACCATCGCTGCCGGAGCCTAAAGGAATCTTTCCTGCCCCAACTGCCTTGGCAGGCCACCCCCACCTTCACCTCCACTTTCACCAGAAGCAAACCTTGAGTGGCTGAACTGGATGACTCCTACCATCACTGCTGCTGTTGCTGCCATTGTTTCTGCTGCTGTCCCCTCTCAGGAGAGAAGGAGATTCTCTGATGCACCAGCTTGCACCACACCTGCACTGGATCACTTTCTAATTGACTAACTGCTCCTACCCTCCCCACAGCTACCTCACTGCATCCAATCCTAATTTGTTTTCCTGACAACTACTCTGCTGCTGGGTGACCAGCTGGTGGCCTGAGGGGCTTCTGGACAGAACTTCCACAAACAAATCCCCTCCACTGCTCCAGCCTCTCTTTACACCTGCCTCAGCAGTCTTCCCTGTGTGTTTTTTGCCCTTGTGTGGTAAGTCCTGTGGTCCACTGCCCCTGACCTGGTGTTTGTTGTGTGCCAGAATAAGCCAGCTCAAGTTTCCCCAGCCCTTGTGTGTGTGTGTTCTCCCTCCCCTCCACATTTTCAAAGCATAGGCCTCTGGGGTTGGGTTTGTTTGTTTTTTTCTGTTGGCCTGTGGCTCAATGAGCTTCATCCCCCTTCCTCCTTATCCCCCTTCTGCCCCACAACCCCAGCCTGCCCCTACTAGATTCACCAGCTCCTCAGGATATTTTGTTTTTCTTTATTGTCTTCCCTGCCCTCATGTGAAACAATTGCAAGGCAGGAACCCTCTGGGGGGGGGGGGGCAGATGCCCTCATAGAAATTCCCACCGCCCCCACTATGGGGGTGGATCCCAGCCAAGCCCCCAAGGGGATGCATGCCCCTGCAGCCTCCACCCTGGAGGCAGAGTCCAACCAACCTCCTCCAGTGGTGGAGAAGCCTGCAACCTCCACTGGAGGGGCAGGTGGGACTCCAGTAGGGAGCCAACAGGGCCAGGGGGTCACCCCTGGCCAGCGCCCCCCCCGAGGGGTTCGTAAGCCCCCTCTCCCATCATTGGGGATCAAGGGCAAGAGCAGTGGGAAGGGCTAATCTTCAATCTCCTGTACAGCTGGAGGTGGGAAGGGCAAGTGCCCTTCCCCAAAGCCTAGATCACCAGCACCTCAGGGGAGCAGGTGCACTACATCAGCCAGCACACCCACTCAGCCTGTCCCTGGCCCTAGCTCAAGTCCCACCAACATGGCCCCCTGCGGGGGGGAGGGAGTGGGAACCATAGCTATACACAGGCACCTGTGGGGATACCTGAAGCCAGGGGGCCTGGAGCCTCCACCACCAGCGCTTCCAAGTTGGGTAGCAGGGCCCCCTTTTTGGCACTCACCCACAGGCATGGGGTGAAGTGCCAACTGCCCAAGTGGGAGAACCTGCACTTCAAGACCTGGGTGCAGTCCCTGGCTCAGGTAGTGGGGACCCCCAAAATCATGGTGGCCTCCCACTTTCATGGCAAGGGGGTCTTTTTCCTTGCCTCAGAGTCCACTGCACAAAAGGCGGTGGAGAGGGGGCTTGTGGTGGAGAGCGAGTATGTCCTCCTTGAGCCTCTAGAAGAACTGGGGACCAGGGTGGTCCCCAGCTCCATCCCTCCCTATATCCCCAACTGGACCCTGCTCCCCCAGCTCCAAACCCTGGGGAGAGTTATCTCCCCAGTGATGGCCCTCTCCCTGGGGTGCCGAGACCCTGGCCTCCACCATGTGCGCTCTTTCCATTGCCAAGTCATGATCCAGGTGGTGGTGGAAGCATGGCTGGAGGCTGAGGGGTGCCTGGTAATTCCTTATCGGTGGACCCTGATGATGATTTTCTATACACTGAGGGACCTGGGGTGCTTCCGGTGCCATGCCCCAGGGTACTTGTATCATGACTACCCCATGGGTCAGGTGGGAAGGGCATCTGCAGGTCTCACTAGAAAAAGGGGTGCCCCTACCACTGGTACCCCACCCTTCTCAAGCCCCCATGACACCCCAAGAACTATGAGTCCACCCATGAGCTCAAGTGACCCTGCCCCTTAACCAAGTCTAGTGGAGTCCCACAGAGGGCACCAGCAACTGGTGAGACAGAGAGGGATTAGGGCCCTCCTGCCCCTAGTCATATCCCAGTTGTGGCTGACCCCCAACCCTCACCTTCTCTTGCTGGAGCCTATCCACCTGAGATCCAACCTATGGCTGAGTGGGTGCAGGTCCCGTCTGGGCATAAAGGCAAGAGGAAGGCCCAGGCACTGCTGTAGCCCTCTGATGTAGAGGACTCTTCTTCCGCTCCCAAGACCACCACATAGGGGGGTGGGAAGGAGTGGCCCAGACTCCAGGGGTCTCCCCAGCTGTGCCTGACACCCCACCCCCAGGAAAGATCAAATGGGTGATCCCCATGGAGGAGGTTTTGGGGCTGCTGGATAGTCCCAAACAGGAGCCCATGGGGGAAGACGTTCATTCTGCTGACCAAGGCCTACCCCCTAAACCATAGGTGCCAAGGCTAAGGCCTGCCCAAAGGAAGACCTGGTGGCAGAGCCTCCTCCCTCTGATCTAGTGGATACAGAAGCACTGGGGCTCATCCTGGTGTGTTCTGAGGGAGGAGGCCCCCTTTTCCAGCACCCTGAGGGAGATGCCAGAGCCACCCTCCCCCTCCCAGGAAAACCTCACCTGCAGCCTGCCCCATAGTCTTGCACCAGAGGGGGTTGCAGTGGGGTCCCCTAATCAAAGGGCTGATCTTATCGGGGACCCTACATAGACCCCCCAGAGCTCCAGCTCTAGTCCACCATTTTGTGAAGGAACCCCACCCACACCCTTACCCCCACCCCTGTCCCACAGGACTGCGGAGCTCTCCCAATCCCAACCAGAGTCTGGGGTCTTAGTGGACTGGGGGGTTCAGATAGTGCCAGAAGAGCCCTCTGAGCTCCAGGACCAGGATGCCCAAGAACCAGCAGGCTCCGTGGAGCCTGATGACCTCTCGGTCCCAGCAATCCCCAGGGATGAGCTACTTGCATTTCTTGACTGTGACTACACCCGCAGGTCCAAGGTATAGCTAGCCTTGGACAACTGGGGAGATTTTGACAACATCCTTGCCACTGAGAGAGTGCTGGTGGGGGAAGGCAAGGGGCCCAAAAGCTGCAGCACCTGAATCTATAGGTGGACCTGCAGTTTCATAAATGTTCTCTATGTATATGGGAGGGTGCTACGTGAACCGGTGGGCCCCACACTGGGCATTGAGATGTGCAAGGCCCCTGCTGAACCATCTACTCCACCCACCCAGCCATGAGGTCATTTAAGATCACCGCCGTCAACGTCCATGGCTGCAGGAAGGGTCTCCAGAGGTACCGGGTGCTCTCCTTCCTTCAGGAGGGGTTACCCCATGTTATTCTTGTAGAAGACCCTGATGACTTCAGCCGACAAACCAAATTGGCGGCTGGAGTGGGGAGGCAGGGCCTTTTTTAGTCACCTCTCAGCCACCTCATCTGGGGTGGCCACCCTGTTCTCCCCAGACCTGCAGTTGGAGGTCCTCCAGGATGCTGAGTGGTGCCAGGCTCCTTGCTGCACCTGTGGGTCCAGATGTGGGGGCTGGTCCTGAACCTTCTGAATATGTATGCCCCTGTGAATGACCTGGAGCTGGTGGATTTCTTCCGCCAGACGGCCACATATATCAGCACCCTCAATCCTTACAAGTGTTGGCAGACCCACCCCTCCCAAGCTGCCCCTTCATGGTCCCCTGCACCCTCAGTAGTCCGCCTCACTCCTCCAGCTCCCCCCACCCACTACTTACCTGGTACAAAGCCCAGGTCCCCATCATTGCTGGCAGCATGCTTCAGCACTGGGGAAAGGACCAAACACAGAGAGGCTCTGGCAGGCTACCAGAGCATCTCTGTGGAGGACTCAGCCTCCGGTTGTCTCAGGGCATAGTCTGGGACCATGCCTTGGCCCACTTTTTTCTGCCACTGTGTTTTTTTGACCCCTGGAAATCCAGGAGTCTATTTTTGCCCCCATGCTGTAAATTTGTAGCGTGGGGAACATTTTCTCATTTCTGCACATGCCTTTTGCAGTGTCTCAAAGGGCTTTGCGATGTTGCAAAATGCATGTGCGTGCTCGTGTGGATGCACCCAAAAGAATTAAATATACAGAAGAAAGGCTACTAGGACATACTAGGAATTTTACAGGTGTGTCTACATATGAATTTACATTCACCTAAACCTAATGTGCCTAAGGTACATTAAGGCAATTGTACCCGCCTCCGCTCTACCAGGTGTTCCCACACCGCCTTTGCCCGGGCCCAAGGTTTCGTGCACCCTGGCTTTGTGAGGGCACCCTGGAGGTTACCCCTGCTGGTATCAGGGGGACCCCTGAACTCGCCTGCCACGACTTTGATGGTACCTTCAGTGGGGGGTCCACCCTTGGGGTATCCACCGGTGTCAGTGCGTTCCTCAGTGGGTAACCTCGGGGCTCTGTCCTCCCCTACACCCCGGCCACTAGCCACCTTAGGCTCTTCCTCCTATGGCCTCAACGTCGCTCCTGGCTTGCCACCCTCTCGCCTCAATACGCCGGCCATCAACAATGGTCTTCAGGCTGGGCGTACTGCCTATAGGGACACCAGCCCGGTCCCTCCGGCCTGGTACCTGCATTCCTCTGGGGGTCTGCGAGGTCGCCGTATCTCCCGTCGGCTCTCCTCTGTATGGGGCACCTGGTTACCTCACCGATGCCCTCTTTCTCGATGCAGCTGGCCCCTCCGCCGCTCCTGCCGCTCGCGCTGCAGCTCCCTTCGCTATCAGCTCTGCGGCCCGGAATCCAGCTAGCTCCTCCCCCGGCCCTCTTGCTGGTGCAGCAGCTGGTTCCTTCCCCAGCTAGGCTGCCTGGGGCCCTCTCTGCCCTTTCTCCGGCTCTCTCGCCGGCGTTGCCGCTGGCTCCTTCCCCGGCTACGCTGATTAGGGTCCTGCCAGCTCCTCCTCCGGTCCTGCTACTGGTGGTGCAGCTGGTTTCCCCACCGGCTAAGCCAATAATCACAGTGCCGGCTTCTCCACCAGCACTGCTGCCAGCTGCTCCGCTCCATCTCTCGGAGCTGGGTCTGGCTCCGCCTCCTTGCTTCCCACACTCCGCGGGTGGTGGCTGACTCCCCACTCGCTGAGGCTTCTCACTCCAGTTTCCTCCTTTAAGCCACCCCGTTGCCTCAGCAGGGCCACCTTTTCTTCCTCCCGGAAGGCATCCCCCGCCCCCGCTGCTTTGCCACAGCCATATAAACGCCCTGCTGACAACCCACGCCGGGCCTCCCTCAGCTCTTCCGGCCCTGCAGGAGGTAAACGGGACCCTTTGCTGCCCTGGGGGCCTTCTGGTGTCCCAGCTCCCCTGAGACAGCAATTTAGGTGCATTTCTAGATCTGCATACCTTAAGGCAGCTTAATGTGGCATGCTGGGTGAACACATTTGCAGTTTGCCCTGGGCAGTCCCCCAAAGCCTGTGACAGTGTAGTTGGGTGGTGCAACACAGTTCCGGCCGAGGGAGTGGGAGCCTGCAGTCCCTCTGGATATGATTGGTCCTGGCCCTGACCCTGACACTGGCCTCAACCTTATCCTCCTCCCTGTATTCCTGCCTTCCAAACATTGGTTGAGACTAAGTCAGAGTTGAGCCCACAGGTCCCCATGCTGATGCCAGGCACCACCAAGGAGAAGAAGCAGCAGGTGCTGTTCTCCAAGGTGCAGATGCCGGAACTGGAGTGACAGTTCCGGCAGCAGTGGTACCCACTGGTGTGCCAACTAACGGATGTGTGTGGGGGTACAATGTCTACCTCTACCCCTGCCTCTACCTCTGCCTCTGCCTCTTCTGGCATGGTGAGGTGCAGTTCCTCTGCTCACTGCACAATGCAGGGAGTGTGTAAAGCCACTGCTCCTCCCCACCCTGCCCACATGCATGCTGTGGCTTGTTTTGTTTAGTTTTTTTGTGCCCCCACATGCAGTCATCGGTCAGCACACTGACAGGTATTATTGTTACCAGAACTGCTGCTCCAGCTCCAGCATCTATGCCTTGAAGAACAGTACCTGCCACTTCTTCCTGGCAGCTTGGAGGCAGCACGGGGCCCCACGGGCTCAGCTCTGGCCTGCTCAGTTGCCAACACAGTGTTAAAGTGTCTTAAGGTAGCTACACATCCCTTAAGGTGCCTTAACTATTCATGCCTACATTTGATACCTTCTTTATGCAGGTATCAAATGTAAGTGTGATTAGCCTAAAATTGCCATTTTTAAGGTGCATTAAGGGTGTGCACATGTAGACCCATGCCCTTAATGTGCCTTGAAAATGCCTAAAGCACCTTAAATCAACACATGTAGATGTGCCCTAGAAAGCATTTAGTTAAGCCCACTTGTTAAAAAAAGACCTTTGAAGTCAATGGAAGTTAGGTATCTATATACCTTTTAGGATCTGGGCTTCAGGCACTATTCTGAAGTCTAAAAAAAAAACTACATCAGAGGAAAAGCCAAATGATATAAATTGCACGTATGTTCATAAGAAAAAACAGATGGATATTGTAGTTTCCCAAAAACTGATCATGATTTGCATAGATCTTTATATGGATTACAAATATATAGTATGTTATATTGGTTACAAATATAAAGTATGTTATATAACTTGTTATATTTTGACAGAGACAGAACCCTGATATAATCAATGCTGAAATACTCAAGTTTTATTTTTTAAACTTTTGTTGCCCTGATGCTGCTTTCCCAAATCCTCTCTCACTCTGATGTTTCAGTACTTACATTTATCCTTAGTTCGTTCATTCTGGGAGCATCTACATATGCTATTAAGGTGATGCAATAAATACTGAGGCAATTCATGCCAGCGTCCATTGTTCCCAGGTGCAATGTTTATACATGTACACAGGCCTGCAGCACTTTGACTTGGGGTGGTGCAGCTCTAGGTGGCAAGGGACCCTGGAGGTCAGCCTGCCATCCTAGAGCTGCTTCACCTTGGCTCAGTGTGTTGCAAAGGGGCTGGATGGGTCACAAAAATACTTAAGTGCAGGGCTAGCCAGCAGGCCCTCATCACCATCTACATGCACATTGCAACAGAATAAATAACTCTATCATAGGATAGTATTTGTTGGGAAGTACTATCCTTTGGTGAAGTTAATTAGTTTACTCCAGGTGCACGTGCACATGGTGATGCTTTATGGAGAAGTTAATTAGTCAACTCCACAATAAAGTGTCTTATGTAGATGCACCCTCTGTTGTGTAAAATGTCTTTGCTAGCAGCTTGTACTTTAGTACAGGGCTGTTCAAATTCCAAGCAGCCGGGGACCACATGCTGCATAGATGAACTGTGGACCTATGGGCTGCATGAGGCATGGGTTACAAAACAAAAGCCACCTGCAGTGCACATGGCCCTAAGTCTAGGCTCTCCTTTGCCACATGGGTAGCCTGCCTCACCCTCTTCCTAGCCATATGCGTAGTGCATGAGGCATCATAGCAGAGCTCTCTCTTCTCTCCCAGCCACATGGGCAGCCCCCTCTTTCACCTCCTGCAGAACAAACATCCAGGCTCCTCCCAAACACATTCACAGTAATACCCTCCCTGTCAGACACACCCACCTGTAGTGTGGGCAGTCCATGTACTGCCTTTGTTGCACACAGTGGGCATGTCTACATGACATACTTACTGCACATTAGCCTAGTCACACTGTGAAATAGAGTGTCATAGCAAAAACCATGCTACTAGCCTACTGCACAGTGTTATTAGGCTAATACACAGTAAGAGTCACTAAATAACCATGCACCGGCACTACTGTGCAGTAACTCTAGGTACTACACATCTAGTTAGTACTTTATTAAGCAAGTACTAAACTAAACGCACTGTACCTAAGGCTCATTAATGAACATGTAGATGCACCCAGTGTGACCAGCCTGGTCTCCTCCTCTGTCACCCATACAGCATAGACAATCTAGCCTCCTCCCGCTGTGACACCCCACTCTCAGGAGTAAGGGCAAGAAGTAGAAGTTAGAGGAGGGATCCTGAAGGCTAGATGCTAACCTAATTGTATAGCTCTGTTTTCACATACAGGAAACATGAATAATATGCTAGTTCCAGATTTAATTTCAGGAACATTTTGAATATTCATTCACCGGGGCATCCTTTCTACTCTGAAGTCTATACTGTATTTTACAAATCATGTTTAAACATAGCTCTTAACTGGACATTGGCAATATTGTTTCCTTAGGCAGTAAAGGCATAGATGATCTGCATGAGCAGTGATTTTATCAAACCACATGCGGGGGGTGAAGCTAACAACTTGGTCCAATACAATTTCTTTCTTTTTCTTTTTTCTTTTCTAATGTTTTTTCTCATACCAACAGAAATATTAATCCAAAAGAGAGAGATTAACTAAGACACTGTTATTAGTTATCATTTTGTATACAAAATGAGTAGTAAGCATATGGACTTGATTATGAAGGGTTATTTTGCATTGATTTTATAAAATGGAATCACATTTCAGACCAGCCTTCTGAAACTGTCTTTTTTTAACTTTGTGAAATAGTGAAAGAAACAAATACCATTTTTGAAGCCATACAATTATTATTGAAACTTTCCAGCTAGAAGTTTAGCTGCAAATGAAACATAGGGCATTTATTCATGGATTTATTATCCATGTTTCAATAAATGTTCCAAAAGAAGTTGCATTTAGCAATCTTCTCTAAATTGATAACATATTGGTTTTTAAAATCTTCTTTTTTCTACAATAAAGCACATCAAATGTATGCATCAAACCCAAAGTTCTTTCCATTATAGATCCCACCCTTCCCAACAACTTATTTAACCGGTCTAGTTTAGGTACCATTTATGCAGCATTCTGCAATAGTTTTTTTTCTCCTAACTATTGAACAAAAATAGGACATCTATTTTCCACATATGGTTCCATTAATCTGCAACAATTTTTCTCACATAATTTTCTCTCTCTCATCTTTCATCTAAAGTTCTCATGCCTCTCATTCTTTATCAAAATCATTTAAATCTCTCTATCAAGTAGATAAAGCAGCTCCTTGTGTTTTCATATAAAGTCTTTTTTAGTTTTGCCTTGGGTGACAGCTTTTTGAGTTGTAAATATTG
Source organism: Alligator mississippiensis (assembly GCF_030867095.1). NCBI lineage: Eukaryota > Metazoa > Chordata > Crocodylia > Alligatoridae > Alligator > Alligator mississippiensis. The sequence continues at coordinate 52,080,963 of NC_081826.1, forward strand.
TGAATATTTCAAGTCTTGGGAACTGTGCCTTTCTAAATCTTCTTAAAATCAAATTAAGCACTGTTTTTGAATCACTGCTTGAAAAATAAGTTAATGTATAGAGTACATATAAGTAATTTGGGATAAAATACATGACAGGGGTGTTGCAAATATTCCAAAATTGCATGTGATTGCCATGAGAAAACCAATATGCTGGTTGCTAATATGTACTAATATGTACTTTCCCCGTCAACAGTTTTCCTATTGTATTGTATTGTATTGTATCATACCTACCCCAGCTTGTAAAGCTTTATCCTCTTTCAGTATTGCTGCAGAGATACTTTTTTTACGTCTACCAAAGCACAAGAGCTAGTTAAAAGTCATCACTCTGAAGAACATCACAAGTGGACAGACAAGGCAACTGAACTAGCCATCAATTACTAATGAAAACTGTTCAGGACAAATCTATTCCTGGGTTTTTTACCTGTTGTACCCACTGACTGTTATTCCAGGAGTCATTGGAGCACATAATAAGTAGATATCAACTATGTTGGCCTTCACTGCCTCAGGTGCTTTTTTGACGGGTTGCTTTCTTGTTGCAGTTGAAAATATAGTTTGAGATTTAACAGAGTGACAACAGCGAGCATAGGCATTCTTTGCCATTTTGAAGATATTTCCAGTGTTTCATTTTTATAAGTACAGACAAGGACAGAGCTGAATACCCACTAACTAGCAGTGTTTGTAAAAGATGTTCTTTTCCAGTCCTATGTTTTAAGATAGTGAAGCCAGTCTTGTGTTTACTTCTTGAGAGCATGAGATTATCCTCTCTAGATTATCGTCTCCAGATTTATCCTTTGGAGAGATTAAAGAGTGGAAAACCCACAAAATACATCCAGAGTGAAAGAGACTAATGCTAAATGATACCATCTTGCTTCTCTCCATTTTTGTAGAAATCCATCTGGAGGGTATGTGGAGTAAGAGAGTTAGAGAAGGAAAATATAGAGTTGAGGAAATGGTTACAACTGCAGAATCTTCTAGGAAGCCAAATATGTTTTATTTCCCAGATTATTTAGGAAGTCTGAGACTTAGGAAGAGCATGCTTCTTGGAATCACCTGTGGAGCTCCCTCCTCAGACTTCACCATTGGATGATGTGAGGTTTGAATGAAGCACTGAGCTTCCACAGAAGAGAGCTGCAAATCCTTCCTCTGACTGACTTCAAAGAAATTAGTTGTCACCAGGATGTCAGTAACATGTTTTTTTTATCAGATGTCATGATCATTTCTTTAAGGATAAAGTCCATTCAGGAGTTTAACCTAAATGAGAAGAGCTACTATTCTCAGTCAAACCAAGGAAGCCAATAGCTCTTGTTCCTTTTCAACTGGAGTGGTTCCAGGGCTCAAACTATGTTGATCTCAGTTCAAGGGAAGCCTAATGGGATCATCTGGTATGTAGTCCTCATAGTACAGTGGAGTCTTGGAGACCAGTCTATCCTGAATGGGGCTGACTGCTTTGGATTGTTCTCAAGTCCTCTTACTGATTCAGAACATCTTCCCTACTGCTTTAAGGAACAACTTCTAGGCAACCTTCCCTATGGCTGATTTAACTCCAGCTCTCTGAGGTCATATTTCTCCCCCAGGTTACATTTCTAATATTAGGCAGTCCCACACAAGTGCACATTCTCCAGGACTTGCATCTCATAATGCAGCCTCTTATATCAGCTCCTGATATTTCCCTTCACGGGCATTTTTTTTTTATCTTGAATTTGTTGGGAAATGTTGCTGAATGTCTTCATTGTTGGAAAACAATGGTTTAGATATCTACCCAAATTGTCAAGAAAACAAAACAAAACAAAGCAACCTTTTCCTGGAAAAGTGACAGTTTTAAAGAATTTTACATCTCAAAATAATTTTAAAAAAATTAAAAGTTTTGAGATTTAGAAAATTCTAGCCTTCCAGTTGATAATGGCTTCTCATTTTGAGTTTAAATAAATGTAAGTAATAAAGCTGTCTGAAGAAAGTCTCTTCTACCTCATGCTCCTAGTTTGGTGGTCTATAGCAGGCTCCCATCATGACTAGGGATTACTGGAATTCTCACTGGAAGTGTACTGTGCAGCAGCTCCTTTAATCTTCCAGTTTCTGCCCCAGCCCTGGCGTCTCTCTCCCACCACTGATCGGTGGAGACCCCATCAGCCCTGCTACTTGCCACTTGCTCCTGATGGCTAGGAGGCAAAAGCTGCATTTTTAAATATGCCCTGGTTTTTGCCTCCCATCTGGTTAGCAAGAAGTGGTGGAGCTGCTGTGGCTCTGCTGCCAATCAGCAGAAGCAGGCAAAAACCACAGTATATTTGAAAGTGCAGTTTTTGCCTCCCCCCTTATCAGGGATGAGCAGTGAATGGAAGGGCCCCTCCATCAATCAGCAGCAGAGAAACATGCAGGGGAAACTGCAAAATTAAAAATCCACTGCTCAGTGCTAGCGGTCCATAGCCATGACATCACCTTGCAGTTCTCCCTTATGGCATTAGCCCAGAGACTTTCAACAGGCCTATCTCCAGTTTCATACTGGAGCTCTGAGCAATCATACAGCCCTTTTACATAAATAGCAACTCCTCCTCCTTTTCTCCACTGCCTGCCCTTCATGAAAAGTTTGTACCGATCCATGACAGTGCTCCAGTCATGCAAACAATTGCACTAAGTATCTGTTATTCCAATCACATCAGAAATCCATGACTATGCAAGACTTCCAATTGTTCCTGCTTGTTTTCCAGGCTCTGTGCATTTATGTACAGGCACCTGAGGTAATTAGCTGATTGCCCTACTTTCTAAGAAAGAATGACAAGACCTCCCTTGTTGCCTCTTCCTCTTGGTGCTTCCTCCAGGTCACCCACTTCCTCACTTTCCTCAGGGCTTTTCTCCATCCCCTGGGAAACCTAATTTAAAGTGCTAGGTTAGTGAGCCTGTCTGCAAAGGTGCTCTTCCCTCTCTTCATCAGTGGATCCCATCTCTTCCTAGCAATCCTTCTTCTTGCAACAACACCGCATGGTAAAAGAAGCCAAAGCCCCACTGGCAACACCATCTGCACAGCCATGCATTGATCTACAGGATATGTCTATTCTTGCCCAGGTTGTTCTCCTTGACTGGAAGGATTGAAAAGAACACAACCTGAGCCCTGTCATCTTCACCCTTGCACCCAGAGCCCTGTAGTCACTTTTGTTCTTCTCAGGGCGACACCTGGCAGTATCATTGGTGCCCACAGGGGTGAGCAGCATGGGGTAGTAGTCAGAGGGCCAGATAAGTCTCAGTAATCTTTCTCAGTAATCCTTTTCAGTAATCGTTTTCTGACATTTTGGATCCAAGCTCCAGGCAAGCAGCAGACCTCCTGATTGTGCGGACTGGGAGCAGTCCGAGGCCCTCAGGGGCGCGCGGCGGGCTGTGGCCATCAGCCCTGGCATGCGGGTCGGGGAATGCAGGCCGGCGGACTAGAATTAGGCACAGACGCTTAGCGGTTGATTAAAGATTATTTTACTTATACCATAGATGGTCGTGGTGCAGGCAGGAAAACTTGCTTGAGTTGCAGTTACAGACAGGAAAGAAGAAAAGCAGACAAGAGTTCCTTCCACGCGAACTCTAGCCCAATCCAGTTGAAGGCTCTAAAAACGCGAGCCCGTCGTGTTAACCGAAGAAAACAACTCGTAGAAGAGCTCTGGATACACTCACACGAAGTTTGCTAGGCTCCGTGGAACTTGCGCGCAGGGAAGGGGTTCGTCGAGGGATTGTTCGGCGACGGGGAGAGGCCAGAGGTTGATCAGACCCCTATAGCCTTCCTAAGGTACGTGCTGGGTTCGATAGGCTTTGCAGTGCTTAGAGTTCTTCACAAGACGTGAAGACCTCCTCCTCCAGATGGTTGTGGAGTCCTCCCTTGCAGGGTTCTCCTTGGAGTTCTCCAACTTGGGCAGAAACCGCTCAAGCCTCTTATACGGCTAGCAAGCCAATCGCTAGCCGCCACGTGGGAATAATTTAGAAATGGCCAATAGTGGGGGACAAATTTGCATGCGGGTGGCGAGAACTCCTTTGCACCGGAGTTTTCTCTTTGCAACTGAGAAATGCACCCTGCAAAGAAAGCTCCTCGTGGTGGGAAATAATTTAGCAGTGCTGAAGCACACACACACAAAATCACACCCTTGGGTTGTGACACTGATATAACAATCATGAATGTATCATCCTAGATATATCTAATACCCTGCAGCTCTTGAACTCCTTTCCAGCCTACTTGAGACTGGCAACAACCCACTTTTAAAAAGAAGCAAAAGCAAAATTGAAGAAGAAGCAAAATTGATTTCCCAGGAAGCTACAGCAAGCTTCATTTTACTGTAACTTGCATGATTACACTCCACAGGTCAGCTATTTGAGAATTTCATATGAACAGGGTTCTTCCTGGGAGGTTTGCACGAGCCTTTGCACTCCCTATTCTTCTATCAACTCTACTGTTTACTAACTCATATTGAACCACATGGGGTGTAAGAGCTACATTTAGATAGCCCTAACCAAAGTCAGGAGAGTGATCGAAATGTCTCAGTGTGCAAACATTGATCGGCCATAGGTCACTTTCAAAATGAAGCGCCCAATCTAAATGTAGTTCACCTCTGACATAATCTAACATTAGATCAGCAAAAGATTAAGCCCACCTAATAAGAGTTCCCTTGGCCTAGTGTGCATAGCTTAGCCCCAGAGTTAGGAAAGCCCAGTCACATGCTGCAGCACAGAGGCTGTGCTGTTTTTACTCCCTGACCCTGACCAGACTATTTTTACTCCCCCAATGACTCCCTCCCCAGACTGAGCAGCTCCCCCCCTCCTACCATCCTCACCAGACCCACCAGACCCTCCTGCAGATCTGCCAGCCCCCACAATCCTGTCAACCCCTCACCCCCTGATTTGTTTGCCTCCAGCTGCCCATGCCTCCCCTGGAAAGCAGAAAATGCTTGTATACACAGATCCCAACTCAAGTTTAGGCAACTTAAACCAAGCTGCCTAAGCCTGTTCCAGGTCTCATGAATGCTTGTTCACAGTTTCAATCTATAGTTTCACAGCATCAACAGAAAGGCTGGCTAGTTACAGAAATGGCCTAAGACAAACTCCATCTGGTGAGAGAGCAACTTCTTCCAAGTCTGTAAACTATCAAACAGGTTCCAGAAAACCAGTGCATTTTCAGAACTGAAAGGTGAATTTGTACCTAAAAGAAGGATTTTTTTATGCATTGTGTAATTAAACTCATAATGGAATTTATTGTCACATGACATTGTAAAGGCCAAGAACTTCACAATATTTTAAATACATTTAGTGAGATAAGTCTGTGGATATGAGTTACTGCTTAAAAAAAAAAAGCTTTAGAAGGGATACAAAAGCTCATATGCCTGGCTTTAGGGGTTAGGATAAATTCTTCATGTTTACCAGCATTGCCAAAAAAGTAACATTTGTTCCTTTGAAGCATTCAGGGCTAGACGCTGTTGAAAACAATATTTTGCAACTGTTGTGCCATGGATTTCATATAGTTGGGCAGTTCCTATGTTCTTAACACTAATGCATGTTGAAGAGCAAGAAATCCAGAATACAAAGTAGGGAGATTATAAACAGACAAAAGATTTTTACTATTTCATCAATAAAGTTTTTTTCAGTTTAGTGCTGCATAAATGTAAGGATCAGGGGTTATAAAATATACAGCAGTTAAGGTCAAATATAAAACTGCTTCAAGAAAACTTCAGGATAAAAGGCACAACATAAGTATTATTTCCCTAACTAACCATTATTTAATCATATTTACCACACCATAATACAGTCATTACATAAACATCACTACTTTGAAACAGCTTGCAGTACTGCTGTTTGGATGGTTTACTGCATATGCTTACAAGAAGAGAAAAATAAATTAACTTTAATTCCCATGCTAAGTTTATATAAATTAATTACATGGGCTTTACACAGGGGAAAATGTGACTTAAAACATGTTCTACAAATCTGCCATTGTGGTACAGGATGAAATCCTGGCCCCACTGAATTCAGTATAAATTTTGCAATTGGGTTCAATGGGACAAAGTTTCTACCCCTAGAAAACAGTGATCATACACCGAGAATGATTAGAAAATGAAAGACAATAAATCCAGTTCGAATCCCACAAATGAATCAAAATAGCTTTGGAATATTTTTCGTAAATAAACCTAGAACAAATCTATCCAAAATAGCATTTACATTTATAATTTCTAATGACAGCTTTGAGTCAAAGTATGAATATAAAATAACATCAATATGTAGGCAATGCAAGAATTCTACTGGAGTTAGAGAAAGTACAGAATATTGTTTTCACAGGGCATTTCTCTGAATGCTGCTTTCTGCAGCTGATCAGATGCCGCACTTTCAGAATCACATCAGATTAATTAAGAGAAGGAGGGTAGGGTAATTATTGTTCATCTCTGTTGGCACTTAAGTTATGAAGGAATAAGTTGGAGTCTCATGTTATATCATTGTCAACAGGATTGCCCACTAATTTCCAAGTGCTTGGCCATATTATGCCCTCAATTACATTTATGCAGCACCATGGGGCGCGTCCACACATGCAAGCACATGAGCTTGCAGCAGCTCAAATAGAACCAGTGCAAATTTGAGCCGGAGCTTTTCACTTCAGAGCACGTGCTCAGACATGCACTTTGTTGTGGAGCAAATTGTGCCACTTAGGGCAAAATAACCCTGCCTGGCTCCTCCTGGATCTGCAGCCAGGGGGAGCTAGAGCCTGCAGGGTCAGCACCTATGCTGTCCCCAGCAGTATAAAAAACTGCCCAGTCCTGGCCCCAGCAGTATAAAAAACTGCCCTGGCAAGTAGCTCAGGGCTACTAGCTCTCAGGAGCTTCTGGGGGCCAGCCAATTGGTACCTGGGGACACTACCCCTTGTGCCAGCTGGGCTGCTAAAGCAACCCTAAGAGTTCCCTGCACCCTCTACCCACTGCACCAGTCTGGCAGTGGGGGTTGCTGCCTGGCTGTGACCTGCTGTGCACCTGTCAGACTCAGATGGGGACTGCACAGCCAGTCGAGGCATCTGCCTCTCTGGGCCAGCTGCCAGTGGACTGCGGTTGCAGGGTTGGCCTTTGTGTAGCACTGCTGCCATTTGTGCCCCCTGCCTGGTCATCTGGGCAGCTATCGCCCAGCAGATGTTCCAGGTGTGGTGGCCTTTTTTGAACTGTCAAAGCATATCCTCCTGGCCTGATTTGTCCAGGAGGTCAGGCACAGCCTGATAGGTCCAAGGTGCCAGCTCTGAGCAGGCAGGATCCTGCCACTGGCCTCCCTAGCAGGAATTCTGGTGTTCCCTATTGGAAAACTGAAAAACCCCTGATAAAAAAATCCCCAAATCACTCTGTAAAATACCCCCAAATCCATGTTCCTGCACAAGTAAAATAAAAGACCACTATAAAGAGACAGAGAGAGTGAGACAGAGATCAGTTGGACAATGTTTTATTGATATATCTTACAGTGTTAAAGCAAGTCTCTTATCATAATAATAAAGTGAATGAGAAATACAGGTTTCGTCAATTCATGAACACATATTTTGCTGCCCTCCCACAGGACAATGGCCCCCCACACAAGGGGTTGGTACCCCACACAAAGGCTACGGCCCCCTAACAGGGGATTCAGCCTCTACACAAGGGGTTTAGTCCTCACGCAAGGGATTCAGCCCCCCAACAGAGGATTCAGCCCCCACACAAGGGCTATGCCCCCCCCACAGGGGATTCAGCACCCCAACAGGGGGTTCATCCCCTACACAAAGGGTTCATCCCCCACACAAGGAGTTCTTCCCCCCAATAGGGGGTTTTGCCCCCACACAAGGGGTACAGCCTCCCAACGGGGGCCAAATGGCCCCCAGAGGGGCTACCACCCCCCCTCAAGGCCCATATGCCCCACCCCAGCCCCCCAATTGCTGCCTCACCTGGCCCCATCCCCCTCCAGCTGCTGCAGCCTCTGCAATGGCTGCCCCACCCAGCCCCAACCCTTGCTCCCCCAGACCCTCTGATTGGTGCCCACCCATCCTCACCCCCCCCAACTTGCACCACCAGGCCCCCATGGCTGCCACCCCAGCCCCAGGCACCATCACTTAAAAAAAAAACACACAGAAAAAGAACAGAAAAAAATGAGAAAACAAAAGCCTCTGCTTACCTTAGAAGTGGGGGGGGAGGGGCTCCAGGGCCTCCTGAAAGAGCCCCCCAGGGCAGCACAGGACAGTAGGGGGTTAGCAGGGCCCAGGCTGGGGCCACTGGTGCTGTGAGCCTGCCCTGCACTGTGCAGGCGGGGCCCCAGTCAGCCAGACAGCAGCTGAACTGCTGATAAGTGCTGGGTTTTCATTTGGGTTTTTTTAAGGTATGGGGTGGTGGGACAGGGAAAGTATGGGGTGGTGGGGCATGGATGGTGGGGTTTCGGAGGATGGGGCCAGCCAGGTCAGGAGTCAGGGGCCTTGGAGGGGCTGGCTGGGAGAGGCGCCGGCCCCGGCAGGGGTCAGGGGCCTCAGGGGGACTGGCAGGGGAAGGGTCCCACCCCGGCAGGGGGAGGGGGGCTGGCTGCGGGAGAGGCCAGCCCCAGCAGCGGTCAGGGGGGCTGATGAGGGAGGGGCCGGAACCGGCAGGGTTCGGGGATCTTGGATGGACTGGTGGGGGAAGGGGCTGGCCGCGGCAGGGGTCGGGGACTTCAGGGGGCCTTGCAAGGGGAGGGGCCAGCCCTGGCAGGGGTAGGGGGAGCTGGAGGAGTGGGCAGAGCTGTTGGGGGTCCCCCCCATGGTCCCCTCCCCCCTCCTCCAGCCCCCCTGACTCCTTACTCACCGGCACCAGAGCCCTGGTGCTGAAACATGTGGCCTGGCCAGCCTCGTGTTTCAGCACCACGGCAAGGGGCCAACCATAGAGATGTTCTGGCAGCCAGAGCATCTCCATGGAGGATTCAGCCTCTGCTTGCCTCAGGGCACGGCCCGCCCTTCGCCACTTTGTTCAGCTTTGATTTTTTTAGACTGGTCTAATTTTCACCCCCCACTGCAAGTTTGCAGCGGAGGGAACATTTTTCTATTCCCACACGTGCCTGTTGCCCCACCTCAAAGGGGTTTGAGGTGGGGCAACAGACACGTGCGTACTTGTGTGGATGCGCCCACAGAGGCCAATATTTACACCTGTGTTACCCTACTGAAACCAGAGAGAAGTAGGAAATTATTTAAATTATGGATCTGGAAGTGCAAGAGTGATCCTTCCTCCAGACTCATCCTGAAGGTCACCTCCAGTTGTAAAAGGGAACATCCAAAGTGAGGCGGCAAACAGGCCAGATGTAAGGCTAGTGTGCTATGGGCTGCAGAAACTAGAATACCTAAAATATGCCAGGTATCTAGGTTGTAGCCATATTGGTCTACAGGAAAAAACAATCAGGACTCGTAGTAGAGAGGATATCTTTTATTAGACCCACAAGATTTTTGCAAAAAAAATTCTTTAATTGCAAGTTTTTGGGCACAAACACCCTTCATCAGGCACTGAAGGAAAGATTGTAAAAGTTCTCCTGGGTAGAAATGGAAGTTCATATTTCATAGGATTTCACAGAGGAGTCAATAGATGGAAAACTCCTCTGGGCAGTCAGTTCATAGGGAGCCTCTCACCTCCTGTGAGGATCTGTGATGATGCAAATTACCTTGAAACAAAGGCAGGAGCAAGACCTCAGGTTTCAGGTGGTCACAGTTGCTTCCTGCTTGGGAAAAATATGAAATTTCATTTAAAAAAAATAACTCTATTGACTCTTCTGTAAAAAAAAATTCAAAACTTTTCATTTTTTTTTCAAAAAATTGACTCTACTGACTCCTCTATGAAAAAATAGATTTAAAAAAATTCTATTGACTCCTCTGTGAAATCCTATGAAATATGAACTTTAATTTCTACCCAGAAAATCTTTAACAATTTTTCTCCACTACCTGATGAAGGGAGTTTGTGCCTGAAAGCTTGCAATGAAAGATTTTTTTTTGCAAAAATCCTGTTGCTCTAATAAAAGATATCATCTCTACTACAAGTCCTGATTGCCTTAAAACATGCCGGTCTGATGGGCCAGATAGGTCCAGGTTAGACCTTTGATCTTAAAGCCTTCTAAACAGTGTGAGCTTCACAAATGTTTATCAGCTTAGTGCTAGCTTGCAGTCACAGCTTCAATTTGAGCAGCACATCTGTGGAGAATGGCCACGCCTTAATGGAACAGAAGCTGAGTTATACAGATCAAGAGATAATCCTGCCCTGGAGTAGCATAACTATGAGCTGCATAACAAGAGCTTTCAACCACTTAAATGTGTTAATTTGCAGACAATCCAGGGGTTAAGAGCTTCAGAAGCAGCCCAAAATCAACATGTAACAAGGCACTTATTGAGAGAGGAACGACTTGGTGTAACTGAAATCCATTACTGTGTTGTATATCCTCACTGTAGCTGAAGTCAAAGGTTAGAAGGGACAGTCACCATACTTTTCTTTCCCCTGTTTTACTTGAGGCTGATACCTGTGTTCTTATGGACTATAGCAAATGAAATCCCAGTTGGCTGGAATTGTGCCAGGCAGCCTTTGCTTTGTGATCTTAAAAACTTGAATAATAGGAAGGGAAAAGAGATCATCCCTTTGAGGCATCGTGAGCCATCAGCTTTAATTGGACACTCTGGAAATGGAAAGGACTGTTTAGTTTACATGCTAAAGGGCTTTCTGGCTCTCAGCTCTGTTACAGGTCTTTTTTCTTCATGACTGTACATTAGCTATGTTATGCAAATGAAGACAAGGATAATCTTAAAATTAACATTTATATTGAGAAAAATTACATGTAAAATTACATACTGGAGCTAAACAGATGTGATCACATCAGAAAATGAATATGGATATTAATTGTAAAAACAGAGAAAAACCTGTAATAGGTAAAGAGATGCAGACACTCAGAGAACTACAGCCACTTCTACCAAGGAACACTAAACAAGTCCTTATTTTCTGACAGATTCCTGGTTAATTACCCACAAGCACATACACTAGGTCAGTCATTCTTTAATTTAATGAGAGAGTACAGTAGTATTATACCAGGTTTAGCAGAAGAAAAACAGAGTGATATGCTGATCATTCCAACATATTTTCTTCACTCTATTTTTCTATCTTACTTGCACAGCTCTCAGTTGTGTGGGAAGTATAATAGGTAGCTTACTAGAGTCTGATTCTGTGATGCTGAATTCCTGACCAGCTCTAGCATGCTAGAGACTGCAGCCCCATGAGCCAAAGCAAAGAGCCCCAGGCAGCCCTAAACAACTGTTTTCCTCATCAACAAAAAGAAGCTCCTGGTTTTTTTTTAATAAATCCTAGCCTTAAGTTATCTATGTGTGGATAAGAGAGAATGAACTGAAGACCAGATTGTTCCTTGTGGAATGATAAAAAAACGGCAAGGCAAAAAGATATGCAAAAAAATCTGTAAACAATACAGGAGCCTGCAGAACTGATTTATCAACGTATTTATTTTTGATATGCAGAAGCATAAGTAAATCTGGGTACTGAAAGAACAATTCCTTAGCATAACAGTAAGGGTTCTTAATGTCAGTAGTATAAAATGTATGTTGTTATGATTTGTACTTATAGAAGAGATGTTAGCTGGGATATCCAATATTTTCAGGGATATGGTTCACTTTTTAAATGGGTGACACTTGAAGAAAACAACAAGTCTCTTCCTTGCTTCAATAGGCAGAAGAGTGCTTATAGAAAGTTGCTAAATAAAGGAAAGAAAACTGCAAAATAAAACTTAGTTTTTAAAATATCATGAGCCAGCATTAATATCATAGATAAAAGGTCACATTCTGATCTCAATTGTTCATATATACATCCAGAAAAATTCACTAGTGAAACACACTAAATTTTACAAAGGGTCAAAAGCATAAGAAATAATCTCTCTTGCTTAGACTCTCTCCTCTATTATTTTGAGTGTATATCTGGAGTTAACTAGGTTTATTCTTGACATACTAAAGTACAATTTGTACATATATGAAGTAAAATCTCTCATGGAAATACTACCCCAGTGAAATGTATTCGAGTATATTTGCTCCATCTGTAGTAGTTCTAGGATTTCACTTCATGAGCATGTATTATCACATTATTCATCCTTACCCAAATTGTCTACTGACTGATATGCAAGAAGGGTTTTTGAATATTTAAAGATGATAAAAAAACCAAGTTCAGAAATACAGAAAGCTGAGACAATTCTATGTTGTACTGTTTTGCACTCTTGATATGCAATATTTTAAAATTCCAGCCCTAATAGTCAGCACTGTAGACTAAAAGCTTCTGTTTAGCTTGAAGGAGGATGCTGGAGCAGATTGAAGTAGAGTGGAAATTTAATGTTTGAAAATGCATAATCGAATAAAGGTGACTACTGACATGGAATGCAAAGATGGAGACTGCTGAACTAAAACTAAAATATGGGCAAAGTCATGCAGCAGTGATTCATAAAGGATTGATTCATCAAAACACTCAAGCATGTGCGTAAGTTCATCAGCAAAACACTTAAGCACCTGCTGAGAAATATATCCTGCTCCTCTGCGTATCCTTAAGGCCTGATCTTTATCTCATATAAATTCATGGATCTTCATTAGCTTCAGCAATTTATACCAGTTAAGGGTCTGGCCTCTATATTTGTTAAAACAGATCACATAACTATTATAAATAATAATAGAAACAAAATAATGTATGTGTGTTTCAACATACTTCAAATAAAAAAAAATATTTGATTAAAAACAAAATAAAAATAGAGGATTAGTTTAAAAGGCTTGGAAAGAAAACACAATTAAAAGGAAAGCTAAGGAAGAAGATCCTATTCCATTTCACAGAGGATTAGTAATGTAACTAAGGCAGGATGCTCTGGGTGCCAACCTGGGTGTGGGTTGCTAACCTGGGTGTGGGATGGAAAAATAGCAGATGTCCCCAACAGCAACACAATCATGTCAGCAGCACTACAATAGCCAGAAGTCACCACTGCCTCTATGCATTGTATCTGTCCCAGGCACCCAAATGATTTGTTATGCCTTTGTAGAGGATTTCTGTATTTTGAAATTTGGAGCCAAGAATAAAACATTCAGAATTCTCTGCAAAAGGTATTGGATGCCCGTCTGGGAGAGAGGCTTTGAAATCCCTGACTGCAAGTCAAGCTTTCCCAGACTACAGGCTCTGGAAGGCTAGCAACTCAGGCTCTCAGAAGCCACAATCCTGGAAGCCTATGTGGGTGTGCTGGAAAGCAATGAAATAGAATTAGGTTCTACCATGACGTTGCTGAAAATGACAAGTATTCAGACATTGAAATGTCCCATTATTAACAAATTATGACAAAAAAGCCCTTTTTTGTTGGATATCCTCCAAACAATTTTAATTGAATAAATCAAAGGCATATGAAGAATGCTAAGAAATAACCTAAACAAAGTTAACAGGGTGCATCTACACATGTGCTTTACTATGGAGTTGACTAATTAGTACTGCCTTAAACCATCACAGTCTACATGTGCACCAGTATTAGGGCACAGTAAATTAATTAATTCTGCCATAGAATAGTATTGTTATGGATGGTACTATAATCTTTTTGCAGAGTAATTAAGTGCAGTGAAATGCATGTGCAGACTGTGACAGGGATCTGAGGTATAAGGGTGCTAAAGCACAGGGTCTGTCTGCTGCCTTGCCTTGGACTATAGCACCTTTGTGCCCTGGCCAGACCCTCCACTGCGCAACACTGTCACCTGGATCCTGGGGCTGATCCCCCGGACTCCATGTTTGCTCAGAGCTGCTCTGCCCCAGCTCAAAATGCTGTGGTCCTGGGCACACACGTAGGTGCTGCACCGCAGAGCCGCTGACTCTGGCACGAATTGTGCCAGAGTTTATTTTGTCACCTTAACAGACTGTGTAGATGCACACACAGAAAGTCAAGTTTTTCTGGGCTAGCACTGGAGTCCACAATTCACTCATAGAATACATGGAAGATAGCTAAGTACATCTTTGCTGAAGAAAAGTAGCAGCAAAATCCCATGAAACAAAAAACACACGTCATGGTTACATTAAAACAAATTGGAGTTTGACATCAAGAACAAATGGACTCATGTACCTATACACATGGCATCTCACAGAACATTGCTATTAATGTTATTACTATTTAGAGATGATAACCAAAAGAATAAGTTAAGTATACATGAAAGAGAAGAAATACAAAAAATCATGGGGTACTGTCTGGTAGGGGTCTAGAAAAGCAGAAGACACTCACCAGTAAGTCCCAACCATAAACACTTTTCCCTATGCCATCATAGTGCATAGAAATCATTATGCTGGCTTTTCATAGAAAGGATCACAGAAGGATCAAAAAATGGTGTTCTGGCCACAGGAATATGGATTCCGATCTTCACCTGCTTTGAGCTCACTTGGCACTCCTGTACTGATGCAAAGCAGGCTCCCATATACACTAATATTGAAGGCCCATACTTACAACTGAATCAGATTCCGATCTCAACATTTTCCTCAGCCTTTGATTGGTTTTTCAATTTCCATTCCTCCCACCAAGTCTCCATGTAACACAGACACAAGTACAATGCATGGATTTCTCAGTTCTAAATTACCTTTCCACGCACTCATGTTTGCCACTATGCTATTCTTCACCCTTTCATTGATTGTATACAATATACTGTATCTCAGTCTAACTTTTTATGGGTTTTCTATTGATTCCTATTTCTTTGTATCCATCAGATACTAATTGACCTCTCATTAAGAAGCATGGTCCCCATTCAGAACCATTTTATATCCAGGTATTTTATCCCTCTGTTTTTTACCATAAATATTGATTGGAGGAGCAAAACGTTAAAAGAGGCCTTTCAGGCTGTCCCCACAATTATCTGCCCATGCAAAATGTTGCTTCATAAAGTAAATTGCCTTTCTACACAAAAATCAAGTAAACACAAAAAATTGAATTACTATATGTAAATGCGACTTCTGGCATGAAAAAAAACTAAACACGGATTTCAATTTCAGAGGGTTATATGAGTCTCCATTTTAAAGGTAGCTATTAAAATAATACATTGTGTACCAGCATTTGAGTGCGCACACACACACACACACACGCACACACACACACATATGTTTATGTGTCTAGTAGGAAAAAGTATAATTTCATATCATTGTAAACTTTCTCTTTTCACTTTGTAGTTTCCTCTTCATTTTAGGTTTTGTCATATATATATAAAGGCTTATGTTACATATTTGGTCCAAAACCAGTTGAACTCTGAAAAAATTAACAGAGATTTGTTTATAAAGTACTTTTCAAACATGTAAACTATATTTAATAGAAATTCTAACAGCATTGGGAGGAGTGATGACTAAATTAATACAAACAATTATCTTCTCTTAGGTATCAGTGCTTCATTATTCTCCATTATTATTTCCTCTTCCTTGCTTTCTATCTGGAACATTTGCATTACAATTGCTTCTGATCTTCTTGGCTATGCAACTCTAAACTGTTAGCAGAGTTATATCAATGGCAAAGCTCTCAGGTTGAAAGTACCCTTTGCTTTCATACCTAATGGCTCAGTAATGTGCCATGATCAGGCAAGCAGAAAAGATGGGTATGGAAATATAGTCTTTTGTTGTTTGTCGCCATTTGTCGAATAACCTATTTTCAAAATATCAACTGAAACAAGAAAGAGTCAACAGGCTGAATATTTACTGCTCTGGGTATTATGAACATGTCTGGATAAAGAGATGCATAGTAAAGCTTTCTCCTGGTAGCAAGTTATTGAAATGCCACATGATGGAACAGGCAGCTAAGATAAACCTATTGCTGCATACAATAATAATGTTCCATCTGCCAACATTGACAGTATTTGTTATCTGTGCCTTTTCCTTGAAAAAAAAATGTTATAGCATTATTCTTCTACCCTAGATACATTTTCATAAGCAATTATTAATTGCTGCATTTTTAACATGGAATGCATGAGCTTCACAGCCATTCTGCATACACTTTTTTGGTATATTTATGTGTATATATGTATAGCTTAATAAATCAGCATGCCACAATGAATTTATAGAGATGAAGGACATGATTACAATGTATCCTGCTCACCCTCTCATACTGCAGCTTTTCATTTAAGAGCAATTTTTCCTTTTTTTTTTAATGATCATAACAAATTGAGGCATGTTAAATTGTATATCAAGCAAAGACTGATCTCAGGAATGGGGAAATTCATAAATATTGGGTCAGATCCTGTGGTCCTTTCTTACATAAGCATTGATTTCCATGGATCTTCTCATACGAATAAATCAGAGTATGCTAATGTACAACTAGACAAAATTAAAATTGTATTGTAAGTTGCAGAAGTCAACATTTCATTGTATATGCATATGCACATTGTAACTAGCATATGCACAAAATACGTGCTTAATTCATTTCTGTGGTTTGGAGTGACACAGTTTTGAGTATCACAGGTTACAGGTTTAAGATATAGTCATTCTTTTCTATTTCCTTCTTGTGAATTTAGTGCTTTTGAAAGGCTATATTAACACACTTGACACTGATGTCTTCTATCTGTCTGTAAAGGAGATAAAACATAGGGAATGGTTGTACAGGCTTTTCCACACCTGCCTTTCAATGTGTTCCAGCGCTGACAGAGATGACCTTTGGTCTCTCTTGAGAAAGTATGATGAGCAAATGGTACTTTAACTGTGCTAGCTACAGCTTGCTTTTTATGAATTGTGGAATAGACATATATGATCTCCTATTTTAATCTTTGCCCATGGCTCTATATCCAGTGATCCACAGAAAAAGCCATTTGGTAATGTCTGATGTTCTTTAGGTTTTGTTAGTGCTATCAATGTAGAGTACATATATAATATCATAAAATCATAGAAAATTAGGGTTGGAAGGAACTTCAGGAGGTCATCCATCCAACCCCCTGCTCAAAGCAGAACCATCCTCAACTAGATCATTCCATCCAGGGCTTTGTTGAGCCAGGCCTTAAAAATCTCCAAGGATGGAAATTCCGCCATCTCTCTGGGTAACTCATTCCAGTGTTTCACCACCCTTCTAGTGAGAAAGATTTTTTTCTAATATCCAACCTTAATTTCCCTTGCTGCAACTTGAAATCATTGCTCCTTGTTCTGTCATCTGTCACCACTGAGAACACTCTAGCTTCCTCCTCTTTGTAACCACCCTTCAGGTAGTTGAAGGCTGGTATTAAATTCTCTCTCAGTCTTCTCCTCTCTAAATTAGCCCAGTTCCCTCAGCCTCTCCTCAGAAGTCATGTGTCTCATGCCGCTCACCATATACACTGCCCTCCACTGGATTCTCTCCAATTTGTTCGCATCGTTCCTGTAGTGGGGGCCCCAAAACTGGACACAGTACTCCAGATGCGGCCTCACCAGTGCTGAGTAGAAGGGAATAAACATTTCCCTGGATCTGCTGCAAGTGCTCTTATTAATACAGCCCGGTATGCCATTAGTATTTTTTATAACAAGGGCACACTGTTGGCTCATATTCAGCTTATTGTACACTACAACCCCCAGGTTATTTTCTGCAGAGCTGCTGCTTAGCCAGTTGGTCCTCAGCCTGTACCTGTACATGGGATTGTTCTGTTCTAAGTGTGGGACTTTGCACTTGTCCTTGTTGAACATCATGAGAGTTCTTTTGGTCCAATCTCCAGTTTTTTGAGGTCTCTCTGAAACTTAGCTCCACCCTCCAGTGTATCTACTGCTCCCTCCATCTTGATATCATCTAAAAATTTGTTGAGAGTGCACTCTATTCCATCTTCCAGATCATTCATAAAGATATTGAACAAAACTGGTCCCATGACTGAACCCTGGGGCATTCCACTTGATACAGGCTGCCAGCTAGACATCAAGCCATGGATTACCATCCTTTGAGCCCAAAGATCCATCCAGTTTTCTGTCCACTTTGCAGTTCATTCATTCAGCCCATACTCCCTTAGCTTGCTTGAGAGAATGTTATGAGAGACTGTATCAAAAGCCTTGCTAAAGTCAAGGTATATCACATCTACTGCTCTCTCTGTAGCCACAAAGCCAATCATTTCATCATAGAAGACAATCAGGTTGATTAGGCATGACTTGCCCTTGGCGAATCTATGTGGACTGTTCCTGATGAATTTTTTCTCCTCTAAGTGCTTAGAAATGGATTTCTTGAGGACCGCTCCATGATTTTTTCAGGGACTGAGGTGAGGCTGACTGATCTGTAATGCCCCAGATCCTCTTTCTTCCCTTTCTTAAAGATGGGCATTATATTTGCCCTTCTCCAATCATCCAGGACCTACCACAATCACCATGAATTTTCAACGACAATGGCCAGTGACTCTGCAGTCACATCAGACAACTTCTTCAGCACACTTGGATGCATTGCATCTGGCTCCATGGACTTGTAAACATCCAGCTTTTCTAAATAATCCCTACCCTGTTATTTCACCGTTGTTGGCCACTTACCTTCTCCTCAAACTGTGCTGCCTGATACAGTATTTTGGGAGCTGACCTTGCCAAGAAGACTGAGGTAAAAAAAAGACATTGAGTGCTTCAGCCTTTTCCAGATCATCTGTCACTAGATTGCCTCCCCAATTCATGCTGTAGAATTCATACCTGTAGAAACCCTTCTGGTTACCCTTCATATCTCTTGCTAGCTTCAACTCCAATTGAACTTTCATATTTCATCCCTGCATGCCTGAGCAACATTCTTATACACCTCCCTAGTCATCTGTCCAAGCTTCCACTTCTTGGAAGCTTCCTTTTTGTGTTTAAACTCACTGAAGTCTTCTCTGTTAAGCCAAGCTGGTCACCTGCCATATTTGCTATTCTCCCAGCACATCAGGATCATTTGTTCCTGTAACCTCTCCTGGATAACTTTCTCCCTCAGACAGGGCCCCCAGTGGATCCTACCCTTGAGTTCACTGAGGGAGTCAAAGTCTTCTTTTCTGAAGTCCAGGGTCCATACTCTGCTACTCTCCTTTTTTCCATTTCTCAGGATCATGAATTTGATCATCTCGTGGTTGCTGCTGCCCAAACAGCCATCCACTTCTACATCTCCCACCAATTTTTCCTGGTTTGTGAGCAGCAGGTGAAGAAGAGAGAAGCAAGGGGGGTAAGAGTGCTCAGAAAACCCCCTTGGCTCAGCAAGGGCATACAGGAATGCCTGAGGGTGTACAACCAGTGGAAGGGAGGAGCTATCACCAAGGAGGAGTACTCCTCCTTGGCCTGGGAGTGTAGGAGGGCTATTAGGAAGGCCAAGGCAGAGATGGAACTCAGGCTAGCATCCAGGATTAAGGACAACAAAAAGTCCTTTTTCAAGTACATTGGGAGCAAGAAGAGGGCACCAGGCAATGTAGGGCCTCTGCAAGACACAAACGGTAATCTTGTGGCTATGCCAGACAAGAAAGCTGATATTTTTAACAGTTTATTTGCCTCTGTTTTCCTGAACAGGGACCAGAATATCCCACCTACCAGAGGTAGGGACAATCTTGGGGATAGCTCTATCAAGCCTGCAGTCAGTGCAGATGTAGTTAGGGATCTTCTGGAGGGGCTGGACATTTTTAAATCTGCAGGTCCAGATGCCCTGCACCCAAGGGTGTTGAGGGAGCTGGCAGGGGTCATCACGGAGCCCTTGGCCTGGCTATAGGAGCATTCGTGGTCATCTGGCCAGATGCCGGGGGATTGGAAACTGGCTAATGTGGTCCCAAATTTCAAGAAGGGGAGGAAGGAGGACCCAAGTAACTATAGACCTGTAAGCCTCACCTCGGTGCTTAGGAAGATCTTGGAGAAAATCATCAGGAGCACATCTGTGGGGGGCCTGCAAGGGAGATCATACTCAGGGGCAATCAGCATGGGTTCATCAAAGGCAGGTCCTGCCAGACCAACCTGATTGCCTTTTATGACCAAGTAACTAAATCCTTGGATGATGGTGTCACTGTGGATGTAGTCTTTCTAGACTTTAAGAAGGCCTTTGACACTGTCTCTCACCCCATCCTCATCAATAAATTAAGTGACTGCGGCATTGATGCCTGCACAGTTGGATGGGTAAAAAATTGGCTGATGGGGCACACCTAGAGAGTAGTGGTGGACGGGTTATACTCAACCTGGTGAGATGTGAGCAGTGAGGTACCCCAGGGCTCAGTCCTTGGGCCCGCACTGTTTAACATCTTCATCAGTGACTTGGACAAGGGGGTGGAAAGCACACTGTCCAAATTTGCTGATGACACTACGATGTGGGGTGAGGTGGACACACTTGAAGGGAGAGAGAGTCTGCAAAAGTGGGCAGATGAGAATAGGATGGGGTTCAACATAGACAAATGCAGGGTGCTGCACCTTGGGAGAAGGAATCCACAGCATATATACAGGCTGGGGAGTTCCCTTCTTGAAAGCACAGAGGCGGAAAGGGAACTTGGAGCCGTTATTGACTCCAAGATGAACATGAGCTGCCAATGCCAGACCACAGACAGCAAGGCCAGCCATACCTTGTCATGCATCCAAAGGTGCATCTCAAGCCAGTCCAGAGAAGTGATACTCCCCCTCTATGCGACTTTGGTCAGGCCGCAATTGGAGTACTGCGTCCAGTACTGGGCACCGCACTTTAAAAGGGATGTGGCCAGCCTGGAGAGGGTTCAGAGGAGGGCCACCCACTTGATGAGAGGGCAGCAGGACAGGCCCTACAAGGAGGGACTGAAGGACCTGAACCTGTTCAGCCTCAGAAAGAGGAGGCTAAGGGAGGACCTGGTGGCTGCCTACAAGCAGGGAAGATCAACAGCAAATAGGCAGAGCCCTTTTCTCCCCAGTACCACCTGGGGTGATGAGGAACGATGGTAATAAAATGATGGAGAATAGGTTTAGGTTAGAGATCAGAAAGCAATATTTTACAGTTAGGGTAGCCAAAATATGGAACCAACTTCCCAGGGAAGTGATCCTCGCCCCTACCTTGGGCAAATTCAAGAGGAGGTTGGATGATCACCTGTCTGGGATCTTGTGAACCCAGCATTCATTCCTGCCTGTGGCAGGGGGTCAGGCTAGATGATCTGTTCAGGTCCCTCCTGACCCTAGCTACTATGAAACTATAAGAGTATGGCCCCTAGTTGATCTCTGCACCACTTGCATCCGGAAGGTGTCCCCAACAATCTTCCACTCTCCAAAAACATCCTAGATTGTCTGTGCACTGCTGCATTGCTCTCCCAGCATATGTCATGTTTTAAAACTGATAGTTGCAAGAATTTAAAACCTTTAGTATTTTTTTCATTAAAAAGTATTTTAAGTATGCACCCATCTGCTACATTCACAATAGAAGAAACAAGCTAGCTACAGCAGAAACTATCTACCAAAATATTTTCTTTTATTTTATGTGCTGTCTTTACATCTCTCTCAACTATGATCATCTCTTTCACTCTGGACTGAACCCTGAAAGAGGATGAATTATAGTTTACAAAATAGGCTGGATAGGTACTTGTATAAAAGTGGCAGTCAACAGATTCTCTTCTGATAAGCATTTATTGCCTCACAAGGAGGCCTCTTGTGGCCGCCTACAAATTCATTGGTAGAGGGGGCGAGGGACAGCAAGGAATCAGAGATGCTTTGTTCGCTAGGACACCTCTTGGGGTTACAAAGAACAACGGTCACAAACCAACAGAGAACAGATTTAGGCTGGACATCAGGAAGAACTTCACAAGAGGAGGCTGAGGGGGGACCTTGTGACCGTCTATAAACTCACTAGGGGGGACCAGAAGGGTTTGGAGGAGACCTTGTTTCCCTCAGCGCCCCCCGGGATAACAAGAAATAATGGCCACAAGTTGCTGGAGAGTAGGTTCAGATTAGACATCCGTAGGAACTACTTCACAGTTAGGGCAGCTAGGCTCCTACTCTGGGGGTCTTTAAGAAGCGGCTCGATGCCTACATGGCTGGGGTCCCTCGAGCCCAGTTTCTCTCCTGCCCAGGCAGGGGGTCGGACTTGAAGATCTACAAAGTCCCTTCCGACCCTACTTCTATGATTCTATGATGATTCTGTGAACTTCTTCATGGTAAGGGTGGCCAGAATTTAAAATAGACTTCAAAGGGAGGTGGTTCTTTCCCCTACCTTGGGGGTCTTTAAGAGAAGGCTGGATAGGCATCTGGCTGCAATCATCTGACCTCAGCACTCTTTTCTGCCTACGGCAAGAGGTTGGACTCGGTGTTCTGTTGAGATCTCTTCCAACCCTACCAACTATGAATCTATGAATCTATTAAAGGATTTTCCCTCACTGAAGACAGATAAAACAGTAGGCTGGTCTCTTGAAGTTTTGAACAACAGCATTTACCTGCTCTCAGAGACAGTAGACAGTTTAATTAGACATAAATGCAAGGGGAAATTGTTTAATTTAATAGACGATAAGCAGCTGCCTATTACTGACATCAATTAAAATTGCTATTGTTATTAAATGCAACCCTTAGGTCAATATGATATTAAGTTTTCATAGTTTGTTTGTTTTCTAAGCACAAGACTTTACATTCCTATGGCAATGATGACTTAGTCACAAAGCCCAGCTCTGATATGTTTATGCATGATGACCTAGAATGTATTTGTTAGATACAGCTCTGCATTGGTCCTGCTCAGGTCTGACTTTGGGTACTTCTGCATTGCAGTTAACTTGGGCTCTTAGCCAAATTTTAATCCAAACCATACTACCAGCCACACAGAAAAATATCAAATCTGTTCTCACAAATTCTTCAACAAGCCTGGGTTGGCTTACCTGACTGACAGCGTGGATGAAAGCCTAGCTTCGATTTAGGTCTGTCTTGGAATTCACTCACTTTGCAGGAAGGACAAAAGCAAAAATCAATTGAATGCCAATACCATTCCACAGTTTCCTTTCAGGGAAGACAAAAGCTTCTGACTGGGAAAATATCCTAGAGGTTCTCAGTATATAACCATGAGATACACCCCAAGATACTGAAAAGTGAATAGTGAGGACACACTGCCTGGAAACAGATGTTGCTTTTGGGCCACCATAAGGAAGACAAGCTGAATCAAGATGTGGAAGAACTCAGTCTGCTCCTTTCTTGTCAAATGCATCTGCCAAGTCTCAATATTTGGCAGAGAGGAATGAGTCAGGTTCTGTTAGATGGGTATTTCCTACTAAGCCATGCCATGCATCTTTGGTCAGACCAAGAAACCTGGTATCTTCAGCCTTGCCTCTGTTCTGGGTACCAGTCTGAGGAATCCGCTCTAAACAATAGTTCAGGTAATATGGTGAGACAAAATGGAACTCTTTCTATCCTCACAAAATGTCCAGATTGTGGCAGGATAGCCAAAGAGTTCTCAGGATAGCTGAAGAGTAAGGTGAATGAATGAGATCAAAACAAAAGGACTCACAATGACCATCAAGCAATGTGGAATGGTCTCACTGGTGATGGGGCCCAAGAAGAGAAAAGGTTCTGTTTTGGCTTGGCTAGTATCTGATGCTGTTCTGCAAAGGTCAAGTCCATGAAATTACCAAAAGCTCTGGTATCAAAGAGGGCCAGAACAGAGAACAGAGCACTGTATGCAGAGGATAATCATGGGTGAGTCAAGCAAAGGTGAATCTTGGGGCTTGGTGGTGCCTGAGAGCCTAATGTGGGTCAGAGGGGCTGGCTGAACTCTTAGTAGGTGGCTCAGGTTGGGGAGTTTCCTCAAAGATAATGTGTACCCCCTTCCTCAGGAAGATATGGGCAAAATGACCTGGCTCCCCACAGTACAGGCCAGGGCCCTGGGAGAGATGGTGAGAATTCTTCTCTGAGGGAAGTCTCTTCCTCATTGCATCAATCTACAGTGCATGGCCTCCACTGGAGGTCATGTTGGCTTTTCTGGGGCACTAGCTGACCTCAGAGTCTGAGATATAGCCCCACACTCCTGTTGCTGCTCAGACACCTGAGCATCAATATAAATACTATGGTCAATAAGTCTGTCCAAGGTAGCAGAGATTTCCACCTGGGCCAACTTGTCTTTAATAAGACTCTGTAGTCCATGGAGGAAGTAGTAATGTTGGAATGCCTCATTCTACTCTGTGTGCCTCAGCAACCAACTATCTAAATTTGGCTGCATAGCTCAATAGTGAATGACTTCCTTGCTGAGGTTCTGGAGGGCTCATTCTGCAGTACAGACCCAAGGTGCAGTTCCAAAGATCTTTGCCATGGCCTAGATAAAGTATTTAATCTTATTCCAGAAGTAGGAATGCTTAGGCCAAGACATTGCTACTCAAATGGCACCTTGGCCATATCAGAAAGGGTAGGTTTCAGGGCAGAGACAAAAAGTGAGGTTACACTGACTAATGAACCCCCAGAAACAGTGGGGGTTCTCCATCAAATTTGTTGGGTAGAGGAATATGGAATGAGTGGGCTGGCTGTCCTGGTGGATTGGAAGCAGAGTGCACCAGGCTTGCTGTAGTCTGGGCTATAAAGCAGCCAGCAGAAGGTACAGTTGTACAAGGGGGTGGATTTACCACCCAGAAATCTGCCTTGATGGTAAATCCATTCCCTTGTACCACTGTGGGTGATGAAGGCACAGCTTTCTATGAGAGCTTAGCCAGGACATAAGCAGCCAGGCCTGCAATAGGCCACTAGGGGTGACCTGAGGGTCAGTGGGACTGGGGTACAGGTTGCTGGAGCCAAGAGGGAAAATCCAAGAGATGTAGTCCAAGATGTAAGCTGAGGTCAGGAGTCAGAGAACCAATACTGAGTTCCAAGAGAGATCTCAGGTCAGAGTGAAGGAAGCCAAGCAGAGTCAGGATGCTGAGGAAACTAGAGAGAGCAGGACCAGTGCTGAGGTTCAGGAGAGATCCAAGGTCAGGGTCAGAGAAAGCCAAAGCCAAGTGAGGATCCAGGAGAACCAGAAAGCAGTAAATGTGAGGCTTGCCAGAACATAATGAGGGTATGGGAAGGTGTACCTGTAGCTTGAGGCTGCAGGTGTGCTTGTAAGGGGTGAGTGACACTTTCAGGCTGCTGAAAACTGGGCCAGTTGTATTAGCAAGGGATCAAGGGCAGGTGTTTGAAAAGAGACCCTGACAGGTGTGGTCCCTGGGCTGGGGTTGGCAATTGGTGTCCATGTAATTCTGGTGCAGCCTCCAAGGCACGTCTCTGTGAGGATATTACCCAAAATTATGTCAAAGAGATTTTTCTCAAACTTGCAACAAATAAAATTAAACTTTATTCAAGGTAGGGAATGTTTACAGAAGTGATGAGAATGTGACCACTCTGTGTGTGTCTGTGTGTGTCTGTGTTTATGTGTGTGTATCTTCATGACAGAGAGAAAAGAGAATGTAATAGAAATTGTTTTGCAACCTTTATACTACTATAATACTACCTAACTTGGATTTCTGCATTTATACAATAACCCATTTGTGATACCACCAGCAAAAGTACTGCTTTCCTTCTCCTTACTCACTTACTTTTGAGTGAAGTTCAATGAATGAGCAACACTATTAGACAAACTTATGGCTCCACCCATAAATAGATTTCAACCTGTCTCTTAAATAGGTTAGTATCGAGGTTCCTAATGTTGAGGTTAGTGGGTTAAGTGTGCTGTCTCTTAGAATAGTGGTTCTCAACTGGGATGCCATGTGACCTCTGGGTGCTGTGAGAGCCTTTCAAGGGTGCTGCATACAGTCAAAAGGGCATCTTCTGGAAACAGATACACATGGAGCAGGTAGAACTGTACAGTGTATTTCCAGGAGGAGTGTGGGGAGGCCAAACCAGAAAGGGCTGTGGCCAGGGTGGGATTAATACATAGGCAAAGTAAGCACATGCCTAGGGCCCTGAGCTGCAGGGTGGTCAGTCCTTCCCTGTGTGGTAGCAGTGTGAATGGCCCCATTGGTCTCACTTCCCTTCCCTTCCCCACCCTCTTCTGGCCTCACCACCATGGCAGCTACTTCCTAGCAGCAGCTCCAAGCCCGCTTCCTGCAGGTGGCAGCACTAGGGCGGGAAGGGGGGTCTTGACCAGCCCAGGGCCCACAAGTATGTTATGTAGAGCCTAATAAAGGGTTAATCTGGCCCTGGCTGTGGCTAAACAGAGGCTGGAGTAAGTGATTGTCTTTTCTGATCTGGCTACATACTAGGCACCCAGGGGACTTTTACCTGGATGCCAGCAATTTCAAAAACATTATGGAGGAGTGCCCTGAATCTAAAAGTGGTTGGGAACCACTGTCTTAGAGCAAGCTGGGAAGTAAAGGTGGTTTGAGAAAAAAACATAGAGGAAAGGATGTCCTATTGGAGCATGCCACATCCTGGAGGTAAAACACTGAATGCTTTGGTAAGTAGAAGGGGAGCTGTCATCAGCTCTGCTAGTAGTATTCCTGTTGCTGTCATGGGATTTCTATCCTAGTAAGAGTAAGAGATGCTGCCACAGTAGTACTGTCACAAATATCACTGAATGGGTAGAACCTGTCTGTGTACTAACCATTGTGGAGTTTTCAAATCTAGCTATTGGTATAGAATGCAAACAGTAACAGCTGTTGTTTTCAAGTTGTATTAATGGTTTCCATCTCATTTTTTTCCCCTGCAGAAAACTGTCAAAACTCCCAGATTTACACTTGTAAAGAATTAAAAACTTTAAAAAATAATTCACTAATGGATATTAGATGACCTTGCTCTTCGGTATATAACTAGTAAGTAGGATACCATTTCATATAACATTTCATAGTATTCACCACCTATATCTCTCTGAATTTTCTATGTGGGTTTGCTGCATCACTGCCTTGCATCTTGAGGCATCATTTCAACCTGTTCATAGTGTGTGTCAGTGTGCTTATTCTGATTAGGTAGAATTATATAGATGTGACGGGACAAAGTACAAGGCAAAAGAGATTACATCCTGCATTATTCTTGGTGTGGTAATGCACTAGCTCTATGGGTGCCTATACACATGCATCAGAGAAGACTCAATTAATCAAGCCTGCTCCATGTTCTAATTAGAATGCTCTAGCATTGCCACAGTGAAATGTGTATAAGCCCCTTTGGGTTTAAAAATGGCTTCTGGGGGACTTTAACTAAAGTTCATAGAATGAGCTTTAGTTAAAGCATCCCACAGCCATTTTTAAATAAACACTGTTTAGACACTGTTTTGACTTGTTTTGAGCTCAAAACAGCGAATCAAAATGAAATGAGGGGCTTTGAAACAGCCTTGAAATGAAACAAGGGCAATCAAAGTTATTTGAAAGTTTCAAAACACTTTGAGATTCAAAGATCAAGCTGGGCTTGCCTGCAGGGAAACAGAAAGTAAGGAGAGGGAAGAGGGGCCAGTATTGACTGTGTGGCTGGCGAGTAACTGTGATCCTTCCCTGAGGTCCCTTCCAATCCTAGTGCTCTGGGGGAGGGATGGAAAAACAGCATAAAAGGGAGCATTGTTTGAACTGACCTGCTTTCTGCCCTGGGGTCTGACAGTTACTGAGCTATCTTCTAGCAGCTTAGGAGTGTTAGACAATGAAGGCTACTATTAGCATTGATTTGAATGATTTCCTACTTGCTAGCCTAGCAAATGGGATTCCACAATACCTTTTAATTTCTTCTAGACCCTTTAATTTTAATACTATATTCAATGATTTATTTTTTTCAATTTTATAATTATATTGGATATTACAGTATAGAATTTATATAGGGAGATACATCTATATTTTATTTCTATACATTTATACCTTGCGACATATAAACATCTATACCTTATGGAATTTATATAGGAACACAGATACATTCATACCTTGCAGCATATACTACACACCTTATAGAATTTATATAAGAAACCAGATACGTTTATATATTTGTATAAAAAACAAGACACTATGAAACACACCATGAAGCGTGGTGGTCAAGCCTGCAGTGAGGAGTGGAAGAGGGGTAGAGGGAGAGCTGTAAGTCTCCCTGTCCCCCCAAACTGAGATGCAGCCTCTTTACTACAACTAGCAGGGATGAGGCTTCCACAAGCAGCAAGGAGAGGGGAGCAGTACCAGTGCCACTGCCTGTGCCTTAGTCTACATCCCCTCCAACAGCAACAGCCATAACCACCCCCCCCACCATAACAACAAGCACCAGCACCAGCACCAGCATGACAGTCTCCTCCACCTCCATTTCACTTCCCATACTGAGCCTCCCAGTGCCAGAGGAAGATCTGGAGCTGGAGCTGGATCTGAGTGCCCTAGCAAGGGAAAGTCTGGGGAAGGAGGGTGAATCAGCTGAATTGTGCTCCTCACCCCTCAAGTTTCCCCTAGAGTGAGGTCTCCTTCCCCAGAAGGCACTTCAGAGGAGGCTCAGGAAGAGGTAGCAGAGGCAAGTGGCTCAGCTGACTCCATCTCTCCTGTTGCTGTGCCTCTGCTTGCTGAGGAGGGGGAAATTGCAACATCCGTACATACATCCACATCCCAGAAGTGAGAGGGTAGCGTGGTCTGGCATCATTAGAGCTAGCAGATGATCCCATGCACACTATCTTCCTGCACTGCCGAGCCAAAACCAGCTAGGCCAAGGGAACAAAATACATGAGCACCACGGGGATGCTGATACATCTCCGCAGCACCACCCCCTTGACCTTGCTCCACCTCAGCCTCGTACCAGTGGGAGCGTGCCCAAAGGGGAGTCCCCCTCTCGTTTCAAAGCCCCCATTGACCCAAAGCAGAAGCAGGCCACCCTGGAACAGTGGGGAGAAAGGCCAACAGAAAGGGGGGCATGTTGCAAGGATTAGCAGGATTACCCAGAGCACTGGGGAGATGATTGCTGTGGATGGCCAGCCCTTCTCCTTAGTTGAGCAACCAGGGTTCAGGTGGCTCTTGGCACATGTGGCCCCTTCATATCAAGTGCCTGCATGCACCACCTACAGCAAGACAGTGGTGCCGTCCCTGTATGAGGTATGCAGGGAGTACTTGAGGGAGGAGCTCTGCAAATAGCCTTGCACTTCACCTTGGACATCTGGAGCAGTCGGGGTAAAGATCATGCCCATCTCTCCCTTCCCGGGCACTGATACAACCAGTCAGGCCATAGGTGGGTTCTCCTTCAAACCGAGGTGATGGATGAGTCCCACATGGGAAAAGAAATCATGAAGGCCATGAACTACTTGGTGAAGAAGTGGCCCATTGGGCAGATGAGCTTACCCATGGGTTCATGGTCACTGACAATGGGGCCAATATGGTCAAGGCAGTGCATGATGCCAACTTTTTTGGCATCCACTGTGTGGCACACAAGTTCCACCTCATTGTCAGGGGCACCTTGGAGTGGGACAGGGCTGCCAGTGATGGCAACAGCACCACCAGCAAGCTCATTTCCAAATGAAGGAAGGTGGTAGGCTACTTCACCAGAGCATCAAGGCAGGCAAGAGGCTGCAGGAAAAACAAACAGAGCTGAACATCCCACTACACAAAATCAAGCACAATGTGGAGACTCGGTGGAACTCCACATACCTGATGCTCAAGAGGCTGGTGGAGCAACGGAAAGCCATCCATGAGATGGCCTTTCTTGGGGAGATTGCGATCAGCGGCCCCCTTAACACAGCTGAGTGGGATACCATCTCCCAGATCATGGTGGTGCTCAAAGCCTTCCTCAAGGCCACCAAGACCCTCAGCACTGGTGATGCCCTCCTTAGCCAGGCAATCCCCATAATGAGGGAACTTCAGAACCAGATGGAGAGCTTCCAGGGGATCAACGTTCCTGGCTGGGGCAAGCCACTCTCACCAGACATCCAAGCACTGGTAAGGCGGCTGAAGGAGGGCATCAGGAAACAGGTTGATCCCTTGTGGTCCAGTACGGTCCACGTGCTGGCTGCCATGTGTGACCCGAGGGTGAGGGGCAGTGTATGCGCAAAACACCGAAACAGCATTGAAACAGAGAAACAGTTTTGACAAAATGAAACGGAACAGTGGTTTCAAAATAAAATGAAACTCAAAATGAACCATTGTCCCATCAAATTGTTGAAACAGCAGTCAAAATGGAATGGTGCTGCTTCGCACAGCCCTAATGTCTATATAGTTACAGCTAGCTTCGATGACTAACCAACTCAGTGAGTAAGGAAATGGCTATACTGCCTCAGACTGTGGAAGGAAGTGCCACAGATAAATGTGCCCTGCCTGCTCCATTTGGAACTACATATGCTACATGCCCTACATGTGCTACATGGTGACTCTGGTGGAATGACATTAGTGGGATTCTAAATACACATTGCTAAATTCACCTGAGATACTGAGTTTATTTGTGCATCCTCTCCACTGTACTGAATCAACTTGATTACATCAGATTTGGGCCCTAGTATTTTCAGAGTGAGTGGCACTTCATAGTGCCACTCCCTTGCATGGTCCTGAGACAGTGTTGGTAGGACCTTTTATTACTTTCTGCTTGTTTATGCATACATATGTAATGGCGCGTGCTGGAATTTGGACAAGAAAGATGTTAAAAGATGTTGAATACTACTAACAAAATGTTATATCCCTTAGCTTATTAGCAATAGAGCTGTGTTTTTGGAGCTCAACAGCCAGGTTTTTTACTCTTAGGCTAGATATATTCATTATCCTTTTACCAGTAGACGTGATCAGAAACTGATCGATGCCTATAATAAAACAGAAGTTCAGCACACAAAACCAGCCTGATCCCATAATAAAACAGAAGTTTAGCACACACAGACTGGTTTAAAAATGGTGGAACTTGGTCTAAGAATTCCCCACCAAAAGACATATATATGTGTTCTATTTGCTACCAATCTAAACTATGCTGATTATAGAAAGCAGCAGAACTTTGATTCTGCTTTGGGCTTTTTGAATATCTGTACTTAGCCTTAGGTCTCAAGGGACTGTATCATTTATCTAAGGATGCCCATTTGCAGCATAGAAATTAGTTACAGATTGGATTTCTCCTCCTATGTAGCTGATACTCAGGATTAGTATTATCTAGAATGGGATCTAGAAGATACTTTCTTCCCTTTCTAAAGGATACAGCACTTATTGCCATAAAATATGGGAATGCTCCTATACCTCAAGTGGTAAGAGGCCTATCCTTTTGCTATTAAAGAACCAAGCCCATCTGGGCTCCCATAACTGTGCACAGATGGTTAATCTGGTAACTATGTGACGTGTTCAGGGACTACAGTGTCTGCTCTGTATGCACGTAGAGAAAACCTGCCACTGGCAATCTATTTCTCTCTGTGATAGGTAGATGCTACATTTGTTTGTGCACAGTATAGGGAAACAGATGGAATTAAAAATAAAGAAGGGAGCTGACAAATCTTTGTCACTATTTTCTGTGTACCAACCATGGAGGGAAGGTAAGTGGGTATTTACTGGGAGTTAAGAAAATGAGGTCCCCTTGGCAGCTACTCCTTATCATCTGTTCCAGCAGTTCCTCTACGAGCCGTACTGCCAGCACAGCCAAGCAGGGAGCAGGACAAAATCGTGCAGGATAGCCCTCATGCAGTTGGTTCCCATCTCTGAAAATAAAGAGGGAAGGGTAACCCCTTCCTGTGAATCTGTGGGTGCCTTTCCATGTAACTTTGAGGGAATGATTTCTAGGTAACTCTAATTGATAAACCCTGTAGTCATTCCCTGGCTCTTAGCCCCATTCCAGCAGGTTTGTCTGCAGGAAGGGGTTCTTTGGCTCACAATGTTTAATCAATGTATGTGCCTCACATTGTTTTAAAGTCATGCCTAAAAATAACTCTCTGAAATACTTAGCTGCATAAAAGAAAACAAAACTTGCCCCACAGGTTAATCTGTAGCTGAGCCTCTTGTTCACAATTTGAATGGGTAAGAAAAAAAAAAATCTTTCTCTGGAAATAAAACATGAATAGTCAGCTTCCATTCTTTATGTTATTTTTGGCTCCTCTATGCAACCAAAAATATTTAGCATATGGGGCCTAAAATTGTTTGTACACTGTTCTATTATTTTTTTCATATACAGCATCTGTGCACAGCATTTTACTGATGAATAAAAGAGGTCACCAGGGCACCAGCCACCACTTGCAACCCAACTTTCTCCCTGGGCTGCTGTTCTTCTCCATGGCATTCCCCTCTATGGCACCAAAACTGCCTGCCACCTTTGCTGTCTGCCACTGCCTCTGCTACCTGTTGCTGATCCCCAATTTCACAATGGGTGGAGCAGGGCACTTTAATTAGAGCAGCTCTGAGATTAAAGTGCCTGCAACATCTTGTGTATTCAGTGTCCCATATTTCGAAATGGTGGCAGGAGCACATTAATGAAAACTCATTCAACAAACTTTAGTTAAAGCATCCACCTCTCCATTTTGAAGCATGGGGACACTGAATCCACAAGACACAGATGCGGCTGAAGAGCGCTAATTAGCACACTCAAGCAGACTCGTTTAATCAATTCTGCTCCAATGCTCTTAGTTAAAGCACATCAGAGCAGCATCTACAGGCACCCATTAGCAATGGGAAGGACAAAATTCAGTGGCAGCTGTGAGTGTCCAAGTGGAGCAGTAGGAGAGAAATGGGCAGTGCAGTGTGGGATGGGGAGGAGGAACACAGTAGGCTGATCTGTATGCTGCCATTCTCCCATACCACTGCAGGCCACATCCAGGCACGTCACAAAGTTGGCAACCCCTGACGGATTTCTAGGATATGACAAACTAATGCATGCATGGTTTATATCATTGCTCTGTTTTAAGCTAACATTATTTGTTATGTTTTTATATTATTACTTTTTGTTCCCTGCAATATATGTGAAGGCAGAATGTGATCCCCAAATAAGTGCGCATTCTTGATGCTACAAATGTGACATATTTGCACTGGTGTAATCAGCCTTTACATTGACCTTGCATACTTGCAACTTACTTGAAGCTGGTGTAGAATGACCTCAGGAAAAATCACAGGGTAAAAACTACACTTGTGAAAGTCTTGTGTGTCTTGGTATAAAATACTCCAGTATAACTGTGTTGATGGTCTAAATACATCCACATGTAAATACCTCATGTCCAACAGCCACTGGTAAAAGTAAATAAAGGGAAGGAGCTGTATAAAATGAGTGCTTTATCTAGAGTCTCTTTTAAGTGTTTTTGATATCTTGGGGAAAATGTCCTAATCGTTTAAAGCAACCCACAACTAGCACCCCCTCACACAATCAAGACTTATATGCAGCTCATCTTCATGGACTTCTGCCACTGGCAATATGACAGGGATAATATTTTCACTTAGATAAACTGTCCTTGAACAATGAGCATTAATAGACATGAATTAGGATGTTTCTCCATGAGGAATGCAAGTCTTTTCTTTCCATCTCTTTGTCCTCAGGATATATTCATACTATTAATGCTGCAAGGGAAAACCTACAGCCTATTACACTGGACTTATGCTATTTTGGAGTTTAAGGTATGATACAGAATTTTGTTCTATAATCATGTCTCCCTTGGTTTTGTTCCCTGCATTAGAATTACTTATTATTACTGTTACTGCATAATAATTCTGAGATATAATTCTGACATGCTTTCTTTGGCATGTCAAGATCAACTGTATGTGATCCTTTTGTCACACCAGATTAATATAAGTAATGCATCATTGGTTAAAATGTCACACGAAGCAAGAGACAAACTTAAGAAATTTCTCCACACCTATAAAATCCCCCTAAAAATCAGGAAAAAATTATGAAATAAACATTTGATTAATTTTGACTAATTTAAGTGATCGCTGGTAACATTTCATGAATGGCTTGTTAACCTTTCCGTTACCTTCTATGCCTTAAGAGAAAATAACAGATCTTAGGGCCTTGTTGCATGGAGGACTTAATATCCATTCAATCTGTGGAATATTATGTAGTATCAAAGTTAGAACTGTAGCAAAACCTCTGTAGCAAAACCTCCAGTTTTTCTTTTTTTTAATTTATTTTAAAATGCATTCACTCCCCTTCCCCAGCCATTCCTGACCTTTTCTCTCCCTCTCTATTCCCTATAGATAAGTATAAGTGAGCTCAGACTTAGGATAAGCTTTAACATTTTTATTTTGGTAGCAAGTTTTTGGTTTTGGATATCCATTGTTATATATTGTATTATTATTAGGTTTGTATTGATTCTTACTGTTGTATATTGTATTATTATCATTTTCGTATTGATTTTTATTGTTTCCTATGGATATTGTATGGTTTAGGCCGGTGTTTGTAAGTGAACCAAAGTCCTGTCAAGTTTCCATTTTATACGTCAAGCCTCCATCTTATGTCCTCTGCCTGGGCATCCCATGTTGCAACTGTATGAGTCACGTACCCCTCCCATGTAAATTGGTTCCTGGATGAATGAGAATGATTGGGAATGATTGAAACACAATGGTAGCAGGCCTTATCTGAATGGCCTGTAAGGACTGGGCCATCACCTCACATTGATTCATGCAGGAACCACGGACCTCACCCAGGAACAGAGACAAGAACCCAGCATTTGAAAGACAAAAGACACTGCAGAACCAGCAACTCTACCTTTATACCCCACCATTATAGACACCCGAAACTGCACATCCCTCCATGAAGCACACATGCTCAGTATGCCAGGGGCTGACCCTTGCCGCATGCCTCCTGTCACCAGGGTCACACAAGGTCTGCCCCTATAAAAAGAGGCAGTGAAGACAGACCCAGTGGGACGCCCTCTCCGTCTGGACCAGCACCATGCCACACCACCTATCCACCCAGAGGCCCTGCCGGCAACCCCCCTCTGGACAACACCTACTGGACAAGGACCCCATTCCAGCCTGGATAGGCAGATATTACCTGCACACCTCCTCCTACAATTTGGACTCTCTCTCTCTCTCTCTCTCCTCCTGGACTTCAGTGGACTTCAGCCCCTGCACCAAGCCTCTCTAACCCCTGCTGCCAGTGTGCGTGTGTGTGCGTGTGTGTGTATATGTGTGTGTGTGCAAGGGAACCAATAAGACATTGTGTCACCATCTCCCCTGTTCAATAAAACCACTGTCATTTGCAACCCCAAGTTAGGTCATGTTTTACTGAATCCCAGTCCCTTCCTTATCTTAAATTCCAGCCTCATTCTCTCTCTCAGCTCCAGCCCCTACCCCTCTCCACTAGTTTTCTGATCTCCTCTCAATTCCTACTACCTTTTCCCTGTGACTTCCTGCTGCCTTTCTCTGCTTTCCCATTGCCCCTGCCACCTTTCAGTCTCTCCTGCCACTTTTCCTGTGATTTTCTGCTGTCCCCCTGCAGGTGTGCAGCAACATACTCTTGTTCATTTACGTCAGAGAAGACCTTGCATTTTTTACAAACTTCTAGATATTGTGAAAGAAAGCCTGAGTGTCTTGTTCTCCCAGCATGTTCACTTCCATGAACAAGCAGGATGATATCGGGGCTATGTGATGGTAAGCACCATGTCAGGTACCTACTATTAATTAGCTACTATCTCCCTGCATGCTTTCCTCCTTAGAGGTTCCTGTTAGAAAGGCACCCCTCCCCATGCTTACTTGTTTGTCTGCCACTGTCTCAGGACACAGCTTCTCTGGCTGATTTTGCCCTGGCAAGAGTGCAAAAAGGAGTTTTTTCACCTTGCAATGATGACCCTGCAATATAAACCATGCCGCTTTTGTGAGTTGGTGTGCCAGCAGTGATCATAATCATGGAAGGGAATAGCTAATTATGCTGGCTCCCTGGGAAAAGTAGCAATTCCATGGAATATATGTGAGGCTTTGGAAACCTTCCTACACCTGCATTCCAGTTTCATAGCTCTGCAAGACCTCCTAGCAGGGAAAGCAATGAGCAATCACATCCTTAACTATTATTGCCTCACCCTCCACTCCACAAGCTGCCCCTGAAGAGGGATGCACTGTCCCACATTCTGTCCAAATGCTCCAAGCCCCCTGTCACCATGACTCCAACTTGTGATGGGGTCCTGGGGACAACAGGATGCCAGCTTTCACTTCCACCTGAAATGGCTACACTTGGTATCCCTGGGGTGATAGGGGAGGTGTGCGGGAGCTGCCTGTATGCTAAGTCCTGGGAGCTGGCCTGGGTTGGGACGAAGGAGAGGAGGGGGAAGGGGACACATACAGCAGAGCTTGCCTGGGTGGTGTGCTACAGGTACAGTCCACCCCCCACCCCGGTCCAGCCCATGGCTGCCCCAACAGTACTCTGCATGGGGTCAAGCCCTGCCTGCTCCCACCCAGGGCAGCCTGCACCACACTCCATCCAGGCCCCAGACAGTGTGCACAGCTTTCAGTGGGACTGCTGCCACAGAAACTCAGGTCCTGCTCAGCTCCCCTCACCTCCAG
Organism: Alligator mississippiensis; assembly: GCF_030867095.1. Taxonomy (NCBI): domain Eukaryota; kingdom Metazoa; phylum Chordata; order Crocodylia; family Alligatoridae; genus Alligator; species Alligator mississippiensis. Next base: position 52,117,183 of record NC_081826.1, read on the forward strand.
CGGTTCCTCCTCCTCCTGCCCCTGATTTGCACTCCAGCTAGCCAGTAGTTCAGGGAAGCTCTGGGGACTTGTGCTGGGCAGAAGGTGCTCAGCTAGGTGGGGGAAAGCTGCAGCTGGGAAGCTCCTGCCTCAGTGTATGGGGTCCCAGCTCCAGCTCCTGGCCCCTTGCGGAATGGGTGGAAGTTGACTGGGAGCTGGTTCTGGAGCCCTGTGTGTTGGGGCAGGAGCCACCTGGCTGCAGCCTCCCTCCTGCCTGGCTGGGCATCTGCTGCCAGGCATGTGTCCCCATGGCTGCCTTGGAACTGTCTCTAGCTTTCCCATATCATTTTTTAAATGTGGAGCTCAGAAATGCACAGTACTCCAGATGAAGCCTAACCAGTGTTGAGTAGAGAGGCACTATCACCTCCCATGTCTTGCACCTAACGCTTCTATTGATGGATCCCAAAATGACATTCACTTTTTGTATGGCTGCATCGTACTGCAGACTCATACTAAATCTGTGATCTACAACTCCCAAGTACTTTTCTATAGTACTGTCATCATCCAGGTGTCACCCAATATTCATTTGTGGCTTTTATTATTCCTCCTGAGGTGTAGGACCTTGCATTTGTCTGAATTGAACTTGATCCCGTTAGCTTTAGCCCAACTTTCCAATCTGTCAAGATCCTTTTGAACTGTACTTGCATTCTCCATCATGTTCACAGTCCTTCCCAGTTTTGTGTCATCTGCAAAATGTTCAAGAAGCATTCAATGCGAGCATCCAAATTGCTAATAAATATGTTGAATGGCACTAGGCCCAGGGAAGACTGCTGTGGGACTCCACATGAAACCTCCTGCCATTCTGATATGAACCCACTGATAGTTACCCTTTGCTTGTGGCTATTGAGCCAGTTATCAGTTATCACATCAAGGGGAAGAAAGAGATTCGGGGCTCCTGAGGCAAATCTCGGAGACCATAAAAGCTAAAGAGGCGGTAGTCATGGGGGACCTAAACTACCCGGACATCTGCTGGGAGTCACAGACAGCAAAGTCCCATCGCTCACGCAGGTTTCTAACCTGTGTACAGGACCTCCACCTGACTCAGGAGGTACACGGTCCCACTAGGGGCAATGCCATACTGGATCTGGTATTGGCAACGGGAGATGACATGGTAGCGGACCTCCAGATCGGTAGCCATCTGGGGGACAGTGATCACCTAATAATAGAATTCACCATAAGACGGCGAGTGGGTAAGGTAACTAGTAGGGTGAAAGTGCTAGACTTTAGGAAAGCTGATTTCAATGAACTCAGGCTATTAGTCAAGGACGCACTGCAGAGTAGGAGATTTGAAGAGATGGAAGCAAAAGAAGGGTGGCTGTGCCTTAAGGAAACGATCCTTCGGGCACAAAGCAAGACGATCCCCGAGCGAGGCAAAAGAGGGAAAGGGGCCAGGAGGCTTCCATGGCTGACCAGAGAAATCCAGGGCAGCCTAAGGGCCAAAAGGGGAGCACATAATAAGTGGAATCAGGGTGAGATCACTAAAGATGAATATACCTCCTCTGCTCATGCTTGTAGGGAGGCAGTTAGGCGGGCCAAAGCTACCATGGAGCTGAGGATGGCAACCCAAGTAAAAGACAACAAGAAATTGTTTTTTAGATATATTGGGAGTAAAAGGAAGGCCCAGGGAGGAATAGGACCCCTGCTAAATGGGCAGAAACAATTGGTGACGGACAGGGGGGACAAGGCTGAACTCCTCAATGAGTTCTTTGCCTCAGTGTTCCTAAGTGAGGGGCACGACAAGTCTTTCACTGGGGTTGTAGAGAGGCAGCAGCAAGGTGCCACACTTCCATGCGTAGACCCTGAAATGGTGCAGAGTCATTTGGAAGAACTGGATGCCTTTAAGTCAGCAGGCCCGGATGAGCTCCATCCAAGGGTGCTGAAGGCACTGGCCGACAGCATTGCAGAGCCACTGGTGGGAATATTTGAAAGCTCATGGCGCACGGGCCAAGTCCCGGAGGACTGGAAAAGGGCCAACGTGGTCCCCATTTTCACAAAGGGGAGGAAGGAGGACCTGGGCAACTATAGACCTATCAGTCTCACGTCCATCCTTGGCAAAGTCTTTGAAAAAATTATCAAGGCTCACATTTGTGAGAGCCCAGCAGGACAAATTATGCTGAGGGGAAATCAGCACGGGTTCATGGCAGGCAGATCGTGCCTGACCAATCTAGTTTCTTTTTATGACCAGGTTACGAAACGCCTGGACACAGGAGGAGGGGTGGATGTCATATACTTAGACTTCAGGAAGGCCTTCGATATGGTATCCCACCCCATACTGGTGAACAAGTTAAGAGGCTGTGACTTGGATGACTACACAGTCTGGTGGGTGGCGAATTGGCTGGAGGGTCGCACCCAGAGAGTCGTGGTGGATGGGTCGGTTTCGACCTGGAATGGTGTGGGCAGTGGGGTCCCACAGGGCTCGGTCCTTGGACCGATACTCTTTAATGTCTTCATCAGTGACTTGGACGAGGGAGTGAAATGTACTCTGTCCAAGTTTGCAGATGACACAAAGCTATGGGGAGATGTGGACACGCCGGAGGGCAGGGAACAGCTGCAAGCAGACCTGGACAAGTTGGACAAGTGGGCAGAAAACAACAGAATGCAGTTCAACAAGGAGAAATGCAAAGTGCTGCACCTAGGGAGGAAAAATGTCCAGCACACCTACAGCCTAGGGAATGACCTGCTGGGTAGCACGGAAGTGGAAAGGGATCTTGGAGTCCTAGTGAACTCCAAGATGAACATGAGTCGGCAGTGTGACGAAGCCATCAAAAAAGCCAATGGCACTTTATCGTGCATCAGCAGATGCATGACGAATAGGTCCAAGGAGGTGATACTTCCCCTCTATCGGGCGCCGGTCAGACCGCAGTTGGAGTACTGCGTGCAATTCTGGGCTCCACAATTCAAGAGGGATGCGGATAACCTGGAGAGGGTCCAGAGAAGGGCCACTCATATGTTTAAGGGCCTGCAGGCCAAGCCCTACGACGAGAGACTAGAGAAACTGGATCTTTTCAGCCTCCGCAAGAGAAGGTAGAGAGGCGACCTTGTGGCTGCCTATAAGTTCATCACGGGGGCACAGAAGGGAATTGGTGAGTATTTATTCACCAAGGCGCCCCCGGGGGTTACAAGAAATAATGGCCACAAGCTAGCAGAGAGCAGATTTAGATTGGACATTAGGAAGAACTTCTTCACAGTTCGAGTGGCCAGGGTCTGGAACGGGCTCCCAAGGGAGGTGGTGCTCTCCCCTACCCTGGGGGTCTTCAAGAGGAGGTTAGATGAGCATCTAGCTGGGGTCATCTAGACCCAGCACTCTTTCCTGCTTATGCAGGGGGTCGGACTCGATGATCTATTGAGGTCCCTTCCGACCCTAACATCTATGAATCTATGAATCTATTCACCTTACACTAGTTTTATCTAGCCCATTTTTTTTTCCAACTTATTTATAAGAAGGTCATGTAAAGACCACACAATCCCCCATATCCCATGTCCCTGCTTACCTGGGACAGCGCCTGGGTCTGTGTCATACTACAGCCTTGCCCCACTCCTGTTTGTCCAGCACGCTGAGGCAGCAAGCTGGGGCAGCAGGGGAAGGGGGAAGCTATAGAGACACTCTGTCTGGGTGCCAGAGTCTCTCTCTCTGGAGGACTCAGAGAGGGCTCAGCACCTGCTCTGCTTTCTTTTCTGCATGTTTTTTTGTTTGTTTGTTTTATACCAGGATTTCCCAGTATCAAATTTAGAGTCCACACTGCAAATATGCAGCATGGGAAACATTTTTTTGTTCTTAGTGTGCCTCTTGTTGCATCTCAAAAAGCTGAACTACCAAGTCTCTGTCATGCCAATCAGACCATAGTTCTTTTCAGAGGTTGCAGCTTCCAGTTCTTCTTGTTTGTTCCTGACACTTCTTGCATTTGTATACATGCATGATATTCTGTTGTGTCTTGAACAAAACTTGGTTGTTGGGTGATAAGAGGTTTTAGGACGGATTCAATGAAACCTGATATTACCTCAGTTAGGGTTCCATGGTTGTATGATAGGTCTGCCTGGGTTCCCTTGTTTGTAGAGCATGTATTTTTGGGAGCATGTAAACAGTCTCTGAGTTATGTAGTGGGAGGAACAAGTTCTGTTTTTTTGTTGTTGGGTTTGGTTTGGGGTTTTTTTTGTAGTTTGATGGAAATGATTTGATGGTAGTTTTGAGTTTTAAGGTGAAAAGAGGAGTTAGAACTTCCTCTAGTTTTTTGTAGTAGATGGTGTCAGAGAGTTCTCTGTTGGTTTCTTTTATGTAGTCTTCACAGTTAAAGATAACTATAGCTCTTCCTTTATCTGCTGGTTTTATTACTATTTGGTGGTTGGATCTTAGAGGTTCTATGGCCCTTCTCTCTTAGAAGGAGAGGTTGTTATGGTGGAGTGTGTTGTTGATTATTTCATTGTTTATTTTTCCCCTGAAGCAGTCAATGGTTTGAATTTTGTCCACCGCGGAGTGTCCAATCTGATGTTTTGTTTGTTTGTTTTTGGGGGGGTTGGGTTGTCAAAGGATGAATTGTTGTTAGAAGTGGATTCATTTTCATTGTGGAAATATTCCTTGAGGCAGACGCATCGGAAGCATTTTTTAGTTCTCAACACTGTAGTATCTTATTAAGATATTTTCCAGACAGAAATTCAGACCTTTAGGGAGAACACATTTTTCAGCCTTGGTAAGTTTTTGTGGGGAGAGATTGATAATATCTGAGGATTGATTGGTTGTTTCAGTTACATCGAGTATGAGATTAGACTATTGTAAGGTGTTAGTGTTGTTTCTCTGATGGTTGTTTTGTGGTTGGGAAAGTTGTTCCTGGAGTAACTGGTTCCTTTTCTTCTTTTTATGTTGGATGGATGTTGTAGAAAATCTTTGGTAGTTTCTTTGCAAGAATTGTATAATGTTTGGGAAGATAGCTGGATATTTCTCTTTTCAGTTGTTGCAGCATGTGTTGATTTCCCTCTTGAGTTGATTTCTTTTTGAACAGGTAGGGGGAGAAGATGATTTCTAAGTTTTTTTCTGAAGTTCTCCTGCATAATTATGAAGCATATTTGGAGTTGCGTGTAGTTGTCAGAGGATTATAGATGTTCAGCGGGGCCAGTGGGGGTCCCCCCATCATAGTCCCCTCCCCGCTCCTCCAACCACCCCGACCCCTTACTTACTGGCATTGGAGCCCTGGTGCTGCAGCGCACAGCCTACCGTGGCATGTGTCCTCTGTTCAGTTTCAGCACCAGGGTGAGGGGCCAACCACAGAGATACTCTGGCAGCCAGAGCATCCCTGTGGAGGACCCAGCCTCCGGTTGCCTCAGGGCATGTTCTGGGACCTTGCCCTGCCCCGCTGTTTTAAACTCCATTTTTTTTAGATCCCTGGGTATCCAGGGGTCTAATTTTCTCCCCACACTGCTAGTTTGCAGCGCAGGGAAAATTTTTTTCGTTCCCGCACATGTCTCTTGCCCCATCTCAAAAGAGATGGGGCAAGAGGCACATGCGCGCTCGTCTGGATGTGCCCTATGATGGTATTTTTCATTCAAATAAACGTCCTTAGGAGTGTTCCCTTTGAGTGAGCAACTAAGAAACATCAGAATCGTATCCAAAATGAATGGTGACTCCTATGTAGGAAAATACTTTGGATCTCACACAGTCTAAAACTAGCATATAGCAAACGAATTGCACAAGAAAGTTAATTGATTTTTAAGCATGTGTCCTCTGTTCAGTTCTTCACCTAGAAATTTCATCCATATTCTACTCACAATGAAAACAGAAGCAAGAGGTATGAGTTCATATTCAGCTACAATCATCACCTGTCATTCAGTATGAGTAACCTTGGTATTGCTGAAATTGATTCTCAATTAGTCCTTACCCATCGTTTTCCATAGAACCATTATTTGTGTCCCTTCCAACCTATTAATCCTTACTGCCACCTCATAGAAAAGATATAAAGGTCTGAGGTCATTTTCTATAAATGGTTTATCAGATGAATACCAAAAGAAAAGTTGCAGTCAGATGATAGTTAAAGGTAAATGACAACTAAGCTTCACCAGATTAAAAGGTCTATTCTTTGCTGGAGGTATTACCACTCTAGTATATAATTAAAAATATTGTACTTTAATCCTGTGGGCCAAGGATATGTAATAAAAAATATCATATATAATTTCATAATTCATTGTCTAAAGTTACCTCTAGCATGAAGATTGTTTTAACTTATAAAACTGCTCAAACTACCACCAAAGTTCTATCTGTCAAACCAGAATACACATTGCATGTTCATTGCTATAACTATAAAACAACCAACACATATGTTAATATTTAGAACTGGTAAAAAAAAAATATTTTCTTCTAATCAGAAAATGCCAATTTCCTAAAACTGAATGTACTTCCAATCAAAATCATCTCTCATGAATTTCTTGTTTAAAATAATTGAAAAAAAAATAAGAGTATTTTTAAACGGAAAATTTATCAGATGCACTTTTTTTTTCCCTCAGCAGTTTTAATTTTCCAAATGAAAATTAGCTTCTGGGCCTGAAATTAACCTTTTGTTTAAAACATACTTATTTATATTTGAATCACATTTTTAAAAGGTCAAAATCAATAAATATACCCTTTGAAAAGAGGAAAGAAACACAAGATGACCAAGAACAAGAGCTACAATTTGTCAGAATTTTTTTCCTGCCTTTTGGATCACCAAAAGAAAAAAATTCACCATGTTGACTTTACATCCCAACTTAGAAGGCAGGAAAAACCATTCAGTTCTTGAAATTTTTTGTGGAATGGAAATGCTGTCTCTTACCTACTTCCTGTTAAACTTTACAAGTGGAAGATGATGATACAAAGCTGAAAAGCTTTGAAAAAATCTATATTGTACAAATGGCGAACAACTAGAAAATAAAAATCAATTAAATACACCTTTACTATATTTAACAATAGTATCACAGGCAACACTGAGCAAACCACACTCAATATGTAACAATTTCTATTTAAAAACACTAAAATCAATGTTTAAGTAATTGTGTTTGTAAATTATTGTATCAATTTAAACTTTGATTTTAATGAAACAAAATAATTTTTCAGAACTGTTTTGAGATAATAATACCTAGCATTAGATACCATATTTCATCAGTAGATGTCAAAGCTATACAAGAATGTATAGCAGCTTTTCCCCCATGATTTTTCATTCTGCTCAGATATTGCTAGCACTATTAAAAAAAAAAATCATAATGCTGTTATTTTGTATTAAATTATTTCTATTTACTTAGTTGGAATTCTACAAGTACTAATTAAAAGTGCTGCTGTAAGATGGCCACACTGCTTCATTCCCAGGATTTAGTGAATACTGACTGGAAATGGGTGGACAGAACATCATCTGGGCAGTTATGGTCCCATGCACAGCACAGCCACTATGCAGACAAGTCTTTAGGGACAAATACTCATGGGTTATTTTCCCATCCCATTTCTCATCCAGCATAGCACTTACGCATAATCCCCCTGTGGTTCATAGGCACCTAACTCCAGATGAAATAAAAATCCACTTTCATCCAGTTTGAAATGTCAACTTTTGCCTGTGAGAATTTCCTGAATTCAAGTAAATAGAAATGGTCTTACAGTATTTTCTATGTTGGATTTGTTCTTAATCAAAGCAGATCTACCTCTTGATACAAGCAATAGCATCCTTTTCATTGACATAAAAGAAAGATGGATCAGGCCCAGCTAATGTTTTCATCTTCAATTTATCTCTTTGTTTTTCAGCATTCTCATTGACAGAGTATTTCAGGTTAAAATTATTTCATTCCTCTGAAAATTAACCAACCTGAATAAAAATTTTGTTTAATCTTTTCCAACTTGTTTTTGCCTGGAAAATAATGCAAAAAGTGTCTGCATACATTCCATTTTTAAATAAAGTTATTTCAGATATGTTTGCAACACATTCATGGGTATTTTTCTGCAAATGTTTGAAGGATTATGTTTTATAGGTAAATACAAGTATCAGTGCAGTGCAGGACATGACTGCATATGGCTGCATGCAAGGAACAGAACACAAATAGGTCCTGATCTTATAATGAGCTCCACCTGGGCAAAACTGTGCACCTGAACATAAATTGATGTCATATTAGAGATTATGTGATTTATTTGACCAGTTAGAACAGAGCAGAGCTTGAATGTTAGGTATGTGTAATCATGCTATAAGGTAAAAATAACTAAGTATATTTGGATATATTACAAATAACCTTTTTTTTTTCAGGAATCAGAGTTCCTTCATAAATATTCCACCAGATCATTTAATCAGTTTTATTATTTAATAACAGTTATTTCCTTAACTGTAATTAATAGCTATTCTGCTGTGTCTCTCTCTCAAAGTAATGAGTGTATTTGCAGTTTTTAAAAAGATATTCACTGGTTAAATGGTACTAGTTAAATAATTTATTTTTGCAAATAGGGCTTGTGCATTTGTCCAGAAACCTGATTTTATTATTTTTATTCCTAGTAAATATATTCATATTTTCAGAAGAACTGTGCTAATTATATTTCCTTTTACCCATTTAGTACAGTAATTAACATGCAATTGCCTTTAATCAGCTGTAAGTTTTGGTACATGGGATGGTCCATATGAATAAATAATATGAACCCAGAGTGGACTTTCAAAATAGATAGTTCAAAATCTGCATGATAGAGCAAAACTAAGGGAAATAGTTCCAGTACAAGACACATTTATATAAAGCAGAATTTATATTGATTATATTTCATATTGTGAAGATTTAGTTATAGTGTTCTTAACTAATAGCATCCATCACCCTTTTGGGTTACCACATCTTTACACACCATTCCAGATCTATTAATGTGGGAGGAGATTTTCAAAAGATAATGAAAATTAATTTTCCCTGCCTTTATTATTCATAAGTATTCACACAACAATCTTGCACCAATCCTGATCTTCAAGTGTATTTTTAATAGTTTCTTCTTCCTGTTTAGATGGTTATTTTTAATAGGATTAATGATTAATTATGAGTCTCAAACATTTTTTCAGAGATGCAGTGGCTGTCTGAACACTTACAAATAATGAATAATGGTTTCATTGTAATGGTCTGAACTTTCTGCATCAAAAGCCAATGGGAACCCCCACCCCCCCCAAAAAAAACAAAAACAAAAAAACAAAAACATAATAATACATCCAAAGTTAAAAACAAACTCTAGAGCAGAGTTCAGTTTAAAGCAAGCTGTTTTGACTTGCCTCATTGTGTGTCTCACTGAGACCCCACTGGTGTATGGTAAGTTCTCTTTTCCCAAAATTGCTGTGAGGTGTCCTAATGCAGTAGCTGTGGAAATAAATCATTGCTTGGTTTATATTAGTAGACAGTTTCAAGGGCACGTTAAGTCTATGAGATAATTTATTTTCTGTGTCAGTCTTTAGTTTTTATCCTTATCCATCCTAGTGTATCTTTTAAAATAAAATTTCTTTCTTCTGTAAAAATGATGGAAATCACAGAGTTGAAAGTCTGAGGCTTCTAAATGTTCTTATTCTATTTTAGAAACTTTAGTCATGGTGAACTCCAAATGTATAGGTCAACCTTAAAAAAAAGTAAAGTATCCTTGAATTACACATGACTTGTGCTATATATTTCCATATCAATCCAATACACAAAAACTCGGTCTTTAGGCAAAGTCAACCTGCAACGAAATTTGAATCCTATAAGAAAATATGTAAGCCATCTTAAACTTCAGTGTGGCTGAGAGAATAAGGTAAAGAAGAAAAAATCCAGTCCTTAGTCTTTTTTACCTGATGAAAAACTTATCTGCACTCTCAACAAAAGGTAGAACAGGCAGGAATCCAAAATGAAGTAGTACATGCAAGAGGAATCATAGAGCTGCAAGGAGTTCATCTTTCAGTGTTTACATAAGCACTTCCATTAATAATGAAAATTTCAAAGACTAAAATCTAATTTAACTTCTATAATTAGTGTGTGGAGAAAGGTGCTCTATTTTGAGGCTACTTCTCTCCAGCTTTTTCTCATCGATACACATGACAACAATACTGTCCCTAAAATCACAATTATCTTTATATATTAACATCACTTTCTCCATAAAACAGTCATTTCAATCCATAATATAAAGACAGCTATATCTGATATAGATAAAGATTAACAATATTTGAGTAAGGGAATGCAGCAAAAGTTCTGAATGCACTTCAGTAAAGTTGTTTCTACAGCATCTGATGGAATTTTACCTTTAAAATTGCTTCAGCTCTATTTACATTTAGGTTTGTGCTCTGTCCAGTTTTATTTACGTATCTTCAGTAATAAGCCCACATTAATTCAATTTGCAGGTGTTAAAAATGAGAGGAGAGCAGAGAGATAAGCGTTATGAGCTCTAAATCATTATAATAAAATCAGATGCACTATGAAAAAAAGCTAGGGAACAAATAATCTGAAATTCAGATTAAAGTGAGAGAAAAGAATGAATAACACAAGTATTAATAAAAATCCTATGATAATTCGACTGGAAATTGGATTCAAGTTTACAATATAATATGGTTTCTCTAAAATCTATACAATTTGGGATCTGGCATTCCTAGTCATACAGACTAGGATGATGATCCTTCTCTATGAAATACTGATGAGATTGTGTATATATAATAATGAATATAGATTTGAGTCCTCAACAATACAAATACATTGTCAAGCTGATGATGTAATTTCAGCAGACAGCAGCCTCATATTCATATGAGCATGGACATATGTTTCTTACCTCTAAGTTTAATTCTGTATCTTGTTGATCATCATGTTGTATCTATGTGAACAAGACGTGTAGTCACTTGCATAATTCTGCATTAACATATCAGCAAGCTATGGGAGCTAGAAATCACCAGTGCAAATAATTTATTTCTTACTGGAGATAATCGCCATCATTTTTGCTTCTATCACAGGGGTTTTTAACCTTTTTTAACAAGTGTACCCCTTCTATCTCAAAGTTTCAGCTCAGGCACTCTCTTCCCAGTGGGTGGACGAGGGTAATGAGCCGGAGCTGCACTTGCGGTGGGTGGCAGTGATGTTGGGAGTTATGGGGGGGGCCGCAGTCACCCCAAACTTTACCATAGCCCCCACTCCCAGTGCTGCTGCTGCCCATCCCAAGTGCAGCCCCAGCCCAACCCCCCATCAGGAAGAGCCCAGCTTCTGCCTTGTCTCCAGCCCACAGTGGCAGCCCACCCCCACCCGCCACACAGATACAGGGGAAAATGCCCCCATGCCCTCTCAGGGTGGGGGCAGGCTGCCACTGTGGACCACCCTCCTCCCCCCTACCCCATTTCCCCTGGATGAGCCACTCACAGCACCATCCCCTACTCTCTCCCGGCTGTGCGGCACCTGCCTGTGCCTCTGCCCCTGTCCCTGTCCCTGTCCCAGACCCACTCCCTCCCTCACTGTGGGGGGGGCTCAATTTCCCACCCCCATGCCCCTTCCCTTACAACAGACTTACCAGTCAGACCTGGCTGCTCTTCACTCTGCCAGGCTGTGCTCCTAGCCACCTGCATGCACATGCACAGGGCATTTATCAGCCACATAATCAGCCACATCAGCCAAAAAAAGCCAATTGCTGATAGTCAATTTTCCTTATATCGGTGCCAATACAATATGGGACCGATGTATCGATGCACCTCAATAATTTTTTCTCATTCATTTTGCGTACCACCTAAGACCTTTTTAAGTACCCCCAGGGGTATTTGTAACCCCTGTTGACAACCACTGTTCTATGATAATTGTTCTTCAATGGCTAGAGAAGATAGTCCTGAAGCAACTCGGAAACCCAGAACTCTTGCCTATGAAAACAAAGCATCACCGTTGTAAAATCAACTCAGCATAGACAGACTATTATATTCATTAGCACAAGCAAGGACAATGACAGAGGTTCACTGGCACCAGGTACTTTCAGAAACAGGGTGGCAAATCAAATGGGAGTAATGCTTCTCACAAGAAATATAAATCATTGCTTGATTTACATTAATGCATATTTGATTTTAAGAAGTGCAAATGTAGCAACTTTTATGATATGGACGTATTAAATTAAGTTAATTACACCCTGCACACAGACAATATCTGATTGGATTTATTTTCTTAATTCATGATTATGTTGATAATTAGTGAACCTGACAGCCCAGTGTCACACCTACTGCATGTGACTATAAGCATTGTGCAAAGGCGAATAATATTTTGCTACTCTTGTAAACTATATATTGTAAAAACACAGCAATCATTGTCATTGTAGAATTCTGAAGATACTGATTTTTGCCATTTGGATTCTTGCAGCACTCCATTAACATACTTACCTGCCAAATAACTGTTTATAAATTCAAAGTGTGTTTGATGATAGTTATAACATTTCATGCTATTTTAATACAGATAAGCAAAATCAAATTTTTAATATTCTGAAATAAATATTATTTCAAACCCCTGTGATACTTAACAAATCAAAACTTTTTTTAACAGATTTACCATATTTTTAATTGCCAACAAGGAATAACTTCTATTTTTTACACAGGGCCCAATAAAAAGTTGGGTGTGCAAAAAAAAAAATAGCTTAAGCAACAACAACAACAAGAAAATAAGAAACTTGCAAGTAATACTAAAAATTGGATTTCTACAGCAGCAGAACAACAGGTAGGTCTAACAACAAAATGTGTAACCAAGCAGAGGAAAACAGTGAGTCCTCAGGTTTGGATGAAAGTGAAAATGTCCAAGATTTTCCTTTATGTGAAAAAGAAGGTGACCCCAAAGGGGCCGTATCAGGTAGTGAAAAACTTTTAAACATATTAACCCAGGCAAAAAATGACAGTTATTGCTCAAACTTGGATGAAACCAAAAATGCTGCTATGAATTTAGTTTCATGGAAACCCAGGCTGACTAAAAAAACAGTAACCAACTTAGACAGAAAAGTGATTTTGTTGACTCATCCAGTTGGGTGCTCCCTTCCTCACAATTCCAGATGTATATTTGTAGAGTGGGGTTGAACAAAATGAGCAGTATGATTTCACTCAAACCATGCCAGGTAATTGTAAGTATAGGCATTTGAGTAAAGATTGGTTTTATAAGAAACTGCCTAATGGGGAGCATGTGGAGAGACATTGGCTTTTTAAAGTACAATGGAAAAAGCATTATTATGCTTTCCTTGCATATTTTTTCAAAGCATATTTTAAATATAGCCAGTCTGGCTAATTCAATGAAAAGATTTTGTAACTGTGGACATTTGTACCCTACAGTACCTGAACAAGAAAACTCAGTGGAACACAAGAAAAACTATACAGCATGGAAAGACTTCAAAAAAAGACTAACAGTGGAACGTGATAGATCAAAATACAGTGCATGCCTACATACGAGCAGTAAGGCTGCTCCAATGCGACAGAATTCCAGCGCATCGGAACAGACACAATTAATCAAATCTGCTGGAGCCTGGTAATTGCCATGCTCCAGCAGCCTCCTGAATCTCATGTATCAATGTCCTTGTGCTTAAAAATAGCATTGGGGGCACTTGAACTAAAGCTCGTTCAGTTTAAACATCACAACCATCATTTTTAAACTGATACTTGAGACATGGCAGTGCTTTAATTAGAGTGGTTCTCAGAGCTGCTGTAATTACAGTGCTGCCCACTCCCAACACCACCACCACTCCTGGAGCACATGTAAAAGTGCCCGTGGAGACTGAGACACACAAGTAAAAATTGAGAGACATTCACAAGGTGATTACAAATGTGACCTTAGTTTCATAGTTTCTAGGGTCAGAAGGGACCTGAACAGACCATCAAGTCCAACCCCCTGCCCTGGGCAGGAATGAGTGCTAGGATCATAATACCCCAGCCAGATATTTATCTAACCTCCTCTTGAAGATTTCCAAGGTAGGGGAGAGCACCACTTGCCTTGGGAGCCCATTCCAGAGCCTGTCATCCCTACCCATAAAGTAATGGCTCCTGGTATCATGCCTGAACCTACTCTCAAACAATTTGTGGCCATTATTCCTTGTTATCCCAGGTGGTGCACAGGGGAACAAAGACTCACCTATTTTCCGATGATCCCCCCTGGTGAGTTTATAGATGGCCACCAGATCCTCTCTCAGTCTTCTCTTGTGGAGGCTGAATAGATTCAGGCCCTTTAGTCTATCTTCGTAGGGCCTGGCCTGCTGCCCCCTGACCATGCGAGTGGCCCTTCTCTGGACCCTCTCAAGGTTAGCCACATCCCTCGCGAACTGCGGTACCCAGAACTGGACGCAGTACTCCAACTGTGGCCTGACCAGCGCCACATAGAGGGGAAGGATCACTTCCCTGGACCTGCTTGTGATGCATCTATAGATGCACAAGGTTCAATTAGCCTTACTGACTGCTTCCTCACACTGATGGCTCATGTGCAACCTGGGTTCAGCAATGACTTCAAGATCCCTTTCAGCCACTGTGTTGTTGAGAAGGGTGTTCCCCAGCCTACAAGTGTATTGCAGGTTTTGTCTCCCTAGATGCAGTACCTTTCACTTGTCTGCATTGAATTCCATTCTATTCTCATCCGCCCACCTCTGTAACCTGTCCAGATCTAGTTGGATTCTGTCCCTCCCCTCCAGTGTGCCCACTTCTCCCCACATCTTTGTGTCATCAGCAAATTTGGACAGCATGCTTTCCACGCCCACCTCCAAGTCACTGATAAAGATGTTGAATAGCACAGGCCTGAGGACTGAGGCCTGGGGAACTCCACTGCTCACATCCCTCCAGGTTGAAAATGACCCATCCACCACCACTCTCTGGGTGCGACCATTGAGCCAATTTGCCACCCATCTGACTGTGTAGGCATCAATGCCGCAGTCACCTAGTTTGTTTTTTTTTTTTATGAGAATGGGATGAGAAACAGCATCAAAGGCCTTCTTGAAGTCCAGGTAGATGATATCCACCTCAACACCCACACCCAAGGACTTTGTGACCTGGTCGTAAAAGAAGGGTCTACAGACAAGTTTAGGGAACCTCACATTGGTGTATTCCTAAGGGATCGGGTTGGGAAGAAGGAAGGAGGTGTAGCTCTCTATGTAAAGCTGTGGCTCATTATTCCTATATGAAAGTGAGTCACCTGAGGTGAATTGGGGCCAAAAATCCCCACATCTGGGGTCCTAGGCTCTGCAGAATGTGGTGTTCTGGCTTAGGCAGTCCCAGACAGGGCCTCTCTTACCAGCAGTCCTTGTTTCCTAGTGGGGATCTTTTGGGCTGTGGCACTGGGGCCACATTGCTTGCCACGTTTCTGCAGCTTGCCCCTGCACTGCTGTGGCTTTTCAACTGTGGCTTTTCAACCTCCAGCAGGTAAGGGGAAGGGGATGAACAGGGGATTTTTCCTTCCCCACTTCCATTTCCCTGCTACAGCACTGTTACTAAAGAATGCAGTTTAGTGAGATCTCATTTGGTGAGGTTAATCATGTCTATCAGGTCATACTGAAACATCAAAAGTAATGCAAGTAAGTCCAAAGATAATACAATAGCAAATGCCTTCAGACTCCTAGATGTCACAAGGTCCTCCAAACAGTAAGAAACTAGCCACTTTTAGGATTAGAAATAATAACACTTTTGTTGAGGAAGATTGGCAAGCTCTGTGCCAAAACCAAAGTTACTTCAGCCTCAATTATAGAACTTCAATACACAAATGACTGTGCTGTCATTGCACATACTAAGAAGGACCTACAAACAGCCCTTAATTGCTTCTCTCAAGCATACCAGTGCCTTGGACTCACCTTTAACATTGGAAAAACAAAGGTGCTTCACTAGTCTGCTCTGGGCCAATCAACCCCTCAGCAAAGATCCTCATTGTCAGACAGGAGCTGGAAAGTGTTGAATTCTTTGCATACTTTGGCAGTCATCTTTCTGTAAAGGCAACGTCAATGAGGAGATCCAGTATACAATCTGCCAGCTCTTCCTTCCATCATGTGTTCAACCATCACAACATCACAACTTGAACAAAACTCCTACTATACAAGCCTGTGGTAATCCCAATGCTTTTCTATGGCTGTGAAGCTTGGGTGACCTGCAGGAACCATCTGAAAATCCTGGAGCACTATCACCAGTGCTACTTCAGGAGGATCCTTGGCATAAAGTGGGAGGATCATTGCACAAATGCCAGTGTCCTCACTGATGCTAACACCACCAGAATGGAAGCGTTGATTATTCAACATCAGTTGCAGTGGACAGGGCATTGTGTGCCCATATCTGATGTATGTATACCAAAACAACTGCTGTACTCCTGCCTCAGCCAAGAATAAAGGACATGTGGGGGCCAGATGAAATACTTAAGGACATCCCCAAGACAAACATTAAGAAGTGTGGCATTCACAACACAAATTGGGAAAAACTAGCCTGGGACAAGGCTACATAGCGATACCTTGTGAGAGAAGGCACATCTTACTTCGAGGAAAACCGCCTCGCCCTGAAAATGACAGAAATGAAAGGAAAGGAAACAAGATCAAGAAATCTGTGGGACAACCCTCCCTTTAGCCACCACTTGTAGTGTTTTCCAGGGAGTCTGAGGCTCTGGGATCAGCCTTCTTAGCCATCAACAGACTCATATACACCCCTTTACTTGACCCATAGGGTCCACACATATGTCCACACATACAAGCACGTGCGCTTGCAGCAACTCACATAGAACCGGTGCAAATTTGATCCGGGGCTTTTTGCCTCAGCACATGTGCTTGGACATGCACTTTGTTGTGTAGCAAATTGTGCCACTTGGGGCAAAATAACCCTGCCTGGCTCCTCCCGGATCTTCAGCCAGGGGGAGCTAGAACCTGGGGACAGCACCTGTTCTGTCCTCAGCAGTATAAAAAGCTGCCCTGTCCTGGCCCCAGCAGTATAAAAGCCACCCTGGAAAGTAGCTCAGGGCGACTAGTTCTCAGGAGCTTCTGGGGGCCAGCCAATTGGTACCTGGGGACACTACCCCTTGTGCCAGCTGGACTGCTGAAGCAGCCCTGAGAGATCCCTGCACCCTCAACCCACTGCACCAGTCTGGCAGTGGGTGCTGCTGCCTGGCTGTGACCTGCTGTGCACCTGCCAGACTCAGATAGGGACTGCAGAACCAGTAGAGGCATCTGCCCCTCTGGGCCAGCTGCCAGTGGACTGTGGTTGCAGGGTTGGCCTTTGTGCGGCACTACTGACATTTGCGCCCCCTGCCTGGCCATCTGGGCAGCTATTACCTGGAAGATGTTCCAGGTGTGGTGGCCTGCTTTGAACTGTCAAAGCATGTCCTCCTGGCCCCATTTGTCCAGGAGGTCAGCCACAGTCAGATGGGTCCAAGAGGCCAATTCCAGGCAGGATCCTGCCACTGGCCTCCCTAGCAGGAATTCTGGTGTTCCCTATTGGAAAACTGAAAAATCCCTGATAAAAAAAAATCCCAAAGTCATTCTGTAAAATACCCCCAAATCCATGTTCCTCCACAAGTAAAACAAAAGACCACTATAAAGACAGGGAGCAAGAAAGAGACAGTGATCAGTTGAACAATGTTTTATTGATATATATTACAGTGTTAAAGCAAGTCTCTTATCATAATAATAAAGTGAACTCTAAATACATGTTTCATGAATTCATGAATACATGTTTTGCTTCACTACCACAGGGCAATCGCCCCACACAAGTGGTTTGGCCCTCTCACAAGGGATACAGCCCCCCAAGAGGGGTTCAACCCCCACACAAGGGGGGTTGATTGTATTGATGCCAAAATTAACATGGGTCGACAGTGTGGGGACGTGGTCAGGAAGGCCAACCATACCTTCTCATGCATCCACAGATGCATCTCGAGCAGGTCCAAGGAGGTGATCCTCCCCCTCTATGCAGCACTGGTCAGGCTGCTGTTGGAGTACTGGGTCCAGTTCTGGGCACCCCACTTCAAGAAGGATGTGGACAACATGGAGAGGGTCCAGAGGAGGACCACCCGCATGATCAGGGGGCAGCAGGGCAGGCCCTACGAGAAGAGGATATGGGACCTGAACCTGTTCAGCCTTCACAAGTGGAGGGACCTAGTGGCCATTTACAAACTAGTCAGAGGGGACCAGCAGGCACTGGGGGAGTCCCTGTTCCCCCGAGCACTCCCAGGAGTGACTAGAAATAATAGTCACAAGCTGGCAGAGGGTAGATTCAGGCTAGACGTCAGGAGGCGCTACTTCACTGTCAGGGCGGCTAGGACCTGGAACCAACTTCCAAGAGAAGTGGTGCTGGCTCCTACCCTGGGGGTCTTCAAAAGGAGGCTGGATGAACACCTGGCCAGGGTCATTTGACCCCAGTACTCTTTCCTGCCATGGTAGGGGGTCGGACTTGATGATCTGCTCAGGTCCCTTCCGACCCTACCACCTATGAAACTATGAAAAAAGGGGTGCAGCCCCCCAATAGGGGGTTCAACCCCCACACAAGAGGTATGGGTCCCCATTGGGGGCCAAATGGCCCCCACAGGGGCTACCACCCTCCTTGCAAGGTCCACATGCCCCACCCCAGCCCCCCAATTGCTGCCCCACCTGGCCCCATCTCCCACCAGTTGCTGCAGCCTTCCCAATGGCTGCCACCCAACCCCACCACCCGCCCCCCCAGACCCCCAATGGGTGCCCCACCCATCCTCACCCCCCCAACTTACACCCCCAGGTCCCCAAGGCTATCCCCAGAACCCCAGGCACCATCACTTAAAAAAAAAAAAACACAGAAAAAATGGGAAAAAAACCTCTGCTTACCTTAGAAGCATGGGTGGAGGGGATCTGGGGCCTCCTGGAAGAGCTGCCCCCCACCCCCTCAAGCAGCACAGGACAGTTTAGGGGCAGGAGGGTTCAGGCTGGGGCTGCTGGGGCTGTCAGCTTGACCCGCTGTGTGTGGGTGGGGCCCCAGTCAGCCACAGGCAGCTTTAACTGCCGGTAAGTGCAGCGGTTTGTTTGCTTTTTTTAAGTATGGGGTGGGAGTGCATGGATGGGGGGGCTTGGGGGTATGGGACCAGCCCTGGCAGGGCTTGGGGGCATGGGGGGCTGGTGGGGGGAGGGGCCCACCCTGGCAGGGCTCGGGGGACTCAGGGGGGCTGGGGGAGTGGGCAGGGCCATTGGGGGTCCCCCCCATGGTCCCCTTCCCCCTCCTCCAGCCCCCTGACTCCTTACTCACTGGCACCAGAGCCCTGGTGCTGAAACACACAGCCTCACCAGCCGCACATTTCAGCACCAGGGTGCGGGGCAACCATAAAGATGATCTGGCAGCCAAAGCGTCCCTGTGGAGGACCCAGCCTCCAGTTACCTCAGGGCATGGTCATGGACCATGCCTTGCCCTGCTTGTTTAAACATCGATTTTTTTAGACCCCTTGCCCCTGGATATCCAGGGGTCTTATTTTCTCCCCGTGCTGCAAGTTTCCCGCATGGGAAACACTTTCTTGTTCCCACATGTGCCTGCTGCCGCACCTCAAAAGAGTTTGAGGAGGTCAAGAGGCATGTGCAGGCTTGTATCGATGCGCCTATAGGAGTTAGCATCCTACCATGAGGGATCACCAATGAAAAGGATGATTAAAGAATGAACCCACTCTGTCCTTTATTTTTTCAATAATATTCTTAGCAACCAATTTCTCTAGTTCTGCTTTCAGGTTTTGTCATAGAGCTAAATATTTTTTTCTGGGAGCATGTATTATAGAAGTATAGGGTTCAGACAGCTCAATCTTATGTTCTTTTTTCAGCTTCCAAACCCCTCAGAAACATGCTGAAACTTATCTTCAGTTTTACTGTGCCCCTGTACAGTACATATTGTCTGATTAATACCTAGCCTGACAGGTCTTTAGCCCTAATACAGGTACATGTTTTCCTGGCACACCCACAAACTGAATTTTTATTATCATTTTTTACCTTTAGCACCAGCTCCCATGTGCCGACAGTAGGAATCAGTTCTACGCTGTGAAGTCAGAGCTTTATTTGCTTGCTGTGAATACTTGCTTTTTTCCAGGCCCTTTACAATATAGTCTGGCAAAACATTGGCTTGTGCACCAGTGTCCAATTTAAAAGTTACAGGAGTCCCATTTGTTTCCATAATGATCTTCCAGACTTCTGATGATATTGTACGTTGTACTATTCTTACATATAGCTCTTCTTCTTTGTTGCTTGAAATGTTGTAATTCACGTCACTGTGCAGTGCTTGTGCACTCTGTACTTTGCTGTGCCTGAACTCCTCTGCACTTTAGCAAAATGGTTCACTCCTGCTTTTGTTGCAGCATTTTCCAAAAGCAGGACATTGCTGTGGCCTATGTTTGTTACTACCGCATGTACAGCTCTTTATGCTGTTTTCCTTAAACTCTCCCTGATTGCATTTTACAGGCCTCCCTTTGCAATTTCTGTTTTGTCTCAGTTATTTTCTGGGAGGGTTTATTATTCCAACAGTTTCAACATCTGGCTTTCTTTCCAAAGACCTTGCACTAGTGCGAGTGATCTCTGCTGCTTTGTACAAGCTGATTATTCTTTCTAGTTTGAGATCAGGATCCGCCAGTAGTCTCTTTTCCTGAGCTGTGTGTCTCTGATCCCTATTACTATCTGACCCTGATCAGGGAGTCTTTGAGTTCTCCAAAATTACAGGATTGACTCAGCAGTCTGAGATTCTTTTCAAATCCCCCAAAGGATTTTTCCTCCTCTTGTGACCTCATGGAATTGATATCTTTCAAAAGTCTCATTCTGTTTTTGAGTACAGTAGTCCTTACACTTTTTGAGTACTGTCTCATAATCAGCCTGCTCCACTTGGCTCAGATACAAATTGCTATATATATCCAATGCCTCTGCAACCACTATATTGAGAAAAGTAGCTACCTTTTGGTCACTTGACTTCTTAATGGCTCCACTCATCCTCATGTATAAGTTGAATTGTTACTCAAACCTCTTGTATTTCTCTGCCCCATGGCTGGATAGATTCAACTGTGCTGAAACCTGTAGTTGCTCCATTTTTTTTAATGCTCATGCAACACAATGGAGTCATCTGTTTTAAAACATCAATATGATATGTTGTGGGGTCACTTCCCTGAGGTAGGAGCCATTTTTACAAATGTTAACAGTACACAAAAGGATATCAGAATCCCTTTCTCTAGCTCTGTCCAGCTCCACCTAACTCCTGGGTTAGGGCCAGAATTACACATAAACTGGTATAAGTGATTGAAAACCAGTTCTAATTTGTAACACAACAGAAGTTCAGTGCACATAAACCACCTTCAAAATGGCTGAAACTGGTTTAAAATAAACGTGGATAGATGTAGTATCAGACTTAACTGATTTAAGTTAAATCAGTTTATTGAAATTCTGTCCCAGATCACCTCCAGATTCAAGTTAACTCGTAGCCTCTAGCATCCCAGGATGCTTTGCACCTCTGCTGCACGTCCCACAACTCACAGGATAGGCAGGCAAAACTTGGCCCATGCTGTCTGCTTCAGCCCAGCAGAGAGACATGCTTTAGTGCCCCCTGGCTTCTGGCCTGGGCCACTGCAGGCATGTGGCTACATTTCCAGCATTAAAAGTAAATGTCTATTCCCTTTGCTTATTGGTTTAATTTATGAAGTTTAGACTAATCTGTGAAGACTGAATCAGTTCACCCTCAGGCTTTTTGACCATTTAGCCATTTGACCATTTAGCCTTAAAGGTGTACATTCCAAATGTCATTGTGTGTTACTATTGTCATTGTTGCTCTTGTCCTCATCAGGTGTTATTGATTTCATAGACTTCATAGACATTAGGGCTGGAAGGGACCTCGGAAGATCATCGAGTCCAGCCCCCCGCCCAAAGGGCAGGAAGTCAGCTGGGGTCATAGGATCCCAGCAAGATAACCATCCAGTTTCATCTTGAAGGTGTTCAATGAAGGCACTTGAACAACCTCCGGTGGCAGGCTGTTCCAGACCTTGGGGGCTCGGACAGTAAAGAAATTCTTCCTTATGTCCAGCCTGAAACGATCTTGTAGTAGTTTGTGACCATTCGACCTCGTCATCCCTTGGGGCGCTCTGGTGAACAAACGTTCCCCCAGATACTGGTGGTCACCCCTGATAAACTTGTAGGTGGCCATCAGATCACCCCTGAGCCTGCGCTTTTCCAGGCTAAAGAGCCCCAGGGCTCTCAGCCTGTCATCGTAGGGTCTGCTTCCCTGACCTCTGTTCATGCGCGTGGGTCTTCTCTGGACTCTCTCAAGCAATGTTGTGTTGTCAGCATTGAAATCTCAGGAACTGTGGTGACAATAAAGTCAAAGCCAGAAGTTTCCAACACCAATCATATAAAAGAATGACTACAGGCTTGGTTCAGTGGCAAATAATCGGCCAAGTTTATTGTCTATGTAATAGAGTCATGGCTGCAACTCTGTTACTAAGAGGGGTCGGCAGCTGAGGATAATTACCACCCAGCAGCGAAAAGGTGTGCCACACCCTCTGGAGCCAATGAGGCTCAGGAAGGAGGGATAAGAAGGGGAGAAGACCCAGGAGAAGGGGCCTTCGGGCACTTACAGATCGAGAGAAGAGGGCAAGGAGCCCTGCTGTGAGAGAGTCAGAGGAAGGCCCAGAAACAGGAACTCACCCTTACAGACAGCAACGAGATTTCAGGATCAATATGCCCCTCAGGTTGCTACCTACCTGAAAAGCCAGCTTCTGTGGTGAGTCATGGGGAATGGAGCAGTGGCGTGGCAAAAAGCTGCGGCTCCGGGCCAAGACATGGCAGGGTTGCCCAGGAGAGAAAGAGGGTGGGAAAACACGTGATGCAGCCCTGAAGAAACGGGACCCCGATCCCTCACTGGAGGATGAGGAGGGGTGAGGAGGGAAAAGAAAAATGAGACAGCGAAAGAGCTGCGCTCTGCACGCAGGCACAAGCCATGGCTGGAGAATCCCGGTGTCGGCGTTAATCAGCCGCTAATGAGGCAATTAGCATCTGATCTCTCAGATAACACTTAGTACTTGCCATCTGAGTCAGACGACGAGGATCTCTGTGGCGGATCCAAAAAACTGCCCCCTTTGCCTGGCGTTCCTAGAGAAAGTAAGACCAGGCTAAGAATAATAAAGCACCCGTATCAGACATCTGTCCAACGTGGTCCTTCCTGCGGGTACCTGCATGTGTAACTTCTCCTCCCTCCCCAATTTTGTTAAAGATCAAAAGTCATGGCAGGAGAGAATCTCGGGGTCAGGGGGTACCCGACTCGGACCTACTGACAGTCTACAAGCACAGCCCTAAGACATTTTAAACTAACAAGTACATCAGACCAGGAGTTAAGGCATTGGTACCTTTGACAAGTCATCACAACACCACTCCAACTCCCCTAGGCTGCTACAAATTTCCCATAGTTTCCAACCCTCCTTTTATACAATGATCAAAAGTGCTTTCTGGTTTTTGATGTTCAAACTGATGTACCAAAATGTATTATTAATATACACAGAGTAAATTCTCTTACCTTCCAGGTACATTTTGCACTGAAGCTAAGCAGACAGACATCCCTCCTACCCTAATTTTCTTTTTTAAAAAAATCATGGCGCTTTTTTGCAAACACTGGCTACATCTATACATTTAATTAATTCAAAGTAATAAACTCTGGCACATATTGCACCAGAGTTTATTGCTCCCTGACATACTGTTTGAGTGTGCGCCTGGGACCTCATCATGTTGAGCTAAGTCAGAGCAACCCTGGCTGGCAGGGGACCTGGAGGGTCAGCCTGCCAGCCCAAGGATCCTCTGACTCAGCTCAATGTGCTGTGGAGGGACTGGCTGAGGCACGAGGGTGCTTCAATGTGGGGTTAGCCATTAGGCTGCCCCCTCACTGAAGCATCCTCATGCCCCAGCCAGCCCAGGCAGTGGCTACGCATGAGGTGTTGCACAGTAAATAATGCTGCTGCAGGACAGTATTTATATTTACAAGTAGTATCCTTTTATTATTAGGTTACGGTGGCCTTATAGGGCTGCATGTCTAGATGCAGAGACTTTACTGCAGAGCTAATTAAGCAGCTCTTCAGTAAATGTCACATGTAGACACACACACTGAGAAGTTTAACATCACTTTAGATTCCTGAGACAACATGATATCTGGCCCTTGGTCTCTTATATGGGTAGTCTTTTGTTGTGACTGCATGATTTTCTTTAGTAGTATAAGAGTCATGTTCTCACCATAATGGCCCATACATCGTGTGCAAGGCAAGGGTTTCTTAGGGGGATAGCTTTTATTGGACTAACTATGTAGTTGGGATAGCATTCGATAAGCTTTTAAAGGCAAGACATTCTTTCCCAAGTCTGACCATACTGATGTTCTTTACTAAACTATGCCTGACTGGTTGTGATCAGACTTGAGGAAGAAAGTCTTGCATTCAAAAGTTTGTCTAATGTGATCCCAACTCCACAATAGATCTAATAAAAGATATCTCCCTAAAATCTTTGCCTTTCACCTGATTTTCTTTGGCATCCTGTCACCTTTTGCAGTGCTCCCCACCCCCACCCTCCGCTCCCTTCATAGTCTCTTTAAATCTAGAAAGTACTATCCTTTAATTTTGTATCCTGTTCTTTTCTGTCCTCTACATTCATTATTCTGAATTTCACTTGTGCAATGTCAGAGGAATGCTATTCAAAGCAAGTTTTAGTTTTGTAGGTTCGTAAATATTAAGGCATAAAATCTATAGCAATACACATTTTTATTGTACTTTAGCAGTAACAAATACAAAAAAAAAGGCTATAGTACTAAGAGTGCCCTAACATCAAGTTTTGGTCATATTTTTGTCCTTAGGAATGTCTGCAATAAACTAAAAATAAGAAAAAAATGGTCCAGACCAGTCTAATTGTCCTACCTCTGTTTACTATAAAATTACTGTTGTTATTATTATTATAAAGAACAATATTGCAATTTTTCCTGAAGTTTCCATCCCATTATGCAAGACAAACATGTAACAATGGCAATGACTGTGCCACTAATGATTCATTAACATGTAAAAAAAAATAAGGATAATGAAAGATGGACAAAAATGAATAATGAAACAGGATGATTGTGAGCAAAATACATCTTGTAATTTAATTCACCTAAGGTATATTTTCTCTTTGTATTAAGATCAAAAAAAAAAAATTATCACCAAAGGATAAACAAAGTTACTCCATGAACCATTTCCTTAGTTGTATTATCATCCAGAATTCCAGACTTCAAACAAGACTTATTTGTGACTCATTCATTTCATCCTCTGTACATCTGGGCATAGGCAGACACAGGGGCTGAACTGCTCAGAGTTGGGTGATTTTAGTCATGTTTGGAAACAAAAGTCTATGGGTCTATAGAACTGTAATTTTTTTTGGATTGCAACTTTGCAGGTAGATACCCCATTTACATGTTAGGCAGTCAAATCCTGTATTAGACCTAATCCGAAGTTCGCTTTTTTTGTAAAATTCAATGAATAGACAAGCAAATGAAAACAAGGGGCAAGCCCATTTTATCTTCATGTAACCGCTCCTGTAGTTGCCATAGAGACATTGTGTAATTCTGAATAGTTTCTTGATTAGAAGATTGGTGGTCTCTACGTTCCTGTATATACAACAGGGAGCTGCAATTGAATATGAATTGTTTTCTAATTACAAGAAATAAAAACCTAACCTAGAACAGAAAGGATTACAGAAACTATGGGCATGTCTACATGTCCATTTAAACACAACTAAATTTACTTTACATTAAGTTAATGCACAGTAAGCAATTTTTGGCAGGTGTCTACACATGCAGAGACTTGGCACAAAATCTAGTGCCAAGTCCCTCCAGCCCTCCCATGTGCTCCTGTGGTCACTGGGGGGAGCTCCACCCACATAGCTGCCAACACTTGGAAGCCAAGTTGAAGCTAGAGCCAGCTGCCAGCACTTGGCTGCTATCTTGGAAAATCTGATTCCTGTCCACCCCCATCCCTTCCCAGGAGCTGCATGCCCACCCCAGGGACAGCATGTGGCAGCTCCCTCCTTGCCCACCAACACTCCTCGTGCCATGGCTGCTCCAGGCTCTGCCCCTTCTCCTGCCCCTGCCTGTACCAGCAACAAGCAGAGCCCTATGCTCCTGCTGGCCATGGTGCTGGCCCTGCTGGCCCCAGCAGTCCCACCCAACCCCACCCTTCCACCCTGGTCCCAGGAGAGCCACACAACCACTAGAAGTGCTCATGGCACTGGCTGTGGGAGTCTCTGGCTGACCCCCTCCTCCTGCACTCCCTGCTCCAGCCCTCTTGCCCTGCCGCCTACACAACCCTTACCTCCTGCCCACCCCCAGCACCACTATCAGGGTACACACAGGGTTGAAACAAAAATAATTATTTCCTTAACAATACCCACCCCTATCCCTATCCCCCCGCTCAACAAACAGAACCCACTCCCTCCTCCCCCCAACCCAAAAAAAGCCCTTCCACCACCCTTCCCACCCACCAACCATAAAAAAATCCATTTACAAATGGAAAACTATTTACAATATTTCTGGCCCTCAATCCCAGAGTGGGGGACATGGTGAGGCCTAGGGGGCAGAGCCCCAGAGCAGGTACCCAGCACCCCAACCTTGGGATGTTCCTCCATAGATCCAGGGAGCACAGTGACCCCAATGGGTGGTGACTTCATGCACAGCTGGGTCTTCAGGTGTGTGGTATGGGGGAGAGTGGCTAGGCCAGGCCCAGATGAGTGGCAGCAGGTCCAGGGTAGAGGCTGGGCTGCGGGTCTGGAGGGAAGGAGGTACCTGAAGACCTTCTCCTTGGGTCAGGAAGGGGCCTAGCTCTAGGTGCTCCTACTCCAGGGCCTCTATTTGGGCCAATGGTCCCACTCCATCCAATCCTGTGCCTCTTCCCAGGTGACATCCTTCACCCACCAGGTCTGCTCCTCTGCCACTGCCACCAGCTGCTGAAGCAGGAGGTTCTGGTCCATGGTGCACTTCTGGCACAGCTGGCACATCCAGACAGCTCCAGTGGTGAGTAGTGGTTACCCAGAGCCTGCATCCCCACTTTTGGCTGGTGGGCTTTCCCCAATGTCCAGATGTTGGCTCTGCAGAGGCAAGAAACAAAAGCTTTTTTGTGAGAGTTTGCAACATTTCAGAGATAAGATACTCTGCATGGAGGTCTGTGTGTTGCCTGGCCTCAGATTGAGGGTCAGCCATACATGGATGCTAAGGACCATGGTAAGCTGACTGAGAAGGCCCAGGTCCAGGCAGCTGCCACCCAAGTTCCCTGTCCCCGTGGTAGCAAGAATCACTCTGCCCACCCTAAAGATGTTCCAGGTACCTGGGAAAAGGACCCTGAAGACTATGAGGAGTGACAGAGAAGTTGCTTCAAGTGTGAACACTCACCTCGCTGCAGACAAGAAAGGAAAGAACAGGACAGGGGGTGATCACAGACATCAAGCTTTATCAGCTCCTGTCAGTTCCATTTGTCTGGGCATGTGATGGATAGCCATTTAAAAATGCACCCAGCAATACCTGGAGGAGAAAGAGGAAGACAGGTAGAGAACTGGAAGGAGTAAAGAGACAGAAAAAAAATACTTGGACTATGCTCCAGCAGGGGCAAAGCAGAAGAGTAGGGAACTTTCTCCTTTTGAGGCTGAGAGGATTCTCTCTACTTACCTAAATACAGAAGAAAGAAGATGCCATGGCTGGGCTCAGAGGGCTACTGGTTACTCAATCCAGCAGAGCCCAAAGACAACTAACCATGAGTGGTGGAGTTGCAACACTGAGGATCCATTAGAAACCTGAAACCCACTGTCCTGAAGCCCACCTAAGGATAATATTAAGGATAAATAAGGGTAAACCCTAGACAGGAAGCAGAGGCTGAGTACAGGGGGCTAGCCATCCACTGTATGATAATATATACAGAACCAAATCCAAGCCAGATAGCTGATTACCTTGGTCTATCAGTGACCCCCCCCCAAAAACAGAAGAGTATGTACAGAGAAATCATAGCCAACCAAAGGTCAACAGCTTTTTAGGCCAGCAAGCCTCCCTCCTTCTTTTGGTACATCAAGTTGTGGCAGGAGAGATAGAGTAGATGTGCTGAGAAAAGCTTTAGTTAAAAAACCTGCAGGGACCTTGAGGCTAGCATGCACCAAATCCCAATGGTAATGTAAGCGAGTGATCTCATTAAATTAACTCATTTGCTTACACTCTCTTGTTCCCCTGGAATCCATGTCCTGGCTACTGGCCACAGACAACCTCCTTTACTTGTGATTAGCCATTTTTACTATGTAGTAAGGGCACACACATGCAGACATGAGTCCATACTGCACCATAAATTAGGCTAATGAGCATTAATACATCTCATGTAGATGCATCCTATATAGCCTTTATTTACTCTTATGGGGTATACAAAAGCCCCCCTATACCATTAATTCTAATGCAAATAGAAGATTCATTTTCACTTCTCTAAAGAATGTGTATTCATTGTTGATCAAAGTCCAACAAATCAAGAACTAAATACTTAAACACAGTTTTACACCGCATATAGTAGGATTTGCTTTATGGACAGTGGGTGCATCTACATGTTCATTAATGTATTGTAATTACTGTGCATTAAGTTTAGTACCTGTAATAACAGGTACTAATTTAATGTGTTATAATCAGTGCTACTGCACATTAGTGCAGATGAACACTTTTTTTGTAACACTTAATGCCCAGTGAATGAATCTACTGTACATTAGCACATTAGCATGGTTTTTGCCAGCTACACTAATGCACAGTAGAATTATTCCAATGGAAATTGAGTGTTTCTTGTAGACATGCCCAGTAATTCCCAAACTGAAGGTCTTGATAAAGGAAGTGAAATGCATTTACTATGAATAGTTCCTGTCAAATCTCAAAAGCTACCGTGGATAAAACGTATTCTTATTTCAGACTAAATGTACCAGGAAGTATGAGATTTTTGTCTATGAAACCACATTGTCTTATTTCTTACATTCAGGATGTCATAATACATCAAAATGACTCTGTGTGATGTAAAATGACAAAACTTAAATTAAACTATGTTTCTGAATTTGAAGGACCAAAATCTGCACTCAGTGGGCACATCTACAAGTTCATTAATGCACTTTAGGTAATGCACATTAAATCTGCTAGCTCTGGGTATCTAGACATAAGCATGGAGTCTGCTCTGATGTACTGCAATTCCAGTGTGTTGGAGAAGACATGATCAATCAAGTCTGTTGGAGTGACCCAATTGCTGTGTTCCAGTAGCCTCCTGCATCTTGTGTATCAGCATCCCCACACTTAAAAATGGTAGTGGAGGTGCTTAAACTAAAGCTCATCAAATGAACTTTAGTTCAAGTGCTCCTACTGTCATTTTTAAGTGTGAGGGTGTTGATATATGAGACACAGAAGTGCTTTAATTATAGCAGGTCTTGGAGCTGCTATAATTAAAGCACTCGCCCCCTCTTCCTGCAAAGAACATGTAAAACTACCTTCCATTGTAAGGTATTAGAAAAAATGCTTATAAAGAGAACATTTTGGTGATGTTTTAACATGCATTAAAATAGCCTAATGCACATTGAAGTGCATGTGTAAATGCACCCGATGTTAGACTAGAGCTAAACCAGAGTAAATACTTACACTTCTTCAGATTTACTCCAGATTTATAATGATGTAAATTAGGACAGGACATGGCTTAATATTTGCATGTTCTTTAATATAATTTATTCTTTTCTTTAGAGCTCATAGCTCACTAACTGCACAAAAATAGTTCTGATCTCTTTGTCTGAGAAATATTGGGGATTATGCTGTTGTTTATGGAAAGGCTGAAAATGATGTTCCCTGCTAGTTGTTGCCTTTATTTTCAAATTGGAATCAGATTTGATACTGCAGTAAGTGAAGGATACTTGGTGTGAAGCATTACCTGAAAGAGAGAGAACTGCTGATTTCCTCAGTGACAGGCCAAAATAGAGAAAATGCAGTAATGACACTGCACAGCATGCTTCTAAAGATGAAGATCTGTTTAATGTCTATCACATCTTAAATGTATGCATTGTTAGGGTGACTGCATTTGGATCTTGGGGAGCATTGGATTTGCAGCTGAATTAAAGGCTATGACCTATGGCCTAGCAAAGCTGTTAACCACAAGGCAGAATGGTATGTTAAAAGTAATATTGCAAACAATATAGTAGTGTTGTATGATATATAGCTCATTATGTATCATTAGGAGGTAAAACAAATTTTTCTTATAAATGCTTATGCTAAGTAGCTATCCTAACTGTGTCAATCATTTTTAAGTGAGTCTGTGTAAGTTTGTGTGCTGCAAATGAGGTGAAGTCTTAAGAATGTGGAGATGGTACACCCTGGGACTGAAAAACAGACTGGAATGTGAAAGACAACACGTAACTGGTAACAGAATCTGAGATAAACATATGCAAAAAGGTGAATGGTGATTGGTAAGGAAGCCTCCAGAAGCTTCTAGGTTTTAGTCAAAGTCCACCCAAGTGACCGTAGAAGTGGGGTCAAGGTCTTAGACACGTGCTCATAGCAAAAAGACATGTAAACAAATACATAGGTAATTCCATGCTAATGAAACAAACAGTAAACAGAGGTGGTGCTTAAGATGGAAAGAACTAAGAATGGAACAAAGGAGGGACAAAGGTGGGGTAAATGTTAATGAGCATAAACCAAGGTGTATAAATAAGGAAAAAAATAATGTTTATGGCAGCTCCCCGGTTTGTTGGAGCTTTGTCCGAACCTGTCTTCATTTTGAATAAAGCTGTTGATGAGCAATCTGTGCAGGTGATGTGTGATGGCATTGATCCATTGTCTACCTAGTCGTTGCGCGTTGCATGGAGTCGGGGTCTAACATGCATCACGTATAATAGTATGTGCATCTACACATTCCATTACTGTGCTGTAAGCTCACTGCACAGTAAAATACTGCACAGTAAGCTTTCCCTGGGAGCACATCTACACATGCGCCTGTATGTGTAGGGAGCAAAATTTGCTCCTGATGTGAACAATTCAGAGCAAAGGTGCTTCTTCCCTGCTCTACCCCTTTACAGTGTCCAGGGGGAGCTCTAAGCTCCCCCAGGTGCCAACCCCAGGCTGGCAGGGAGCACTGGGGTCAGGCCTGGGCTACAGAGGTTGTGGGGGACTGTCTGACTTCTAGGGCAGCTGTTTCCCAGGCCCATGCCCCAGTTGGCTGATTGGAGCAGGGGGTTGGGAAAGTGTCCCCTCCCAACAGCTGTTTCTCAGCCCACGGTCTTGATTAGCTGGTGGGCAGCTGCCAGCAAGCTCCCAGCTGGGTGGGGCCCACTGGCAGCTATCCCACAAGAAGGATAGTTGACTGCAAGCCCCCAGCTGAGCAGGGAAGCAGAGAACTCCCCAATCCCAGAGCTGCTTACTCTTGGCTCCTGTGGGGAGCTGGGAGTCCTACAGCGCTGGGATGTCAGGGGCAGAGAGCAACCTGCTCCTGGCACTCATCAGCTCTCAGTTCCCAGTTCTCCACAGGAGCTGGGAGCTGAGCAGCACTGGGCCTGAGCCCCCTACTGGTGTGGCTGACCAGGAGCAAATATTCTCCCAGTCAGCATCTACATGAGCACTACCATTCAGTAACTACTACACAGTTAATCTAGTACCTGTATTTACAGGTTCTAGTTAACTGCACAGTACACTTATTTGCTGCACGGTAGCAGCTGCACAAAGTTACATGATGATGCTTTACTGTGCAGTAGATTAGTCTACTGCATAAGTGTCTCATGTAGCGGTATGTCTATAAGGTACAGGGCAGCACTACATTGAGTCATGACATGATATTTCTGTGTGCCCTAGCTCCCCAGGTAGGAGTGGTATAGCTGTGTTAATGTGGTCCTTTCAGACAGTCTACCACATTAATGAAGTATTTAGCCAACCTAATAAATATTGTTTTTCAGGATAATTTTCTTCTGAACTATACTATTCTACACTTTCTTTACCATACTAATGCACCAACATGGATTGTAGTTTAAAAGCTAGTGTGTGAAGAGCTACTGCAGCTGCCTCAATCTGTATAGACATTTCCAAAAATCCAGATGACCAATTCAGAACCTAACTAGCAATTATCAGGAAGATACCTTTAAAAATAAGGTCCTTACTTTCTAGAAGTTCTAATTTCAGGGGTTTGCTGATCTTACTTGGTCCCAGACCCTAACCTGAGAAATGATGGAAGAAAATAGAAAAGAAATGACTAAAGAAGTACTTGAATTTGCTAAACATTTTGGACCTCAAATATAGAGAGTGTTTCTTGATAATAAATATATTTAAAAAGAAAAAGAAGAAACATCTCAAATGGGGTTGATACAATATAGAAGTTAATGCCAAGGAAATATGACACAACATATGGATGTACTGCAGTGAAACATTTGATATGTTTCAGGGTCTTATAGAGTAAGCAGAGAAATATGAAGCAGATAGTACAACAATGTGTAGATATGCAAGTGACCAAGTAAACTGAAAACATAGAGTAATATTAATAACAGTGTGTCATGCAGGGAGAAATGTTATAGAAAGTTCTGCAGGAATCTGTTCTGGGTCTGAAACATTAAATATACACACTGAGTGCTTAGGGGGAAGGAGTGAAAAGTCTGCTAATTAAATCGGTGAAGATATGAAACTGAGATGGAGAGAGAGCACTGTGGAGGAGATTAAATTACAGTACACTATGCCCTTGATATATTGGAACAGTGTTGGAAATCAATAAATTAAGAGTCAATAAAAAAGCCAGTATAAAGTGATTCTAGAATAATTAAAAACATACATAAAGAATGAGCACTAGGAAGCAATAATGCAGAAAGGAGTACAGGTGATAGCAGATGAAAAACTGAATAGACAGCGAGATGCTTTTTAAAATAATAATAAAAAAGAGCAAATGTTTTATTAGGCAGATTAACAGGATTCATATAAATCATTTCTCTAGGAAAGAAATGAGGGGGCTGTTCATACAAACTAGAAAATGCCCCAGAGGAAGAATTGCACAGATATTCCCATAAAGGTTTCCAAAGGTATCCTTCAAAATCTTCCATCAGTGGAAAAGGGAATAAACTTCCCATAGAAAGGTAGCAGCACACCTCAATAAACTTTACAGCACTGACTGACCCCACGTAGAGTGGTCTAGTATCTCTATATTGTTCCCTTAGGCAATACTCATGTGTGACTTCCATTAAGTATGAACAGTGTCAGAAGAGTGGTTAGGTGTTATTTATTTCTCCTTCCTACCAGAATGTATAGATGCCCATGGGTAGGGAAAGCACATTTTCTTCAAAAAACCTGAAAAAATAAAAACCTCCTGCTCTTGACAGACTTCCCTTTCTTCAGAGGGCATATCAACCTTTTGTTGTCATGTGGTGTTTTATTATCTTTACAATACCAAATTTTTCTTTCTAATCTTCAGAGACTTGTTATGACTGTTATCCAAATATTTTAAGTTGCATTTTTTGTACATTCTATTTATCTAATCTCTCTTTTACATTATTTTCATTTTCTATATGGTAGAAAAATCCATGTCTTAGAAGGACAACAAAATATGCATTGGTACTTTAGGTAACCAGTGATACATGCTATTAAGTTGTTTTGAACAATATCATAACAATTTCCTGGTGAAATATGGAAATAGGGGTAAAATTAGAAGCCTAGGTAGGGATTATAATTAAAATGTCAGTAATGACTTATTTTTTTTAAAGGACTGTAAATCTGTCTTTAGAAACATATCATTACATTTCACTGGTAGCTGGTTTTCTCAGGAGTAACTGGATAATTACAAAGATTTGCTGCATACATAGAAAAATAACTTTTGTTGGTAAATTCCCTGAACAGGATTTATTTTAATAAAAGAATCAGACTGAAAATAAACACCGTCATTTTATGGCACAATTACTGTCAATGATATATTACTGCAGTGAACTGTCTAATTTCTTTTTAGTCTAACATCATATTTCACTGCATATCCCTTCTGTTTAATATGTACAGTACTGATATGCTGCTCAGTGAAAGAAAAAATGTTGATTGTTTGTTACTAATCATTAGCTTGGACTTTTTAATTACACATTTAGATGCGTTTAAATTATGAAAAATATTAAACTGAAGCTCAGAAAATGATGGCTCATAAGGAAGAGACATGGGTTCCTCTGTGTTCAGTATGTAGATACGCTGCGGTCTAGGGTTTCATCTCATCCATTTCAGTTGACAGAGGGAAATAATTCTCTACATGAGAATGGAATTCAATGAGACCCCAAGGAACTTAAAAACTTCCTGTTCTAGAGATATTTCTCTCACTGTCAGTTCCTCCTTTCCCCAAATTTTGATTTTCCAGTATACTCTAAAATCACTTATATCTTTGTGTGAGCTCTTTAAGTATTCCTACACTAGTGCATTGTGGAACATTTCCTACAAACCTAGTAATTTAAGTAAAATAATGACAAGAGTGAGAAAGCTTTTGGGGAAGGTTCTGTGTTGTGCTCCTCCAGCAGAACTTGTAATGTCACTCCTGAAAAATGGATTTACAGCTGCCTTCCTACAGCTGCCTTCCACAGGACCCAGTATTGAGAATCTTCCTCAGCTAGATATGGAGTTTTAGAGCCTCTTTAGGTAAGTCTGGGCGTATGGATTGAGGATTTCATTATATATACACATCTTTAATTGAGGAAATGTCTCTATTTATTGCACATTTGAAATTTCAAGGAATTCTGGATACTGGAGTAGCAGATGTGTCAAGAGCAATTTTTCTCACCAATAACTTTGTTCAGATGCTCTTTCCTCATGCTCATGCTCCCACCAATCTTAGTGTTTTCAAGTAGGACCATCAGAATACTAAAATACAATTTATAGCTCAACTAGAATAGTCTAAGTAACAGATTTACTTATACCTTGGCTGTAAATAGACATTACATTTGTCCCACAAGAAAGCCTTTGTCCCAGGATCCTACACACATAACAGTCCACTGTCCTACTTCAAGTGCCTCTGAAGTATATGGGATAAAATGTGCTAACAGTTCTTCCTGGAACATGGCACTGTACATCCATAGGATCACTGCAGTTCATTCAAGGGCCAGGCTGTATGCTCTCTCTCCAGAAATACAGCAATGCAAGTTGGAAGGGTAACACAGATAAATAAATGACTGATCTGCATCTGTTTTGACTGGATCAAACCTCAAGACAGTCAGGTCTGCCTCAAATGAAATGTCTATTTACAGCATCTGAGAACTGGTGTTATTATTATTATTATTATTATCATCATCATCATCATCATCATCATCATCATCTGGGAACTGGTGCTATTAAAGAATGAAGCTGTTCACATATTAAGTGATAAATAACAAAAATAACGTATATCTAAGAACTCCATGATATGTGATGACTGTTCATTAATTTCTAGGTATTTAATAGAGGTGAAGCATGAATAATTTCATCCCCAGAAATACACTTCTTAGAAAGTGAGCTAAAACTTTGTGTAATAATGGGAACTATTAGGAATATAATGTCATTCATTGCCAATGACTACTGTATAATTATACCACCATAAAATTATGATACAGAGTCATGTCATGCCTTGTATTTTAAAAGTTTATTCTGTCAATCAACTTAAAATGGATGTTTGAATCATCACAGTTAATAGATATAATTTGCTATTAATTATACTTTTATTTTTCACTTTCAAATACCCACTCTTAAAAATAACTGCTTTTGAGATTTCATAGATTTCATAGACATTAGGGCTGGAAGGGACCTCGGAAGATCATTGAGTCCAGCCCCCCGCTCAAAGGGCAGCAAGTCAGCTGGGGTCATGGGATCCCAGCAAGATAACCATCCAGTTTCATCTTGAAGGTGTTCAATGAAGGCGCTTGAACAACCTCCAGTGGCAGGCTGTTCCAGACCTTGGGGGCTCGGACAGTAAAGAAATTCTTCCTTATGTCCAGCCTGAAACGATCTTCTAGTAGTTTGTGACCATTCGACCTCGTCATCCCTTGGGGCGCTCTGGTGAACAAACGTTCCCCCAGATACTGGTGGTCACCCCTGATAAACTTGTAGGTGGCCATCAAATCACCCCTGAGCCTGCGCTTATCCAGGCTAAAGAGCCCCAGGGCTCTCAGCCTGTCATCGTAGGGTCTGCTTCCCTGACCTCTGATCATGCGCGTGGCTCTTCTCTGGACTCTCTCAAGCTTCTCTACATCCTTTTTGAATTGTGGAGCACAAAACTGGAAACGGTACTCAGCTGCGGCCTCACTAAGGCCGAGTACAGGGGGAGAACGACGTCCCAGGATTTGCTTGAGAAGCATCTATGGATGCAAGCCAGCGTTTTGGTCACTTTACTAGCCGCAGCATCGCATTGCAGGCTCATGTTCATCTTGTGGTCAATGATGACCCCCAAGTCTCTTTCTTCCATAGTGCTAACCAACATAGCACTGCCGAGCCTATAAGGATGCTGCGGGTTTTTTTTCCCAAGGTGGAGAACCTTGCATTTATCGGCGTTGAACACCATCAGATTCTCGTCCGCCCACTTGCTGAGCCTGTCCAGGTCAGCCTGGATCATCCGCCTGTCTTCTGGTGTGGATGCTTTGCCCCCAAGTTTGGTGTCATCGGCGAACTTGGCCAGTCCGCTTCTGACTCCAGTGTCCACATCATTAATGAAGATGTTGAACAGTATGGGTCCAAGGACAGAGCCCTGGGGGACCCCACTGGTCACAGGACACCACAATGAGTGACTTCCATCAATTACTACCCTCTGGGTCCGACCCCGGAGCCAATTTTCCAGCCAGTGGATCGTGGAGGACCCAAGGCGACAATTGGCCAGTTTCTCCAAGAGACGATCATGGGACACCAGATCGAAGGCTTTTTTGAAGTCAAGATATATGACATCAATCTCATCTCCCTTGTCCAGGTGATAGGTCACCTGGTCATAGAAGGAAATGAGATTGGTCAAGCAAGACCTACCCGCAACAAACCCGTGCTGGCTATCCCTTAAGATGTTGGCGTCGGCCAGTCCATTAAGGATGGCCTCCTTAATAAACTTTTCTAAGATCTTCCCCGGGATAGAAGTCAGGCTGATGGGCCTATAGTTAGCCGGATCCACTTTCCTCCCTTTCTTGAAGATAGGCACCACATTGGCCTTCTTCCAGTCTTCGGGCACTACACCAGAGCGCCAAGAGTTTTCAAAGATCCGCGCTAGAGGCTGGGCTATGATGCTCGCCAGCTCCTTGAGTACCCTGGGGTGAAGATTGTCAGGGCCGGCTGACTTGAAGGTATCCAGCTTCTCAAGATGTTCCTTCATGAAGTCAGCATTAATGGAGGGCAGGGGATCACCCTCACCCGGACTTCCCGGCCCAGTAGCGGGCATGGGCGTCCCATGGGGCTGATGAAAGACCGACGCAAAGTACCTATTTAATAGGTTGGCTTTTTCCTGGGCGTCAGTTGTCAGTTGCCCCATCTGGTTCAGCAGGGGTCCAACATTGCCCCTGCTTTTCCTCCGGCTCCCCGCATATCTGAAAAAGGACTTTTTATTGTCCTTGATGCTCAAAGCTAGCTGGCGTTCAGTTGCAGCCTTGGCTTTCCTGGTCTGCTCCCTACAGGACTGGACCAGTGCAGAATAATCCTCCTTGGAGGTAACTCCCATCCTCCATCCTTTGTAGGCCTTTCTTTTAAGCCTCAGGAGGTCTGCTAGGTCCCTGGAGAGCCAGGGGGGCTGCTGTGCCCTCTTGCTGCCTTTCCTCCGAGATGGAATAGACTTCGTTTGTGCATTGAGGATCGCTCCCTTAAGGAGCAACCACTCTTCTTGAACTCCCCTCTCCCTATGGTCACAGTCCCTTAGGGCCTCACTGACAAGCCTCCTGAGCTTGTCAAAGTCAGCTTTTCTGAAGTCAAGGACTTCCGTGTTGCTGACTGACTTGCCAGCTTTTTGGCGGATGGTGAAGGTGATCAGCTCGTGGTCGCTGTCACCCAGCTTCCCATCGATCACTAGGTCGCCGACTAGGTCATCCCCAGTAGCCAGCACCAGGTCGAGCAGCGCTTTGCCTCTCGTTGGCCCATAGACTTCTTGAGTCAGGTAGAGGTCATCCACACACGAGAGGAAGCTCTGCGACCGCTCAGATTTTGCTGAGCGATCCTCCCACGAGATGTCTGGGTAATTGAAGTCACCCATGACAACCATGGTCCTGGAGCAAGCTGCCTCAGCCAGTTCCTGGGCAAACTCCTGGTCTAGCTCAGGACTTTGGGTGGGAGGTCTGTAATAGACTCCCACCATTGTGTCCCCTGCACCGTGTTCCCCATGGATTTTAACCCAGAGGGTCTCCAGCCATCCACCCTGGTCGCCAATATCGGCTTGCAGGGACGTGTAGCTTTCCTTAACATAGAGAGCTACACCCCCGCCCCTTTTCTCTACACGATCCCTCCTGTACAGGGTATAGCCATCTATCCCCATGGTCCAGTCATGGGTGGAGTCCCACCAGGTCTCCGTTATCCCTATGACATCGTAATTGTTTGCACTGAGCAGGAGGATGAGCTCCTTCTGCTTATTCCCCAAGCTCCTGGCATTAGTGTACAGGCAGGCAAGTGCCCCCTGGGGGGCTCCTTCCTTGCCCACAGATTTTACCAGGGCTGGGGCTGGGGTGGGCTCCCTTGAGTGCCGTGATCCCTGGCTTTGCAAGGATTGTTCAGCAGGCCAGCAGTGACAGTCGTCCCCCCGCCCCCCAACGGGCTTAGTTTAAAGCCCGGTGGAGCAGGTCAGCCAGTCTGGCTGAGAAGAGCCTCCTCCCTAGGGGACAGAGGTGGAGACCATCTCTTCCCAGCAGCTCGCTGCCTCTCTTGCCAAAGAGCGGGCTGTGATCATGAAAGCCAAAGCCTTCCTGACGACACCAGCACCGCAGTCTTTGGTTGACCACATAGATCCTCCTGTCCCTTCTCAGCCCATAGCCTGAGACTGGGAGGATCGACGAGAACACCACCTGTGCCCCCAGACCCTTAAGCCCCGCTCCCAAATCCCTGTAGCGCCTCATGACCTGGCTGGGAGTGCTCTGAGCCGTGTCATTGGTGCCCACATGAATAAGGAGCATGGGATAGTGGTCTGTGGGTTTGAGGAGCTTGGGGATCCTCTCCGCAGAAAACATGTTGACATATTAGTGATTATTTAAATTATTTAATGGATGCTGAAACAAAAGTACCAGGAAAGAGCATTAAAATATATAGCTTATCTTAATCCAATTTATGATAAAATAAATAAGATTAATTGACTATAAGGATTTAATTAGAAAATATAATCCATCAAAAGCCTTCTTTTAAAATTTCATTTGATGTCTGTCTGTTACATTTTTTTAAATTAAATCTCACTTTTCACATGCTCTGTGAAAAGCTTTACGAAAGCTTTATGATATATTTTCGGTAGATCCTGAGGATCTGTTTTGGGTGATCTGTCTGTGTACTTGGAAGACTCAGGGAAATCTGGTGCTTAGATGCCATTGTGATAAGTGGATCATAGGACCAGAAGGTTTTTAAGTTATTTAAGCACCTAAAGATGCAGATAGGCATGTAGTGGGATTTCTAAAAGCACCTATATGCTTAAGTCTGCTGGAAACAAATCACTAAGGTGTCTTTCAAAATCCCACTAGATGCCTAACTGCATGATAAGTGCCCGAACATCTTTAAAAATCTGGCCCTTAAAACCTATTCCTTCAGCCATTAAAGTCAATGGCAAAAAGTCATGCTGATTTGAAGGGGTGGTGGCAGTTTCCCCTCATCTGGTCTCATTCTCTGACATGGAAAACAATTGATCGGTGGATCTACGTGGCCTAGAGACACTAGCCTTACCCCTGATCTTCCTACTTACAAAAGACTCTTCACAGCCAAATAAAAGGAATTCTCTTGGTATTTTGATCTACAGCATAAAGGAACTATGACTATTTTGGGAGGGCACACCAGTTCCTTCAGCACCACATTGGTTTCTGTAGGACAGGGACAGTAATCTGCAATTTTTCCTGAAGGCTTTAATTCTGGAGTCTTACAGATGCTTAGTTCTGTATTGCATGCTTGGCAACATTTATGTACAAACAACTCTAATGCTGGGAATGAATTAAATTGGGTGAACACATTTTAAAGCAAATTGTCTACTTCAATAAATCAATTTCAATACTGATTTTGTAAAGGATATTAGAGTTAATACGTTTCATTGTGTTAATATCAGCTTCAGCCTTTTGTATTAGAAAAAATATAAAATTATTCTAGTCAGGCCCCATTGTGCTAGGTATTGTCCACAAATATAATAGGAAGACATTCCCTGATATACAGAGTTTATAGTCTAAAGCTGCTGTCTTACATGGGTTTAATTTTAGGTCCTGTGAGTTGTTCAACTGAATCCACTTCTCAGAGTGCAGCAACTATGTATGCATCTAAGTTTTTGCAAGATCAGGACCTACAAGTATAACAAGAGACAACAGGCATAAGCAACAAACTTGTTAGGGAGCACAAGGGAACAGACACACATGGAAACACTTCAGTCTATTTAGCATGATAAATAGAGGGTTAAGAGGTGACCTGATCACAGTCTATAAATGCCTACACAAAGGACAGGATGTGAATGATAAAGAACTCTTTAATTTAGGAAACAAAGGTATAACATGATTCAATCACTGGAAATCACAGCTAGACATATTCAGACTAGAAAGAAGGTGCAAAGTTTTTAAGTGTGTCAGTAGTTCATCTTACATAGAGATGCCATTTACCTGTCTCTAAAAGACCTCAGATAAAGATTGCATGTTTTCCCAAAAGGTATGTTTCAATTCAAACATGAATTTATTCAGGGAAGTCTTGTAGCCTGTGTTATACAAATCACACTAGAACTGTGGTCCCCAACCTTTCTGAGCTAAGCACTGGACCCGCAGACCAGATCCAATGCATGGGATTAGTCCATGGACCTGTTCTAGCTCAAGACTGATGCATGGCCCGAAACCAGCATGTGGCCCCAGCCCTGCATGCTGAATCACAGTCTGACTGGCTGTCAGGAGACACGGTCTTAAGAACAGGAGGAAATTCAGTTAAGGAAAAGGAATGCTTCTAGGCTGGAGACAG
Source organism: Alligator mississippiensis (assembly GCF_030867095.1). Taxonomy (NCBI): domain Eukaryota; kingdom Metazoa; phylum Chordata; order Crocodylia; family Alligatoridae; genus Alligator; species Alligator mississippiensis. Next base: position 52,158,201 of record NC_081826.1, read on the forward strand.
AGAGTAGACATCCATTGAGAGGATTGACACTAATGAGGAAAAAATGTTTGGGAACCGGAAAGAGTCAGCAGTTCTGGACCCCAGAAAGTGATTCAAAATAAGGACAGATGGGACAGAGAAGCTTTTGCCCCATCTAATTATTGCCTTTTCCTTAGCAGCAAAGAAACATGTATGAATTTAGTGTATATAGTTCTATGTAACAATGATACAACACTTCTGTAAACAATGAAATTTAAATAGTAAAATCTGACAGAAAGTATTATGTAAAAATATAGGTAAGAGTAAATTTTACATTTACAGTCCTGAGACTGTGTTAACATTTAGGAGTGGTCACTAGTGCTGCTCTGTCCCAAAAATTTTGGACAGGAGACATGTATCTCAAATCCTTCATATACATCAAAAGTACCAGTAATAAAAACTGATGATTGAGTGTGAAAGGTGATGCAGTGCAGGAAGAAGTGTCATGGGAATCCAGGTTGGGAATACAAGTGTCTCTGAAGTACACTCCCTGATTTTTAGAATTTGGACCATGTGAGAAACATACAATTCAGGCTCACATCTCTAGGACAAAAGGAAGGAAGGAAGGAAGGGAAAAGAAGAAAAGGAAAAGCTCACTTTGGCTATGTTTCAAGCATTATTAAACATGCACAGCTGTAATTAGTTGGGTTTGTGGGGTTTTTTTTCTTTCTAGGCTGTGTCAGTGCTGTCTGCCTAGATTTATACTGTATTAATTTTTGGTTCCAGTGTATGCTGTTCTGAGTTATATAACTGTTCTCTCTCTGTTCTTTCTTGCTCAAATGATGATTTCAAGGACAAGCTGTCCAGCTTAATTGTATACAGAATATTTAAGTCCCTCTAAATAATATATTGCTTATATTCCTATTTTACCATTGTATTTCAGAAGCTAATATTAAAATTAACAAACAAAATGATATGTACTATTGTCAATTCTAGCCTTTGCTTTTGGGTTGCTCCTTACATTTATTAATTTATAAATTATTAATTTTCTCATAAAAATATTGTCCCAATTCATACATCTCCATTTTTTCAAAGCACTTGATGAACATCAAAACAACAATTCTTCAAGTAATTTGGTTTTTGGGAACTTATGCAAGCAGGTTTCTAAGGTTCTTTTACATGAGTTCAGCTGCAATAACTTTTCTTTGAGTTTTGTCTTCAGTGTAATAATCCCAAGGTGAAAGTTATCTATAACTAGCCAGCTTTTGTTTGAAGTCCTTTTAAACCCATAGAATTATTTTTTTTAATATTATTTATACAAAAATGATTACTTCCACCAGCTTTGCCTCTTTCATGGCATAACTCACTCAGCCAAAACTTCCCAAAAGGTTTATAAACCTGGTCCATGTCCTAGAATTGCAAGCATTACTTTGCACCATATTAATTAAGACCTATATTATTTGAACTAGATTTTCAAAAACATTTATCATTGTCCTGACTCTCTTTCCACTAAAGTCAACTGTAAAACTTGTTTTGCTTTCAATGAGGCAGTAGTCCTATCAATACCAACTATTTTTGCAAATTTCATTGTGTTAACCTGAAGAATGGACCTGTTTCTTTACTGTCTTGTACTTTAAGTAGTCCAGATACTACAATGTATATGTACTCAGTGTCATGAACCCCATTATGTTTTAGGAGTTCGTGAGATGTCATGAATGTTTTCCTGTGTTTGATTGTACTGATATGACATGTGTGGTCTTGTTGGAAAACCAATGTTATGCTGTATCCATTTATGGTACTCATCGCTATATAGATTGCGTTATGCTGTCTATGCATATCTGTATAATTTTGGATATAGTTGAGCCAGGGGACTGAGGCATAAATATTTTATATCATTTACCACCCCTCTCTCAGCCACAGGCAGAAGGAGTTGGGTCCCAAGATATATTCTTCCTGTAATGGGGAAATCAATTTCTCTTTAGCCCTGAGAGTCCCTGGGTGCATCTACACATATAATTAGCATGTAGCATAAACTCTGGTGCAGTTCATGTTGTAGTCAGCTGCTCCTGGGAACAGCACCTTCACATGCACCTGGGATTGTAGCAATTTGAGCTAGGGTGGAGCATACTTGGGCTGGCAGCAGGTTCAGGGGTCAGCCTGGGGCTCCTGGTGGTGGTGCCAGGTGGCGGAGGGGCTGGCTGGGGCACAAGGGTGCTACTGTGCAGGTGTAGCAAGCAAGCAGCTCCCCTCACTGTAGCACACATGCCCCAGGCAACATCAGTCATTGTCCACATGTGCATTTCAGCACACTAATGACTCCCCCATAGGATAGTACTTTTCCTAGACAGTACTATCCTACCGGGGAGTTAATTAATTTACTGCATTCTAATACAGGCACTTGTGTAAACAATGATACTTTGCTGTGGAGTTATTTAATCAGTAAATGCACCCCCTGAGAGTAATGGCCCTTCAGAGCAGAGGTATGCCAGAAACTACTGGAGTATTCTGGTAACTTGTCATCATTAGAGTAATGTTGATGAGGGGGGCCTGGTCCTGGAGACTTTTTAGGGTCTAGCTATGATAATCAGTGTCTTTGAATCTCAGGCTTTGGGGGATCAATGGCTCCAGTTGTTAGGACTGATAAAATCTCTAAGAAGGACGGCAGGTCACTTAGGTGGGGCTAAATTGTAGGCAGGTGAAAGGGTAAGAAAATTTACTTGTTTTGCTTTTCTGTCTCCAAACCTATGTTCTGTTTTACTAGTATAATTCTTTATCCTATGTAATAAATCCTTGTGTTGTTTTGTCTCCTCACTTATTGCCTGTGGAAAGTGTTTCCTGGGCAAGAGATACTCCATGCTACCCTTTCTATGGAAAGGGGGACTTATAATTTTATTCATAACTCAAAGGGGTGACCACATTGGGGTTAGCAGAGGATCACTCATCACAGCTGCAGGGTCTGCTTTAAGGGCAGTGGAGCTGAGACTTGATGGGTTAAGAAATTATCCCAGGACAATCTTGGAGAAGTGGCAGCATAAAGGAGGAGAAACTCAAGGCTTTGGGGGTCCCCTGAGGACAGGTTTGTGACACCCAAGCACATAAGGTGTCAGGCGATCTTCTAAAAAAATTTACCATATCATATGCATCTCTTTGGTGTTCATACTCTTGCAAGCTCATCATTTTCTCTGTTGCTTCAGAGTTCATATTTATTAAATGCCAAAGCTGAACCCCTCAAAACTGATCTTTTACCAGTTTTTTTTTAACTCCAGATCACCCTTAAAACTTACACAACAGCAGTTTAGTTTTTCTTGTACCAGTCTGTTAACCCATCGGCTTAGTCAGTCTTCCTTAAAGGTGCAGTTGCAGGAAAGTACAATTTGATACAGTTGAAAGCTGCAAAGTGCTTTCTTTAGAAGAACCATTATGTCCTACTGTGTAGCTATAAGAAAAATCTTCAAACAAATTCCTGACTGGTGTACAGAATTGCCAAGCTGAAAGAAAAGAATTCTCTGGGGCATTGGATTGAGAGAAAGCTGTTAAATCCACATATAATCAGATTCTTATTGAACAAGTCATTTTTTTCTTGTTTTTCTGCCAAGGAAAGGATTTCTGAAAAGGGGTAAAAGGGTCAGATAATGTTGGTCACAATGTTTAGGAAACTTTAAGTAATTCCACTAGCTAAAGGAAGTAGCAGAGAATATCTTCAGGAAGCAAGCAATATTATCTCATATATTCAATAAAAATAACACTGACCAAAAAGTACTATATTCTCAGTTAATTTTCCAGATATAAGGCCAGAACATAAGTAGGTAAACCACGGCTGGCGATAAAGGAAAACTATTAAGTGCCTAATGCTGGGTTATTACTGAAATCTGAAGCTAATAGTATCTTGTAGTAAGACCTACCTGCAATTCCATTTTTTTTATTTGATGACATGAGCAAGTGTACAACTGCTCCAACCCCAACCCCCCTCCCCACTTATAGTCTGTGTTGCAACCAGTGGCTGGCAAAATAGATTTTTTTTTCACAAGTTTTTCTTGGTTTCCTTTTGATTAGTTCACTATAAGGCTATTATGCACTGGAGTCTATGAGAACTATGAAATAAAAAAGGTTCCCACTTCAAGTGAAGCACTATTTACTGCAGTGAAAGATAGCTGAGAAAATAGTCTCAAAGACTTCTCCCACAATGAACAGTTATTTTAAGTCTTAAAATAAATCCTTGATTCATGTCCTTGTGATCGCATTTGCAGTTCACCTATGGTTTTGTTCCTTTTGCTGCTATTTTTCTTTCTTTTCTTTGGTGCTTCTAAGCCAGGTTCAGAAATCCTCATGTGGACTGATTACCAGATGTGGTCCTATTTTACAGGGTGAGACTTCTCCCACTGGGGTTCTTAAATAGATTTCAGTAGGATTTAAGAATAGCTCCAGGAAAGGATGTAGAAGGATCCTTGGAGAATTGACCAGTATCCAGAGCTTTTCCCACCCAGGTGCCCTAACTGCCAAACTACAGAATAATGCTCCACTTTATACATACTGGGCATGTCTACTTGTGCACATTTACTATGTAGTAACCAAAGATTACTGTGCAGTACGGGAGTGCATCTACATGTGCATTCCTGTACTGTGCAATAACTATGGCAGCTTAGGCTGACTTGGGAGTAAATTTGCTACCTGCATGATGCAAGTAGCAAATTTACACCTGATTAGTTACAATGACACATGTGTAGACACATTACTGTGTAGTAACACTGGAGCTTTCCAGCTGGGTCTGCCTGGCCCCCTCTCCTGCTGCTGGGATGAGCTGCTCTCTGGCAGCCCTTAACCAGAGGGTATAAAAATCTGCAGCCATTGTGTGCCTTGAGACACACACCACAGGGGCACATGCCACACCACACACCACAGGCAGGACATGCTCTCTGTCCAGGAGCCCAGCAGGCCCCATCTGCCCCCTGGACAGCCTGCAGGCTGTGTTTGCCTGGGCTGTCCCCCTCCCAAGATGCTGCCTGGCCACAGGTGAATGCTGCAAAGGGCTACAGTTTGTTGCACCGCTTGCCTGGTCCTGTGAACCCACCAAGGCTTTTGGCCCTGCTGGCTGTGCCACCAGGGTCAGCACCTGCTTTCCACTGCTGCTCACCCCTGACCTCTGTCTCTGCAGGACCATGGTGAAGTATCTCAACCTTGTGGCTGTGACTCCCTGACTGTGCCCCTGCCAGGGGTGCTGCTCCCAGTCCTCCAGGGCCAGCATCACAGGGCCAGCCATGTTAGGGCATGACATCATCAGCTGGCACAGAGCATAATGTCATCTTCCTCCCCCATCCCCAGCCCCGGCCCTGTCTGCATGTGCCCACCCATCCAGAGCCCTAGCAACCCAAACTGAATCCAGGACTCTGTGCATACACTTGTGGCACTGTGGTGCAAGGAGGATATCCTAAGGCAGTTCACCCAGGGTGTACACTTGAATGCCCACATTTATGAGGACCTGGAAGCTGGGATGCATGCATGGGGCCACATCCAGTTGGCATGGCAGTGCTGCATTAAAGTCAAGGACCTGTAGTTCTAGTGGGTGGCTGTCACCAGCCACACTCATTGGTCTGGTGAGGCCCCTTGGACCACGGCCTTCATATGGGATCCGCATTCTCATGCTCCAGGAGCCTGTACCCATGCCACACCTTGACATCACTAGAGGAGGGGACCTCAGGCCTTCAGCACCCCACCCTACACTCCTTCCCTGCTGCTGCACCCACTGGAAGTCTGGGGAGCCCTGGCCAGTAGCTGCCTTGGCCTCGGTTCTACCCTGCAGCTGCCTATGAGGAGTGGCTGGCCATAGCACCACTGGCTGCCAGCAGGACCTGCTCCTTCCCAGGGGGGAGACCTGGCCACGTGCTGGCCCCCCGCCCACCAGAGGCCATGTACCCCAGGTGGAGCTGGATGCCATCTGGCACAGGGAGTCCCATGCTGAGCCACCAGCCTGGCTGGCCCCAGTTCCATGGTAAGTTCCACACTGGGGAGCAGCCCTCCCAGCCCTAGTCCCCACCCTCACCCCTGCCCCTGCCCCTGCCCCTGCCCCCCTCCTTGCATGGCCCATAGGCACTCCCTTTGTCCCAGGTTCCCCCTCACGTCACAGAGATGAGGGACACAGGTCAGACCTTTATTGAGCAGCCCATGTCCCCACAGTTGGGTGGGCATGGGCCGCTCACATGCTGAGGAAGGTGTCAACCCTGGTGCTGATCTCCTCCTCAGTAGCTAGGGGCAGGAATGTGTAGCACTGCAACAGATAGGCTTCCAGGAGACAGTGGAGGCTCCAGGGCAACCAGGCTTACCCCCCATGATGTCATAGCTTAGGGTCCTGATCCAGGAATGTAGGTGTGCCTGGGGCACCAGCAGGATCATGAGCAGCAGGGTATAGTGGCCCAGGCTGCCCTTGACATGCACAAACAGCCCATAATGCACCAGCCATGACACATGCAGCAGGGGCATGCTTGGGGTGCAGCGGCAGTGGTGTGGTGAGGGGCAACCCCAGAGCTCCTCCCTAGAGTGGCCCCCAGTGGGGAGGGCAGGGGTGCAGCCACCCTCTCAACCCAAGTGTCCAGAAGCCCTATGCAGGCTGAGGACTGGGTGACAGCTCAGCAGAGTGGTGGTCCTGCAGGGGCAGGGCAGGGGAGGGAAGATCAGCAGGTGCTGGAGTCAGGGCAACAGGTACTACCAGAAGCCTGGCCTGGCCCACTCTGGGAAGGGCTCAGGGAGACATACGGCCTGTGGCCAGCCCCTGAGGAGCAAGCGGGGATGGGGGGCTAAGGCAGCATCCACCTTGGCCCCGGCCTACCCAGCCAGCTTAGCATAGTCACCTGGGCACCCACACATGGGCAGCCTCCAATCTGAGGCCAGGTAGCTCAGAGCCCCTGGATCAGATCATCTTATCTTTCAAATGTTGCAAACTCTCACAAAAGCTTTTAATCTCTTATCTCTGCAGGCCCAACTGTGGATGTGGGGGAGAGGCTGCAGGGACCCACAAAACTGCCACCACGGCCTTGCCTGCACCCACTGCTGGAGCTTCCCAGAGGTGCCAGCAGCACCAGTGATGCAGCATTGATGGGACCTGCCTGCTCCACTGGCTGGTGGTCACAGTGAAGGGCTAGGTGGTGGACCGGTGGGCATGACAGGAAGAGGACCTCACCTGGGAGGCCTCCTAGGAAGAGGCTCAGATGTGGGCCTGTCAGGCCCATTGGGCCCTGGAACGATGGTGCATGGAGCTGCTGGAGCATCAGCTTGTTGCCCAGGGCCACCCAGCAGAGGCTGCATCCATGTTCCCCCACATCTGGCCCCATGCCCCAGCCCTGCATGGCCCTTGGGTCTCACCCACCACCTCGCAGCAGGCTCCCAGAAGCATGCTGAAGCAGGTACTGAAGTGCCTGCTGGCCACAGGCATCCCAAGCCTTTGCCACAGCCCCAGGACCTACAGTGGAACTGTCTGTGGCTGGGGTGCTGGCTGCCTGCTGCTGGGCTCCCTGTCCTGGCTGGCCCCACCCCTCAGCCCCACAGATGGACTCAGGAATGGGGTCGGGCACATTAAGTGTCTTTTAAGCCTGGAGAACAGGGTTTTTAGTGTTGGTGGGTGGGGGTGGGTGGGCACTGTGTGTGGGGGAGAGTGGGGAGGGTACTGTGTTCACTGAGTGGGGAGGGAGGAGGGATGGCGGGGTTTATTGTCTTAATAACATGTGTATGGTTTCATGTATGTAAATGTTCTGGAGTGGTGCTGGGGGTGAGCAGGGGGTCAGAGGTATGTGGGTAGCAGGGTAAGTGAGCTGGAGAGGGGAGTACAGGAGGAAGGTGTTGGCCAGAGACTCCAACAGCCAATGTCATGGGTCTGGCTGGTGGGTGTGTGGCTGTCCTGGGGCCTGGTTGCCTGGTCGGGGAGATGTGGGGTGGGGGGGCAGCAGGGCCAGCACCATGGCTAGCACTGGGCACTGGTCATTGCTGGTGGGTGCTGGGCTCTGGGCACTGCTGGCAAGGGCAGGAGCCAGGGCAGGGAAAGAGGCAGGGGTTGTTCAGGGAGGCAGGGTGGCCAGGGAGGGAGCTGCTGCCTGCTGCCCCTGTGCTGAGCCTGCAGCTCCTGGACAGGGGAGGGGCTTGGCAGGGATAAGAGGGCAGAGGTGTGCTTTTAAGATGGGTGTCAAGTGCTGGCAGCTGCCTCTGGCCTCTGCATGGCTGCCAAGTGGTAACAGCTATGTCACCAGAGTCTGGAGCTTCCCCCAGGGACCACAGGGACACACGGAAGGCTGCTCTGATTTGGGACTAAATCTAAATATATCCAATCATTTCATTCCTCTGATTCAGCCAGTTAGCCCCATTTGAGCTCATAACAAACTATTACTATGTTGGGTTAGAGAAACTTCTCAGAGTGTTAGAAAAGGAAAGAAACATCATGTGAGCAAACTCAAGGCCATAAGCTGCTTGCAAAAGGCAAGATCAGCTGCTATTGCAGACACCAGTAAAATGAAAAATTCAGATAATAATGAGGCTATACAAAACTTAAACAATGATTAAATAATGCTAAATATAAAATAAAACTTTAAACAATACTGTAATTCACCACTTTATAAATAAGTGCAACTTTAAAGCATAAAATATGGCAAGTTACTGTAATAGGGCACTTTCCTGGAAAGTGGACATGTCAGTGTGAATTATCTTAGGTTAAACCCAAATTTTCCATATCATTTGTATATGCTCTAACCACCAGGATATTATACAAAGGTGAGTGGCATCACCAATATTCTGGCCATATTTTAAAATAAAGTAACCACAACTGCATTTTCAAATGGCCCAAACCTGTAGTGAATTTAAGCATTTTCTAATCCAGTATTTCATACTCTATGAAATTCCTCTATCTAATTTCCAGGTCTCAGTTGCCTTCAGCAGGAGAGAGACGCCTTGCTTTCTTGGACTGGAGCAGTTATACACATGCACAGAACCAGAGCTCCAGGAGCCAGAGCCAATAAAGGTCCCCCACCTGAGACCAACATTGGAGCCCACATCCTCTGAACAACACCAACTCCTGGGAGCCTTCCAGGCCAATAGGAACCATCCAGAACCTGCATTCCCACACACTCACTCTAGTGGGAACCACTAGAAGTCTTGGATTTATCCAGGACCTCTGTATGCCCACACAGTCATCCATACTTCCTCCACCATGGCCTCTCGGTCTGATAAGTACAGTGCCTTGAACAAATGAGACAGCAACTGGACCAAGGAGAAGGTAATGGATATCATTTCTATCTGGGGTGAGATTGAGAATCAGTGGGCATTCCATTCAAGCCACCAAAACAAGATGCTGTATCATCAGATCACCATGAAAATGGAAGCCTGGGGTCATGACTATGACTGGACCCAGTGTCTTCCAATTGTAAGTTAATGACACTGGACAGCAACTGCATGTAGAGTACATGTAAGGTAACATGTCCCTACCATGAGGCACTCTTCTGCATCTCTGTGGTCAATGACATGGTCAGGATTGAACACACAGTGGACATGACAGCCCACGCCAATGCCCAGGAGTGTGCCATGGGCTCTGATTCTGCTGTGGTCCAAGACATGCATCCCTTTTAGTCCAGCATAGAAACCTGAGAGATGAGTCAGATATGGAGATACCCAGTCCATCCTTCCACAGTTAGCCATAGACTCTGAAGTAGATCTGTGTTCAAAAAAAGAAGGTCTGCAGCTTCCTGATGCCTCCTCACCCCATGTTTCCAGCCCTCCCCCATCATGGACCCTGTGTCCCAAAAGTTAATATAGTGTTGTTTTATTGAGTCTTATTTTTCAAATAAGGAATTTGGATATTAGCAGAATCTGTCTATTGAGCAAATGCATTTTTTTTCCAAGCCAACTAACAGCTGCTTCATTGATGTTCAATATTATCAAGACACAGTTAGGTTCTGATTGAAGGCATTAATCAATATTATATATCATTTGTAGTTATCTTCAATTACAAAATTAATTATTCCATTGAACCCATTTGTAAAGTCTGGTTGCATGCTGACCTAGGTCACTGAAAGTCCAGTAACAATGTTATGTCAGCCTTGTTGCACATCCCATAGTTCTGATGTTTCATGACACATTCAAGAAGAGAAACAATAGTGCATATATAAAAAGAAGATGAATTTATGTTACTTTTGACATCTGAAAGCCCAAGTTGTACACTGGGTTCTACCTATTTCTGGGTTCCCTTGCTTCCTCCCCTTCTAAGTGGCTTCATGTATGCTTTCAGTGTAAGCACTTTGGGGAAAGGGATGGATCTGTATTTCACATTGGTACCTCTAGGCGTTTCTAAAATATTAATAATATAAAGAAAAAACGGGGCCTGTTAACTTGTATTTCCTGATTTTTGTGATTTACATGATGTTACAGTTGTCTTAAATGTATACCCTTTTAATATATTCTTGCCCAAGACATTTAAAAATAGAAAAAGCAAGGAAAAGGAATAAAAAGTGAACGATTCAGTCTGAAGAGCTCAAAAACTCTGCAGTTATAAACACACTAATGTAAATTTAACCACCTATATTTAAATGTGCACCTATATATATAAGAACACTTGTATACTGAGTATGAATAGAGAGAAGCTCAGACCTCTAGATTTAAGCATCCCATAACTTTGATTTAGTTTTCTGATGTAACTGAAATTCAGTTAAGTCTTAGGAAGAGCTAATATCTAGTGTCCAATCATGCAAACTTCTATAGAGTATGTGCGTGATTTTGAAAGGGAGGTGCAGAGGATGAGGTACATCATCACATATAAAACAACATATTTTTCTCCAGTTAAATAAAACAAACAAACCTAGGAGCTTTACTAATATGTTAGGGGTCTAGAGCTGTATTATTCAGTTTAAGATTGAAGCAAAAACAAAAATACAACTTCTCTGGAATGAGTTAAAAACAATCTGCAGGGCTATGAAACAGGAGCTTCATTACGAGGAACAGCTAAGAGAAGAACTGAAAAACAAAGGATGGGTTGACTAATGGAACATCAAGACCACTAAAAAGAAGAGAGGGCTGTTAATATCTGTAGAATTAATAGTTTAGAAGGGATCGGGTAGATTATAACACGCTATGAAAACAATTGACTCTCTTAGCAACGCCCATCTACAAATGCTGCTGTCACTGCCAGGCAGTTGGTTTTAAATTTTGGATGGAACAGGAATCAAAGGGGGGGGGGGGGAAGGGGTTCAAATGTACCAATGCACCCCCCCTTCTTCCCCCCCTCCCCCCACCAAACCAAGATCTGCCCCAGAGTATGTGCCTCTCACACAGCCTAGCTAAGTTTTTGTTCCTACTTATGTTGCTAAACAGCAATAGTGGCTATAATTTATATTCAGAATTTTTGGCATAAAGAGATTTCAGAGAGCACTGTAATAATGGGGACCATATCTGAACATTTTCTAGGGGAAAAAATATTTTTTTAAAAACTACCTTTTCTTTCAGGTTTGGTACTTACTTCTCATTCAACCAATTGATACCTGCCCTATATTCACTACAGCAGGTTAAGCATGGCTCGAATGAAAATATTCCACCTTGGTGAGTGCCCATGTTTCCAGTCTACTTAAAATTATTTCTAGTTACCTTAACACAAATGTACTTCCTTCATTTCAGTGAGCCTTTCTTTTTCCCCTTGAAATTCAGTAACTAAAAGCAACTTGTTTTCACTGGGTGTCAAAAAGCTTTCTGTTGTTGGTTTATTAGTTAAATAAAGCTGTCAGCTCTTTGATGACTGATTGTAATGGCAGTTCAGTTTGAACATCACTGAACATAGTGACTCCAAAGAAAGTGACAAGTATGTCAACTTTTTTTCTTCTCATCACTTTAAAAGTGCTCCATTGATAGAAAAGGGAGAAATGTGGTACTCGTGCTTTTCAGCATCATTCCTGGTGATAATGAAGTTCATACATACATGGCCATATTTTTACAGTCCTGATTAGGATACCTTTAAAACCTGATCCAACATATATACTAAAAAACGAACAGATTTCTCAGGATAAAAAAAACTACCCATAGTACAGATTACAAAAATTTTCACATAAGGGACTACTTAAGGTGCCAGTTCTGAAGTTCAGTGTCTATCTCCACATATATCTATGTGATTCCCCATCAGCGGCATAACTAGAGTGGGGCAATTAGGGCAGCTATCCTGGGAGCTAACTTGAAAGGGGATTTGGAGTGGAAAAAAATGGCTGCTCCCACAGCTGTGCAATCATGCTGACGGTGCATCAGCAGCCAGAAGCTGCCCTTGTGTGTAGCATCTGCCCCAGGTGCCTGGCTGTGTCATTAGGCCTTGGCACCTCATTATTTCAATGGAGCTCTATTGGCATGCAGGCCAGATTTAGGGCCTCAGCAATCAAATAAACCAGACAAATTTGAGTCAACCTTGTTAGTTTCCCAGTTCAGAACTCCAGGGACAGAAGACAGAGGGAATTATCTTTAGTCATAGGCACCTGGTAGGGGGGGCACATGGGTGCACGTGCCCCCCCCCCCCCCCCCCGGTTTGGCTAATGCACCCCTGATGGCTGACACTGATGCTGTCAATAGGGCAGGTGCACCCCTGTCAGGGTCAGCAGCTTCTGCAGGTGCCCTGCCAGATTCAGGAAGCACCAGTAATTCATGACTTTAGTTATTATCTATTAAGGGTACTGACATAAAATTTACCTAGAGTTAAAAGGTTTCAGGGCAGAGAGGTCAGCTTTTCCTCAGTAACTTCCTGTTTCCACATTTTATCCTGTGGTAGGCAGAAGCTAATCCAATGTAGTTTAGTTTGAGGTGAAAGTGGAGTAAGCACTCATGGTTTAGCTTCTATTTATCACAGAGTAGGATATGAGAGTGTCCAGACAGGCAATTACAATGGAACAACTGACACTCAGTAAGACACTTACTCTTTTGTCCAACAGTAAATGCTTCATACACATAACCAATGTGGGTTATTTCAGATATCTCTATGAAACTGAAAATGAATGAATGAATGAATGAATGAATGAATGAATGAATATTTTAGTTCCCCCCCCCCTCCTTTTGTGTTTAAATATAGTGGATATTTTTTAATCAATACCCATCCACAAATAATGAATGCAGTTTTTATCCATTATATTTTTTTCACTTTTTAAAGTATTTTTTCTCCTACATTGTTTTTAATTGGGACTCTTTCCAAAGTATGTGTCCCTTTGTACAGAATCTTGATTTCTCCCTCTGGGATTAATTACATGCAAACTCTGCTACTTATGAATCCTTGTAGATTTTAACTAGTAGAGCAGTTATTAATAACTGAAAATATAATGTAATTCTATAAGATGTACAATCAGCCTTGTAGTCTAGGTTTTCTTGTGGCCAAGTATAGATGCTTATAGTTGTTTATTCAAAATAGAAAAGACCTTTCAAATAATTTGAACCTGTCAGATTACTCAACCTCCTTTCTTTTATTCTTTCCTATTGTTTTCCTGATTCATATCTGTTTTCAAATTTGTTTTTAGTCTTGCTATGTCTATCTTTGCCTTTGTGCAGTACCTAACAATGGAATTCTAGTCCTAAATGTGTTGTAGCAGCATTCACAATCACCAAATTTACACCCCAAAGTCAAGGGCATCTCTCTTTTTCCACTGTTCATTTTCAGAGCTGGTCAAAAAAGATCCAATTGATCACTATTTCAGTGGACTATGCTGGTTTGATCCCAAAACAATTCCTTCAAAACATGTTTGGATCAGTGAACTTCATGCAATTCAAGGAGTCTTGAAGGATGCTCTAAAGTCAAGGAATCTAAAAACACCAGGTCCTTGGCCTTGAAACCGTCTGGCCTGTAGGATGGCACTGAAAATGAATCAGGAGTAAATGCATGGGTGAAGTTCCAGGTCTATAGCCTATTAGAAGACACAGAGGGGCAGGTGCGCTCAGCCCTGTGTCCCCCAGGAGCTGCCAGTAACAAGTCCGTCACATGGCTAAAATGACTTGTCCTAGGAAATGCACAGTTTGAAATGAAAAAGTGGCCTAACTTTTGCTTTAGCCACTGTTCTTTTAGAATCAATGTAGAACTGTGCATTTGGATTTGGGGTATGAAAAGAAGAAAATATACACCATAACGTGAATGAGGTGGGAAAGCCAGAAAAATTCATTTGGGGATATAATAACTCACAAAGCCATTTTTCCCACTCTCTCATATCCACATAAACCTAGAGTAATAACACTGACTTGAGGTGTGAAAGTTATTGCATATAACTAGTGGAAAAGAATAGGCTAAATTTGTCCACATTAGATATTCTATTTTCCCCTGTGTTCCAGAGCTGACATCTGAGTATTTCTGATTTTAAAATAAAGCTGGGCTTGTTTTTCTTTAATTTTGACAATTTGGAGAAAATATTTGTGAAACTACAACAGAAGTATCTCAATGGGCAGAAAAGAACTGCCCACCCGATCTTACACTTTTTAATATCTTTTCCTTTGTGTTTAGTTTCTTTGTTATCTCAATAATGCAGCGTGAATTATATTATAAAGAATATTCAGTGTCTTCCTTGTAACATTGGAGGGGTTTAGGTTGTAGCGTGTTGGTCTAAGGATATAGGCAGACAAGGTTCCTTGGGTGAATTTGATATCTTTTATTAGACCAACCCAAATGGTTGGAGAATAGTTATTAAGCAAGCTTTCGGGTTCAAAAACCCTTCGTCAGGCTAAGGAAGCTTCAGCAGTTGCTGTGTGCTCTTCCAGGAACTGCTGAAGCTTCCTTAGCCTGACGAAGGGTTTTTGAACCCGAAAGCTTGCTTAATAACTATTCTCCAACCATTTGGGTTGGTCTAATAAAAGATATCAAATTCACCCAAGGAACCTTGTCTGCTTGTAACATTGGATACATTTTTAGTAGAAAAACTGCATGGCTACAATGACATTGTCATATAATTTTCATGCTATTGTTGGTTTCATATTATTAAGGAACATGTTCATTGTAAACTCAAATAACTAAAGAAAGCTGTGTCAGCCTCCTACACCAAACAGCATATAGGATATGCATGTTTTCAAGTCCTATCAGAAAAGAAAACATGCTAAAGTGGAACCATACATTTTAATTGTATATTTAATTAATTTTCTCTGACAGAAAAATCTATAACTATAATGGATACTTCCTCACTGAATTTTCAATTCCTTCTTTTGTCCAAGAAATAAATTCCCCAAATTTCTAAAGTGAGATCTTTGAGAAGATAGTTTAATATATTTTGACAGCAATTCAATAGCTATATCTGAAAGTCCTGTTGTTTGAAATTATTTCCTGGTATGTGGCAAGAGATTAATTTTGAATTTATTTTAGAGAAAAAATGCAGACTTATCTCAGGACCTGAACCACCTTTCATACTGTACTTTCTCCATAATTGTGGATAGTCAATCAACAATTTAATCAATGTCAGTAACCAAGGTCAAGATAGTCACTGAAATACGGTTTCCATTATTTGGGCAAATACTGTGGGAAACCTATAGTATATATCAAACAATATAGATGCAATGTTTATCTGAAAAGCCCTGTATTTTCAGTATCTGGAACAAAATGAACAACCAGAAATGTTACATGGGGGAGGGGAAGATATTTAATACTAGATAAGTTAAAGGTCAGTACAAATAACTAAAACATTTCTAAAAGGGACTTGCTACTTCCTATGAATCATGGTCCTCAGGCAAAGTATCTGTGCCTCTGTTTTCTTGTCCTGGACTGTGTTCAAACTGCACTTTTAGAGGGATTGTCCCACAAGACATTCACACACAGAGAACCTCCTTGTGTCTGATGTCTGGAAGAGTAGGAATGTTGCCTTTGTGGTTCCCTGAAAATGGTTCAAAGTCTTTTCCAGGAGAAGGGCTAGGGAACTGTGGTACCGCTCCCCTGCTTGGCTTCCAGATTATTACAATGAAATGCAAATAATACTTCTCAGAGCTGTTTCCTGTCTTCATACATAATCTGTAGGTGCTATTGAGCAATCACAGGCAGATATGCCAAATACGGAGCAGTTAGCTATGGCAAGAACTACATTGCCAGTGAGGGAACTGTCAGAAGAATAGTATACGCTCCTTCGGGATGGCAGTTGCCTCCATTCAAAAAGGAATCATATCCCTGAAGATCCCACTGCTGAGAAAGGATGTGGCCTTCAAAATCTAACTCCCAAACAATATCTGTTGGAGGAAACTGCAAAAATATAACTCTTTGATTTGTTAAATTCTCCAGGCAAACTTTCTATGGAAGAGAATACCCTGAACCAGTGACAATGAACATTCACAGATTCACAATGACACTGCAAATACAACATATTGAATTACTGTTCATTTCCATAGGATGTATAAATATTAAAGACCTGGTAGAAATGGGTCTTTTCTTTGGTCCAGATTTCTTTGAAAATATTTTGTCTTTGAAAAAAATCTCATTAATTGGTGTAACTAATTCTAGGTTGTTTTTTTTTTCACACACATTAAAATATCTTTTGAAAAATAGTAACATGGAATGTTTACTTATTACAAATCCCATTGTATCCAACATGTATTTACTTCTTTATTAGTGATTTTCACAATGTAATAGAGCATGGCTGAATATGTATTAACATCCTGACATGATGTGAAAAAACAGAACATCTGTGCTCTAATTCCGTGAAGTTGTCTTTGCCTGTAACAAGCATACTTTAAAATTGCAGACAAGAGGTTTATATAGGAAAACACCAGTAAACTGGTCGATTGCTCTTGCGTTTTGTTTGCAGAATTCAATTTCAATAAAATTGATTACATTTTTAACAAAGGCCTGACTTTGATTTAATGTGTTTACAGTAAAACCCTGAAATTCCATTTATTGAGTAAGCAAAGGGACAGACATCTCTAAATTTTAATAAACACCTAGGCTGCTACCAGTACTAGGAGCAAGTAAAAAAAATATATAGCATAAGGCTTTCCTCTTGTTTAAACACCATCTAAATAAATCAATAATGTTATGCTTCAAATACCCTATAATCACATTCCCTTTCATCGGAGAACTTCCAGTAAAGGTTTAGGCCTGGTGGAAAAGGCCTTTCATAAAGGTTTAACCCTGAGACAAGGTTCTTTCCAAACACTAATGTCTGAATGTTTATTTATAGGGCATTTGAAGAGAATGTAGTGCAGGTTGAGTAAGAGTAGAGCAGAAATAGAAATAATGCTTTCATCTTATCCTCCAGGAGTCCTGAAGTGTTAGGGAAGACATACATATTTGTAAATAAAGATAATTAGGTAAATAATATCATGTGTCCAGAGCCATAGCAGTACAACAACCATATGGATAGAGACACCTTGGATGTTTTCATCCTGTTAGGTGTCTTAGGTTTTCCAAAGGGCAGCACCCATGGAAAGAACAGGAGGCTGTAATTCAGAAGTGTAGTGTTTTCAGCTCTCATTGACTAGCTTTTGTGACCTTGAATATCTAATTATGGCTAGGGACAGACATTCAAAAAGCCTGAGCCTGAATTGATTCAGTCTTTGCAGGTTAGTCTAACCTGGCTAGGCTAAACCTGTTTGTAACCATGCAGACATCCCAGAAATGACAACACATGCCTGCAGTGGCTCAGATTAGAAGCCGGGGGGCACTAGAGCAGTCATCCCTTCCCTTCCATAGTTCTGAGCTAAGGAGGGCATGGCCATGCCCTGACAGGACACTTTAACTAGGGAGGGGTTTCCCCGGTCCTGACAAGCCCAGCAGGGAATTGAAAACTCAGTGTTTATCATCCCATTAGTGTTTATCACTCCTAACTCAGTGTTATCACCCCATTAAGAAAACAACAGAGGGACATTATCAGCTACCTGTTGATTCTGCCTTTGTCCTGTCTGCCACAGCATGGACCATAGCCAGCATGTGGTTTAGTAGCTAATGCTATGTGTCTGTGTAAGGCAGAGCGGGTGGCAGAATCCCTGCTTGGGCAGGGGGGAGGAGAGGGGAAGGGGGAGCAGAAGCCAGGCAGACACCTGCAGTCTCTGCTGGAGCTGCAGCCAGAAAGCAGAGGGGAGGGGCCATCCCTGCTGTGGAGCACAAAGCCCTACCCAGCCCAGAGAGCATGTTGGGATGCTCGGGGAGTCTGGTTTAACTTAAACCAGGAAGGTGTCTGGGACAGACATTGCATAAACTGGTTTGAGCCAAATCAGTTAAGTTTGATACTACATTCAACCAGATTTATCTCAAACCAGTTTCAGTCATTTTCACACTGGTTTATGTGTACTGAACATCTGTTCTGTTACAGGTTTAAACCAGTTTCTGATCACTTAAACCTGTTTATGTGTAATGTCTGTCCCCAGCCTATATGTTCAATATGTTGCACTATTAAGTCACTAGAAGGAATCTCCATGACTTCAGTCAGCATTGACTAAGTCCCCCCGTGTTCTTTTTGCTTCAGTTTTGCCTAAAAGAGAATGCTATAGTGATGCTTTACTCATTGTAGTCATGAAATATGATGTCTTTAGATGGAAGTGTGAAATAAAGTGTTGAGTATTGTTGTATATCCTCTGCAAAATTTGAAAAAGTCATATAATCTTTTCTGACACAGACAAGGGTTCACAGCTTACCTGAGTCTTCTATTACTATTTATTCCATTTCCCCCATTTCTTTCCTTCTAATAGATTTTTAAAAAATCATAAGCAAGAAAACTGTAGAGTATTTTGGCACTAGACCATGTTTTTATTGGTACTTAGCCTCAAGCTTCTTATATAATTGGTTTCCAGTGTGAAAGTGCACTCATACCGTACCATACAGTCCTGTAGCAAAGTTTGCCTTTTCCTCTAAGGAGTATCTCTGGATCATATTCAGGAACAGGTGATCAGCTAACACTGGACTGCTTCATAGAGATAGTACAATGGCTTGCAGTTGCAGCCATAATCTTCTGATTGAGACCCATAATCTTCTGATTGTGAGTCTAAGCCCCAGGATCACAATGGACCCTCAAAATGGCTTTGATGTAGTACCAGGGCTGGGACTCAAAATCATCTGATTTTCAAGCCCAGCCCTGGGACTTCAATGGAGTCTCTGATCAACTCTAGTACAAAGCATTGGTGAGATCCAATATTTAAAACAAAACATGCACAGCTCATGCCATATGTGAGCTGTGCATGTTAAGAGATCGTTGTAAACGTTAGCATGCAACTGCTCAAAACACATTCTAACTTTAACATCTGCTAAATGCCCCATGCCACAAGACCCTAACAAAATGCTTTCACTATATTAAATGGCCTTAATATGGTTGAACAATGTTGCAGGCAGATAATACACAACTGGATACATCTACATGTGCCATTAAGGCAACATGATTAACTCCAACACCATTTGTACTGGAGTTTATCATGGCTCCTTAATGGCACATGTAGATGCTCAAACTGCTGCAGTCCACAGTGCACATACAGATGCTGCACCTGGGACCACAGCAGTTTGAGCCAGGGTGGAATAGCCATGGGCTGACAGGAGGTTCCAGGGGTCAGCCCCAGGCTCCACGAAGTGGCGATGAGTGGCAATGGGGCTAGCTGGGGCATGAGAGTGCTCCAGCATGTGGAGCCCTGTGGCTAGGCAGCAGGGAGAGTCCCCGCTGCCTGGGCTAACTGACTACAGTGTATGCCTGGGTCTGCATTTGCACGTGGATTTAGGTGCAGCTATGTTTGCTGCTATAAGATCGTATTGTCCTGTACTATCTTGCAGTGGCAACATTTCATTTCCTGTGGTCTAATAGCGTTGCACGTGTAGACTGTGACACTTTACAGTGCAGCAAATTAGTCTACTGAGCAGTTAAGCACACAGGGTGGGCCTGTCCCTGCCCATTCAGTTGCTCCTCACTTCAAAGCCACAGCCCCCACAGACCTGCTGCTGCACCTCACTCCCAACCCACTGACTGCAGCCCTGCCAGTGCCCCTCACTCACCAAATTGCAGTACCCTGCCCCACTGGGCAATGATGATGCCCCTCATTCCCAAGCCACAGCCTTCCACCCACCCCCATCCCTGCTGGTGTCCCTCACTCCTGACCCACAACCCCCTGGTGCTGCTAATGACCCCTGCACATCCAACCCACAGTCCCCAGCTCCCCCCTGCAATGCCCCTCACTCCTTACCACAGCCCCCCACACTCTCTCCTTGCTGGTGCCCCTCACTTCTGACTCACACTCCCATCCTACAGTCCTCAGCTCCTCCCCCCGATGCTGCTCACTTCCCACTGGCAGCCTCTCACTCCTCGTCCCTGTTGGTGCCCGTCACTCCTGATGCACAGCCCCTTCGTGCTGCCAGTGCTCCCCATACTCCAGTCTGTTCTCTACCCTGAAACCCCTCACTCCCAACCTGCAGTCCCCCACACCCTATCCCTGCTGGTGCCCCTCACTCTTGACCCACAGCCCCCCACCCCATGCCTGCTGGTGCCCCTTCCTTCTACTCACCTCTGTCCCACAGTCCCCTGGCACTGCTGGTACCCCCCTTACTTCCAGCCCACAGTCCCCAGCTCTCCCCCAGTGCCCCTCACTCCTGACCCGTAGCCCCCTGGCACTGCCAGTGCACCCCATGCTGCCAACCCACAGTCCTCTGCCACTACCGTGGTGCCCCCTACCCCCTAAACCTGCTGGAGGCCCCAGCCGACCCTGTCCTGCCTGGGCTGGAGCACAGTGACTCCGATTCATGCAGGCTGAGACAGTGTGTCCAGGCCCAGCACAGGCTGATGTGAGAAGAGAGGAGGGAGCCTTGTGGCAGCTCACACTCCCAACCCACAGTCCTCCAACAGTCCAACCCACTTCCCCCCTCCCCGGACAGCAGTTCCTGGTCACTCAGCCCCTCCAAGCATGGGCACTGGTGCCTGCATTGCAGCTGGCTATGGAGTTCCGCATTTCCCACAAAGCCCCCCAACCCTTTCCCCCACTGGAGAACAGACAACCCTCCCCTTGTCATGTCACAGCCGCCGCCCCCACTCCCACTGCCCTGCCCTGCCCTGTCCAAATGTCCAGGACTTTGCTGTGCTCTGGGGGTGGGAGAGGGGAAGGCAATCAAAGCCAGCAGAGAGCTCTGCATGGGTCTGCTGCCTCCGCAGCTGCAGACAGGTCCATGTGTGCTCTCAGCTGCCTACCATTGCCCTCCTCCTGCTCCCACCCCCAGAGCAAAGGGAAATCCCAGACAGCCAACCCTAATGAAGATCAGAGGGCTTCAAAAGAGTGAGCTATATCCAGAGAAACCCAGAGGTATGGGAACCCTCCTCTGAGTGCATGCGCACTTGAACAAAAGCATGATGGACAGACAGAAGGAAGTAGTATGGCTTTTAATATATTAGAATGGTCAAATATAATTTAATGACACCAGATTCCATCCAAATGTTGCCAGTGATACCAAAATTCTTTGGGACAATTTCATTAGAACTTTGTCTCAGAAAAAAACTGGACAAAATTTTATTCCAACAATGTCATAGTATTCCATTGTGTCACTTTCAAATGTTACGCTGCTCAAAACAACTTTTTGTTCCAAATATTTTTGAAAGTATATTGTTTTATAATTATAGTACTAATTAAAGAAAATTCAATATTGAACCTAAACATTTTGGTTGACCCCAAATTAATAATTTTTTATAATTTTTCTTTATGAAGAAGTTCAAGAATTTTCAGATTTTTCCAAGTCAGAACAAAATCAGATATTGAAATCCTTAACAAAGTGGAACCTAAGGTTCCTCTGTGATGCTATATTCTTATGTATTGTGAAAGATGACACCAGCCCCTCAGGACCAATCTAACACTTTGGATTAAATTCTACCCACAGACGGGCATGGACATCTCTCTTTTAGTCCCCTGCAATTGTTTGCCAGCAGATTGATGCCAGCAGGCTAGATTTAGTGTTGATTGACTTTAGCTATGTTAGTAAACTTGCCTTCAGGAAGTTCCATAAGTAGTTGAGAGATTAGAGAATACATACCCATCATATTTCACAATATTTGACAGTCAGTCCTGAGTGTTCATTCATTAGCAATGTTGAGAATTTTACGAAGAGGAAAAGAAGCTAATAGCCTTATTCTTGACTCTAACACTGGAAATTTATGCATATGGAGGTGAGATCTGCACTCCCATAATGTATTCCCTATCCAGTGCCAACATATAGGGCCACAGAAATCCCATTACTGCCTCCTGAAAGATTCTTGCAATGCAAACAGTGTAAAGACAGTCATGAGGATGCCTTTTGTGGACTCTTTACAAACCTCAACAGAGGGGCGTACTTGGGGTAGGGTTAGGTATGACATAGTCCAGCAGAGCTACTATAAGCAGTACTGCAGTGATATTTAGCAATAACATGGCATAAAGAACAGTCTAATGGATGTCTAAGCTATGCCTGCAACCTCTCTGGACCTCCTACATTGGACTATGACATATACATTTGAGGGTGGTGGTTGTAGCCCTGTTTGTCTAAGGACATAGGCAGACAAGGTTTTTTGGGTAAATGTGATAACTTTTATTAGACCAATGAAATAGTTGGAAAATTGTTCTTTATAAGCTTTTGGGCAGAAACACCCTTCTTCAGGCATAGGGAGGCATAGGGAGACTTTGCTTGAAGAAGGGTGTTTGTGCCCGAAAGCTTGTAAAGAACAATTTTTCCAACAATTTCGTTGGTCTAATAAAAGATATCATTTACCCAAAGAACCTTGTATATACATACAACTGAGCATTTCATCCATGGTGCTGAAGGACCTAAGCTAGATCCCCACTGACTGTGGCTAGATGTACATGGCTATGACTTTTTCTGACCATGCTTCTGAATAGGACAGTGACAAAGAACTGTGTATATAAAATGAGATTTCTTTGATAGTGGTGTGTTAAATGATAGGAATACATTCTATTTTTTATTTGAAGACAACTTCCAGGACTGTTTAAACATTGTATATAAAACAGTCTGGCAAAAAAGAAAAAAACACTGGCAACCCAAGGGACAACCCAAGATTCTTCCATTTGAGGGGCATGCTGTTCTTACTGGACTATGAAATCACACTCCTTGATTGGTCTTTTCTTGGCCCTGTGACATTCTTAAGTTGTTCAGTGGGTCATTTTCACCTCAGCATGAGAGATAGGGGAAGACTTCCACTACCCAGGCTGGTCCATAGCCTCTTGAGAAGTGGAAATATGAATTTGAGTCTCCTCAGAGTTTGAGTCTCCTCCTATGGTTTTGTGTTTCCAATTCCCCATTTACTAGCTGGTGCTGTAACCACTAGGCAATTGGCCAAAGACCATTGTTTCCATAAGTGAGAACTGGAGGGACTGGGGCTGTGGAGTGTGCTTTAAACTGAAGTCTAGGATGCTGTCACTTAGGAACCCTGCTTCAAGCAGTCATCTCCCCTCTGAACAATCTGAATCCCAATATGATGAATATGCTTCCCTTGCAATCCTGAATATAATTTCCATGGAGGTGCAGGAGTTGAGACACACAAATATACCTAACGTTTCTTATTGCCTAGCTATAGACACCGCATTGAATAGCTGGGCACTCTAGACTATCATTAAGAAGCATCTAGGTCTCCTTATTTGCTATAAAGGGATCCAAGATGCCTGTGTTGATCAGGATCACCCTCCTGAGACAAGTTGCCTAAAATTTAGGTTGGCATCTATAAGAGCTATATGGAACTCGTCTTTTCTACAAACCACAAGCAGTTGGGGTAATCAACAGGCACAGGAAATAATCAAGGAGAAGAATGGAAACAGTGACAGGGGGTTATGGTTACATAGAGCAACTTTGTACTCAGCCATCTGATGTTTTAGGTATGGCTTTAAAGTTATAAACTAAAAGGCAGTAACAAACCTGCTGGCTCTGAACAGGAGTTTTCTTACCTTTTAACTGTACAATTCTCCATGAATACACTATGTCCAATGATCTCCCTCCATTTTAAATTGGGGGAGGTGTTTTCAATGATGGTGGGTTTTTTTTCAGCCTGGGATCAAGCAGTTCCAGTAATGTGATTTGTAATAAGAAAATCTTGAGACAGCAGATTTACTTAGAATGAAAATAGGAATTTGGGTTAAGATACTTAATTTAAATCTGTGTGATGGGAAAGTGTTTGAATGTAATCAGTGAGATTAAATGAGCTTTATTGATCATTGGAAAGCTTTTCTGATTCTTGATGTCATAAGTAAATATGGAAGGCAGCACTGATATAGATCTTCTTGCTCATATAATTGAATCAGTTTAGAATATTTATACTAATCAACACTAAGTAGTCACTGAAGATAATGAAAAAACTAAGCTGGGTTTACATAAAAAGTATATATACTTTTTATTTTTAGTGCCGTATCAACAATTGAGAAACACTGGCATATCTTCATTAAAACCAATAAAGCTATCAAATGAGGTTCTGAATCATAAACTGTTTTGCTACTGAATTATTTACATTCTCTAATATCATTACATTTCCATCAGATAAAAACATTTAAATGATTATCATTTATATTCATGTTATGCTTTCATTTGAGATTAGCAAAGCACTTTGCAAAATTTACAGCTTCACAACACCTCTCTGCAGTAGGAAATTATTTCCATTCTACAGGTGATGAGACTGAAGCACAGAATAGTTAAACAGCCTCCCTAATGTTAGATAGAAAGTTACTGTGAAAAGCACAGAAAAGAACTTTGTTGTGCTGATTCTGTTCTCCTGTCTAAATACAAGAGAATCCTTCCTTTCACCTGAAGTGTAAATAAGTTTTATTTTGATCTCTTTCTCAATAGTTTATTAGTCAGGATTTTAAGTTTAATGTTATAGTCAAGAAATCCTATATAATTTAGTTTTCACTACTGATGATTTGATATAATGCTAAGGGACAACTGTGTTCAGTGCCTGCGATGTGAGCACTGTCCCTGTGATGTGAACAGTGCCTCCTGTTGGTGTCCATCAGGGAGCAGGTAAGAGAGCTACAGGAGGAGGTGATGAGACTCTGAAGAATCTCCAGCCGTGAATTCATCAAGTCAATGCTGAAGGAGACCTTTAGGACTGCAGAGGAAGGACTACAAGAGGTGAAGCTGGAGAATGAAGAGGACATGGACTCCCAGGAATGTGGAAGCTGGAAGCTTGTGACCTCTGGCAGGAAGCAGAAGTCTTTATCTCCCACTGGCAGTGGTTTGACTGGAGAACAGATATGGAGCCCTAGCAAGGGAGAAGAAGGAGTACATTCTGTCAGTGGAAGAGGCCAGGCCAAGCTTCCTCAAGGTTGGGAGAATCAAGACCACTACCACCAAGAGGAAGTAACAGGTGCTGGTACTTGATAATTCCCTTCTGTGTGGAACAAAGATATCCATCTGCCTGTCTGGCCTGTTGCCTCAAGAGGTGTGCTGCTTGCCCAGAGTCTGGATCCAAGGCTCATACAGCCTTCTGATTACTGTTCCATACTGGTCATCCATGAGGACATCAATGGTGCTGCCAGGGGGGACTCTGAGCATACCAAAAGTAACTACAGGGCTCTGGGTGCAAGGGTGAAGGAGACAGGGATTCAGGTTCATAGATTCATAGAATCATAGATGCTAGGGTCGGAAGAGACCTCAATAGATCATCGAGTCTGACCCCCTGCATAGACAGGAAAGAGTGCTGGGTCTAGATGACCCCAGCTAGATGCCTATCTAACCTCCTCTTGAAGTCCCCCAGGGTAGGGGAGAGCACCACCTCCCTTGGGAGCCCATTTCAGACCTTGGCCACTCTAACTGTGAAGAAGTTCTTCCTAATGTCTAGTCTAAATCTGCTCTCTGCTAGCTTGTGGCCATTATTCCTTGTAACCCCCGGGGGCGCCTTGGTGAATAAAACCTCACCAATTCCCTTCTGTGCCCCCGTGATGAACTTATAGGCAGCCACAAGGTCGCCTCTCAACCTTCTCTTGCGGAGAATGAAGAGGTCCAGGTGCCCCAGTCTCTCCTCATAGGGTTTGACCTGCAAGCCCTTAACCATACGAGTGGCCCTTCTCTGGACCCTCTCCAGGTTATCTACATTCCTCTTGAAGTGCGGTGCCCAGAATTGCACGCAGTACTCCAACTGCAGTCTGACCAGTGCCCGATAGAGGGGAAGTATCACCTCCTTGGATCTGTTCGTCATGCATCTGCTGATGCACAATAAAGTGCCATTGGCTTTTCTGATGGCTTCATCACACTGACGACTCATGTTCATCTTGGAGTCCACTAGGACTCTGAGATCCCTTTCCGCTTCTGTGCCACCAAGCAGGTCATTTCCTAGGCAGTAGGTATGCTGGACATTTTTCCTCCCTAGGTGCAGTACTTTGCATTTCTCCTTGTTGAATTGCATTCTGTTGTTTCCTGCCCATTTGTCCAACCTGTCCAGGTCTGTTTGTAGTTGTTCCCTGCCCTCCAGCGTGTCCACTTCTCCCCACAGTTTTGTGTCATCCACAAACTTGGACAGAGTACACTTCATTCCCTCATCCAAGTCACTGATGAAGACATTGAAGAGTATTGGTCCAAGGACCGAGCCCTGCGGGACCTCAAGGCCCACACCCTTCCAGGTCGATACTGACCCATCCACTACGACTCTCTGGGTGTGACCCTCTAGCCAATTCGCCACCCACCAGACTGTGTAGTCATCCGAGTCACAGCCTCTTACCTTCTTCACCAGTATGGTGTGGGATACTGTATCAAAGGCCTTCCTGAAGTCTAAGTAAATGACGTCAACCACTACTTCTGCGTCCAGGCATTTTGTAACCTGGTCATAAAAAGAGACTAGATTAGTCAGGCATGATCTACCTGCTACGAACCCGTGCTGGTTTCCCCTCAACATAATTTTTCCTGCCTGGCTCTCGCAAATGTGACCCTTGATAATTTTTTCAAAGACTTTGCCTAGGATGGAGGTGAGACTGACTGGCCTATAGTTGCCCGGGTCCTCCTTCCTCCCCTTCTTGAAAATGGGGACCACACTGGCCCTTTTCCAGTCCTCCGGGACCTGGCCTGTGCACCACGAGTGTTCAAATATTCCCGCCAGTGGCTGTGCAATGACATCAGCCAGTGCCTTCAGTGCCCTCAGATGGAGCTCATCCGGGCCTGCCGACTTAAATGCATCCAGTTGCTCCAAGTGACTCTGCACCATCTCAGGGTCTACGCATGGTAGTCTGGCACCCTGCTGCTGCCTCTCTACAATCCCAGTGAGAGACTTGTCTTGCCCCTCACTTAGGAACACTGAGGCACTAAGGTGGATCTCTTCACCCCTTCTAGTCAAAGGAACACTAAGGAACACTGAGGTGGATCTCTTCAATCATTCTAGTGAAAGGTATGGCCACAGGCAGGGGCAGATGCATCCTGCAGAGCAATGTATGGCTGTGCAGGTGGTGTCACCAGGAGGGTTTTGGCTTTTGCCAACATAAGATGTTGTTCCAAGAATAAAGATTGCTAGGAAGTGATAGGATCTACCTGACAGAGTGAGGGAAGATCATCTTTAGAAATAGGCTGCTAAGCTAGTGAGGAGGGCTTTAAACTAAGTTCACTGGGTGATGGAAACCAAAGCTCGGAGGGAAGTGGGGAAGCAGGTGACCTGGAACAAGTACAAGTATGAGGGGATAACAGAGGAGGCCTTCTCATTCTTCCTTGGAAAGTAGGTCAATTAGCTACTTACCTCAGGTGTCTGTACACAAATGCATAGAGCCTGGGAAACAAGCAGGAAGAACTGGAAATCCTCACAGATTCATGGAACAATAATGTGATTGCAATAACAGAGACTTGGTCGGATACTTCTCATGACTAGAGTACTATCATGGATAGGTATAAATTGTTCAGGAAGAACAAGGAAGGGGAAGAGAAGGAGGAGTTGTGTTTTATGTAAAAAAGTTGTATGATTGCTCAGAGCTTCAGTATGAAACTGAAAATAGCTCTGTTGCAAGTCTCTGGGTTAGGGTCAGAGGGGAGAGTAACAACGGTGATATTGTGGTGGTTGTCTGTGTAAGAGGAACAAGGCCCTGTCACTTTAAGAAGGGAAAGTTGATTACTGCAGCAAGCATCTGCAGCTGCTGCAGCAGAAAAAGGCCATCAACCCCAAGTGGAAATATCTGTGCATGGCTGGGAAGCCACATGACAAGAAGGGGTGGGGCTTCGCACCTGAGGCTGAGCAGGCAGTCTACCCCTGCATGCTGCTGGGAAAGGTGTTTCCTTTAGAGAAAAGCTGATGGAGACTAACAGGCAGACACCCAAGCCATCCACAGGAGTTGGGATGAGAGGGCTCCAAAGGAGGTACAGCCTGCAGGCAACATTAACCCTGAGTGGGGAAGACTTTTAGTTTGTGAAACAGCTTGCTTGTGTTTATGATTTTGTTACATTTTGAATGTGATACTGGAGGACTGAGTTGTGAGTACAAAGGAAGTGCCTGTTGGGGCACTCTGCAATAGACAGCCTATCCTAAGGTCAGGGATACAGAGGGCTGAGTGACTTAGGCCAAGGCTGGGATGACTGAGCCCACAGGGAAGTAAGTAGTAGGGCAGTGTGAAGCTTCAGTAGCCTACTCAGTTTGAAGGAGATTCAGCCCAATTCGGGGACCGAATCTCCAAATCGAATCGGGAGATAATTAAAAGCTCCAAATCAATTGGAAGCATCCGAATCAACTTGGAAAAGCTTCAGAAAAGATTCAGCTGCTTCAGAGATTCGGCCATAGACTAAACAGCCAGGCCAGTGGGGCACGTTACTCGGGGAGAGGAGCAGGGGCAGGGTGAGGGATGTAGGTGAAGCAGCGCTGGGAGAGGGGGTCTGCCCTGCTGCCACTTGCCCAGCTGGGACAGGGATGCAGGCACGGGTGGGGTGAAGGTGCAGTTTACTTCAGGTGGTAGGGGCAAGCAGCAGCAAAGCATAGCCCCCACTCCCAGTGCTGCCGTGCCCCCATCGCACACCCCCCCCCCCACACCAGCTGGCAAGTGGCAGCGCAGCAGAATCCCTGCTCCCAGTGCTGATGTGGGTGCATCAGCGCTGGGAGTGGGGGCTATGCCCTGCTGCCACTTGCCCCCTTCCACCTGGAGAGCGCTGAGCCCGCATCCTGCCACCCTCCACCCTGGCTGGGCAAGCAGCAGCAGGGCATGGCCCCTGCTCCCAGCACTGCTGCGCCCACATCCCACACCTCTCCCACTCCCCTCCCTGAGTAACATGCCCCCCCCCCACCCCAGCTGGGCAGCTTGTCCCAGCCCCAGCCCCAATCCCTCCCTTCCCCAAGCCCCTTTCCTCCACCCTCCCCCAACCCCAACAGACTTACCAGCTGGAGGTAGCTATGTCAGCTGCCTGTTTAGTCTATGGCTGAATCTCCAAAGCAGTACCGGATCTTTTGGATCTGATTTGGCCAAATCAAATTGGGACAGTGATTCAAATCTCCAAATCAAATTACTGTCCTCCAATTCAGCCAAACCTGTATCCAAAGCAAATATTCACATAGGACCTAGTAAGTACTGCATCCTGTGGTCATGGACCCAGAAGGCTAAGGGCTGAATGAGTTGGCCAAGACTAAGAGGGCCAAGGCCACAAGCAGAGCAGCAGGCCCTGGGGTTGCAGATCCAGAGGACTGGGGGCTCAGAATGCATGAGATAAAGGCCAGGGCTGTAGAACACAAAGACTGGGGCTCAGGAGTCAAGGTTTGAGGCAGTGGACCTGGACTGAGGGACACAGAGAGAATAAAAGGTTCAGGCCAGGGAGGCTAAGGCCCAGACATAGGTTCAAGGCTTGAGATCCAAAATCAGTGTTGGGGCAAGCTTCCCCCCCCCCCCCCGCCCCACATCCAAATGGACAGGCAATAACATCTCCAAGGCATGGGCATGAATATAACCCATTAGGCAACTGGTTCCCTGAGGTACTGATAAGGTCAGAGGGCTGTAATGTAGTGGGGCCAACTGGGTACAAGGGGTACTGGCAAGCCAAAGTGAAAAAAGACTCACTCTGGGGCCCTGGGCCAGCCTCCATTAACAATAAAATAGTCCTCTGAAGGCATGGCAGGTAAGGAAAAGGGAGGGTACCCCAAGGAGCAGGAGTGTGGAGGTAGGAATCCCATGGACTCCCCTGGGCCATGGTCCTGCTACAGTCTGCTATAGATCACCAGACCAGGGGGATGAAGTGGATGAGGCTTTCTTCAGACAACTACCAGAAGTTTTCAGATCACAGGTCCTGGTTCTCATGGGAGACTTCAATCATCCTGACATCACCCTGACATCTGCTGAAAGGACAACACAGCAGTGCACAGACAATCCAGAAAGTTTTTGGAGACAGTTGAGGATAACTTCCTGGTGCAAATGTTGGAGAGGCCAACTAGCAGCTGTGCTCTTCTTGACCTGATACTCACAAACAGGGAAGAATTGGTGGGGAATATAGAAGTGGATGGCAACTTAGGCAGCAGAGACCATGAGGTGACTTCAGAGTTCAGAATCTTGAAGAAAGGAAGGAAGGAGAGCAGCAGAGTAAGGACCCCAGACTTCAGAAAAGCAGACTTCAACTCACTCAGGGAACTGTTGGCCAGTATCCCCAGGGAGGCCAGTCTGAGGTGGGGAAGGAAACCAGGAGAGGTGGCTGTACATTAAAGAAACCTTACTGAGGGTGCAGAAAGGAACCATTTTGATGCACAGGAAGACTAGCATGTATGGGAGAAAACCAGCTTGGCTTGGCATGAAACTCTTTCATGAGCTAAAACACAAAAAGGAAGTTTACATAAAGTGGAAACTTGGACAAACCACTAGGAAGGAGTGTAAGAGCATGCTTAGGCATACAAGGATGAAATCAGGAAGGCCAAAGGATGATTGGAGTTGCCAATAGCCAGGGTTGTGAAGGGTAACAAAGGGTTTTTACAAGTATGTCAGTGAAAAGAGGACGGTCAGGGAAAGAATGGGTCACTTACTGAATGGAGGAGCCAACCAAGTGACAAATGATATAGAAAGCCTGAAGTACTTATGCCTTCTTTACTTCAGTCTTCACAGGCAAGGTCAGCTCCTGGACTACTGCATCTGGCAACACAGTTTGGGGAGAAGGTAAGCGGCCGACAGTGGTGAAAGAACAGGTTAGGGACTACTTTGAAAAGATGGATCTGTACAGGTCCACGGGGCCAGATGCAATGCACATCTGAAGGTGCTGAGGGAGTTAGCCAATGTGATTGCAGGGCCACTGGCCATTATCTTGGAACACTCATGGCAACTGGGAGAGGTCTTGCATGATTGGAAAAGGGTAAATATAGTGCCCATCTTGAAGAAAGGGAAGGAGGAGGATCTGGGGACCTACAGACTTGTCAGCACCACCTCTTCTACTCCTAATTTTCTATGATTCTATGAATTATGAGACCAATATTCTGTTTGCTGTTCTGTTGCTGGTCTGCTGCATTTCCCTAGACATGCTACTTAACTTCCCTTTGTCTGAGCTTCCCCATCTGTAAATGTAAATAATAAAGTTTTCCCACATCTGGAATCTATAGCCAGACAGAGTTTCATATGGAAAGTTCCAGAAACTCACACAATGTTGCTAGATCTTTAAATATGTCACTGTCAGACAGCATAGACTGTATAATTACCCAACAACTCTCTTGTTTTGGTAACAAAATAAAAGGTGCACTGCAGAAAGAAACAAAGCCAAGACATATCTGGGGAAAGTTCTGCATTAAAGTATTGAAAACTTTAAGTAGTAATAATATTTTCCTTATTCAAATAAAAGAAAATATTTGTATGATTCTTTACAGTTGCCACATTGTCAATAATATAAAAATACTTCAAAGTGCATCCCAATGATTACCAGTTACAGGGTTTCCAAACCCATGCCTTTGTTTTCACCCAATGAGAAAAGAACTCTAAAAATAAGCCTCAGATTGTCTAATAATTTTAAGAATGACTATGATGTTTACTGGTTGTAGCCCCCCCTCAGCATGAAGAGACTCAGCCCACATCTCCTATTTCTCAGGAGAGGGACCTAACCACTGATCTATATTACAACAGATTTTTGGTGGGAATTCAGTACACAAGTGACTGATCTGGATCATTTTTGAGCATGCGTAGTAGCCTGAGTCCAGGTATGTAGTGATCCTTTCAGGTCAAAATAGAAGTGTTACATTAATGGATGGTTGAGCAGTTCTGTAACATTCACATAGGTGTGATAAGTTATGGTATGGACAAAATGTACGTTTGTAGTTGCTTCAAAAGGGGGAAAGGGAAGGGGGCAGCTTTTGCTCAGGAGTGCACATCTGTATCTCTAGCTATTGTGTGTGCATGACCATGTAGTACAACTGAGTTAAATTGTCCCAACCTTGACTCTGAATGTAGCAAAGTTAATATTGGAGCAGTTTTTTATAAGGCTTGTGTATATGCAATGAATACCATGCAACATCTTTTATGCAGTCCTGCACAGCTGCTTCCCTGCCCCTTTTGAAACTGCTGCAAGTGTATGTTTGTCCTTGTCATTACACAGCTACATTCTGCCTAATTGCTATTTAGGCATCTATGGGAACTATTTCCAACTCTCACCTGTGGTAGCCTAGAGTGGGGAAGACCTAAACACAAGGTTGAATCATGTGTCTTTCAGAATGATCAGAAATACAAAATTCAAAATAACCTCTCATACTCATTTTATTGTTTGATCAGCCTTGGAAACAAATAGCACTAGACCCAGGTGTAAAAAAAATAAACAGCAGTATTACAGCCACTATTTTTTTAAACATCTACTTCTAATTATATCCACAGCTAGGCAGGCAGAGACAAATTAAAAGGCACCTTTTTCTGATTCTGGCATGCAAATAGAAATGTACACTGAAACAGTTTGACAGCTTGGAATTACGTACTTTTAAGAAACATTAGAATTCCTAATTTATTATTTCCCAAAGGGAATGGAATGATGGAGAGAATAAGGCAATGGAGTTGTCTGTGCAAAGAAGTTTCATGGATTATAATGATAAAATGATATAACCTCTGGGAAACACGTATTCTGGTAGAGGAGTGGACATAAACAAAGTAGTCATTCTTATACCAAAACAAGTGAGAGTGGCAGGGAGTATAACTAGAATGGGCTGGAAATTTTACACTGGAATAGAATTCAGAGAAAAAAGCTAATTCATTGAACTTGATGTATTTTGTTCAAAAGTTTCAAGTTTAATGAATATTTGCTTTGTGGAACCTTTCCTGGATTCATTTTTCACTGTTGGGGACCCTACCATTTCCAAGGTCTGCAGCTTCAGTACCACCAGCTATCCTAGGGACTTTGGATTCACTGCTCCAACACTGGAATTCTGAAAGGCTTGAAAGCCAAAGCTCTAACAGAGTGGGCTCCAGAGCAGCTGGCAGTAACAGAGCTTGCAGACTTCCTGCTGTGAAGCTTAGATTCAAAGCCTGGAAGCCTTCAGACATATTACAAGGGTCTGTTGCAAGATGTTTAGCATGTTGCTGGCGAGTCCTGGGATCCCTGACCCAAAGCTGACCTCTTGCTGGGGTTGCTGTGGAAGTACAAATCTTGAGAGTCCAGCAGCTTCTTGAATGAAATTGACATTCTTCTAACTAATAGCAGTGAAAGTGACAGGAATACCAGTTTCATTTAGCAGCTGCTGTGTCCCAAAAAGCACATATCATTTTGGAAATGTCATGTTTCTGAAACCTTGCTTAGAGATCAAGAGATCAAAATAAGGTAGGTGCCAAAACCATCTTCCCTTTCCTCTTAGTTCTCTTTTCTGGCTGTGGAAATATTCACATATTAGGTCATTCTTCATTTGTACTGGATAACTATTACTTTGACTTAAAACATTTTAAAAGAAAAAATCGTTCTCACTTCCCCGAGTTGCAATTTACTCCAAGTTGGAATTTAAAGAAACCTTTGCTTAATTGGTCCATCTCTTCCATAACACAATTCAGTTTCTTATAGTGCATGCTGTATTGTTTTTTATATTTTAAGAAAAAGGACTTTCATCCCCTTTTAGCATACATTCTACAGCTTAATATCACAATCCAATTGCCTACCAGGAGACTGTTTTTAATTTCACTACCCAGCTTAATTTTTCCTCTTCTGAATATTATCCCATTGCATCACATTATACATACATTTACAATACAAAGCAATTGCCGTCTTTCACTTTCCTTAGTATTTTTATCCTTGAAATCCATGTAGGCTGATATGGCTAGTTTCTCTCCTCCTTCTTCTCCTCCTTAGCTGTCACTTTGCAGAACTATACACAAATGATATTATTTAACTATAAAAATCTTTCTTCTAAGGAGAATGTGACTGAATTAGGTGGCAAGAGTGTAGCTTTTATTCTCATAGCTAGCAGAAAGTGTTCATGTTTTTGTCTGCCACTCTTCCATATGTTTTATGGTCTATACACTGGGTCTTCAAAAAGATCAGTCCCTCTTGTGACCATGAAGACATAGAATGTTGAGATTGTAATGAGGTTCATAATTCCTAAGGTTTTGAAGTGGCTCAGCTATACCATCTCAAGTCTATTGGTACTGCTGTGTAATTGATATATTGTGATTTTATTTTTCTAAGAGTTTATTGGCTTGCCAGGAAACTTAAAGGCAGAAATTCAGCTGATGAATGGGAATTATTTTAAAGAATAAATATACCTGCAGAGATGTTGTAAAGGGGAAAAGTATTTTTATCAAAGGTGGATTGAAACTATTTTAATCTGTCTGAACATAATACGTATTCAGGAAAGGGCTGACTGTGGTCTGATCTTTGTAGAACTTTATATTATATAGAGATTTTATGGAGAGCAATAGTCTTAGACATATTATGTTTGCTATTTGGCATATTTTAATGAGACTCCCTATTAACTTTTTCAATAACACATCCTTTTCTTGCCCTTACTATATTGTTGCCACTTAAAACCTGGAACTGGCACAGGTTCATGCAGTGCTGAAGCTTTGTAAGTAAAAAGCAGGCTGCTGGAGCTCTGATAATATGAGCATTAAACCTGTATTTGTGTGGGTGCATCTGGAGTTATTCTCAGCAAAGGCAAAGTTGTCCTTCCCCCACCCACTCACCCGACCAGAAGCAGAATTTTACTAGTAGAAAAAGTTGTTATGAAATTCTCTTCTCAAAGCTGAGCTAAGACAAGAAAGCTCTTAGTGCTATCATGGGAAATTATCTTAAATGAAATGGCTGCAGTATTAATTTTTTGAAAACATAGAGGATTTCCCTGGAGATCTAATATTAAAGGAACTTCTAAGTCAATTAAGAGATGACTGAACTTTATTTTCATTTTAAAAATGGAGTAAAATTAGCAAATAGGAAATACCAGGAAGAGACTTTTGCCTGGTCAGAGGGATTGTTCTGACAAGGGGAAAATGGTGGCTGTTTCTAGTAAATCTGTAGAAGTACATATTATACAGGTCTGGCTTGCTTTAGAGAATAAGTTCCATGTTGTTGGCTGACTTTGCATGTCAGATATGATCCACTAACCTACCAAGTTCCTTCAGCTTTATATGAGAGGAAAGGATTTTTTTGGTGATCTTGACATTTTAATGGGTCACCAAAAAGTTGACGTGTTTCCAGTGCAACGGGGAAAGTTGTGAGGAAGCAGGTTTTTCTATGAAGATGCAGAAAGGGCTGGTTTAACAGTCTAGTAGGAAGGGGTTGACTGTGAGGGAGGGAGGAAACCTGAAGCACTTGGCATTTCGTAATAGGGTATCCCTGAAGTGGGTTTGGAGAGAGCCTCTTCATTGATCTTGTTCACTCTTGACACCCTATTCAATCACCCACTTGTGTGTGTGCTCTCCTCAGCCCTAAGCCCTATTCTTATTCTAGGCTCTTAATCTTAGACTACCCATCCTACCATCCATTAATTGAGTCCCATCTTTGTTTCCTTACTAAACCATCTTCAAACAAAAATGAGCCCATATCCCTCAGTAATTCCTCCAACAGCACCCATTCCCATTTTCTTCCCATACTAGCTTCAGATGCTTCAAGGGGTTCTTGCTATTTGCTGCTTCTCCTTAGCTCCTCCTGGTAATACCTGGTCTCCCCGTAGCTTCTGTGCCCCACTTCTTTGAATTTCTACTATGTTTTGTCTGTCTAAGGGGGAAAAGGAAAAAAAAACTGTTTATACTACCTCTTCCCCTCTCTGCTATGGGGGACTGAGAACTGGGTGAAAGTAGAGAGTAGAAAGACTGATGGGCTGAGCAGGCACCTCAGCAGTCTCTGAGATCCAGGAGAATCAATTGTACCTCAAAGTACAGCTGTAGATAACTGAATGTGGGAGAGGAAAGGGAAATATAGACATGAGAATCACACCAGGTTCTTGTACTTCTGCATGTCTATGAGTAGTCATGGAGAAAACTGAGAATAGATCATACAGCAATGTGATAGAAAAAATTTGCCTCTAGTACTGAAGAGAAAGGAGTGAGTATTGAGTAATTTGCAAGACTCTAAACAGGTCAGAAGCTTTGTTTTTGCAGAACATGTTAATATAATGCTATGTCAGAAATAAGATGGTAAAGAGATGATGATAAAGTGAAAATTGGTGAACAAGAAAATTACAGTAGTAAGTCCCAGGATACAGTCACTGAATGCTGAAAAAAGATCATGGATATGAATGCTTAGAATTCTAATTTAATAGTTCAAAAACCTCTCTTCACAACCATGTGTTGGATATGATAGAGTAGCTGTAGAATAACTTGAGGAAAGTAAAGCCCCATCATTCTGTAACTGGTAAAAGGAGTGGGTAGGATGATATGAAACTTTATATAAAGGGAATATGGCTGTGAACGGACCATTGCACTGATTAGGGGCATGTTTAATAATAGCCTTTTAATCCAATGAAGTGGTTATCAGTGTAATTCACTAGTAGTAACTGGAAAAATCATAGCTAATGATCTCTATATATGAAAATAAGGAAACAGCTTTCTTGAGGCTACTTTAAATGTATCAGTAATAATGACAAGTAATAAGGGGATACTGATGCAGTTCCTGAGTATTCTCCTTCGGTCAAGACTATTGTTCAGAATGAAAGCTTCCCATCCTAGCTGGTTTCTTCAGAGAGAAAAACAGCCCTTCCTATTTAAAAGTATTTAATAACTATTCTAAATTATGGTAAAGGTAACTTGCTGAAAACTTTTTAATGTATTGGAAAGGGATACAAGTGCTTGCAAATTATCATGATTTCCACACTTTAGGCCTTTTCAGATTTTCTTCTCAGGTAATTTTTCCTTTTATATATAGTTTCATAGATTTCATAGACATTAGAGATGGAAGGGACCTCGTAAGATCATTGGGTCCAGCCCCCTGCCCCAGGGGCAGGAAGTCAGCTAGAGTCAAAGGAACCCAGCAAGATAAACATCCACATTTTTCTTAAAAGAGTCCAGAGTAGGTGCTTGCACCACCTCCGGGGGGGGGTCTATTCCAGGCCTTGGGGCTCAGACACTAAAGAAGTTTTTCCTTATGTCCAGCCTGAAACGGTCTTGGAGGAGATTGTGACCATTTGACCTTGTCATCCCTTGGGGTGCTCTTGTGAACAGGCATTCCCCCAGATCCTGATGAACACCCCTTATACTTCATTGGTATCGTTAGCATTGCATTTTTTTAGGACACTTGTTTAATGTTTAAACATTAAATAAAAGATTTTTTCCCCCACTGTTTGCACCTTTGAACTTAGAACTAGAAAATTTCTCTTTTCCTCTTATTTTTTTCCCTGACAGATCCAACCTCTGGAACAGTGTATAGGAAGTAATGGGGCATAGCCCAAGTCTGGGATGAAAAGTAACAAATCAGAATTGAATATTGCTTGAAGTCAGTTTCTGTTGTGCTCATTTTTCCTGGATGTGTGAGGAAAGCTGACAGGCAGAATTGCTTGCCTCACAGATCACTGAGTGAACTTTGATGAGATGAGCATGTGAAAGAACACACACAAAATAAACTTTAATGATCAGCTTGCCACATTTTATTTGAACTAACATAGAAGGTATACAGCCGCTGTAGGGCAGGTAAATAACATTTCAGATGGCATTTATCATTTAAACAAATATTAAAGGGTAACTTAGAGCAGCAGTAATAATGTACAAGGACGTTCAACCCCAGGTCACCAGGCTGAATAAGACTTTGTAGATAACAACTGAAAGTTGTTAGATTGACATTTTTCTTGGTGGCCTTGTGAAATTATTGATTTTTCAGTCCAATTGCTGGAAAAGAGGTGTCAACAATCCTAAAACCAACAATATTAGTGTGAGTGCTCTTGTCTTGCTTTGGTATCTTTGCCAAAGATTGAATGAAATGGAAAACAAACTACTTCTTTGCCCCTTGAGGTGGTCCTTTCAGAATAGAATTGAGATATGGAGAGAGACTGGGACAGCTTCTTTACCACATTTTATGTTCTGATTCCCATGGATAAATAACTGAAATATAGGAGGCTGTAAAATAGCTCCTCTCCTCACTAAAATACATTTAAGGAAATTTGATGGAAGGGAGAAGGGGGAGAAGGGGTTGAGGAAAAGGTAGGTGTTATGACTGAGAATTGTCCTCTAAGAATATAGGGCTAGATCCAAAGGAGGAATCAGCCATCTAAAACCTCACTGAAGCAGATTTTAGGCAATTAACTAAAAAGTTCCCTAGGCATCTACAGTCCTGCATTCTGCACATGGCCAGAAATTTGAGATATAACAAAATAGCTGGTTGCCTGGGGCTGCCAGATGCATGGGAGAAGAAGTGACTTCCAGCTGCCACTGTGCTGCCAGCAGGATTGTGCAGCTGTGATGGCAGCTGATACTTTTCCACCTTCCATGCCTCCACTCCCATCCCCAAGTCAGTGCCTGGGGAAGCTGCCCCAGTTGCTCCACCCTAGTTACACTATTGCTTCTTCTCTGGTCAAGAGTGAAAGAAAATAATTCTTTCAAAGAGTCCCTGTATGTGCCTCCCTTCATGAAAGTGTTTGGAATTTTGAATCTTGCACAGACAGAGACGTCTGTGTTGTAGCTCTGATAAGGCACCAAGGGTACACTTAAAAAACCAGGCACCTAAAATAATCAAGTATTCCAGAAGTGTCCAAATGTTTCTCACCCTTTGCTTATAATAATTGCTGTATGGTAATGTAATTTCACTACTTCTGTTAGACATTATCTTACATCCTAATTACATGAACACCTCAGACATGGAGGCACCAAGTATATAGATATATGTTTCTGTATGAACTTATGTATCATATTACTAGTATTAGCATATTGCACATGTGTGTGTTTTCTTCTTCAAGCTAAAAATATGGCTGTTGTCTGTCCTGGTAAGCTTCTGATTTTAGAGAATTAGTAGTAGCTCATCATGGCCCCAGGTCATGATGACAAGAGATTAGTGATGCACTTAGACATCTGTGTCCATATCCTCAGCTAGAATAAATCAAAATATAGTTCCTTTCAAGTCAAAGAAGTCCTGTCAATTAGTATGAAATCAAAATCTAATTCAGTTGTAAACAGTAAAATGAAGGAGTCATATACATTTTAAGTCATTGCGAATAATGTCCTATTTCTAGAAGGCTATTTTTTGTTGCATGCATGCCTAACTTGAAGACCATAAAGCCAATGAGACTGCTCAAATGCTTAACGGTAACAGTTACTTTGACAGATCATGGACTAAATGAAGCAATAAGGTAACTATTTCATTTTTTCTTTAAATAAAGAAACATGTCCAAAACCAGTTACAGAAAAAGTCTAAAACTTAAAAAAAAAAAATCCTATCTACTTAACTGGATAGAATGTTACCTATCTAATTTTCAAAAGTGCTGAATAACAACTGTGATTGAGACTACAGAACTACTTACAGAAATAGTCACTCATACATACATTGTTTGCAGAATTATTACCCCTATTATTCATACTTGCACAATTCATGAATAGCTTTGTTTTACAATTCCAAATGTGTTTATAATTTCAAATATACATTGTTCAGAAGTAGTAAATTAATGTAAGAACACATAATGATATAGTAGTTGGTTTTTTGCTATGGTGTATTATTAAGCTGTGACCAGAGATTGCTTTCTTTCAGTGTTCTGTATAAGCATTCTATTACTTTTGAATGCAAAGTTTTCGGGACCAGTGTTTATTGAAATGGATTCTTCACAAATAAGGATAATTCTTTGACATTAACTTACTTGGTTGAGTTCCTCCACTCCATGTAGTCAACACTGAGCTTTGTACAATTTTGCATCCACTGCTAGTCCACTTTTGTATTAGCTTACCTTATTTTCTAACGTTACTACTACAATGGCTAGGGACAGAAGTTACACATAAACTGGAATAAGTGATTGGAAACTGGTTCAGATCTGTAACACAGAAGAAGTTCAGTGCACTTAAGCCACTTTCAAAATGGCTGAAACTGGTTTAAGATAAACCTGGATGAATGTAGTATCAAACTTAACTGATTTAGATAAAACTGGTTTATTGAACTTCTGTCCTAGATCCCCTCCAGATTCAAGTTAACTCCCACTCCTCCAGCATCCCAGGATGCTTTGTACCTCTCCTGAAACTCCCCCCTCCTTTCCAGGGTGGGTGG
This sequence comes from Alligator mississippiensis, assembly GCF_030867095.1. Lineage (NCBI taxonomy): Eukaryota > Metazoa > Chordata > Crocodylia > Alligatoridae > Alligator > Alligator mississippiensis. Next base: position 52,198,585 of record NC_081826.1, read on the forward strand.
GCTAGCTTTAGCTTAAGCTGTCTGCTCTACCTGAGCAGGGAGGCATGCTCTAGTGCCCCCTGGCTTCTGGCTTGGGCCCTTCAGGCATGTGGCTGCATGTCTGGAATCAGAAGTGAATGTCTGTTCACTTGCTCATTGGTTCAGTCTACATAGCTTAGACTAACCTGTGAAGATTGAATCTATTCAGCCTGGGGCTTTTTGACTGTCTGTATTTAGCCATAGTGGTTGTCAAATGGTGGTAAGATGAACAATTAAAAGAAAGTTGTTTCTGCTGGACACAAACAGTTTGAAGGGGAGCACTGTGATAAAAAATAAATGAATATAGTTAATTTGTAGTAGGGATGCTATAATTAAATAATGCAGTCTTTACTTCAGCCAATAAAAGGAGCATAACTAGGGCAGGGCAAGAGGGGCACCAGCCATGGACACCATCTTAGAGGGGGTGCCAGAATGGCCTCTCCCCCAAGGAATCTTTCCACAGTACACAGTGTCCTGTGTAGTCCAGCCATAGGAAACAGAGCATCTGCAGCAAGGAAGGGGCAGCAAAATCCCCAGCAATGTATCTCATGGGGGGAGAAAGAGGGGAGGAATGATGCCTCTTCTCCCTGGAGAGCTTTGGCATGGCAGGGTCTTCCTTCCTTCAAGGGGTGCAGGGAACAATGTGGTTCCAGGAGGGACTCCTGACCCCAGTACTAGCCCCTTACCTCCAACCCATGCTGTTAAAGCTAGCACTCACATGAGGAGAGCCTAGGTGGGTAAGTTCCTCTCTCCTCCCTCTCCCTGTACTCCTACCCACTCTCCAGTGATCAGCACAATTCCTCCCCCCACCCCATCCCAGGCAGTGAAGAAGTTTGCCATGCCTCTGACTCTTTGAACATATTTTAAAGTTTTTATTGCTTTTTTTAAATGCAGCACAAAAATGAGAAATACATATATGTCAACTGCACGCAACCTGAACTATGTGCATCTGTCACAAATAATAAGTCATAAAATTGAAAAAAATAAAATAAAACAAAGGAGAAGGGGAAACAAGGAGGATAGAAAAAGAAAAATATGCAAAAAGTAATAATTTAGTTATCAAAATATTTTAAGAACTCTTTCCAAATTGCACCAAAATTTTCAAAGCAGTTAAGCCTACTAGAACATAAGAACTGCTATTTACTGGGTCAGAATGTAGGTCCATCTTTCCCAGTATCATTTGTCATCCAGTGGCAGAGGACAGATGTTGAAACATGACTTTCTCCATAGATGGCAACTGTGCCATCTCATTGTACCAGATTTTGACCTTTGGAGACATCCTATTTTTCCAAGTCAGTCATATAATGCTGTACAAATTTAATCTGGGAAGGATTCAGTTTGAATTCCTTAGGTACATATCCACGTACATACATATTTGCCAAAGGTATCAGTGTTCTGTTCAAAATTATGCTCGGACTGGTTATTTCTTTCCAAAAGAATTGATAATAGGGCATGACCAAAATACATGGCCAGGTGTTGCCTGCAGTGTATCATATCTCCAACATATATCTACTGGCAGTACATTTAATTTTTTGAGTTTGAGAGCCCAGTGCACACAAAAATGATCTTTTGTTGAATAAGATAAAGTCTAAGATCAATTGTGGGTGTTCAAACATTGTGAATTGCTGTTTTCCAGTGGAATTCTGTCATCTGGATACCTGGATTTTTATTCCACTTCAGTCTTAAAGAATCCGTATCAGGTCTGTTGCATGACATTACATATTCATAAAGTGATGGTGCAGAATGAGGAAAAAAAAGCAAATTTCAAGGCAAAAAAAATGAGTTTGGAATATTTTCTACATCTAAAGCCTGGTCTAAACTAATTTTCTAATACTAGATGCAACCACATTGTTTTCAGAAGGTCAAATTTCAGTCATCTGGGACATAGCCTGACTTAGAAAGAATGCATTATGATATTGTTGAAGGTTTGGAAGATGAAAGTCACCCATTTCAATTGATAATTTCATCTTTTTTAACAAAAGGGGATCCCTTTTATCCCCTCCCCACAGAAACATGTTGAACATTTGGTTGACTCTACCGGAATAGAATTGCAGGATTACAACTGGTAGGTTACATAATAGATAAATTATGTGAGGCAAGACGCCCATTTTTTAATTAACATGCCCCCACAAGGGTATTGCCAAATTACTCCATTTGTTCAGAACCTGTAATATAACACTGAGAAACTTCTGAAAGTTTGGTTAAAAATAACATTCATATTTTTTGATTTTATTACCCAAATAAGCTATGTGTTCTGATTGCCATTGAAACAGCCATTTGCTAAACATATCCTTTGTAGCCTGTTTGTTTAATCCAAGTAACTCAGGTTTAAGACCATTAATTTTATAACCAGATTGATTGCTAAAATTATTGATTAATGATAAAATTTCTCTCAGGAACTGATCTCTCAGGCTGTGACAGAAGTATTAGTGTATCAACTGCATGCAAAAGTAACTTGTGTCCACTGGGCACATCTACATGATATGCTACAAGCACAGTAGATTAGTTCTACTGTGCATTAGCACATCACAGTCAAAGCCATGCTAATGCACAGTAGAATTAGTTTACAGTGTAATAGTGTCACCAAAAAGACATGTGCTGTCACTACTGCACAGTAGTACCAATTACAGTGCATTTAGTACCTGTTATTACAGGTACTCAAGCTAATGCACCATAATTACATCACATTAATTCACATGTAGACATGCCCATTATCTCCTACTTTCATACCTTTTGTATCACCCTTATTCCTTATAGCTGTAGCCCATGGTTCAATACTAAAACGAATGGGGAAGGGGAGGAGAGAAAATAAAGGGCAAGACCCCTTTGCATGGGATATAGGTAAGATAATATATGATTAGTCACAACCCTTGAAGTGGGATTGTTATCAAGCAACTGTATCCACCTTATGAATTATTTACAAAAGCCCATCTTTTGTAATGCACAAAAAAGATGCCACCAAGAAACAAAATTAAAGGCCTTCTCTGCGTCAAGGACTAAAAGGGCCATAGGGACTTCAGAATTTTTACTGCTGCTACTATATCAATAACATGAGGTACATTATCTGAACCATGATTTATTTGATACACCTGCTTGATTACTGTGAATTAACTTATCAAGGACCTGTTCCAATCTGTGTGATAAGGTTTTAACTAGAAATTTGGTGTCTACATTCATTAAAGAAACTGATCTACCATTAGAACAACTCAGAATCTTTGCCTGGTTTCGGAACTACAGAAATATCATCTTCATGTAAAGGGCTTAGTAATGTACCTTGGTTTTACTATAATCATATACATTCAATAATTAAGGTAACAATATAACTTTATTTTTTTTTATAAAACTCCATAGGAAATCCATCACTGCTTGGAGATTTATTATTTACCATGCCCTTTGAAGCCAAAGCTATTTCATCTAATGACAGTGTGACTCCAAAATGTCCTTCTTCATCTCTGAATGTTATTAGTGAGGAAATAGGTATGTTCCTGGACTTTATACAATGAATTTCAGGTTCTTGGTGTATAAATTAGAATAGAAATGAGTGAATTTTTAGTTAATTTGTCTCTGTCATATGCATATTTCCACAGAGAGTTTCATATTTAATATTTGATATTAAACTGATATTTTAATTATTGTAACTCTTCTACCAAGCACTAGATGGCAGTAACAAGAGCTGGGTTCAAATATAGGTGTTAAACACCAACTTTTCAAATGTAGCTTGAGCCACCACCCCAAAATCTGGGAAAATAAGTATTAACAGGATGTCCTCATGTGAACAAAAATTTCCCCACTAGCAAGCAAATGCTAACTAAAATAGGATTTATTACAAAAGACAAAGGGGAGCAAACATCCTTGAGGAAAACTTAATAATTAAAACTGAACTAATTCAAAACAAATCAGTCACCAGCAAACCAACACAGGGAGCTATCACTTAACCAATTCAGTTGGGAAGGGAGACTCACCCAGGGCTGCTGTCCAGGGGCTCTTCCATCTCTACAGGTCATTCCTCAAGGACGTGATCCTCCAGGCACAGAAGAAGGCAATCCCACTGAGTAGAAAAGGGGGCAAATGGGCCAAGAAGTCCTCTTGGTTAAACAGGGAAATCCAGGAAAGCCTAAGGGCAAAAAAGGGGCACACAGACTGTAGAAGCAGGGGGTAGCTACCAAGGAGGAGTATACCTCCTTGGCTCACAGTTGCAGGGAATCAGTTAGGAAGGCCAAAGCAGCATTAGAATTTAGGCTGACAACAAAAATTAAGGACAACAAAAAGTCCTTCAGGTATATAGAGAGCAAAAAGAAGGCTCAGGGCAGCATAGGACCCCTATAGAATAGACTAGGGCAGTTGGTGACAGATAGGAGGGACAAAGCAGAGCTCCTCAATGCATTTTTTACCTTTGTACTCTTGAACACGGATCTAGACAAATCTCCCAAATGCATTACTGACAGAAACAGGAGGAACACCAGCCCAACAACTGTCAGCGCCGACCTAGTAAAGAGACACTTGGAGAGGCTAGATGTTTTTAAGTCAGTGAAACTGGATAGGTTCCATCCAAGGGTGCTGCAAGAATTAGCCAGTGTCATAGCAGAGACTGTTTGAGCACTTGTGGTGGTCAGGTGAGGTCCCAGAGGACTGGTAAAGGGCCAATGTGGTCCCTATTTTCAAGAAGAGGAGGAAGGTGGATCCAGGTAACTATAGACTGGTTAGTCTCACTTCTATCCTTGGGAAAACCCTTGAAAAAAATTATCAAGGATCACATCTGTAGGAGTGCAGTGGGTAATACAATGCTGAAGACCAACCAGCATGGGTTCATAGCAGGTAGATCCTGCCTGACTAACCTCGTTTCTTTCTTTGACCAGGTCACTAAATGCTTAGATGCAGGAGGTGAGGTAGATGTCATCTACTTGGACTTTAAGAGGGCTTCAACACATTATCCCATCCTATTCTCATAAATAAATTGAACGGTGGTGCCATAGATGATTACACAGTCACATGGGTGGCAAATTGGCTTAAGGGTCATACCCAAAGTGTGTTGGTGGACTGGTCGATATTAATTTGGAAAGATGTGGCCAGTGGGTTCCCTCAAGGCTCAGTCCTTGGGCCAGTGCTGTTCAATATCTTCATCAGCAACCTGGAAGAGGGTGTGGAAAGCACTTTGTCCAAATATGCAGGTGACACCAAACTATGAGGTGAAGTAAACACACTGGTGGGAAGAAACTGAATCCAGGTGGACCTGGACAGGTTACAAAAGTGGGCAGAGAACAATAGGATACAGTTCAACAAGGACAAGTGCAAGGTGCTGCACCTAGGGAAAGGAAATCAGCAGCACACCTATAGGCTGGGGGATGCCCCTCTCAGCAGCACAGCAGCAGAAAGAGATCTAAGAGTCATTGTTTACTTGAAGATGAATATGAGTCATCAATGTGATGCAGTAATTAGGAGAGTTAACTGCACTTTGTCATGCATTAGTTGGTGCATCATGAATGGGTGCAGGGAGATGATGTTTCCCCTCTATGCAGCCCTTGTTCAGGCTGCAGATGATTCTGGGTACCACAATTCAAGAGGGTTGTGGACAATCTTGAGAGGGTCCAGAGAAGGGCCACTCATATGGTTAGAGGCCTTCAGGGAAGGCCCTATGAGAAAAGGCTGAGATACCTGGACCTTTTCAGGTCCAGGAGAAGGCTGAGCAGAGATCTTGTGGCAGTATACAAATTCACCAGGGAGGGAGGGCACCAGAGAACAGGAGATGCTCTGTTTACCAGAACACCCCTTGGAATAACCAGGAACAATGGCCACAAGCTGATAGTAGATTTAGGTTGGACATCAGAAAGAACTTCTTCAGGGTTCTAAAGGTTGCCAGAATCTGGAATGGGCTTCCAAGGGAGGTGGTGCTCTCCCCTACTTGGGGGTCTTCAAGAGGAGACTGAACAAGCACCTGGCTGGGGTCACAAGGCCCCAGCACTTTTTCCTGCCACAGGTAGGGGGGCAGATTCAATGATCCATTGAGGTCCCTTCTGACCCTAGCATCTATGAATCTATTAATCTATACCAGCCAAAATAAGCAGTGCTGGGTAGGGAGGCTCTGTTGCACCTTGTTGCCAGGGGTTGCCACTCTACGTCAGATGCTCTACCACCTACCTATTCCAGCCAAAGTAGCAAGTGCTTGTTAGAGAGGCTCACAATAGAACTGCTGACACTCAGATGCTTTGGAGTGATGCTAGGATGAGATGCAGGGGCATGCTGCTCCAGCACCAAGGAAGACTGCTTTAGCCACCACCTTCAGGAATCACCACTGTTTTCTACACCACCAAAGGTCACCACCATCCCTCCATGGGTCACTGGTACTCCATCACATGGCCAGGAGTTGCTGCTGCCCCTCATCCAGTTGTCTTCAGGTTGCTATGAAACCCCTGCTTTTCTATATTCTGCCCTATAGCAATGATAGGTTCAAGGATTTTTTCAGCTCTTTTACTTATGGTAATGCCAGGCTTTTACCTAAATCTACTCTATAGTCCTGTGCTCAGAAGCACTTTTACTTTGAGGACTTGATTGAAGCCATCCAGCAATCAACTCTTGTCTAGAAACTCTCCATTCCTCACACTCACACTTCACCCTAAAACTGAGGGCCACCCCACTCCCAGAGACCCACTGCTGATATCTGCACAATGACACCTGACCTTTAGGTGACTTTTGTAGAACTTTGCATTAACAACATTTATGTGCCTACAAATGTCACAGTTTGGAAAGGAAGAAGCAATGGACAAAAAATCTAATCCACCTGCTGTTTGTAATTGTACACTTTAATCTCAAATAATATAACCCAAACCCAAAAGCAGTAAAACAGTCATGAATAGCCCCACAAACTGGCATGCTAATAAGGGCATGCAAATGAAAACTACAAAGTTACCAGATCGAGGTCCCCACAGTGAGGGATGGAGTGGGACTGTGGCTGGGCAGGGGCAGACACCTCACGGAGGATGGGATGGAGCTATGAGTGACTCATCTAGGGGGTGCAGGAAGGGGAGGGGCTCCCCCCATTGCACACACCCCAAGAGGACATGGGGGGAAATGTGCCCCTGGATCTACACGTGGGGCAGGATGGGCTGCTGAAGTAGTGGGGGAGGAAGTGGGGCTGGGGCTGGAGCAGGAGCTGCTCAGCCAGGGTGGGGTGTGGGACTGAGCCACATGTGGGTGTGGGGGGTTCTGTCACTATACCCACCTCTTGGAGGACATGTGGGGTGTGTGCCCCTGGATCTGGTCAGAGGGTGAGGGTGTGCTGCCATTTCAGGCTGGGGCTGGGGCTGGGGCTGCGCTAGGCTTTTCCTGGCAGAGGTACTTGGCTCAGCTACACCCAAGGTGGGCAGTGGAGGTGCTGGGAGGTGGGCTATGAGAGGGGGCTGCAACCACTCCAGAATTTGTTGTGGCCCTCCCAACCCCTTCTAAGCCCAAAGCGGCAGCTCACCCTCACCCCGCATGCAAATCCAGGGGCACAGGCCTGGCCATGCCCTCCTGGGGGTGCACATAGTGGCAGGAGCTGCTCCACCCTGCGCAGTTCAGTCCCACATCCCGCCCTAGCTGGGCAGCACCTGCCCCTGCCCCCACTCTACTCCCTCCCCGACTGCTGAAGTCTCAATCTGTCCCCACCACCCCCCTTCCGTCACAACAGACTTACCAGCCATACCTGGCTGCTCTCTGTTCTGCCAGGCTGTGCTCCTGGCTCTCTGTGTGCTCAGCTCTGGCTGCATGCACACACATGGCATTTATCGGCCACATTATCAGCCACATTGGCCAAAAAAAGTAAGTCAAATAGTCAAATAGTCAATGTTCCTTATATTGGTGCCAATCCAATATGGGACTGGTGTATTGGTGCACCTCTAATTTTTTCTCATTCATTCTGAGTACCTCCTATGACCTTTTTAAGTACGCCTAGGGGTATGCATACCCCTGGTTGACAATCACTGGTCTATATGCTAGTAACAGTAACCTTCTTGCACATGTCCCAATAATTTTGGCATAATCCATATAAGGGATACCTCACTTTCTGGGACAGTAAATTATTCAATTAATATCTCATATTGGTAAGAATGCATAGTTTACCTTACTGGGCAAATAATTCATGACACAATCGTCATTTAAAGACTTATTTTTTTTCTTATTAAAGTATCTATTTCCCATTTTAATCTTTTTTACAGATGCAGATTATAGCACACTCCCTCCTAAGAAGACTTCAGTAGTTTTCTGTATCAAAGAGGAAGAAGCAGTAGGTTAAATGCCATAAAATGTTTTAACTCCTCTAGAATCAATATTGATATTGAAATTGATAAACTGAACAATAGAAATCACCAGGACCTGATAGCATTCACTTTGGGGTCCTAAAGGATCTCAAATTGGAAATTGCTAAGCTCTTACTGTACTAAGTAACCAATCACTAAAAACACCCTCGGTACCAAAGGACTAGGAGGTTACCAATGTGATTCCAACATTTAAGAAAGGCTCTAAAGGGGACGTGGGGAACTACAGGCCAGTGGCTGCGTCTACGCAAGATGCTGAACTGCGCAGTAGTTTGTCCCTACTGTGCAGTATTGTTGCATGGCATGAAGCGTGTTGTTATACTACTGCACACTAGTAACAAGCTACTGTGCACTAATAGCAAACTACTGCACAGTCAGTATCACCAAAGACCTGTTCAGGGATGCTACTGCACTGTAACTCCAGTTACTGAGCAGTTATTTAGTATTTGTGTATGCAAGTACTAAATGACTGCACAGTAACAACTGCTCAGTCAGTGTCTTGTGGAGATGTGGCCAGTGAGTCTAACATCTGTACCTGAAAAATTGATAGAAACAATAATAAAAAAATTGTTCAGCGCATGAATGAACATGACTTGCTGGGGTGGAATCAACGTGGCTTTGTCAAAGGGAAATTATGCCAAACCAACCTATTAAAGTTCTTTGATGGTATCTATCAGCAAGTAGATCAGTGATCCAGTTGACATAGTATATTGGACTTCAAAAAAGCCTTCAACAGAGTCCCCTGTGAGAAGCTGTTAACAAAATTAGGTAGTAATGAGACTACACGAAATGTCTATTCATGGAAGAGGAATTGGCTTAAAGATAGAATCCAAAGAGAATAAATGGCCAGTTTTCAGGATGGAAAGAAGTAAATCAGCAGGATCCCCCAGAGATCTATGTTGGGACCAGTGATATTTAACATATTTATAAATGATCTGGAGAGGTGGGGGATGAGTATCGAGGTGGCCAGATTTGCAGATGAAACAAAAGTATTCAAAGTAGTAAAGACCAAGGCAGACTGTGAGGAACAACAGAAGGATCTGCCGTGATTGAGTGAATAAGCAGCTAAATGGCAGATGAAAGTCAATTTAGATAAGTGTACAGTGATGCACCTAGGCAAAAATAACCTAAACTACACTATGATGGACTCTGCATTTGCTGGTAACACACAGGAAAGCGATCTGGAAGTCATTGTGGACAGTTCACTAAAAGCATCATCTCAGTGCTCAGCAGCTGTCAAAAAGACAAACGAAACTTTATGGATTATTAAGAAGGGAATTTTAAACAAAACTAAAAGTATCATTATGCCCCTTAATAAATATATGGTACATCCACACCTTGAATATTGTGTTCAGTTCTGGTCCCCACACCTCAAAATGAGATAGAAGAACTAGAGAAGGTACAGAGAAAGGCAAAAAGAATGATTAGTGATACAGAGGGGCTTCCATATGAGTGGAGACTAAGGAGGGTAGGCCTATTCAGTTTAGAAAAGAGACACTTCATGGGGCACATGATAAGTGTTTACAAAATACTAAATGGCAAGGAGAAAGTAAATAGGGATTCATTATTTATTATTTCTCACAGTACAAGTAGTAAGGGTCACAACATGAAACTAGTAGGTAGTAAGTTTAAAATGAACAAAAAAAAGTGTTTTTTTTTCACATTGCATGTAATTAAATCGTGGAACTCATTGCCACCAGATATTGAGGAAGCTGATGGTTTACCCAGATTCAAAAAAGGATTAGCCAAATTAATGGAGAAAGGGGGCATCAGTTGCTATTAAGCATGAGATTTATGGATACAACCTCTGAATTAGAACTTCCTAGGTCTTAAATGCTGGAACTGCAAGTGAGAAAGGAATAGTTGGGGTGGGGGGGGGGGAATGGGGGGGGGGAACCTAGCCATAACCAGTTCACTCTCCCTTTCAACACCCACACTTTACAGCTGTGTGAGGATACAGGGCAAGATGAACCTATGGTCTGATTCAGTGGGCATGTCTACACGAGATGCTAACCGTGTGGTAGCCTAATACTGCACAAACATTGCTAATATGCTACTACACAGTAGCATCACTAAAGGCGTGCACCATTGCCATTGAACCGTAACTCTGGTTACCATGCATTAATTAAGTACTTGATTATACAAGTACTAAATTTAATGTGCAGTAACCACTGTGCATTAATGAATGTGTAGACAAGCCCAGTAAATGGCAATTCTTATACTCTTAAGATGGATACTTCAAACTTGCAATCATCCAGGGAGGGGTTGAGTCCCTTAGTAATTATTTACAACTGGTCTGTCTAGAAGGAAGAAGCTAAAACTCCACCTCAGCATGGTCCAGAGCAGCTATAGAGCCAACAGAGGCATTGACCACAGAGCTGATTAAGCTCTGAAAAATTAAAAAGTAGTCAATTGCCAAAAATACTGAATGAACTATTGAATCCCCCCCCCCCTCCCCCTCCACAATCCCTCATTGTTGGATTTACTGTTCACCAAATATCTACTAAATCCAGGTCTGGCATATAAAACTTTTATTAAAACTTTCCTAAGAGTAGATTTTGTGGAAAGAGAGACATAAGACTTATCAATGAGAGGATCCATACAATTATTCCAGTCTCCCCATTGCCCCCCCCAAAAGATATTTCCCAAATTCAGAGACCTTTACAAAAAAGATAATGATGAAATGTTGTATTGTCTGCACTGGAACCATAAACATATGCCAAAGTAAAAATAAAATCCATAATTTTAACATTTGCTATAAGCTTAACCTCTGGATCATAAGCTATGTCAATCAGATGGGGGAGAAGGAACATTTTTTTTATTCACTAAAACAGAAACTCAATGTGATTTTGTATTATACCAACTAGAAGCTAATAACCCCACCTAACCATGCTCTAATTTTTGAGATTCCTCTATTGACAGATGAGTGTCTTGGAGCATAGCAATAGCAGCATTCCTTTTAAAGAAAAGATAATATTTCCTTCTTTTTAAATAAACCTGTTAAAGCCCTTAAAGTTCCACAATACAAACTTAATAGAACTGGCCATTCTCAGTGACTGTCTTCTAGGATCAACTTTATATATAGTGGGCAATTTGCCAATTTCCTTTAAGCAAATGTACAACATTTATATGTATACTGCCATACTTCGTAATTTTGGCATTCTCCCATATATTTAGAACTCACAACAATATACAATCCCAAGCACACACTTGAAAAGATCATGAGGGGAAAGAGGAAAAGAAAGGATGAAGAAAAACAAAATAAATAAAGTACAAGAAATATTAACGGTGAATATATTACATGTCATAGGACATCTACCAGAAAAGTTTGGGCAGTTGCAGCCCAAAACTCTCTTCTACTCTGTGACAATAAAGACAAATACATTAACCAAAATCATATGAATTATACTCACTGAAAGCAGCATTTAACAAAATAAAAATCTTCACTTCCCTCCCACCCCTCACCCCCTTTTTTGGTACCACTCAGATTATTCCATAACTTTGCCCTCTCCTGATAGTATCAATGTATTAAAGGTTTCTGTTTCCTTTGAGTGAGGAAACATATGTTTTCCCTTGGTGAGTCAAATTCAGGATGGCAGGATACCTCATGAAGTATGTCAGCTACTTACACCTGGCCTGTAGTTTTTTCAGTTTAAACAGAACCTGTGTTTCTGCCACCTCATGGGGAAGATCAGAAAACAGCATTACATGAATGCCAGGCTCACCCTATGTCAGTCTTCCTAGTTCTCTGGACACTTTGAGCACTCTTGTTTTGGTGGTAAATCACAAAAGCTTGGCTATGAAAGTCCTAGGTATTTCTCCCACATGAGGTTTCCTCCAGTAATGCCTGTTGGCCCTCTCTACCTCCAACTCAGTGTCTGAGCCAAGTTTTAACATGGTGACACTGTGGTGACTTCACAAAGTCAGTAGAATAACTGTTTTCAAACCTGTCAAGCACTCCAATAATATAGATGTTGTATCTTCTGGATACAACACCCAAAGTCCAGCACTTTGTCTCTCAGGGTGCCTATACACAAGCAGGGGTGCTGATCTGATGCACTGTAATTTGAGTGCATTGGAGCAGACTTGATTAATTGAGTCTGATGAAGTATGGCATTTACCATGCTCCAGCAGCCTCCCACGCAGATAGATTCATAGATTCATAAATTGTAACAGGCAAGAAGGATCCTTGCAAGATCATTGGGTCCAGCCCCCCTCCACTAGACAGGAAAGACAACTGGGGTCAGGTGATCCCAACGAGATGACTGTCCAGTTTTCTCTTGAAGATTTCCAGGGTAGGCAATTGCACAACCTCTGGAGGGAGCTTATTCCACAGTCTGGACACCCTGACTCTGACAAAGTTTTTTGTAATGTTGAACCATAAACAGATCTTCCAGGAGTTTCTGGCCATTACTCCTGGTTTTCCCCAAGGGTGCTCTGGTGAACAATTGTTTGCTGAGCCCTTGATGTACTCCCCTGATGTAGTGGTAAGCTGCTACCAAGTCCCCTCTCAGCCTTCTCTTTTTTAGGCTGAAGAGGCCCAAGCCCCTCAGCCTTACAGCTTCACTGGGCTTTGGAAAAAAGGTGTAATCCAAGAATTTCTACCACGCTAATCAGAATGGTATGAGAGCACCTTTGTTACAATTCAATAGCATAAAAATAGTGGTAACAGCCAATGACATCATGAGTTTAATTGTATTAACTTTTCTGCACCATCCATTTTAGCAATATAAGAATGAAGCTGATAACTGTAATTCGTTGTCTTTGTGGGTTAATGTGAAAGTGACACCTATGCAAAATGAGAATTACAGAATTAACATTGCAGTTTAACAGCCCTTGGCAGCCCTTAATCTTTGTCATTAGTCTAGAGTCTAATCTACAACAGGATCCTGAATGTAGCTTTTCAGTTAAGATGTTAATTTTGGACCCACGTTACTTAAGTGAAACTGATACATCAGCATTGATGAGTCCCAATCATCTCCAATTTCAGAAAATTATGTCCTTGTATATTAATCACTAATTAACATGTGACATACCCCAGCCTCAGAGGTAGCCAGGCATACTTCTGAGAAATAATCCTGGGATGCTCTCACACCATCAGGGTTGCCCCTTTGTGCTGTCTGCTGCTTGACCATTGAGAACCAGCTAAGATGTGCCATGAGACAACTCCTTGGCCTGTGGCACCTCATCCTTAACCATCTCTCTCAGATTTTGCCAGTTGTTAACATAGGAGATTTTGGCCAGATAGAAAAATCATATCCTTATCCAATTATGCACTGAGAAAAGATGGGTCACCTCTTCCACAGAGAAGGTCTCTCCGTATGGTCAAATGTTCTGTAATCACAGTTAACTCTGACACTAAATGTAAAAAATAACAAAAAGGTTTATTATGAAAACAAGAACAAACATAAGAAACCACTAAGCATATGTTCAGATACAGACAGAGGTATAAGGATAAACAAACAAACAACTATCAGAACAATATCCTGTTCTTACCCTACATTTTAAATCCAAAGATCCAGTCCCTAGCCAATTTCAAACGGGTTAAAAAGCAGCTTCTCTCTCTGACCTTATTGCCAGGACCTTCTGCAATTTCAGCTTGATTTATTCACCCTTCTTTGCTCAGACTGAGGGACTACACCCTTCCTTGTACACTGGGAAGACTGAAGACAGCACCACACTATTGAGACCAGCTTAAGTATAGTTGCTTATCTGGCTATTGACATACCTCCCTCACCAGATCTCAAGGGTGGGGCACACTATGCATATAACTTCTGACACTTCCCCTTGCCAAAAGAGGTGCATGTGTACCAGACTAAAAGTTTTTTCTTATCTAATTCAGACCAAGAGAATATGAATATCTTTTAGACATGGAGAGTATTAATTCAGTATCTCACACTGAATTTCATTCACAACGGGAGTTTCTACACAAGATGTTACATTGCTGTAGCAATGAGCTATGGCAATGTAGCTCACTGCTATGGCAATGTAAAGTCTGTGGGCACAACCCATGATGCTAATGCTATCTCCCACCTCTGGGTGGCCAGATGACCAGGAACAGATTTGCTCCCACTCAGGCATCTACATGAGCACTACTGCATAATTAGTAATTTCACTCATTCATGAATAGTAAGGTTTACTGCACAGTAAGCATGTGCACATGTAGATGCATATGATTACTGTACAGTAAACTGTGGCACTTCAAAGTAAAGCATCTCATGCAGATGCACTCAGTGAGAAATGTTTTTTTTTCTGTTCATAGGTATTGTATAGGTTAGGGTTTCTCCTTTTAACATGCAAGTCTGTTACTGTCTGTGAGGACTGCTTTGTAAGTAAACACACTCCTGTCATATGTTAATGATCTCTCCTTAGGTGCCAAAGAAAGTAATTGTTTCTCTCTTGAAAGTCATTATCACATTGTGTAATCCTGGCCCTATTATGACATATAAGAAATATGCTATATACCAAATACCACAATGCATAAAATTATAAGGATGATAAGGCTAAATACAGCTTGATGTTACGTATGCATAGAGACTACATATGCCATAGGTAAAACAAACTTGAGAAATCATGCAAGACCTCATGAACCATTACATCTATAATGTAACTAGCAAGGGTTAAGTTCAGGAATGGATCCAGAAGGGTTCAGTGGCACAGCTGCAGTCCCGTTTTTGGACTGGACCATGCTGCTGGAACCTCTTGGGCCTTTAAAATATCCTTGAAGTGAAAGAGAATACCCCATTCCTCATGCTCAGAGGAAGGTCCACTCCCTTTCCCTTCCTCTGTCTCCCACCTGTCCTACTGCTTTCCCTGCTGTCCTGGGGCCAGGGAATCTTTGTTCCTGTCTTCTCCAGCTGCACTGTGCTGGGGATGCACTCACATAGGGAAGTCACAGCAGCAATGGTTTCCAGCACCAAGTCCTGCTTGGACTGGGCAGTGTGGGGGAACCCACCCCCTTCCTATTGCTTCAGCCTCTGTTTCTGAGTAAGCCCAGCCACCACCAGCCATGCTAGGGAGGTCAAGAGCAGTGCTTAAGCTTCTCCCAGCCCCAAAACAGCAGGGAAAGCAGTGGAGACTGGAGGTGAAGGATGTAAGGAACAGTAGCACAGGCAGTACTGCCTAATGGTTAGGCCACTGAGGGAAAGCAGGGCCTGTGGCCAGAGGAAAACCCAAAAGCAGGACTCCACATCACTATCTGGGATGAGGATGAGGATCTGAGGGGTCAGATGCTGAGCACCAATACAAAGGACAATCAACAGGGCAAAGTCTGAAAAAAAAGTCAAACTAGGGTCAGGAGCCATGGAACAGGGAAATCCAAATCCAAAGTCCAGAAATAAGTCAAACACCAGAGTCAGGAACCAGAAGAACCAGAGTGTAGGAAGCTTGTCACAGTGGAACTATTGACTAGCCTGCAAATCAAGGACCCTGGCTAGGCTTTAATGACTAGGTGCTTTCAGCAGTCAATCAAGAAACTTGCTGCTACTGAACCAAAGCACAGTTAATTAGCTGGGGCTTACTGCATGTGTGGGGGCTACTGAGGGCTAGCTGGGGGCTGCTGAGGTACTTGGCTGGGGCTGGCCTACCTGCTCAGCATCCCTTGACAGAGGGAAGTGGGGGAAGGCCTGTGCAAACTTTAAAAATCCCCAGAGGCTCCTGCAATGCATCAGCTTGCACCAGTGGTTTTGAGGTGGGAGGAGGGAGGAAAGAAGGAGGAGGGGGAGGAAAGGAGGAGCCTGGGAGCCAGGGTGCAGCAACCTGTGTAATGTGGTGACTGTTCCACCCCCACTTTGTCAAATCCTGGATCCATCCATGGCTGAGTTGGTAACTCAAGAAAATTTAAAACATTTTGATTTCTTAGGTTTTTTCCATGTATAAACAAATCAGTTTTAGTTTTATTTTCTTTTAACAAAGGTAAAGTTGAACTGCCTGTTAAACTCTAATGCTAAGATGGAAAATGTATCAAAAGTTTCAAGAGCTATAAATGCATGATATGCATCCACAAATGTGATTAATTCTATCAAACAAAGTCATTATGATTTGTAAACTACTAGCAATTTTTCAATCCACTAAAAGCTAGGAGTAAATACTCCCTTAGATCGTGTTTCCCTCTAAATGCACATTCTAAACAAACTGCACAGATGAAACCTTTCAAAACCACTTGGCTCACAACTCTTCCATTAGTGTTACTGTCAGATCCATAAAAATAAAGTCATGGAAATCCTTTCTGCTCCTACATCAGGGATATCAAATATTGTCCTGCTAGTTAATCTCTAAAAGTAAGAGGAAAGCTTTATTAAAACTATAGCAAGATTCCTTTGTCATGAATCCTAGTTTTACTTGTGGATTATGGTGTAATCTCATTATAGACATGTAATCTCTTTGATCTGACAAAAAGTAATGTGTTAAAAATCTTCCTGTTATTTGAAACAGGATATGGTCAGTTGTGTCTCTTTGTTAGATAGTAGATGCTGCAATTAAATGTATTAAAGATTAGGAGTTTTAAATTCAAGATGACAGCCCTTACAATTATATTAAGGTTGATTAAATTTTTTAATTCAGAAAAAAAAGAATAGGTGGGGTGGGAATCATTCGGAGTCTAGTAGTCTACATCGTTATTGTGCTTTAGGCATAATACCCTTCAGTGTCTGGCTATAGAAACAAGTATGTTGCTAGGATCATATCTCCCATATTCCAAAGCCCAAGTGTCCAGTCAACTTATCACAGCTGGGTCAACTTCACAGCCTTTGCCATGATGTTGGGACATCTTGGTTTTAATTTAACATTTTAATTTAACACCTCTGGAAGAATAGCAAATGCCTTATCTGCTCTGCTACTGCCTCAACCCTTTGTGATATGGTATAACCTCATAAATCCAGATATCAAAAGTCCAGAATTCTCAAAAATCCAGCACTTCTTAAGCTTCCCCTCCACTCCCCTGGACATGGAGGGGGACCTTGCATGCGGTGGCTACTGCTGCCATCCACCACCCCATGCCACTGCTGTTGCTCCAGGACCAGCCACTGCCCCCACCCCCGACATGATGGAGGGGGAAGCTTGCATGCAGTGGCTAACGCCACCATCCACCACCCTGCTCTGCATGTGGCCAGTGCTCCGGGACCGGCCACCGCTCCTCCTATCTTCCCAGATGTGGAGGAGGAAGCTTATATATGGCAGCTGCCACCACCATCCACTACCCTTCTCCACATGCGGCCACTGATCTGGGACGAGCCATTGCAAACCCCTTCCCCCCCCCCCCCCACACACAAATTCCCCTGCTCCACGACTGGTCACTGCTCCAGTTTAAAAAAAATGGAATTTTCAATTTTCCAGGAGGTGCTTGGTCCTGAGCATGCCAGATTTATAAGGTTATAATATAATACATTTAGAAAATTTGTGTGTAATCTCAAAGAAATTAGTGCAAAATACACAGATAGTCATCAAGGTGACCTTTATAAAAGCTAGAGCTTGTTATTATTATTTTAGAAGAACCCTTTAAAAAAAGTTTTGAAAATCTAAATTTTATTGAAATGAGAAAAAAGAACAAAATGTGTCATTTCTTTCATTTTTCATTTCTCTAATGTATGCCACATGGATAACAATAGAGGCAATGAGAATGGGGAATTTGAGTTTAAAAAATAATAAAATAATAGTTAGCAAGAAACCCATGATAACTCCCAGCCCAGAAAAGATGTTGTCCTTTAATGCTTTTAACTGCTTAAAGTCTTTTTCTTTCTTCCAAGATATCAGATGGCTCCTGGTAGCCAAGGCTGAACTTAGTCTCTCCTGCAGTAGGCTTTGATTCTTTTCTTCATCTTGCAGCCAGTACAGTTAAATTCTGGGGAAAGCCCACCTACCAGACTTTCTGCATCCAAGCTGGATGTTTTTCTTTCGTCCATAAAGCCTACCAATCATTTTTCTCTAGGTTCACAGGGACTTAAGTTCTCTCTCTCTCCCTTTTTTTTAAAGGAAGTCTTGACACAGGTCTCCCCAGCTGCTCTTGTTCTGACACCCTGGGCTTCCCCACTGATTTTGCTCTTTCCCCCTCCTCCTTCATCATTTCCAAATGGCCTTTTCTCAGGAAGAGGAAAAGTCAGAAATTTTGGAGCCCAGGATTTTTTGACAGCTTTTTCATCTTCTGACCCTAGTCCAATCATGGGAAGGATCTCCTGCTGCCATCATATTTCTAATTTTGTCTCTTGTTTATTTCTACAAGAGAAAAAACCAGGCATTAATAGAGGGAGTCACACATTTAATTATACTAAATATATCAGTAAAAGTGTCTTCATTCTGCCACATTCTGGACTGTTCTACAAAGAACATGATAACTATATAAAAATCAAATGCTCAAGTGTTCCAGGTTACCAGTGAATATTGTGTGTTATTTTAATTATGAAATTAATTATTTAGTAATGAAAGATTTCATCATTCTTAACAGATAAGTAGTATCTGAGAAATGTAAAAACAAAAGGATTTTTTTAAGATGCTAAAACAAATCAATTCAACATGGCTAATTAAAGAATAAGAAAACTACCCTTCAAGCAACAAATAGATTGACTTGTGCTGTTTGAAGTACAGAAATGGTTCTACCATTTCTTGCAACAACTAAATGCTAGTTGTCCAATAACTTTAGCATTTCTGCAGGGTCCTAGCAAGCCAGATGGACTCCTGGGGCAGTTGCTGATACCACTGGCGTTATTATGCACCTTTGGTGGCACCTGTTGTTTTTGCTTCCTTCTGACTCATGTCAGTGATCAGGGCTACTGCCTCAGTTGCTCTACTTTAGTTATACTACTTTATTTCTGAAAAACCTCAAAACACAACTTAATCTTTCCCTTTGTATTACTTTGGCAAACACGCCAGCTTTTTGGTTCTTCATGTTATGATTCTCAATGGCTTGATTTTTCTGAAAATTTGTAACAAGCTTTAGTAAAAACATAGATGAAACTGTCAGTCTGAATTCTGAGTGGAAGTAAACTAAAAATTTAGGAGGTACCAAGCATCTTCATGTCATTATGAAGCAATTAAAACTTTTTAAAAGACCATCAAAAACATTAGTGGTCAAAACTGAATGTTATAGAGATAATAGAAAGATGGCGGGTAATAATTACAACTGGAGTATAAGGAAAAGAAAAGTGTGACTGCTCTGGAACAAATAGGGGACTGAGATTAAGAAGATACTTAGACATGACACCAAAAGTAAAGGAATCTTTGCTTCTGCTTCAGTTTGCAGTAAATAAGACAATATTGAATATGGATATCTTTTAAGGAATAGAAAACCTCTTAGGAAAAATGCAAATTGGTGAACCCAGCTATAGAGCAACAAAGGAATTTTAAACACACTTTTATTTCACATTAAAGTGAAACTGATATTACAAGGTACTGTATTCAATTGTGGTATGAACACAAGCCACAAAAGAGCTCAATTTCTTTCCATCTCACAACATCAAATGCAAGATGAAGACATGCTTTATGAGTACAGTTCCAATTTCAACCATGATTTTTATTCAGACTTTATCTATTGCAAGTTGATTGCCAACTGGCAGGAAGATCACAGTTTAGAAAGATCAGTTGTGAAATCTCAAAGTTGTGTGCGACCAACTGAATATTACAGGTTTTCAAAAAGTGGCAAAGTTCATTAAAATAATCTCGGTGGTGACAGCAGCAAAGGCTACAAGTGATATAATTGCAGTATTCAATGCCATATTAAAAGTGGCTTCGGTCCACAATGATACAATCACAGGGCATCTTTACATGTGCTCTGGAGTGGGGGTGCTTTAATTAGAGTGATTCTTGGGAACCACTCTAATTAAAAGTGCCCATAGCATCTTGTGTATTCAGCATCCTGCTCTTCAAAATGGTGGCTGGGGCTCTTTAACTAAAGCTTGTTTGATGAACTTCAGTTAAAGTGCTCCTACCACCATTTTGAAGCATGGCATTGCTGAATACATGACACCAAGGCTGCTGGAGTATACTAATTAGTAGGGCTGTGCGAAGCTTCTGGTGGTGATTCAATCTGGAGGAGATTTGGCTCAATTCGGTGGCCAAATCTCCAAATCTGAATCAAATCAGGGGACCAATTTAAAGGTCCAAATCGATTCAAAACTCTCCGAATCGTTGGGCAGTCCCCGGTGGCTGCAGCAGGGAGCAGCAGCCAACTCCAAGCTGGTAGGTACTAGGGGTGGGGAAAGGGAGCTTGGGGAGAGGACAATGGGGGGACCCCTGCCAGCCCCTCTGACCCTTCCCCACTCCCCCAGCCCCACCTATCCACGCCTGCCCCCCCGCCCCCCCCACCTTGGCTGCCCCTGCCCGCCCCAGCTCCCAGTACTTTAAAAAAAGCCCCGGCTCACTGGGTGCTGCTGGGGGGGGGTGGGTTTCTATCCCTGCTGCCCCCCACTGCATGGGCAGCTCTGCACAAGCCGCCTGACTCCCCCCTCACTCCCACAGTTCGCCCACAGGTGCCCCACCCAGGCAAGCTCCAGTCCTTTAATGAAAAAAAAAGCTGAGGAAAGCCCCAGGACTTACCGCTCCTGCTTTGGCTGGGGCTTTGGAGGCTCATGCAGAGCTCCCCATGCAGCATGGGGCAGTGTGGGGCAGCAGTCGAATCTCTGAATCAGATTGATCTGAATCAAATTGGGACAGTGATTCGAATCATCAAAGTGAATCACTGTCCCCCAAATTGGCCGAATACGAATCTGAAGCAAATACTAGCCACTTCACACAGGCTTGCTAATCAGCACATTCCAAAAGACTCAATTAACTGAGTCTGCTCTGATGCATGCTAATTAGCATGCATCAGAGCAGGCATTGGGCATCTGTATAGGAGCTCACAGCACATGTAAAATGTATAATTTTTCATGTGCACACTTGGGTGGCTTGCAGCTTTCATATGTTGCAAAATAATTTCAAGGAACCCATGGCAAAAATCATTGGAACCTTTTTGCAGATTTGTAAGTCTATCATTTTAAGGAGAAATTAAAAGATTTAAAGGAGAAATTATTTAATGAATACATATGTACCATGCAATCAGCAAGCTTTTCTTTCAAGTTCAGTGAGCATGTCTACACATTTATTAATGAGCAGTAGTTACTGCACATTTAATTTAGTACTTGCGAAATGAAGTACTAAATGTACAGTAACTCCCACTACTGTGCAATAGCACCAGCACGCTTTTTTGTGATGTTTACTGAGCAGTAGCCTAATAACACAGTAGCATATTAGCATGGTTTTTGACCAGCATACTACTGCACAATGTTAGACTACTGAGCAGTAAGCATCTTATAGCCCAGCGTTTCCTTTATTTATTCCTGAAATAAATATTTGCTTGCAAAATTCCCTAACTAGCAAACGAGGAAGAGGGATCAAAATAAGGGATTTCCTTAGTAAGAACATTTCTATATACTGGGCAATTCCACGTGTGCAATTAATGTTCCTGAATAACCTCCGGTGCAATCTCAGCTGGACTAAAGTAATCCAGACATCCCTGTCTACACCTGCATTTAAGCACATTAAATTTACTCCTCCATTGGATAGTACTTGTATCTGATGGGACTACCCAACAGTGCAGTAAATTAATCTACACTGACCTAATTGTCATGCATGTATATATGGTGATGCTTTACTGTACAGCAAATTAGTCTACTGCACAGTAAAGCACATGCATAGATGCACCCACTGTGTTCTATCTATCTAATACTATGTCAGGTCTAACACTTTAAATGAAAACTGTACAAGAGTCACTTATTAGTTACGGGTTTTAAGTATTTAATTTATATTAATATTACAGAATGTGTGATATCCTAATTAGTCATTTCAAGGTGAAGCAAATAAAGTATCTAAATATCTATTAAACAGTTGCTGGAACTGTAATATTAATAGTTAATTGGAATATAATTTATTGACTAGTGTATCTAAAGGCATCTCAGAAATTAATGATAGTTTTTATATATTAACTAGCGTTTGATAATTAATGTTTGTAAAGCCAAAACTGTTCAAATTATGTTAAATTAATATTTTATTACACAGGTATTACATTCTTACTATATAATTGATACATGAAAGTATTGTTTCCCTTTGCCAGGCAGCATATTTGGGAGGCTGCAGGTCCATTTGCAATTTGGAATAGAAAATCTGTCAGGTATTTTCTTTATATAATTTACATAGGTGCACAAGACCTTGAAGAAAGGTGATAAACAGCACACTGACAACTCCTTGTCAAAACACTTAAGTGAAGCAACAGCACCATAGTTCTCTTCTAAGAAGCAGTTGTTTGGGTCAATTGTCTCCTACTTGGGCCTTTCATATTCTAAATTAATTAACAGTGCTTTTTTCTTCCCTCAGACCTAGAATTTCACTGCTGAGAAAGTTCACTAGTTTCTGATAAGCAGGGATCCTGGTTTTCTCTGATAAAAAAATGCAAATTCTCTAATAAAAAACCCAAAATCTGTGATTAAAATTAAAGGCTCCCCAGAGTCTCCCACAGCCCTAATGGTGCCCCTCACTCCCCCCACAGCCTTCCCAGGCCTGCTGGTGCCCCTCTTTCCCCTCACTATATCTCCTCATCCCTGCTGGTGTCCCTTTTTCCCCCCACTACAGCCCCACAGCCCTGCTCATTTGTCCCTTCCCCCCAGCCCTACCAGAGGGAGCCCCAAGCTGCCAGGACTGTGGGGCCAGGGACCCAGGTCTGCAGCTCTCTGCCACCAAAAGAAGGCAGCTGCAGCAGAAGGAGCACTAGCTGGCTCCCCCACTGCTGCTTGCCTGTCGCGGGCTTGGGCAGGGGCAGGGCCAGCTCTCAGCAGCAGCATGCTTAAGGGGGACCCATGCCCCCCCCAGATGTGGGTGGGGGGCAGGGGAAGGCTAGGTATATGCTGTGGGCTTGTGTTCCTGGCCCTGCTGCCCTCCCCCAGGGCCTCGGTGGGGCACAGTAGGGCTGTACAGGAAAGCTGCTTGCTTACAGCAGCTCCTCCCATGCACCAGGATGCAGGTCCAACTGTGGCTGTCTCTCTGTCTCCACCCCCCTCCCCCCACTGCTTTGTGGATCTGAGCAGTGCTGACCCCTGCTGTTCTGCTCCATGCACCTGTTTGTAGCAATAAGGGCTGGATTCAAGTTTTAAGAGGTCTCAAATAAGTTTAGCTTTGGCTCGAGCCCCCACCCAGAAACCTGGGACAACTAGATTTAAACTGGATGAACAAACTCCCTTGCACGCAATGTGTCAACAAAAGCCAGGTTTATTACAAGACAAAGGGGAAAGTTACTCAGTTACTCTGGGTTGTTAAAATACAGTTGCAGCATTCCAGCCACATTTTCAGTTTCAGACGATGCTGAGCACTGAAAAGAACCCCAAGTTTGGTGAAACTTCTTTCCACATCAGCTGAATTTATAGTCAGATGCAGGAAAACCACTGCATATTTTCCCAGGTTGGGAATGCAGTCTTTAACAGCCATCCAAAACTGAATAGGATCCTCAGCATCTGCAAACCCATCATTTACAATTCCTAAATACACTGGCCATTCCATGTTGCACTCACTAGGCAGCTTTAATTCTGATTTCCCTGTTTCATAGTCTGTACAAAACAGAACCAACTTGTTTAGGATCCGGTGCTCAAACAGTGCAGAGAAAATCAACTGCTGGCTGTTTACTTTTCATGCTGTACTGTCTCAGTTTATCAGCAGCACTCTAAGCAGCTGTGGATCCTCTCACATTATCAGCTGCTAGGACAAGATGCTCCAACCACGAAATTAAATCCAAGACAGTGTTGTACACTTTGTGTACTTGGCATTTCTATGACTGTAAAAGGTCCAGTGCTGTCACCAGGTATTCACAGTTATCTGCAACGTACTTCACATCATTGTGCAGGTCTGCTACTGCTAACAGGCTGGTCAGTTCCCACAAAACAGCTGTATCCCCTTGTTCTGTTTGTTCAAGTTTCACAAACCCATGGTAGAGCCAGGAGTACTGTGCATGGTACTTGGCACAATTGAATCGTGTGTTCCACCTGGTCACAACTGGTTCTGGTGGAAGTGCTGGTGAATCAACATTCGGATTCTCCAGGTATTTTAAGAACCATGCACAATGAGCTGGAGCTTTCACTAAAAGGGACTTCATTAAAGGTACAAAGCGATCCACTTGCTTGAAGGTCTCTCGCCAAGTAGTTCCTGCCAAAGCAACTATATGAGCATAGCAATGAATATATACACAGTTCGACCACAGACCACAAAGCACATCATTCCAAACCTTCACCATGTAGCTTGCATTGTCTGTTACAAATGCCAATATTTGCTCAAGCGGTATGGCAAATTCCATCAGACAGGAAATCAAGGCTTGTGCAATGGCGGCATGATTAACTTTCCTCAGGCACACTGTCTTTACTAGTTGTGGTGTGGGACTGTTACATGCTTAGGAGGCTGTACCTTGTGCACCTGAAATAAAATGTTGAGAAATGGTCTGTTCTAGAAGTCAGTTGTTTCATCAGCAATCATGGCAATGATGTTTCCCTCAAAGAAGGCGTTGTTTTTCCTCTTCAAAAAGACCTGGTAGCTGGGAAAACAGTTGGTCTGACTTGGGAATGGCACCGCTTCCATTAATGTATTTGCTAAAAAAATCCCTGACAACAGGTAAATCCATTTTATGCAGAGGAATATCTGTTTTTAAACACATTCAAATAAAATCCAAAGTGATGGTGTCACAGTGGGCTTTGGCAGGTGTAGAATGCTGGAATACCGCAGTTACAGTGCATTGTTTCTTTAGATTTGGAAACAGAAACAGAAAACCCGGATTCTTGCTGAAAGGGGAACACCTAGCCTTCACAGGTGAACTTGGACATCTATCATGTTATCTGTTCTTCAATAAAAGGAAACCTCCAAGATTTAGCTGGCATAGAAGGAAACTCTGAGGGTACACTTGCTTAAACATTCGAGCCCCCTAATGGATAGGTTACCTGCAATTTTAAACATCTTTTAAAGTAATCAGGATTTGAAATACAAGCAGTTTACCTATTGCAGGTATGTAAGCATAAGCATAATTTCATTCATGGGAGTTATCCCACAAGAATCAATAGGGCCAATCAGACTAAACATCTAATTTAAGAAAGGTGTATTTTTCAGTGCAAGGGGAAGGTAAAAATACATTTAGAAATAAGGAATAATAAGGAAAATTATTCTCAACTGTTGTAGTGCTGTTTCACCCACTGCATGTTCTGATAAACCACACCAAAATCCTTGATTCAGCAAGCACTTAAGGGTAAAGAATGCATACCTCAACTCATTTAAAACCAAATTACTTAATGGCAAATTGTACTAGGGCAGCAACTATAACAAATGTCTGATTTGTTTTAATTAGTACTTGGGTGTTTCCAAGGCAAAGCACACAATGATTAGAGGTAAAAAGACCAAAGCCAGATTGAAGGAGTGGAAAGGAAATAGAGGACGCATCCACACAAGACACATTAATGCTCATTAGCCTAATTTAATATGCATTATGGGTTCGCATGTATATGCGTGCACACTTAATGTGCATTAAAATGATGAAATTAGGCTAATAGCACCCAAACTTGATACCTGCAAATGCAGGTATCAAATTTAGGTGTGATTAGTTAAAGCGCTTTAATGAACATGTAGATGTGACCCGGCAGTTACTTTAGTGCTGGGTCTGCCCAGCCACTAGGAGTACATGGCAGGGCTGCAGGGACTTGGCACTAACGTTAGTACCAAGGGAACTAACGTTAGTGCCAAGTCCTTGCATGTATAAGCACCTGCCAAAAAAAATAAAAACCCAACCTGTTTAATGCGCATTAGCTTAATGCACATTAAATTTAGCCACACTTAAATGCACATGTAGTCATGCCCAGAGATGTTTAAATCTAGTTTGATATTTCTGTCTGTCCACTCACATAATGAAGGACCTAGTATACAAAGAACATAAATATTTTTATACACTAGGACCACAGGGAAGAAATAGGAAACCCAGAGGGCTGTATTTATATTAACAGATCTTAATGAGCCAATTAAAAAATTCTCATTAAAGCTGCTGTACAAACATAATTTCAAGAAAAGGGTTTTTTTAAGTTTTCCAATATAATAAGAGCTTAGAAGTATTAGAAATCTCAAGAGGAATGCTGGGATGGGTTTTGAGGCTTTTTTTCTAGGTCAAAATCATTTAGATATGTTAAACAAGATTTAGGCAGAACCAGAATACTGGTATACTTACCTGAATCAATATTTTCAGGTTCACACATGATAAATCTACCTTTCTTGTCTGTTAATGGATCTGGTAGAGTGTGTTTGGCAAGACTTATGCCTGACAGCCTATCATAATGCTCAATGGGTGTGGTTCTGGCCTCACCAAAACCAGTTTCAAAATCCCCAGCGATTGCAGTGAGGTCAGGATTTCATCCAATGTTTTCTATTGCTTTAGCATTAAAAATAAAAATTGTTCTTTATGAAACTGTTTTTGAGGCAGTGTTTGGGAATAAAATGTCTCCATGTGTGAAATATGTCATGTAATACTTAAGTTCCACAGCAAGCTTTCCATATAGTTATGTTCTTGCTTTTGTTTTGAAGATAACCAATTTTTGTTCACTTCAAACTATGGCAGGGCAGAAATATGATTCAAATTGATTTTTTTTCTGTGTTCCCAAATCAATGGGATTGTTTGAGTTGAAAGTCTGGAGTCCTCATTTGAATGTCTAGACTGGTGATTTTGGTGTTTCTCCAAGTTAGGAACAGGTAAGTTACTTTTTTGTATAAGTCACTACTTTTAATGTGCACAGTAACTTTCAAGAGCACTTTCATGGGGATACTTGGTAGGAGATTTCACAGTAAATGTTGGACACTGTCTAAAATAATCTCCTAATAGACCAATAGTTCCAACAGCAGGCACATTTAAGAGCCATAATGGTGGTACATATCAATGATCAGTGACCTAAGAAGGTTATAAATATACCATAACTGTCTATTTTGTTAAAAATCTGCTTACTAAAGGATGTCCAAGTACCACAGGCTGATGCAAAGAAGTTCATAAATATGAATTTTTATGATGGATTGTGCCTATTTAGAATCAGCAGTTATCCTTTATTGGGTCGGCAATCTGCATTTTTTAAAATATTCATAATAGTCACCCAGCTCAATTCCCTATGCACACCATGCTAAGTATATACTTCTAAATCTTTTAAGTTGCCCCCTTACATTTTCTGAAGTATTGCTAGTTTTCCCTCCTTTGAAATGTTACAAATGCATTTCAGGAAATGCATGATATGATTTTTTTTTTTTTTTTACTTTAAAATAAGATTTTCCTTCTGCGGTTTATTTAAATGCTGAAAAAAATAATTAGTGATTAGACCAACCACAAGGTGTAGATATAGATTTTGGACACCTACTTGCTGATTATTAAAAACATCCAGAATTTCTGGGACTGCAAAACTGAGATAGATGTTTTACTACACATTATAGTAGTTCCAGTTTCTGGTTAAATAAAACAGATAGACACAAGCCTTGTCATGGTATTTCTGTTCCCAGTCCTTAATAAAACCTTGTGATATGATCCTGTTACCTTGTCAGCTACTATATTTTTGTAAAGCTAACTAATTTTTTCAAGCCTTCAAGAGTTGATTCAAATTTCTTGACCAAATTGAATTACCTCATTCATTTTATTAAGCATCATTCTTGGATTTAAAATTTTATATAGAGCTGTGAAAAAAGGGAAGTGTCTACAAAGCTAAAAATAATCAGACTAATCTGGAATAACATGTAGATGTATAACATGTTTATAGTTTAGACTGAAGAAAATGGGAGAAGATGCATTTTTTAAGTAATTTGTATTTTACAGATATTGCATTTGACAATAATTTGACACAGGGAAAAATCTTGCATTAGAAGGTGACAGAAAAAATGACCTCATGCATCTCTTCCATATGCAATTTCTATTAAACAAACCAAACTCTCTCTCTCACTACTACCATGGATTATATCACTTTATACTATTATGTACCCCACTGAGTGGCATCAGAAAAAAGAGAACACTTTAAATTTTATGCGTATGGAGATTTCTTCATATTGTTCCAGCAACGAAAAATTCGTCTTGTATACCTTTTTATACTAACATAAGCCATGGGATCTACTTTCAAAAGCACATCTGAAGACATCATCAGGCATATCAGACTATTTATTTGGAAGTCCAATGCAGTCAAACAAACACTGCTGGCTCTGGCCTCAGTCTTTTATAGTAAACATTAAGGCTAGGGACAGACATTACATAAACTGGTATAAGTGATTGGAAACAGGTTTAAATCTATAACAAAAGAGAAGATCAGGACACATAAACTTGTTTCAAAATGGCCGAGCCCAGTTTAAGATAAACTTACATGGATTAATATCAGACTTAACTGATATAGGTTAAAGCAGTCTATTGAACTTCTGTCCAAGATCCTCTCTCAACTCAAGTTACTTCACCATCCCCCAGCATCCCAGCATGTTTTGCAGCCCCCTCCCCACCCCTTCCCCCCAAACAACCTCCATCACAGAGTGGCCTGCTGGAACACAGCTCGCACTCTGCTGCTCCAGCCCAGTGTCTAGCTGGCCCCACTCCCAGGCTGTTACAGAGCCACCCACACAGCTCTGACCAGCCACAGCTCCCGGCTCCAGGCAGCACACAGACCACAGCAGGTAGGTGTGGGGGAAAGACGGGGGCCCAACAAGAAGCCTTCCCTCAGGGAAGTCTGCACAGCCTCAGCTTGGCCAGCATGCAGTCTGGAGCCAGGGGTGGGTGGGGAGGGAAGTGTGGAAAGATCCAACACAGCAGGTTCCCTTAAGGGTCCTATTGACTCCCTTCATTAGCTCTGAGTTTCCAGTTGGCTAAGCCAGGGCTGTGTGGACCCCAAGGGAAGCATTCATCTTGGTTCCTCTTGTGTCCCCCTGCCAACTCTGGGTTGCCTCCTGGCTGAGCTGGGGCTGTGCAGACCCTGAAGGAAGTGTTTATGTTGGCTCCTCACATCCCACTATGCCTGCTCCAGCCAGGAGCCGAGGCTGGGCAGAGGGGCTGTGGTCTGACAGAGCTGAAGTCTCAGTTCCCTTCCCTCTCTCCTTCTCAGCTCTGGCTCGCCCCATGCCACCACTGGCCAGGCCACCAGGCATGCCAGCACTCACTCTGGTAGCCTTAGTGCTGGGAGGGACTGCAGTAACAGCAGGGGCTTGGGGCATGTGCCCCATAGCCAGTCAAGGATGGCCTCTGCTTAGCTAGATTTGACTGCCCTCAGCAACATCCAGCATGCTGGGAGATGTGCAGGAGTTCCCCCTGGCTTCTGGCCTTGGCCAATGCAAGCATCTATTTTCTCCCCAACAACTAAAGGAGAAATTTGTGTTCCATTCTCTCCTATCCAATCTATACAGTTTAGAGAAACTCAATTTGCTTTGGGCTTTTGGACTATCTGTGTGAGGTCTGCCAAAAGTTAATGATACCCCAGGATTCCTCTAAGGAATTTCTGGAAGCCATTAGGTGAACCAGAGTCATCAGCTTATCTATAACTGCTCCTTTTCCTCTACCCTCCCAAACAAGAGGAAGAAAAAGAACTAGCTAGGGAAACAATTGCTCTTCCTCCCACTATATGATATGTCTTAAAATATTTCTATTTTGAGAAGACAGGATTTTCAAGACAGATATTTTTTAAATACTCATGTGGTCATATCTGAGGTTACCCCTTGACAGAGAGAAGGAGATCTTTTAAGCTACTGTATACTCATGTGGAATTATAAGCAAAGTAATTTTATTTACACAATTTAACTCCTGCAGATGATTTCTGCATTGCTGCTCCCTTTGATTTAAAATAAACACAAAGTAAAGGTGCTCACCCAAAGCTATAAGAAAGACACTTTTTATACTCAGATTTGCTCTGATTAATCTTCAGCTTTAAAGTATATAAATTTGATTTATTTCTTTATACAGGGGTACATTAAATAGGTAACATATCAGCTGGAAATATGGCCTTGGGTAGCATTACACACTTCATTGATGAAATGAAGCATCCTTCTGTTGCCTTCTAGTCATCCAATATGTGTCATTTTGACTAATCTTCCTTGATACAATAATTTATGGTACTCACCTAATGAAACCACTCTTTAGGCCAAAATCAGATGGAAGAACTAAGTACTACTCAGAGTCAATACTGGACTTCCTATTTTCTCAGAAAGATTAACAGAGCTGCAAGGGAGGTGACTTTAACTGAAATGCCAGCTCACAGCACCAGGACAAACTTATCAGGCCAGTTAGGATGCTGACAAGTCAGGAGGCTTTAATAAAGTGAATCTTTGTATTAACTGTAGCTATGCTTTCTCCTTTAATTTTTCAGGTCTCAGGCATTGTGAGTCTAGTAGACAAACAGTAGTGATCCTAAAAACTCACAGGGCCTTGTTTGATCATGCTTGAATCTCTAGTGAACAGCTCCTTGCAGCTTAGGAAATGAGCAATTTTATTTTAAGAGATGGGAGAAAAAAGATATGCCAACTAAAAAAAAAGGAATTTCAAAGGAACAAAGGAATTGCGAGGATATTCTGTGTAAAAAATCTATGGCATGTATACATCTTTTTTCTTCAAAAATATTATATTAGTATTATTAGTATTTCTTATTTTGTTCTATTGTACCAAAGGGGTTTCAAATGTGTTTGAGTAGGTATGTATCTTGATGCTACAATGGATTTTCATTAAATTGAACTTATAGGAGCTTATGGTGACTGCCAACAAGCTATAAAGGAAGAATTAACTGAGGCCTTGCTGTCATTGCATTGCTTGAGCCAAGTATTCACTGGAGCTCACTCAGGAGAAAACAAATAATATATTGGAATGATTTTATCCTAGCTCATGAAGCAGAAATAAGTGCAGACATTGAATTTCAGGAAGCCTCAGAGAAAATATAGCAGAGAATAAGCTCTGTAGTAAAGTGTAACTTTCAGAAAAATTATTGTAGCAGAAGTGATGCACTTTAGAAATCAAGGCATGTTATAGTAGCAAGTTAGCATTAATAGACCCTAAGTAAAAGGCAAATGTTTGTACACACAGCAATTTAGGACACATACAAAATCTAAATGTGGATAAGGGTTTGTTAAACAATAATCACAGTTGTTGAAAGTTATGCCAATTCACAACCACAGCAGAGACCATAATCTTTCTTATTTTTTAAGCTTCTGAGACTAACTAGTAGTCTCACTTATCTATAAGGGCAGAACAAATAGGAATGGAATCCTAAATTAGCTGTGACCTAAAAATGAGAGGTGGGGAAACAAAGTTGACAGTTATAAAAATAATAGAAATATCATTTAACGTTACATTTTCAGTGTAATATATTAAAGCTTTCTAGCATAAGCTTTGTAAAGTTGCAAAACAAAGCAATGTTCATGATGAATCATGAAGAGAAACCAACTGGCAGCAGATCTGAAAATGATGTGCACAGTTGTGTCATTTAAAATGCAAATAGAAAAAGAAGGGGCCTAGCTGCTACAATAAATAAACAAATAAATAGCATTAAGCAGGGCTATGTGAAATTTTGATGAGCGTTTCATTTTGAAGCCGTTTTGATGTGTTTTGCGCTCAAAACACCAAAATCAAAATGAAACAAAAGGCTTCAAAACAGCTTCGAAACAAAATGAGGGCACCCGAAACGTGAGCTCCATGGGGCTGGCAAAGCCACTCGGAGTGCAATCTGGTGGTGGGAGGCAGGGGAGAGCCAGGGCAGTGCTCTGACTGGCTCTGCCAGCCACACAAAGGTCAGCCCGGTGGCGGGAGGCAGAGTGCAGCCGCTGCCCCGGCAATCCCCCACCCCCTGCCACTGGGCTGCACTCCAAGTAGTTCCACCAATCCCATGGAGCTCAGCCTGGCAGCAGGAGGCAGGGGAGAGCCACTGGCCAGGGCTGCACTCTGAGCGGCTCCACCACTGGCTCTTCTGCCACCTCCCACCACCAGGCTGAGCTCCATGGGGTTGGTGGAGCTGCTCAGAGTGCAGCCTAGCAGCAGGAGGCAAGGAAAAGCCAGGGCTTCATTCCGAGTGGCTCTGCCAGCCCCACAGAGCTCAACCTGCTGTCCCAGCACTGCTGGACTCCTCACAGGGGCATGGGTTCCCAGATCTACACACAGGATGACAAGAGGCTATTGCTGCTGCCTGGGGCCAGCAGCAGCACCAGTCTTCCCTGGTCTCAGGTGGCAGCGGCAGCCTCCTGTCATCCCGAGCATAGATCCAGGGACCCACAGCCTTGAGAGGAGTCTGGCACAACCCCACAGCACTCCTGGGGGTGCAGGCCCCCAGATCTGCACACAGGATGACAGGAGGCTGCCACTGCCGGCAAGTGACACAAGTTTTGCATGTCAGCACCTTGAGGTACAGTTTCCAAGAAACCCCTGCACCTACCTCCTTGAAACTTGGCAGGCTTCATGCCCTAAGAAGGGGCTACCATCTCTGCAATATTCATTTGAATCAGACAAAAATTGCAAAGTTATAAATATTTTCATGATTTCCTATTATAGCCTATGGGCGAAATGTCAAAACGTGCTGAAACACCGAAATAGTTTCGATTAAACAAAACAGGAAAGTGCTTCAAAATGAAACAAAATAACAAAATGAAACACTGTCCCTTCAAAATGGTGAAACAGAAGATGAAATGAAATGGTGCTGTTTCACACAGCCCTAGCATTTAGACTCTCTCTAGTTACATATTAAACAAATCATTCAGCTTAAATATTCTATGGTGTTACTTAGTGGGATTTAAAAATGCTGATGTAAGCCTCTAGTGCTGAAACTGCCAGTTTAAGCTTCAGCCAACAAAATTTAGGGTAAATTTTACAAAGCTTTGCTTAGCTATGATAGATGTTAAACAACAGAACAATTTGACTAGACAAGTTGTATATTCCCCATCACTGAAGAAGTGTAAAAGCAGACTAGACTCTGTATAGGAGATAATTTTAGACTGAATTCAGTCTAATCAAACTGAAAGAGGAATGGATTAAATGTCCAGGCCTTTTTTCTGTGCTGCAAGATTCTCATTTCAGGGTTAGAAATGAAGATCCAGAAGCACTAAATAAGATCCTTGATCTCTCCCCTCTGAGCAGCCTGGCTCTGGAGACTGCCTTTTTTTTTAATGTCAGTTGGAGAGACCTCCCATCAAAGTGTTTCAGAACTTGGCTGCAGGCCCGTTTCCAGGATGGTCTGTTACTGCCTTATTGTCATGGTCCACTATAGCAACATTTCTCAACCTGTGGATCATGACCCAAAAGTGGGTCACAAGAATATTTCAGAAGGTTGTGAGCAAGTGCCAGAAAAACACACACAAAAGCACAGGCTTCCTCTTGCAGGCTGGCAGCATTCCAGCCTGCAAGGGGTTGCTTGGGGCATGGCCAGCATGCAGCCAGGCAGAGACATGGGAGCAGCTGAATGAAGGTAACTGTATGGGAAGCAAGGGTTGGAGGGCCAGGGCTTGAGGACTGTCATCTGTGTGTGGAGGGGGGGGGGGAGGGGGGAAGTGGATGGGGGTGCAGTGCCTGCCAACACTGGGGGAAGGTGGCCAGGTACCAAGGCTGTAGGAGGGCAGGGCAGGGCACTGTGTGTCTGTCCACGACAGCTGTAATGCTGCTGGGGGGTTGATTGCGTTTGGGCTGTTGGCTGAACGCCTAGGTTTTAGCTCGGCAGGTGGGTATTTAGATGGAGTAGAATTAATTAGGCACAGACACGTGTTGGTTGTAGGAAAATTTTACTTACGTCGTCCAAATAGTGATGTGCGACGCAGGCTAAGCCTTTGTTCTGTTACAGTTGCTTCGGTTACAGTTGAGCGTATGTGCTCAGGTTGCAGTCAAGCAATGACGAACGAGGTGCCGAAAACAAGCTATTGAGCCTGCAGGGCTTTACTACGTCAGGATTAGCGGTGACGGGGAGTCATTGGTGGGTAATCAATCCGCCAAGTCACTCTGGTGATGAGCTCAGGTTTCTCCTCAGAGATTTCCCCAGAGTTCTCTGACTTGGGCGGAAACTTCTAAACTATTTATAGGCAGAGGTATCTAACGGAGATATCCAATGATGAGCTGCTAAGTGGAATCTTTAATTTTTTGGCAAAGCAGCAGTTCTTTGTGCTATCAGGTTGCAAGGTAGTGGGTCAGGTTTTCTGTCTGTTACGTGTGAGGGGCCTAAGCTTGTTTCTTGACCAATTATATACAGTTTTCGCTCGGATTTTATTTCAGCTGACCAATTGCTTATAGTTCTCCGCCAGGGTTTTGTTTCAGGAATTTCTGGCAAGGATTTCTTTTAACCCTTAGTTGACTACTGTGTGCGAAATGAGGATGGTCTGAATCGTATCTCTTGCTAGTGACTTGGGCACTGTTTAATTGGGTTGTGACAGTGTCAAGCACCAACAGGGCCAGGTGTGTTGGTTGGGACAAGCCATTGATCTTTGCAAATGGGTCTCAGTACAAAAAAGGTTGAGAACCACTGCACTATGAGACTTTGTATTTAAGCAGGGCCCACACTACTCTGCTACTACCTTTTCCCAGCCCCGCTATGCCTCTATTGCTAACCTTCCATGCCTTTGATATTACTGGATATTGAGAAGTGGAAAGAAGTCCTAGGATTGGTAGCAGCTCCGCAGTCAGCCTGATCAGCTGCATCAGACTCATTGACCTATTCTTCATGTCCTTGCAGATTTCTGAGGGCTTTTTGGGGCCCCAACTGTTAAAGCCTATCTCTCCAGCCACTCCCACCTTGGCCATTGGCTTTAGGCCTGGCCTCAATGGCTGTCTCACTTTTCTTAAGAGTTCCATCTCCAAGTACTAAAGATCACCCCTTGGCTTGGGTGTGTCTTTTAGCCCATATGACAAGACAACAGGGGGCATACCCAAGTCCCCTATCTGCTGCAGCCCAGTGCACAAGTCCAATCTAAACCAAAAAGTGATCCAAAACGTACAATCTATAGGCTTCACAAAAGAAATAGGAAGTAAAATAATTGTAAAATCAGCTGATTTTATTCATTGTATTTACTCGTAAAATCATCCCACAAGCCTTCTTTATCTGTCTAAGAGACTTCCTCTCCCAGTTCCCCTAGTTAGTTCCCCTAGCCACCACAGCACATGTTTACACCATGCTCCTCTTCCCCTGTCTACTTTGGTATAGCTTTCATCTGGGTTTAAACAGGAGCTCCCTGTTACAGACTTGTTCACAGATCTTTAAATAAATGCAATCCTATTCAAATTCTACTAAATTCCTTCCCCCCTCCCCCCCCCCCCCTTAAAAACAAGAGGCCTGATTTTTGTTACTTTACTTACAATAATACTCTGGCAATGTAAAGGAGGCTTTTCTAATGTGTTATTAGTTCAACAGATAGCAAGTAGATAGCTCAAAAGTTCTCTGAAGTTGCCACAGATCAGTTTTACAGGACAGAAACTTTCCCAATTATTCAACATCCTGATCTGGTTCCCTGAAGAGTGTGCAGACTTTTCCTAATTTAAGTTCTTCTCCAAATCAGGTGATTTTATAATTTCAGTGAATATATTTTTATCTTTTGCCATGACATTCTGATAAACTGTCTTCAAAGGCAAAATAAAAATATCCTTTCCTGTCAGAACCTTTTTATTCTCTGTTGGAAGGCAACTGTCACTCCCATTTTCCATGACTCCACGATCAGCCTAGTCTCAGGTTAGGATTTTAAAGTGGAAAGGGAAAAAATAGCCATACAGAACATCTGTAAGGAAGACTAACCCTGAGTAAGAAAGTCACATACATTTAATGGATATTTAATTTGAATTGCAGAGTCTTTAGTGTTTAACCCATGTTTATGTCACACCTAACACAATTAATCCTCAAGCCCAACTGGGGTTCTTGATACAACTTTTTTGATAGAACAGGGGGGTAGATTCAGAGAGACCTAGACAAACTTGAGGATTGGACCAAAAGAAATCTCACGAAGTTCAGAAGGGAGAAGTGCCAAGAAGGCTAACAGCACACTGGGCTGCATTAGTAGGAGTGTTGCTAGAAGATCAAGGAACATGATTCTTTCCCTCTATTTACACTGGTGAGACCACATCTAGAGTACTGTATCCAGTTTTGGGGGCCCCACTACAGAAAGGATGTGGGCACATTGGAGAGAGTCCAATGGAAGGCAATGAAAATGATTAGAGGGCTGGGGAACATTATTTACAGGGAGAGGCTGAGGAAACTGGAATTATTTACTCTGCAAAAAAGAAGACTGAGGTGAGATTTAATTACAACATTCAAATACCTGAAGGGTGGTTACAAACAGGATGGAGCTAAACTGTTCTCAACGATGGTAGGTAACAGAACAAGGAGCAATGATTTCAAGTTCCAGCAAAGGAAGTTTAGGTTAGATAGTAGGGAAAATGTTCTCAATAGGAGGGGGGTAAAGCACTGGGAAGGCTACCTAGAGGGGTTGTGGAATTTCCATCCTGGGAGGTTTTTAAGATTCAGGTAGAGAAATCCTTGGCTGGGATGATCTAATTGGAGATGGTCCTGCTTCTAGCAGAGGGTTGGACTTGATGACCTCCTGAGGTCCCTTCCAGCCCTAATGTTCTATACTTCTATGATTCTATATTTTTAAGAAATAAATGAACAGGTAGAACGTCACAAGGTAGTAAGTTTCAGACAATAATTTGGCTCTCCTGATGGTCTGATTTGGTTCTCCTAAAGTTTTTTAGATGCAGAAAATCTAAAAGGGCAAGTTAATGCTTCATCCAATCTGGTAATAATATTGCAAGGAACTGAAAAATAGTTGGACAGCATTTTGAAATATATTTAGCAGCAGTGGTTACAGAAAAGTGAATATGAAGGAATCAATCTTTCCACATGATGTAGGAAATGTAGCATTAAACATTTCACATTTATTCTACTTTGAAGGAGAAATGCATAGTTGAATATGACAACAAATACCTCTTATCCCAGA
Source organism: Alligator mississippiensis (assembly GCF_030867095.1). Classification (NCBI taxonomy): domain Eukaryota; kingdom Metazoa; phylum Chordata; order Crocodylia; family Alligatoridae; genus Alligator; species Alligator mississippiensis. The sequence continues at coordinate 52,235,805 of NC_081826.1, forward strand.
ACTAATGAAATGTGAATTTTGCAACTTCCTTGGCTGTGAACAGATGTCACATCTTTCCTAGGATGATCCATTTTATTCCAGGACAAAGTGCAATGATAGAGACATACATGACCATTATCCTGGAATACATCCAAGAAAAAAAGTTTTCTGGAAAAGAGACAGGTTATTGCAGGATATTGCAAAATATGTTTATACAGTTATCCTAGATTTGCATTATTGAATTAACAGCAGAAATGTGGTGCTGCCTTCAGCTGCTTAGTAAACCCTTATTACAAGGACAATGTGTATACATGCAAAACCTAGGATATTTTTGGTCTAGGACAAGCACAGGTACAATTTATCTAGGGACAAATGCAACATCTGTTCCTAGCCTTTAGGTCCAATGAACAGGAATGGGTAAACTATTGATCATCAGGTGATGGAATGAAGGGGACATTGTAAAGTCTTCCCAGCACATAGTGATTTGACAGATACATTAATAAAAGGACAGAATAGTCAGTGGAATTATAGATAAGATGCTGAGGGAGAGGCGCTTTGTGTGCAATCATCTACTTTAAGCAAGATCTTATAGATAGCATTATAATAGAAATGATTAAATAAACAGAAGTTAGGTACACATGAGGTGTGAAAGGGAAAGACTGCTAGTAAATAAGTTATGGGAAAACACACTGCAATGGTAGGAAATGTCCAGAGCTAAAATAAAAGCAAGGACAAGAATATTAAATAGAAGATTAGAAAGAGAAAGAGTTGTCCCTGGTGGAATTCAGCTTTGATTTCTATCCTATTCTCATGCCAGTATTGGATACCACTGTAATAAACTCATTATGAAAACCCAAGACAGAAAGCACTTCATTCTCAGTAAACCCTGCCTCTTAAGAATACAAGGCAGAGGGGTCATTTCTCACAGAAGGTGACAGAAAAATGATTGAAAATTGCCTATAAAAACTTATTCCATGCATTGCAGCTGGAAAAGTCTGATCTTTCCCTTCCCTGCCCTAAAATTTGTAACAATAGAAGTTTACATTTAGAGACACTCTTTTACTTAGACTACAGACATTGAGAATTGGAGGACTGTCCCTCATTTAAGCTAATTAGTGAGAGAGCGAGAAAGGGTTTTCAGAGGTTGCCTTCAATTGGCACCATTGATTTTTACAGAGCATGGTGTGTGCACCAATGCGTTCTTTGATGGCTGCTGAGTCCAATGCACAAGTGACAGCCCTGCCCACAGGTAGGACACACCCACACACTAGCACTCCTTTTCCAATCATCACAGAGATTCCAAAGGATGCTAAGCCATCTTTGCAAGCATCCTGAAATCTGTGTAGTGGTCTGCCTCTCTTTCTAGACCCTTCACAAGCTTCAAAGTACAGCACATTCTTTAGGATCCTGAGATACGGCATTTGCTTGACATGACCAAACCACCTGAGTCTTTTTTTACTAACCAATATTCCCATGAATGACATACCAGCATGATTTAACAATTCCACATTTGTCATCCTATCTTGCCATCTTATTTGAAGAATTTTAGACAGGTGTTTGATATGAAAGCTTTTTAGTCTTTTGACATGTTTGGCGTAGGTCATCCATGTTTCTGAGCCATAAAGAAGAGTAGACAAAACACATATCTCAGATACGGATTTTCACTGTCGTTGACAGTTTGTTACTGTTCCAGGCTCTGCCTTGCAAAAAACAAAAGTTCCTGGCTGCTTCACTGATTCTACTAGCAAGCTCAGCATCAAGATCTACACTGCTGGTAAAAGTAGAGCCAAGGTAGAAAAAGTGGTCAACAACAACCAGATAAGTACCATCTAGTGTGATATCTAGAACTGGTTCTAGACAGCCTTGGTTCATGATAAAAGTCTTCTTCAAACAATTCCCTACTGCTCCACAATACAGTTCATTATTTAGTTCTTATTATCCATGTATACCTGTGTTTATTGAACCCGGTGATCACTACAAAACCAACTTAGTCAAATTGGATACTGAGGCTAATACAGCAAAACAATTCTTAGTTGGTATGGATCACCAGCTACTGTAAATTGTTTGACATCAAGCAGAAGGCAGGGCAGGGTGGCACATTTACTACTAATAACTCTCTCATTTAATACTAATAACTCAGAATTATTCAAGACATTCAGTGCAAGGATCTCAAAGCACTTTACAAACAATGAGTTTCATAGAATCATAGAAAGTTAGGGTTGGATTTTCTCTCACCATTAACCTATATTATATGTAAATACCTATACCTAAAACTTCTCTTTGCTTTACAGGTTTACTGCCTTCTTCAAGTGACTTTTTTCAATTTACCCAATGCTGCTAAGCAGAAGACATTGAAAAAGGGGATTTTGTGCCTGAAAACTTGTCTCATTTTCCTTCCAGCTATATATACTTGGTCTTACATAAAAAAGTTATCACCAAAGAACCCTTGCTTATCACATATTCTCTGGACCAGGTGTGGCCAACCTGGGGCACAGGTGCCAGAAGTGAAATGGGCAGCCACTCTGTGTAGCAGGCAAGATATCAGGGAGCAGGGAGCACAGGGAAAGCAGATGAAAGAGCAGCAGCAGATCAGGGAGAAGGGGATTGGAGAGGCACTCAGGGAGGGTATGGGGCTAATTTGTAACACACTTGTCAAAAAAGGTTCCCCCCACTACTCCGAACCATCACAGCTACAACACTTCTCCTACCCTACTACATACCTTTAGCAAGTGCATAGTGGTGACTTCCAAAAGTATGTGTTAATTTAGATGGCTCATGTGATTCCCTAGACCTTGTAAACTTCCAATAATCAGCTTGATTTCTAATAAACAAAATCAGTGACAAGCTAAACTTGAGGCTAATATGTATGCGATTTTCACATACTCTTGACCAGTATAAGGCATAATACAGAACAGAATATATTTTATAGTCTTTGGAATATATACTTCAGGAGAAGATGGGGTAATCACTGGGGAGAAATGAGAACCCCAAATACTCATGTTATAATTAGCTATACAAAACATCTATAAGTAATACACTCTATAAGGAAGACATCTATAAGGAAGACCCTTCACTGAGAATGATCATAGAATCTCACCGATCCAGAGTGCTCACAAAATTAGGACCCTATTACACATACATTTTAGGTGGATCCAGGAGCTCTTAACCCCTGGAATGTCTCCACGTTAACACCCAAAACTAGTTTTACGCATACTTTAGGCATCTTAAAGTTATGTCACTTAAGGACAGATTTATCTCCAATAAGTGTTACCCAAGTCATGTTCCACTAATATGGGGCCATTCCCTACAGATGAGATAGCCAATTTTCAGTCCTCCAGCATCCCAGAATGCAGTGCCCCCTCCCTCCTGTTCTGTATGGGCAAACTTTGCACTCCCTGACCTCCAATGCTGGGGGGATGGGCTCCTGGCACCAGAAGCACATGCAAGCTAACTAGGTCTCAGGGCCTGAACAAGTCTAAGGTGGGTGGGAGGGAACAGGATAGGGAAGTAGATCAGGTTGCCATGAGCTGGGGCTTCCTACCCAGGGCAGGGTCAGCAGCTCCCCCAAAAGCACCTCCCCTCACCACTCCCACCTTCCACCCACCCTGGGAAGTTTGGCCAGTACCCACACACCCCAATCCCAACTCGCAAATTATTAAAGCATGAAACCTTCTTTAATTTATTTCTTCTTTATTTCTTTTTACTTTTTTTTTACTACTACTTATTTTTTTCCTTCAGTGGCTGACTTCTTTCATTTCATAACCTTTCTACTAACTGCATGTCCTTTCTACCTCACATTTCATTACCTGCCCACATCCCATTTACTCTCCACCTCCCAGCTTCATGTTCCCACCCCACCCCAACACATCTCTCCAACACCCCAACCTATAGCAGAGATAGAAACCTTTCCTAGCTCACCAGCCCTGTAGCAGCTACTCACAGCTGTAGCTCCTAGTCAGACTCCTGCTAGCCAGCCTTCTAGTAGCAAGCCACAGCTATGCAGGTGGAGAATAGTCAGAGAATTTCTTTTTAGCTTTAAGCTGTGACTGCTTCAAACTTGAACTACCACTAGCACCAATCAACATTTGAGCAGCTTAAAATGCAATGTATAACATGGCTCTTAAGAACATGTTCTGAGAGCTTCCTGGTTGCTTGAATATTATTAGTCTTTGTAGGGCAAGGTGGTGCCTTAAAGACTGGTGCCACCCTGCCCTGCCTTCTGCTTGATTTCAAACTAAACAGATAACTACTTCTCTCATTGTTAGTAGACACACAAAACCAAAGCATGAAATTATTCTGGTCTTATACCCTACTTCTTCAGTAAAAGAAAACTGTTAATTTTTCCTATTACTTTGTCAGTCATACAGACAATAGTAGCTGACTACTTATAATCCATTGTATTCTGTTCTGAAAAAAGTGTCTAAAACTATTGATTGGGAATATTATTAATGGATTTAGCTGAATAGTCTTTTTAAAGTCTTCAGAATAGGTAGAAATAAAAGAAAAATAAAACAACCAAACTTGTTTAAAGGTCTATGATTTCACATCTAATAGTTTTCCTTTGTATACGAAGCTAAAATTATTTCTTTTCCATTATGATAGAAAAATAATGAAGTTTCTGTCATAATGGATTATTGCTGAACTTATTTTAACATCTTCCCAATTACTGGGCATGTAAAAATTAAGGGTAAGTTTTCACATCAATACATTATATTCAAACAGGATAGGCATATGTGGAAACTCAAATGAACTGGTTTTCCAGCAATTTTTTTTTTTTTTTTTTTTACAGAACACATCGAGTAAATTGCACGCCTTCAAATCTAGACCTTACAGTACACCCCGATCTCAAGTCGCTGAAATTGTGGTTCCGAATCATTTCTATACATATAATCTAATGGCAAAATGATATTCAGTAATATTTGTAAAAGGTAATAACTCCGCTATAAAGATGCCTTAGTCAATATTGTAATGAAACAGGTAATATTCTCAAACCAGCCTTGCACTTTTCAGTATGCAAATAAATCATGAAATGACATTTGCTGTTTCCCACTTTTTAAAGAAAAATAGAGATATTTCTTATAGTCACTTCTCAACCAATCTCCATTTAGTACATGAATGATACTCAAATCACATATGTGTTTGAAACTTATAAGTAGGAAAATACAATAAAGTATTCCATGAAGATTTATTCATTAAAAAATAAAATCTTTTCCTTCTCCTTTTCTTGTGTTTCTCTTTCTTCTTCACAGTTATTCTAGCTAATAAATATTTCTAGTCAAATATTTGCAAAATGCACACATTAGGTTTGGACACCTGAATATCCCTACCTAACTGACTTCCAGAATTAATAATAAACATGGAGAAATGTGAAGTGAGAATTTTTACCTTCTTCTATTCAATTTGAAAATTGGGATAACTTTAGTAAGGTGTACAGGTCATCCAATCAAGGAAAAATCAAACAACCAATATTACATATCTTGAGTTATTAAAATCAACAAAATAAAGATGTTGAATTTCAATCATTTGCAATATACTGCTTCCAAAAGGTAAACAGACTGGCATTTATTCACTGAAGAGCTTCACACCCACTTAAGGAAACGTATTAAAACATTTTACAATGTTTCCTATTCAAATGTAGCAGGAAAAAACAGTAAATACATTATTCATTCAAAATTCTTCACCAAGCTCTAGTTAATATACAAACCTTGTCCCTTGTCCCCCCATCCCCCTATTGATTATATGCAATCTCTCCAGATGTGAGATACATTTATCAAAGCCATGCCTAGGGAGTGCCACTGAGCTGCAACTCTCTTCACACAGAAAATATACATAAGTATTTTCCCAGCAGTACCTGGAAACGTAACCCTCTCCAGTTTGTATTTTGTGGTTGTCTTCCTAATTGAAGTTTCATGTCCATTTTTTCGGGTCACTCTTCATTCAATGCCATTTAACATCAAAAGCTAGAAGATACTGGGCCATCGACACATGGAATTAGTACACAGAAATAAACTCTAGCACAGTTTGCACCAGAGTCAGCTGCTCCCAGATGCAGTATCTTCATATGTGCCCAGAACTGCAGCAGTTAGAGCTGGGCTGGAGCAGCCCTGGGCTGTCAGAGGGCTTGGGGGCTCAGCCCAGGCTCCAGGTACTGGCACTGAGCAGCAGGGGGGGATGGCTGTGGTAGGAGGGTGCTAAAGTGTGGGGCCAGACAACAGGAGGCACCTGCATTTTTGCACCTTTATGCTCCAACCAGCCCCAGTCATTGGGCATGTCTACACAAGATACTTAATGCACAGTAGGCTAATTCTACTGTGCACTAGCGCACCACGGAAAAAGTGGTGCTAATGCACAGTAGAATGAGTCTATTGCATATTAAATATCACAAAAAGGCCATGCACCTTTGCTACCATGTAGTAGCACTGGCTACTGCACACTTAGCTGGTACCTCATATTAGAGGTACTAAATGCACAGTAGTGACAGTGCATCAAAGCACATTTAGACACATCTTTCAGAAGAGTTAATGACTCCACCATAAGATAGTACTCTCCCCAACAGTACTCTTACAGCAGAGTAAGGGTGCCCTGAATACCATAACTTGTGTTGACAATGCCACTTTAATGCAGGGCTAATTAGACACCTTCACAGTAATGTGCACGTGTAGATGCACCCACTGTGTAGCTACAGCTGTACTATTTTTGAGTCACAAGGTATTTCTAATATTAAGAAGATTGACTTTACCTCTGATTCATATCTATAAGCACTCTATAGTACACAGCATGCAATGTGCAGATAAGAAAAGGGCTATTAATATTCTAGAGTTCTTTCTGTAAAGACATTAAATGAATGGATATTAATAACATTTTAATAAAAACCGACATTATTCTGCCCCATGACATTAATGCTTTGACATAATGGCTGTAATATCTTCTACACAATGTGATTAAATGATATTAAAAAAAAGAAATAGACAAGTGAATCCATTATGAATAAGAACCTGTGTATAGTAAATCATGTCATCATAAAAGTAATAAAAATAAGGAAGTGTTACATAAAATGGCATAAAATGTAAAAATTGATCCTCTCATCTGCTAAATATTCTTCCCTTTACTATAAATTTTAGCTATCTTTTGGTGAATGCAAATATAGACAACAGATTTGCATATCCTACAAGTTCTTACAAATGTGTTTCATGAAACATAGTCTCCTTTCTTTTACAAAATATCAGTTCCCAGTTTTATCGATGCCAACCAAGTTGTTTGCATATGAAGAGTTCCCCACATATTTCAGTCGAATAAGGATGTATGCATAGTAGTAATTTGTCATACTGTCAAATTATGAATGCCATTATTTCCTGGCTTATTTTTTAAATCCATGACTTTTGTTACATGGGCTCTATGAGTGAGTGAGTAGGCAAGTGACTAAACGTTAGACAGTTATAAAGTCCATGAATCATAGGAAAGTAACTGTTAAGACTGCACAAGGGGTTACAGAGGTATATGATTATGTTGTTCAGTAATCACTCAGAGTCATGTGGTCTGACAGTTCTGCTTCATTAGTGTCCAAGTCCTAACTAGTCAACTTTGCATAATAGGTACTGCTACACAATATAACAACAGGTTCCAAATGGTAGTGCCAAAGCCTCCTAAAAGGATAGTTTTTCCTTTCCCAGCCAACATAGCGATGACATGAGAATAAGGCAGAATTCAAAATACTTATCAATCTATTAACCAAAATTAAGCAGAAATGCTCAGTTAGGACCCCAGCAGACATTAATTTAAACATACAATGGGATCTGAGGGAATTTCACAGATCTCAGAAATTGTACCTCCTGCTACACCAGACATTTAAGATAAAATTCCACAGATGACATTGTACTCTGGAACCTTTAAAGATGCACTGTGCAGCCCAGTATCATGTTTGGTCCCCTATGCTGGCTACATGACATAGCTTTAAAGTTCCCTTTATGAAGAGAGCTGTCAGACTCCCCCACCAAAAAGTTTAAAGCCACACATTTAAATTACAGCATGATACAAACTATTAAATGTAAAACATCTTTGTTGCTGGTTTGTCATTTTTATCATGTAATAAATTGACTAAATGTGGGGAATATTTTTCAAGTGATTAATACACTAATTACACAATAAATTTAACACCTGCCAAGATCTCTGCTGGTATAAAGATCTGTGGTTCTCCCATGAGACATTAACCCTGGGTAAATTCTTTAGCTCTGATTGTACCCCATTTTGGCCTGCTATAGTGGATGCTTGTCTGAGCAGTTACACAAAACAGCCATCTTGATTACCCTTATCTAACTATCTTATGGTATTTGAAGTAAGAGCTGTATATTCCTTTGCAGTTTGTGTCTGTCTGGGATGACAGTCTCGTACAGCCATGAGGTTACTTCTTAGGACACTATTATTGTTTGCAATTATTGCTTCCTGTTGCAAATTCACACAGTATCAGTTGTGACAGTAGTGGCAATTTCTTTCACTTTGGCTCAGCACTGGTGACTATTTAACTCCTTGGGTTTCTCAATAGCCTTTAAGATTTGCACCACCTGTACACTGAATATTATTGCATAGCAACACTCTCAGGTGAAGCTGCTTGAGCAATTACAGTAGGCTTAAAATCCCCCCTACATATTTCTCTTTTCCAAGGAATCCTCATACCTCTTCTTGTCTGATGGGGTGATATGTTCCTATGGCCACAGTGTAGTTAGTGGGAACCCATCTCTGAAGGCAGCGACAGCACTCCCTGGTAGCTACACTAGCCCCATTCTACACTTCAGCTTATCAGGGTACTGCGCTGCTTTTGCCAGATACACTTTGATGTAGAATTAATATAAATTTGGAAGGCTGCTCTCATACCATGCAAGTGACCCCTTAGGTGCTTCACCCCACTCTGCTCATCATTAAGCCACCTCAGTCTGGCCCAATCTTTACATCTATATTTAAGCAAAGCATCTCTAGTCTTATTTGGCCTTCTCTCCAGCCCTAGGGCTCTCTCTAGCTTCAGATAACACTATAGAGCCAGGGTTCTCTGGCTCCCAATTACTTATCCTTAGACCGAGTTCTCTGTCTCTCTCTGGCCCCCGAGTATCAGTCATCAGTTAGGGCTCTTAGTTACCACCCCTGTGCTCAGGTGTTTCTTTCATGGCTTGCACTCTTATGTCACCTAGACAAAACCGCTGCACCTTACCTAAGTTTTCACAGTGGCCTATTATAGAATCATGGGATCATAGAATCATAGAAAATGAGGGTTGGAAGGGACCTCGCGATGGCATCTAGTCCAACCCCCTGCTCAAAACAAGACCATCCCCAACTAGGTCATTCCAGCCAGGGCTTTTTCAAGTCGGGCTGTAGGAGGGAAAGAGCCACCATACAACAATTCAACTGCTCCCTCCTAAGGATTCTCAGCCCCTAAAGGATTAATTTCCTTTGGGCATTGGTTTACAGCCCAACCCCACCCAAAGGTGCAATAAACCCAAGTTAACTCAGTCACCAGTTAAATTAATCAACTTTTGTTAAGAAAAAGACTAAAGAACAGCTTATAACAGAGTAATATTAAGAAAGTGTCAAACAAACAGAAACCATTAGAGAACAGACATGTACAAAACCACAATAACCTCAGTTCATCATAGGTGATGACTTGTACTATCACAGCTCTCTTCCCCTCAGGGATGATACACAGCTGATGAGGATTTCTAAGCCTCTCCGCCTTGCCTTGAAATCAGCATCTCACTTATTCAGGGTAAAGTGATATGTTACCAAATCCTCAATAGTAAGGTGCGTGGATGGTCACTCAGGATAACATCTTCCTAAGGTAAGTCTCCTTGATGAACAAATCCACACATCACTCAATCCACAGTAATGATAGTTTAGACTCACAACTAACTCCAATCAATCCAGGGCAGACAATTTCACACTACACAACAACAATCATGAAAAACCAACTCCTAAATTCACTCTTCACTCACTCTCATCTGCCTCTCAGGTAACTTTTATACCACACACCTGTCAATTGCTATTACACCAAGCACAACACTGTGCACACATGTCAACCACCCCTGTACATGGCACTTAATCCATCAGGTAACACTTGACCTAAGGTAGCTTTCCCGCCATGAGTCATGTGCATTATGCATGTTCCATAGGCATAACTAGGCCAATGTCTTCATCAGCGACTTGGACGAGAGAGTCAAATGTACTCTGTCTAAGTTTGCGGATGACACAAAACTGTGGGGAGAAGTGGACATGCCGGAGGGCAGGGAACAGCTGCAAGCAGACCTGGACAGGTTGGACAAGTGGGCAGAAAACAACAGAATGCAGTTCAACAAGGAGAAATGCAAAGTGTTGCACCTAGGGAGAAAAAATGTCCAGCACACCTACTGCCTAGGGAATGACCTGCTGGGTGGCACGGAAATGGAAAGGGATCTTGGAGTCCTAGTGGACTCCAAGATGAACATGGGTTGGAAATGTGACGAAGCCATCAGAAAAGCCAATGGCACTTTATCGTACATCAGCAGATGCATGACGAATAGATCCAAGGAGGTGATACTTCCCCTCTATCGGGCGCTGGTCAGACCACAGTTGGAGTACTGCGTGCAATTCTGGGTGCCGCACTTCAAGAGGGATGTGGATAACCTGGAGAGGGTCCAGAGAAGGGCTACTCGTATGGTTAAGGGCTTGCAGACCAAGCCCTACGAGGAGAGACTAGAGAACCTGGACCTTTTCAGCCTCCACAAGAGAAGGTTGAGAGGCGACCTTGTGGCTGCCTATAAGTTCATCACGGGGGCACAGAAGGAAATTGGTGAGGTTTTATTCACCAAGGCGCCCCCGGCGGTTACAAGAAATAATGGCCACAAGCTAGCAGAGAGCAGATTTAGACTGGACATTAGGTAGAACTTCTTCACAGTTAGAGTGGCCAAGGTCTGGAACGGGCTCCCAAGGGAGGTGGTGCTCTCCCCTACCCTGGGGGTCTTCAAGAGGAGGTTAGATAAGCATCTAGCTGGGGTCATCTAGACCCAGCACTCTTTCCTGCCTATGCAGGGGGTCGGACTCGATGATCTATTGAGGTCCCTTCTGACCCTAACTTCTATGAATCTATGAATCTATGACATCTCTGAGGTGGAAAGTTGAGATGTTCTGAAAGTCTCATACCTCTAGTCAAAGTGTGCATACTTGGGAGGAACTTAAGGCCAGGAATCCATTTCCAACAGGGCCTTAAAAGCCTCCAAAGATGGGAATACCCCACCTGTCTAGGTAACTTGTTCCAGTGCTTCACCACCCTCTTAGTGAGAAAGTTTTTCCTAATATCCAACCTAAACTTCCCTTGCTGCAACTTGAGACCATTGCTCCTTGTTCTGTCATCTGCCACCACTGAGAACAATCTAGCTCCATCTTCTTTGCAACCACCCTTCAGGTAGCTAAATGCTGCTATCAAATCCCCTCTGTCTTCTCTTCTCCAAACTAAATGAACCCAGTTCCCTCAGTCTCTCCTCCGAAGTCATGTGCCCCAGCTCCCAAGACATTTTCATTGCTCTCCGCTGTGGTCTCTCTAACTTGTCCATATCCGTTCTATAGTGGGGGGCCCAGAACTGAGCACAGTACTCCAGATGTGGCCTCACCAGTGCAGAATAAAGTAGAATAATTATTTCCCTCGATCTGCTGGCAATGCTCCTACTAATGCAGCCTTCTTGGCTACAAGGGCACACTGCTGACTCATATCCATCTTATTGTCCACTGTAACCTCCAGGTCCTTTTCTGCAGAGCTGCTGCTTAGTCAATCAGTCCCCAGGCTGGTAGTGCATGAGACTGTACCATCCTAAGTGCAGGACTTTGCACTTGTCTTTATTGAACCTCATGAGATTTCTTTTGGCCCAATCCTCCAATTAGTCTTGGGCACTCTGAATCTTAGCCCTACTCTCCAGTGTATCTACAACACCCCCACCCCCTTTCCCAGCTCGGTGTCATCTGCAAACTTGCTGAGTGTGCAATTCCTCCCATCTTCCAGATTGTTAAAGAAGATATTGAACAAAACTGACCCAGGAACAGCCCCTGGGGCATTTCACTTGATACCAGCTGGAAACTAGACATTGAGCAATTGATTACATTGCCATGTCCAAACTCAGTACCTTTCCCAGGCAACCTTTAGTGATTTCAGAGGGCAACTACCCTAAGCACCAAATAATCACCAGTGACCTCCAGATTCCTCTTCTAGCCACCCCATGCATTGCATCAAACACAACAAACCATCAATAAAATAACCTCTTATCCTCCTATGGGACTTATGATTTCTTGACCAAAGATCTCAGCCACATGCTCTATTTAAATCCCATGCCTGTCTCCATCCCTTACAGTCATCAGGTTCCCCTTCCCTACACTCCGCGACAGTGGTTGAGGTTACACTTGGCCTTACTATGATCTACCTGTAGAGACTGTATGTTAACTTTTCTCCCAAGTATGCTATTTCCATTATGTGTAATTTACATTTCTGTTTTACTTTAGTTCAGCAGCTCTGATTCTTTTGAAAGGTGCCCAGAGATTTTTTTATGGCTTTTGGCTGTCCCTCCTCCACTTTAAAATGTCAGCCATGAAGAACTTATGTCCTATATACCACCAACAATCAGTTATATTTTTGTGAGATCTCAGGTACAAAAACACAACCCAAATGGATGTCTGAGGAAACAGTCTCCCCCAAATAGAGTGTTGAATGCACACCAAAATGTGCTCTCTTTGTTTCAGGTCATCTGCCAGAATGCCACTAACACAGCAAAGATCAAAAAATATTTGATATCATCAGCTACTCCTTAAAAGTATCCCTTTTTAGGTAAAGGAAGATATTTCCTTTTTATATTCATTTTAATTTTTTTTATCCATATCTCAGCAATGAGATCTTAACCTTTTGATTTTAACATTTTAAAGATGAGTGAATGTACTCACTCACTTGGTTCTCCAGTTTGCTCTGTGATTCTTTGCTCTATGCTCCTTTTTTAGTCTCTGCCTTCAAGTGACAAAAACTTTCCAAGGAGGAGTGGATTGTTGGAAAATTGGATTGTTTCTGAACTCTTTTAACAGCTTCTCTAGCTCTTGGCAACAACTTTAAGCTCCTTCTCAACTATTCTGGTGACCTGTCCATCCATTTATCAAGACCAAGGGCTTTACATAACTTTAAACAGATAATGGCTTAATTTCAATTTCTGTTAAGTGCTTACTTACAGAATATTATATTAGGAGTGGGCTGGGAAGGCTGGCAATCTTACTGAAATACATATTTTAAACATTGCAACAGTGAACACTGAAATGGTGGAAAAGGCTTTTGTCAACAATAGAATTGGTTCAGAAGTAAGGTTTCCTGTCCTGCAAGTAAATATTGTGTAGTCAGTAAATATTTCCTATCCCTTGTCTGAATCAAAAGTGAAAATCTCAAAAATATGTCAAGGTCACCTAGAATTTGGATTGGGTGAACCAAAACATTTAAATAACTTTACTAAATTATAATTTTGACCTTTTTATTTTATTTTACTCCCTGTTCCTTTAAATTAACATAAATTTCCAATGGCAAAGTTGTTTTGAACAGAAAAATGGAACTTGTTTTCTATTTTGGGAATGTCACATGAGACATTTGAACAATTTGTAACATTTTTTCTACTTTTTCAAAACAAGAAATTCATTAAAATCTACCCTTCGTATTGAAGAGTTTTGTTGCAATAAATTATTTTCTTAAAAAATTGTTCGCTGAAAAATTCTTAACCAGCTCTACTCACCAGCTGTTAATAGGAAGTACACACAGAGCAGCTCTGGAAATAAGTGTTTAACCTAAGAAGCACATTTGTATATAAGCATGAAATAATTTACAATATTGCAAGGCAGATCAGAACAATAGTTGTAATCCATTTGTCCCTGCTAACATAGAAAACCTCCCTGTAACGTTTTAGCTTGAATATCGGCAACATTACTGTGAGATTTACTGGTTTTTCATTTGATGTTATGATATCTTCATTTTCCTTGATGTTTCTTTTAAGAGGATAGTGACTTACTGACATTCTATCGGACTCAGTATAATTTATGTAATATTGTAATACAGAAATTCCTGCAGGTTCAATGTGCACCACTGAAAGTAAAACAAATTATATCCACAGTATCTCTTTTGACTGTTTAACTGCATAAAGTTCAAAAGGAAAGAGGCCAAAAATGGAAGTTAAATCAATTATATTAGTGTCCAGCTGATAGAATTCAGTTTGGAATAACTTGTGTGGTTGTAATGAAGAGGGAATGCTTTCATTTGTCCTAACTGAAGCAAAGATTTACCGATACAAGTATACACCATAAAAATGGATACTGAACAAAGACATTCAAATTCAGATCATATACCTATATTAAGCTAAAGTGTCATATATCTCTTATTTTTTTCTTGTTTTGTTATGAAATTTTAACATTTAAAATATTTTAATTTAAAGGTGTATTTTGTTCATGTTAGGGAAAAAAATGCCATGGCTATACAGTTATAGAAAAAAATGCTATGGGTATACTTAAAACGAAAAGAAAAGAAAAAACCTTGAAAGTATATTTAGAAGAACTAAAAGATATTACTAGTCCTTAACAGTGGTTATAACAAGTAAATTAAATGAGAGTGACATCATTTTAAGGTGGTCCAAGGTTTAAAGAAATTCATTAAAGGAATTCTTTAAAACTTTGGCAAAGGCATCTTTCAAAAAGGGAGCTAATAGCTTACACATCATGAGGACTGTAAAGAAACAGGAAAAAAATATGTCAGTGCAGAAATCTAAGTAATAGCCTTCTGGCATGACTGTGAAAAGACACAGCACTATCCTTCTACAAAGCTGAGTTAAATCTTTAGGGCTCAATTTTGTATGGTTCCAGGAACGGAGCTGAGGTTGCCACAAGCCATGTGTAAGGAGCAGTATATAAAGCTGCATCAAGAAAAGCAAGAAGATTTGACGCTGATTTAACTAAAGCAATATTAAAAGGTGCAAGGAAACTCCCTTTGGTTTAACCCATGCAACTGTAAGTTTACCTAAAATCACATAGGGTGTAAACAGCCATCACATTTCTCCCTTTTATCCTGGGATCCTACAGATACACATGTCCATTGTCCTGTGACATCCACAAGATAACGTGTGCTAGCCCTTTCTCCCAGGAAAATGTTGCGTCCCACTGTAAATTAATGACAAGTCATTCAAGTTAATTTCCATTCATTCCAGGGCCAAGAGTATCAGAGGGGTAGCAATGCAGTATGAAAGGGCTTCTTTTGTAAATGGCTGTGCCGCTTGTCTTTTGATCTGTGTTAAAACCAGACAATCAAGGACCCCCTCAAAAAAGATGTCTATTTACAGCCATTCATTCAGGCTTAAGCTATAGTGAAATAAACCATACTAAACTGAAATAATTTTGTCTCATACCAGGGTTTGCATTGGTTAAACTTGATTTAACTCAATTAGTTTAACTGAACTGATGCACATTTCTGTGTCTGCAAATTCACAAATGCACAGTGCTTTCCCTTTCATAGGGCCTTGTTATGCAGTAAGCTTTAATGTCTCCTGAATCTCTTAATCCCTGGACTGGCTGCACGTTTACATCTTTTAAGAGGCTTAAAGCACTTGTTATTCGCCTTAGAGTTTTGCCATTCCAGGGCAGGATTATCTCCAATCCGCCCAATTTTGTTTCTATTCCATTACTGTGTGGCCACTTCCCACAGTTATTCTGCCCAAACTGAAGTCCTCCAGTATCCCAGGAACTTGGGTGACAGCAATGCTGGGAGCAGAGTGAGTGAGCGAGCTCCAGAAATGTGGTGCTTGCCCAATCCTGCTCCATCCTTTCCCCCACAAGTGCAGGGAGCTGGGGATAACTTGCCCAGCCATGGTAAGCTCTGTTCCCCCTACCCTCTGCTCGCTGATGCCCAGGAGACCTGGGCCGCCTGTGTCTGGGCAGGGTGTCCCTGGTTCCCTGCATGCATGGGGGAATGTGGGGAAGGGGATTGCGTCCCAGCTTGCAGCTGTCTGGAAGACCAGGGCTCTGCTCCAGCTGGACAAGATGGCCTGGCTCCATGCACAGGTGGCAGAAATTAGAGAAAATTCCCATATCCATCAACCCTCTTCCCATGCTTGCCATAGCTCTGGAGCTCACTTGCTCTACCCAGCGGGAGCAGCAAGCAATTCCTGCTCCTAGTCCTGCCCCCTGGTCACTAAAAGCACTTATACACATA
This sequence comes from Alligator mississippiensis, assembly GCF_030867095.1. Classification (NCBI taxonomy): domain Eukaryota; kingdom Metazoa; phylum Chordata; order Crocodylia; family Alligatoridae; genus Alligator; species Alligator mississippiensis. The sequence goes on from NC_081826.1 coordinate 52,252,009, forward strand.
CCTTTTCATTCTGCAACGTGCTGGAGATCTGACAGGTCAGAGCAAACTTGTGTCTGCTTTGCATGCAAACTGACGTGCCCTGCACTGCATCACTTGCAGTTATATAAGCGGCGAAATGTACATCAGCACACAGAAAATGGTGGTGGCATGCTTGAACTAAAGCATTTTCAAAGTGTTTTAGTTCAAAAACACGCCACTGCCATTTTCTCAGTGCTGACACACGTGTCACTGCTTATACAACTGCACGCACTGCAGCTCCAGATGCTTTTAAAAGCATCTAGCACTGCAGCACAAGCATGCGTACAAATGCCCTAAGCTTCTAGTGGCAAGTCACAGCAGTGCAGGTGAAAGACAGTCAGAGCCTAGAGTCTCAGAACAAGGAGAAAGCAAGGAATCGAACAACCTTCTGTTAATCTGTTAGCCTGTATTAGCAACAGCTTACAACAACCCCAAACAGCTTAGATGCCTGCTCATTACTCTTTATACTCTATCCATTTCTGTTGCCTTCTCAAGTTCAAGGTGGCTTGAACAGGGAATTAATGGGGACTTCGAGGCACCATGCAGATATATTGTCCAAATCACACTTTAGCTCTTAGAATTGGGTGCTAAAAATTACTACCAAAAGTAGGCTCATACACAGAATTCCGATCTGTTAGTGTTAACCTTCTGTGTGTTATAGAGCAAAATAGTATGGGTATGAAGCACATACTCATGAAAATAAACCTCAGATAATTCAGCAATGCTGCCAAACACACAGTTCCCCTCTAAATACTTTCACTTGTTAAGAGTTATATAATTAAATATTACTAGCGCGTTTAATATTAGGTCACGTCTGTTCTTTATATTTTTGTAGAATTCTGAAGATTTTGTGCAACTTTACAATGGAAAAAAAATATAGCATTGTGCTTTTGCTGTGTCAGAAGGCCACTGCTCTATTGCTATGCTAACATATATTTCCCTTATAGTCCTGATGATGAGTGAAGCATTTGTTTCCATTTTTTGAAGGATGTTTTGTCAATCTCATAAAGAATTCCTTTAAACTTTGGACCACCTCAAATCTATATTGCTGCTTTAACATACCTATTATTTTCACTGGGCACTAAAAGTGCTCAGCAGTTTTCAGGAAGCGCTTAGCAGTTGACAGTGTTAATCCATTGATTGTTTGAAACAAGCATCCAGCAATAAGTTGTTAAAATTCCATCCTTCCCTCCTTCCTGGTGATCCCTCTCTTCCTTAGCTTTACACCCACATACCCCTTCAGATTTCTCTGTTTAAAAAAATCCTAGGCAGATTCCTAAGGCATCTCTGATGATTCCTTTATGCCTCAGCTGTCCCCTCCGTACCCCTCCACCAGATCCGATGCTGCTGCCACCTCCAAGTGGTGGCCTTGCCCCCCCCCCCCCCGCCCTACTTATTGGAGGCAGCAGCAGCACAGGGTTATGGTGGCATGGGGCTGGCCTCGCCCCCCTCCTGCTCCATCCCCTCCATCCTCACCATCATTCTTGACAGGCAATTCACTAGATGACAGCAAAGACAGCAGGGACAAAGTGGGGCGGTGAGGCCAGTACTATGCTGCCCCTGCCTCCAAGGAGCAGGGCCGGAGGGGGCAGGGATAAGGCCAGCACCGCTGACCTTGCCCCCGCCCCTCCTCTCCCCCCACTCCATCCCCTCTGTCCCTGCCAACATGGCAGCGCTTCGCCATGTGTGTTTGTCTATGTGGAGCACTCTGATTGGTTGTTTCAGTAAGCATTTTGATTGTCTGCTGAGACAACCAATCAGAGTGCTCCAAGAGCATGACAGACACACACACACACACACACACACACACACAGACTAAGCCTTTTATATATATAGTATTTATTTATACATTTATTTATTTGTTTTAAAAAACAGTACACTGTTGACATGTAAATCCCTGTACTGCAGCCTAGCCAGTCATTGCCCAGTCTGCATTTGTGCATGTAATTAGTCTGACCAAAGTGCAGAACTTTGCACTTGTCCCTGTTGAATCTCATATGATTGACTGTGGACCATTCTTCCAATCTGTCTGGGTCATTCTGGATCCCTGCCCTGCCTCCAGAGTATTTGCTACTTCACCAATCGTGGTGTTACCCATAAATTTGCTAAGCACACACTCATTCCCATTTTCTGAATCATTAATGAAAATGTTGAACAATACCCAGAACAGACCCCTGGGGAATACCTCTTGATACTTCTTCCCAACTAGACATTGAGCCATTGATGACTACTCCCTGAGCATGATGATCCAACCAGTTCTGTATACATACCTTACAGTACTTTCATATAAGAAAAGTTAGAAATCTAAATAACAGGGAGATGAAAAGAAAGATGGTTATCAATCTTGGCAGCAATGGTTGGGACCAGTCCCAGAAAAGTGAAAGTAAGATTAACAGGGTGGAATATAGACACTGGGAGCCATCGGCATATGAATGTTTTGTTATGACAATGACCATTCATGGAGATAAGCTTTGAGACCTTCAACGTTATTACTAAAACAAAAAAACACAAACAAATAGTTCCACATATTAAAGCTATGGTATGTTATAGAGGAAAAAAAAATGGTTTGGTCAGATTTTGTCTTACCAACTAGTTTGCCTGTCCTTAATACACATATATGAAATTTAACCAAGGAGAATTTCAATCAAGAGCAGGGAGATTTTCCATAAAAATGGACTAGAATGAAGTGTGTGGCATGCTCATTTGAGGAAAGAAAAGAAAACCCAAATAATTAGTTATCATTCATGAAAGCAATCACAGGCTGTTCCAAATTAGCACAAAAAGACTCCGCTCTGTAACTGTGATTATGATTCATTAAGGAAAATGGGGTAAATTTGTCCAATAAAAAGATGCTTTCAAGTGCGAGTCAGAAGCAACATTCAATAGAAGTCAATACTAATTTCAGAGGGGAGAGTTCAAAATATTCAATGAGAGTGAAGCTAATTTTGTACCAGCCCAGGTTAAATCTATTCTGTAAAAGATAGTATAACATTGGCAGTCCTCTTTACTTATACTAGACTGAAAACAGGACAATCTCAGGGAGGTTGGTGAGGACAGACAGCTTGTATTCCTGTTATCCCAGACAGCTTGTATTATTTTGAAATCAATGTCAACAATGTATTCCACGGACACTAAATATTCAGCATTCCTAAATGCTGTGTGGAAAACTGTACTGAAATTAGATAGTTTAAAAACACTCCCTCTGGTGGATAAGACAGGACACTGGCAAGGTCAGAAGCAGTGAAGATGTTTGTGGCAAGAAAACTCAGTTGCAAGCAGTTGCTTTTGTTCCCCCACCTACTCTTCCAGCACGGGAAGGTGAATGCTTCACTTCCAACTTTCTGTTACTCCTACTTCCCCACAGAATATGGAGTAATGCTACATGACACACCTGGTTTCTGAGTTTTTCCTCCCACTTCATCTACCATTGCGTTATGTTGGAAGGGAATTATAACTAGCTTCCTTTCAGGGTTCTTGGGAAGGTATCTAAAACATGCATCCAGCTATAGGATGGCTTTTCAACTCCTGCTTTGAATTAGCATGCTGCATCTCCTGTGATAATGGATGTTTGGTCATTAAGTCTTAAGGGTATGGGAGGGTTTTTTACCAGAGAAAAAATGGCAGACTACTATGCAGATTTTTCACTTTCCTGTAGGTTTCTCGAAATCTTGGGCAACTTAAATACAGAGTATTGCAACTTTAGCAAGTTAACATGCATTTGATGGGATAAATTTGTTCAACTAACATCCCCACAGGTCAGCTGGCTGATCACTGATCAGATATTGGCCTGGGTTTGGTATGAATGAAATTAACATATGCTTCCATGACTACCATACCAAGTAGGAGCTCCTACAGATGTGTGGGGAGCCTGCTCCAATGTGCTGGAAATCAAGTGTGTCGGAGCATGGAAATGGATGTGCTCCGACAGCCTTCCATGTCACATGTATCAGCGTCCCCATACATGCCTGTGCTGAAAAGATGGTAGCGGGGCACTTTGAAATAAAACACATTCTATGAGCTTTAGTTCAAAGTGCCTCACCACCATTTTTTCAGTGTGGGGACAGGGATCACAACAATCAGGTGTGCTAATACAGGTGACATGTGGGTGCTTTTAACTAGCGCAGCTTGCTAATTAAAGTGCCCAGAGCCGCATCCCGGAGCATGTGTAAAACTACCCTACTTCCCTTTCATCTTACTCTTCTCCCCTCCAGCAAGCTAGTTTCTGGCACACAATAATAACCACTTAACAGATCTAGATTGTAGATGGAAAGACATTTCACCCTGATGTTTATAACAAATCATGGGCCATCGGTGCTAAGTGATGTCCTCAGTGGACCATCTTGAGCAGTTGTTTTTCAGATTTTTACCAAATTAGCAAATGTAGCAATATCTGTAATCAAGAAGCTTTGTCTCATTATTGACTTCCTTAGAAAGTGCACTTAAAGTCTCAAGACTGTTTTGCGGAAGTGGACCACAGGTATTTGTAATAGAAGGGACACTTGCAAATAAAAACTTGGTATTTTATATCTATCAAACGTTTTCCATTCGGTGCTCAGTCCAACAAGTATGAAAGTCAATAGCAGTTCATTTTGATACTCTCGGAATTTGTACTTAGTCTATTTTTGTAAATATATCTTCTTAAGACATGGTGTACCCAGGGATGAAATTAGCTTGCCTCAAACATCAGAAGTAAACTGGCTCTACTGTGTAATCCAGTTTAATTAAAAATATGAAGAAACTTGTCTTTACTTAGTTATTTTTACCCCAGATTTTAAAAAACTAAATGAAACACTTAGATCAACTTGGTTCAAGTTTATGCATTGTGTTTAAGCTGAATTTTGCTTGGGGGGGGGGGGGAGGAAGGGGGGAGGGCCTGCATCTAGGATCCCTCAAACTGAAGGCCATAAATAAAGAATTTACAAATAATTATTTTGAAAAAAAAAACATTAAAACCCTACAGACTAAAATGTCCATGCTCACTCAAATCAGCCCTGCATATCTATCTTTATATCCTGCACGTCCCAGTTCAGTTCATATCTCCCCAAACCCTCTGTTTAAACATCCTTTCGTATTTTCTAGCAACTTTTTTTTCTGAATCCAGGATAACAAAAAAAAAATCTTGGCTCTCCAGATAAGTTTCATGGAAAAACTAATTTAGTTTCAAGAAACAGTCTATTCAAAAGCTGATCACGTGCCTAGAAAATGTGATCCAAAAGAGAATTTAGTAGCAATGGATTGACTTGCTAATAAGTTTAGCCTCCAGGCTGAGCTGCTGATTGTTTCCAGGAATAGTTTTGATCAAATCCAGCAGGTGTATATATAAATTGCTGTGTAATCTGCTGTGCAGATGTCTCATATTTTCTTTCTGAACCTTCAAGGCATGTATGGATGGCACCAGGGCAATGCAAAAGTGGACTGTAAATTGTCAATTGCAGTGTTTCAGAGAGAGGTTGTTTCCTGTGACAAATCAAAGAAGATACAGGATTCTAAAAAGAGCTATGGGCGAACTCTGCTGTCACTTATGCCCAGTTGATTTCAGCATGGCTGTAGTGGGGTGACTAAAGGCAGAATTTGTCATATGGTTTCTGAAATAGTCTGCTAAAGAGTGCAAACCTACAACTTAATCAGCTATTTTTCTGAATCCTGAAACATTTGAAGACTCAAAACCTTATGGCTATACTACAGCTCAACTCTAGGCAGCCATCTAGGAACAAGAACATCTAGCCATCTAGGAACAAGAACATACAGTGATCTCCTATGTGTTCAGACAAAGCACAACCAGTTCGCACAGCAAAATCAAATGTGCCAGCAACACCTCACCATGACTATGTATCAGTATCCTGACTAAGCCCCCAGCCCTAAGCCACCACACAGGCTACTGATCTCTGAAGGAGCAGGGGAAACTCCTTGATCATCTATTAATGCTTAATTTGAATTGAAATTTGATTCAAACTGTGATGCAAATCAGTTAACATGGTTTAGAAAATAGTGAACATGTCTACAAACAGCCCTAGTGTCCTACTGACAGAAAAGATGATTTTATGGCTGAGATACTGAATAGAGATTGAATGGCCTAGATTCTATTTCTAGATTACCTATAGATTTTTCGGAAAAGGCTCAACAATTTTCTTCATTCCCTCTTTGTAAAATGGGGATGAAAATGTTTTGTTTCTGTTGCCCTTTCTCTAAACATTTTTAAAGGTAGGGATAAGTACACGTGTTCAAAAAACTCAAGGTGGAAGTGTTCTAAGTATAGTGATCTACTCAAAGTGCTCTAATATAGGCCAGGACTGAATAGAACACATGTGCACTGTTTGGTGGTCAGAGGTCAGGGAGCTTGGAGCCTGCCTTCAGTGGCCAAGGCCAGCAGACTAGTAGGTTGGGTCTGCGTGGCAGAGAGGTTCCATGCCTACTCACCTCGGGCCACATTTCCCTGCCATACAGATCCCTTTCTCAAGTTTGTGGGCACAGGTTTTGATAGAAGCTGGCCCAGGTCTGTGCAGCAGAGAGACTCTGTTCCCCCTACTGCAGCAAGGAGCTGCAACTCAGGGCTGCAATGCTTTTCACTGCACCAGGAACTTTGGCCGGGGGAGAATGGGGGACAGGGAATGGAGCCTCTCTACTGTGTGGACCTGGCCTAGCCCCCTGACCTGGCCCATGTGGACCAAAACTCAAGCACACAACTGGGGGGGGGGAAGAGAGCATTCACACAGAACAGAGGCTGTGTTCCTGTAGCCCCAACCCAGCTGCATAGGGAGGAGACAGAGCCTTTTCTGTCTCCTCTCTGTGACAGCCCAAGCATGGATGACTGGTGCTGACTTGGTTGGGGGGGGGGGCATGTGACCCCCCTGCGACCAGTCCACCAACCGGGGGGGAGTCCCCCCAGGCAATCCCATGATGGCCAATCACTGCGATCACTGCAGCCACTTCTGAGAGCAAGCACCAGCCAATCACTACAGCCACTCTCAGAAGCAGCTGCAGCCACACCCAGAAGTGGCTGCAGCAATTGCAGTGATCGGCTGGTGCTTGCAGAGGGACCACTGGTGCTCCCACATGCCCCCCCTGCCCATCACCTAAGCAGTGAGCGCGGCCAGTCAGGGGGTGCACCAACATTTTCAGGGGGTGCACGTGCACCCTGTGCACCCCCTACACATTGCGAAAGAGCCCAAGGGTGAAGCTGGGCCAATGTTCATGTGGAGCAGATGAGCACTGACCAAGGTGAGCAAGCCATCCAGCAAAGGGCCCCTAGGAGGCTGGTGGAATGCAACCTACCTTCACTCATGAAGGGATATGGTACAGACATTCAATAAAGCACTCTAACCTAAAGTGCTTTAGTCTGATACCACATCCATCCAGGGTTAACTTAGAGCATTTTTAAAGAGCTATATGTTCTGTCAATGTCTGTTCGTTTAGAGCTTTAGGCACTTTCTGTGCACTTAATGAGCAATAAGTGTAATTTCTGTACTAGTCTTATGTGTCTATACATAGTTTAGCACAGAAAGGACATGGGCCTGTTTGGACCTTGCTAGTTCCTAGTAATTCAAATGGTAACAATCTGCATCTTTTCTTTGCTTTGATAGCCTATTGTGAAATTCAGGGTTGCAAACAAAAATATTTAAAAAGGGATGAAATATTAAATTGACAGAGTTTTTTTTAAGAGGGCAACAATCTACTTGACCCACAATAGTTATATTTTCCTTTTGTTGTGAAGTTTAACCTGGTAGGAATAATTGGTTTTTATGCCATTTACTCAACTGAATGTCTTGTAGCTATGTGTTTCAGCTGTTTTTCAATACCTCTATTGATTTTGAAAGTTTGCCCATTTTTTTTACTTTTGTTACTATGCAAACAGTTGAATGTTAACCTTTAAAATTATTGATCCATTTCCATAAGGTGGAAAAAATGATTTTTTTTTCAACCTTCATATGAAATACACATCTGTGATCCATTTTCTCAATAGGGTTTTAAAACAATTATGATAGTCAGAGTAACTTCTAACAATATACTTGGCCAGACTTACTTTCATTTGCAGTGATGTACATAAGTATTTATTGGACTAAACCCATAGAAGCTGAGAGTACTCAGCAATTCTCAGGACTGGGCCAATAATCTTTTTGCACATAGTTAAATTAAACGTAAGAAACAATATTATCTTGAGATGAGGCTTAAATCTGCAGTGTTTTGTCCTACAAAGTACTAGGAAATGGAAAGGGCTGACCACCAGTATGAACTATGTATGGACCTAGATGCACCAGGCTGTATTTGGTTCCTGCTTCTGATTTGGGTTAAGGTTTGCATTTGATAGTAAATCTTTGCAGATTTGAGGATTTAGTGTTATTCCATCATTTTCCTAGTACTTGCAATTCTGCCATCTGGTGTTGCCATCAGATTTCCAGACTTTGGTTGACATCCTTCCTTTAACCATTGTCTTGTCATAGTAATGTCTTTGTGCAGTACTACAAAGCTGCTTCCTACTCTTTTAAATACAAAACGCTTGAAAAGAAAAAAAAAATTGTACTTAAACACACATGTATATGCATACATTTACACAAAGTAGACATGTTCTAGGAACCCATACCCACCTGGATTGCATAGAAGAAGATCATGAGTGATGCAAATAAGTGGCTAATTAGAAGAACAATATGCAATCTAGAATCTTGCCTCCAAAATATCTGCAAACACCAGATGGCAGAATTGGAAGTACTAGGAAAGTAAATGACTCTGGAGTAAATCCACTTTGAGCAGGCATCTACACATGCATCCATTTAGCAGCAAATTTGCCGGCAGCAGTCTGCTCCTGCCCCCTTCAGCCCTGCACCAGCCCTCTGCAACAGCCAGGGGGAGCTGGAGGCTCTGGCTGGCAGGCATCTTTAAAAGAAATTCCCGCTCCCTAGCCACCTGCCTTCCTGGTTTGGAAAGCATGCAGAGCCTCTGTTGTCAGAGTGTGTGCCCACGGTGCAATGGCTGCTCTACCCCCAGGCCCCAGCAGTGATGTCCAGCACCCTGGGCTCCTAGTTGCCACCCTGGTTGCCCTGCTTCACTGATGTGATGACCACTGCCTGGCTCAGGCTCACTGCACTGTCCCAGGCCCCCTGCCACCATGCTGCTGTCACCCAGACTCCATGCTCTTGACCAGACCCCAACAGGGACAGCAACAACACACACCTGAATGCCAACACTGGTGTCATGTGGGCCCACCCAGGCAGCCAGGACTGGAGACTGCACACAGATCACTTGTACAGCTGTCCCCAGACCCCAGCCCTACTGTGCACCCCCAGCACCACGCTCACTATGGACAGTTCTCAAAAAAACACTTTATTCCCCTTCACAAACACAACCCCCCCCCCATTTCCTCCCACAAATCAAATCCCATTTCCCCTTCCTCCCAGACCACTGGGATGTGGAGCTGGTGGTGCCCCTGTCTTCCCTCCAAGGGGCTTCTCTGGAGAAGTGCCCCAGGGCCAGCTCCCCCATGGCATGCCTGTGCCCTAAGTATGCCCATGCTGAGAGTGTCCCAGACATGCCACGAGGAGCTGTTTGCATGGATCAAGGGGTGCCCAACCCACTACGCCCTGCTGCAACTGATTGTCATGGTGCCCCGGGTGTACCTGAAAACCTGGCATGGGACCCTGAGCCTTGATGGTGTGGAAGACAAGCCCACATTGCCCCACAACCTTCGCCTCCACCCAGAGGTCTATCTGTGGCTGCACTATATATCCCTGCCCACCACAGCTGAGGATGACATTGCCACCAGCACTGATGCATTCCTCCACATGTGAGACACCATGCCTGCCTAGCTGAGGGGGTATATGCTGATCAATAAAAATTTGCACTGTCTCCCACCTCCATGCATGCTGTGGGGAAGGGAAACTAGTGCCAGTGTAGTGCAGCCAGGTTGGGTGAGGAGGAGGGGCAGGGGAAGGGGCAGGGGCAGGGGCAAGGGAGGGGACAGAGGCAGAAAGCCTCCCCTAGTGTGAGGCTTACCAGGTGGATGTGGCAGGTGTGCCCAGTTGCCCAAGTCAGTCCCTGCTGGCAGTGAGGATGTGTGGCTAACAGCAGTGAAGGGGCAGGCAGAGGCCCCTTCTGGGGAGGACCTGGAACTGCAGAGGTCCAATAGTGTCATGGCCTCCTAGGCAAGGCTGTGCACCCAGTGCTGGTGGGGCAGGCACTGGTCTGGGCTCCCAGAACTGTTCGACCAGGCCACGGTGGGGAGTATGGTGGGATGGGCTCCAGAACAGTGAGACACCTCTTTCCAGACTCTTGCTTTAGGTAGCCCAATATTGCCAGAATTGCTGATGGGAATTTGAAACCAAAACATAACTCTGATTTGCCCTCAAATGTGAATCTATCCCTATTTTAAGGAGGACCTCAGTACCACCTGTCACATATAACTACATAAATCATTACATCACACTGGTGAACTGGGCCTTTTTTCATTATTTGGTCCTCTGTAGATCTCTTAGAAAGGACAACAACATAACACCTGAGCTTCAGTGGAGCCAAACCTATTTATATCAACACTGGATGTGGACCATAGGTTCAATGCTGCAGCACAGATGATGCTATATGTTAATTTTAGATATTCGTTCTATTGCATTTTTATTTCATGTGTCTTAATACAATCTGCTTAATTTTCTTTTTTTTAATGATAGTGTAATGTGCACTGACAGCATGGTATTATCTTGACGGTGCAATATAATCTCTAAAACTTTGCACTGAAAGGCATCATCTTGATGTATTATCAGATTTCCAGACTTTGGTTGACATCCTTCCTTTAACCATTGTCTTGTCATAGTAATGTCTTCTAATACTCTATCATTGAAATAATTTTTCCATCAGTTTGACATGGCATTGTCTCTGTTGACTTATACTGACATTTAAAGTGAATGGAGAATTAGCATTACCATTTTGAAAATATATATATATCACAATAAAAGTCCACTTTAATTACTGCCTTCAATTTTTTAATCGTTACTCTTTTTTGTGAGAGCTTGTTATGAAAAATCCTTTGTAAAATCAGAGCTACATTTCATTTCTTCATATAAAAATGGATTTATATATTGAAATGAGTTTATTTTAAAATAAAAACAGAATATGAAAAAACATTTGCTCTTATAATAATAAGGATAAGTAAACTAGTTCACGTAAGGGGAGATTATGCTTAGGGGCAACCAACACGGGTTCATTAGATGCAGGTCCTGTCAGACCAACCTGGTGGCCTTCTATGACCAGGTCACAAAATCCTTAGACGCAGGGGTAGCCATGGACATAGTCTTTCTGGACATTAGGAAGGCCGTAGACACTGTCTGTCACCCCATTCTCATTAAAAATCTAGGGGACTGTGGCATCGACACCTGCACAGTCAAATGGGTCACTAGTTGGCTGGAGGGCTGCACCCAAAGAGTGGTGGTGGACGGGTCATTTTTGACTTGGAGGGATGTGGGCATTGGGGTTCCCCAGGGCTCGGTCCTTGGGCCCGCACTATTCAACATCTTCATCAGCAACTTGGACGGGGGTGTAAAAAGTACCCTGTTCAAATTTGCAAACGACACTAAGATGTGGGGAGAAGTGGGCATGGTAGAAGGGAGGAATAGGCTGCAATTGGACCTAGACAGGTTACAGGGGTGGGCAGATGAGAACAGGATGGGTTTCAACACTCGCAAGTGCAAGGTACTGCACCTGGGGAGGAAGAACCAGCAGCATACCTACAGGCTGGGGAACTCCCTTCTCATCAGCGCAGAGGCAGAAAAGGATTTTGGAGTTATTATTGATGTCAAAATGAACTTGAGCTGACAGTGTAGGGAAGCGATCAGGAAGGCCAACTGTACCTTGTCATGCATCCGCAGATGCATCTCAAGCAGGTCCAAGGAGGTGATCCTCCCCCTCTATGTGACTCTGGTCAGGCCATAGTTGGAGTATTGCATCCAGTTCTGGGTGCCGCACTTCAGGAGGGATGTGGACAACATGGAGAGGGTCCAGAGGAGGGGCACCTGCATGATCAGGGGTCAGCAGGGCAGGCCCTATGAGGAGAGGTTAAGGGACCGGAACCTGTTCAGCCTCCACAAGAGAAGGCTGAGGGGGGGATCTAGTGGCTGTTTACAAACTAATCAGGGGGGACCAGCAGGCATTGGGGGAGTCCCTGTTCCCCTGAGCACTCCCAGGAGTGACAAGAAATAATGGTCACAAGCTGGCGGAGAATAGATTCATGCTAGATATCAGAAGGCGCTACTTCACTGTCAGGGTGGCTAGGATCTGGAACCAACTTCCAAGAGAAGTGGTGATGGCTCCTACCCTGGGGGTCTTTAAGAGGAGACTGGATGAATATCTCGCCGTGGGTCGTTTGACCCCAGTACTCTTTCCTGCCATGGGAAGGGGTTGGACTTGATGATCTGCTCAGGTTCCTTCCAACCCTACCAACTATGAAACTATGAAGATAAAAATCAACCTGATCCTTCAATACAGACTCTTCCAAATGTTCTTTTACTTTTCAAAATTAAAATCGCATGTATCTATTTATACACACAGATATATAAATGTGTATGTACATGCATACATATACACATACATAACAATGCCAGTAATTTTTATACAAATTATCAACTTTTCTGTATCTTGGATAAATGCCAATATTTTTATTCAAATTATGAAAAGATGCTAAAATACAACAGGAAAGCTTGTTGTGGTATTTTCAATTTATCCAGAAACATGATGTTTAGAATTCTAGCGGAAACTGGACTTGAGAAATGTTAAGTTCAGTTGTATGGGCTCTGAGGGTTTGGATGTTCAAATATGTATCCAGATGTTTGGACATGTACCTCTAAATCAAATCATTTTGAGTTTCAGTCTGAGATTCAGTTATAATGATTCACATGATTACCACTTTCCTGTCACTGCTTTTTTATTCAGTTGATTTTTAAAAATTATTATTAATAAATTATTTTAAGGAATAAGGCACTATCTTGATGATATGAGTCAAAATACTATTCTGCAAAATGAAATGTCCACTTCTCCATTCAGGGAGCCTGAAGAAACACAAAATATGGTCTCTCTGCCTAAGAGAGATGGGTTTAAAGCAGTGGTATTCAAATTTTTGGCTCAATGGGCAAGATAAGTGAGGCAGGGCCAGAGGAGTGAGGCTGGATAGAGCCCTGCATGCCAGGATCAGACCCTAAGGCCTGGTACTGTCCCGTCCCTGGCCCTGAAGTCTGGGGGTGGTCTCTGGAGCCCAGCACCACCCTTTCCTGCCTTTGCACATTGGGGTTGTTTCCCAGGATTGGTCCCAACCCAGCATGCTGGGATTAGGTCCCAGGATCATAGTGCCTCCCACTCCCACCACTGTATGACCAGATTGGGCCCTGGGGCTTAGTGCCACCCCTGTCTGGCCCTGAGCACTGGGATCAGGTACCTAATCCAGAGTGCAAGGCCTGGGGCACCCCACAGGTCTGAACATTTGGCATGGGAACTGGCTGGGGAATTGGCTCCATGGTCGGACACAGAGGGTGGTGGTTGATGGTAGTCAATTGTCATGGTGCCCTGTGACTTGTGGGGTCCCTCAAGGCTCTGTCCTTGGACCCATATTGTTCAACATCTTCATTAATGATGTGGACATTGGAGTCAGAAGTGGACTAGCCAAGTTCGCCGATGATACCAAACTCTGGGGTAAAGCATCGACACCTGAGGACAGGAGGGAAATCCAGGCTGACCTTGACAGGCTCAGAAAATGGGTGAATGAGAATCTGATGGTATTTAATACCAAAAAATGCAAGGTTCTCCACCTTGGGAGGAAAAACCTGCAACATCCCTATACATTCGGCAGTGCTACGCTGGCTAGCACTATGAATGAAAGGGACTTGGGTGTCATGATTGACCACAAGATGAACATGAGCCTTCAGTGTGATGCTGCAGCTAGTAAAGCAAGCAAAATGCTGGCTTGCATCCATAGATGCTTAGCAAGCAAATCCCAGGACATCATTCTCCCATTGTACTCAGCCTTGGTGAGGCCACAGCTGGAGTACTGCATCCAGTTTTGGGCTCCACAATTCAAAAAAGATGTGGAGAAGCTTGAGAGAGTCCAGAGAAGAGCCATGCACATGATCAGAGATCAGGAAAACAGACCTTACGTCGACAGGCTGAGAGCTATAGGACTCTTCAGCCTGGAAAAGCGCAGGCTCAGGGGTGATCTGATGGCCACCCATATGTTTATCAAGGGTGTTCACCAGGAACTGGAGGAATGTTTGTTCACCAGAGCTCCCCAAGGGATGACAAGGTTGAGCGGTTATAAACTCTTGCAAGACTGTTTCAGACTGGAGATAAGGAAGAATTTCTTTACTGTCCAAGTACCCAAGGTCTGGAATAGCCTGCCATCAGAGGTTGTTCAAGCATCTGCTTTGAATGCCTTCAAGGAAAGTTTGGATGTTTATCTTGCTGAGATCCTATTCATCTGACTTCCTAAGCAGCTGACTTCCTGCCCCTGGGGCAGAGGGATGGACTTGATGATCTTCCGAGGTCCCTTCTAGCCCTAATGTCTATGAAATCTATGAAATCCATGAATTTTGAATATTAAATAATTACACTGCTATTCATCTAAAATAATTCTTTGCAAATGCTGAACATCCTAAAGATAACTGTAATGATAATGTACCTCTATAATGGTGTTCCATTTTAACATACTCTGTATAAGATACCACATAAACTCTGGGAAAAAATTAACTAAAAGGTACAGTCCATAAGAAGTGATGGAGCTACATCACCTTAACAGGAATACTGAGATAGTTCTTCTTTAAGGATTTATTCAATACTTTGTTAGTGAACATGGCATCCAAATTGGGAGTGTGCTAATGAAATTTGGTGATAACACAAAATTGGAGGTATAATCAACATAGAAATTGGAATATTATGCAGGAAGAAATGGGTGGCCTTGAAGACTAGAGTGATAGAAGTGGGATGAAATTTACAGTATAGTGAAATGGCATGTACTTTGGCATTAATCACAAGAATTTCTGATGAACACTAGGAAATCATCAGTTAAAAATGAGAGAAGAAGAGAGACATATAGGCTAAGTCCAGACAGTCATAAAGCCCAAGGCTGAATCAATTCAGTCTTTGCAGGTTAATCTAAGCTGCAGAGAATAAACTGAAAAACAACTGGACACAGATTTACCTTTGACTCAGAAAATGCAGCCACATGCCTACAGTGGCTCAGGCCAGAAGCTGGTGCTAAAACACACCTCTCTGGCACATAGCACCTATGGTTAACTCTGATACTACATTCAACCAGGTTTATCTTAAATCAGTTTCAGCCATTTTGAAACTGGTTTATGTGCACTGAACTTCTGCTTTGTTAGAGGTTTAAACCAGTTTCTAATCACTTAAACCAGTTTATGTGTACCTTCTGTTCCTATAGTATTAGCCAATACAATGGGAACATAAGAAAGGCCAATATGTGATCCTATAATATATTATGTGAGGTTTTTCTAGTAAAGATAGGAAAGAATTAATATTGTTATAAAAAAGACAGGTAAGAATTCATCTGGAATACATTTCTGGCTATTCATATTCAAGGAAAATGACTTTGTACTTTAAAAACAGGCAAAGAAGGGTTACTAGGATGATCAGAGGATTGAAACTCCTATGTTAAGTGAAGACAATTAAAGAATTTGGCTTTCTTAGCACAATGCAGACTAAAGGGGATGTAACTGCTAAGTACATGAAACACCAAGATGGAGGAAGATTCTTTTAAGCTAAAGGACAATACTGGTACAGGAACATATAGCTATGAATTGGCCATAAATAAATTTAGGCTGGAAAAGAGAAGATTTTGAAGCGTCTGAAGAGTGAAGATAGCCTTCAAGAAGTGGAGACAAGCAACTCAATCAGCTACAATGGGGTCTGATAAATTTCTGAAAGTGATTACATAATAGGATTCTCCTCAATAGCAGGAGAATGGCCTCAGTGACCAGGACATAACTCAGTCCTATGTTCCCAAATTCTGTATTTGAAGAAGGATGCAGAGCTCCTGTTCTGCACACCTCAAAATGTTTTTGATACAAGTATTTCTTTTGAATTTGGGGATGGTTCTCATGTATCTGAAAATGATTCTGAGTTGTTCCAACATTGCTAAGGATATAGCATTGGGTTTTTGGTGAAAGGCAATTGTCAGCATTGAGGAAAGTGACATACATAAACAGAGGGAAAGAGAGTGAGTACGCATTTGATACATTTGTAGATCTCTTACCTCATGGATCCTACAAGTTTCATCTATGCTCAAGGGAACTGCTTAAATGATTTCAAGCTACTTAGATGCACCAGAAAATAGTCTGAAACAAGCTTCCCTTCATATTTAGGCTATGATACAAGCCTTAACAAAAAGAAATTTGATTTACACATACAATAATGTGCAAATGACTTGTATTTTGTGCTTTCACCTGTTGATAAGAGACACAGCGCTTTTTCCTAACCATGAAGAAATCCAGAGCTGGCTGTAAAAAATGTATATTGACTCTGATGATGTGATGCTACAGTTAACAAAGCAAACAATACACTGGCATGTGCCAACTGATGCATCTCAAGCAAAACTAAGGAAGTTATTCTCCCACTCCACTCAGCATTGGTGAGGCCGCAGCTGGAGTACTGCATCCAGTTCTGGGCACCGCACTTCAAGAAGGATGTGGAGAAGCTTGAGAGAGTCCAGAGAAGAGCCGCTCATATGATTAGAGGCCTGAAGAGCAAGCCATACAAGGAAAGGCTGACAGATTTTGGGACTGTTCAGCCTAGAAAAGAGAAGACTTTGTGGGGATTTAGTGGTAGCTTATAAATATATCAGGTGTAATCACCAGGGGGTAGGCAAACAATTGTTCACCAAAGCGCTGCAGGGGAAAACCAGGAGCAATGGTCAGACTGGATATAAGGAAAAACTTCTTCACAGTTTGTGTGACCAAACTCTGTAATAGACTCCCAGCAGAGGTGCTGCAGGCACCTACTTTGCAGATCTTCAAAAGGAGACTGGATGCACACCGTGCTGGGGTTATTTGGTCCAGCACGGTGGCTGGACCTGAAGATCTCACAAGGTCCCTTCCAACCTTAAACTTCTTTGAACCTGTTAACCAGCAAAGCTAAAGTGACAGTTGCTGAAATCTGAATACAGGCAACTCCTGCTTAAAGTACTTTTGGTTAGCACTATTTTGCTATAGCACTCATTTAAAATTCATAACCAATTTCACTGAGCACTCAGCCAGTTTTGCTATAGCACTCAGTAGAATCAAAAAGGTGGGGTGCCAGTGCTCAGGGCCATGCCGGCAGGGGTGCATGCCCAAGGCAGGGCAGCAGGAGCACCAGTGCCTGGGGCCATGCCGGCAGGGGCCCACACCCAAACCGGGGTGGCAGGAGTGCCGGTGCCCAAGCTGGAACATAGGGCTGGAGCAGCCAGCCAGTGGGCAGACAAGGGGGTGGGGAGAAGCAGTGGTGGTAAGAAGCAGTGAGTTGGGGGTGGGGAGCGTGAGTGCGGGGCCCGCGCCAGTGCCTGGGATGGCGGAGGCCCAGGGTGGGGCAGCAGGAGTGGGTCCAGGCTGGCACATAGGGCTAGAGAGATGGTGGTGGTGAGAAGCAGCAGTAACCAATTATTTCTATTTACATTCATTCCTATGGGGAAATGAGTTTCGCTTAGCACAGTTCTGCTTAACGCTTGTTTTTTTCTGGAACCAGTTCAAAGTGCTAAGCTGGGGCTACCTGTACTTGTTTTCTTTGTCCTAAGAAACATATACAGTAGAGTGAGTCTAGAAATTATGAATAGCATTTTAAACAGATAAGCCACAAAACCAAAAATGAAATATTTAAAGGCATACATTATGGCCTGCATCACTATGTGCTTTGAAAACAATATTCAAGTCTCCTTGAACCTCGATGGAACTGCTGGAAGTAGCACTAGAACTTTAAAATGAAGTGAGCTGAAATATCAGGTTAAAGTTGATTTAGTACATATTGGACTACTTGAACTATTATTGAACATAACAAAATGACAGTATGTTATATATCATTGAAAAAGAGCTGTCAAAAAGGCCATTTCTCAAAAAAGTATGCCCAAAGCATTTGTCATATTTTGAATCATAGGTTTTCCTGATTTCTTCATTTCAGGGCCTCATCTCCAAAGCTTATAGTTAATTTTCATCAAACACTCATTAACTGTATAATTAGACACATGAAAAGGATCATTTCACTAAAAATATTTAAGTCTAAAGTAAAATCCCAGATGGCTGGGAAAGGGCAAATATAGTGCTCATCTTTAAGAAAGGGAAGAAGGAGGATCCAGGGAACTACAGACCTATCAGCCTCATCCCAGTCCCTGGAAAAATCATGGAGCAGATCCTCAAATAATCCATTTCTAAGCACCCGGAGGTGAAGAAGGTGATTAGTAACAGTCAGCCTGGATTCACCAAGGGCAAATCATGCCTGAACAACCTGATTGCCTTCTATGATAAGATGACTGGTTCTGTGGATGCATAGGAGACAGCAGTGGAAATTATATAACTTGACTTTAGCAAGGCTTTTCATATGGTCTCCCACAACATTTTCACAAGCAAGCTCAGGAAATATGGGTTGGATGAATGGACTGTAAGGTGAATAGAAAAATGCCTGGATAGTTAGGCTCAGAGGGTACTAGTCAATGACTCAATATCTAGTTGGCAGTTGGCAGCCAGTTTCAAGTGGAGTGTCCCAAAGGTTGGTCCTGGGGCTGGTTGGGTTCAATATTTTCATCAATGACCTAGAAGCTTGGATAGAGTACACCCTGAACAACTTTGTGGATGACACCAAGCTGGGGGCAGGAGTAGATATGCTGGAGGGTAGGCCTTGGATTCACAGAAACCTCAACAAATTGGAGGAATTGATGAAGAGAAATCTCGTGAGGTTCAGTAAGGACAAGTGCAAAGTCTTGAACCTAGAATGGAACAATCTTATGCACCAATACAGGCTGGGGATTGACTGGTTAAGTAGCAGCTTTGCAGAAAAGGACATGGGTGTTATAGTGGACAGTAAGCTGAACATGAGCAACAGTGTGCCCCTGTTGCTATGAAGGTTAATGGCATACTGGGCTGCATTACTAGGAGCGTTACCAGCAGATCAAGGGAAGTGATTATTCCCCTTTATTCAGCACTGATGAGGCCACATCTGGAGCACTGTGTCCAGTTTTTGGCCCTCCACTTCTGAAAGGATGTTGATAATGTCAACAAGCAAAGTGACCCCGCCAGATTATTGCACCAAAGTATTAAGTAACACAACCATTTGTAAATAGTGATGCGGTGGCGGAGTGTAACAGCAATTTGACCCATCATGCGAGCGGCGCATGATCGCAATGTTAAGCAGAGCGTGATCACCTGTTGTCTGGCCAATCAAGGACCACCTAATGGGCATGGCTGGCTGGCCAGCATGTCCATGGGTTCCAGAATGTACCATCAGGGGAGCCTTCTGATTGGCCAGAAACTTTATATAGGGGACCACACGCCTTAGTGCGGGGTCCCCAGGCTCTGACTCTCAGGACGGATTGATCACCCGTCTTGGGGCCTGGTCAGACCCCTAGGTCTTTAGCAGAAGCTGCTCTGGTCGCTCCGAGCATCATAAGCTTACTGCCTCGCGTAGTACCTTGTCCTAACCAGACACTGTACTTGTATATTGCGGTCTCCACCCGTCACCCATCGCTACCCATCGCTTGTATATATTCCCTCACTGTTGTATATGGTTCGTTATCACCAAGTCGTTTCGACCTACTGTTCGTCAGCCTTGTAAGTAAATATCAACTTTTATTTCAAACTCCATTGTCTGTGGTGCTTATCTCATCTCCCTCTCGCACTTGGCATCCCCGAGCGTGTCTGGGTTGGTGTCACCATCCGGTGCCCCACTCGATACGCAACTGCGGCCATTTCCCAAGGACCATCCGGGAATCGAGGCCCACATGGCGACAAGGATGGGATCGCCAAAGCGGAGAGAGGAAAATAGCACCCAGAAATCAGGCCCCCAGGGAAACAAGGGGGGCGAAGTTGATTATATCGCTTTAAACTGTCCTTGGAGGGACTGTCAACGGCCTCCGGTAGAAAATATGGCCGATCTATGGGCCCATGCCCTATATCACCGGGCCGAAGCGGGGAAGCTAAGCGGATACTTCTCCGTCCGCACCGCTGAAAGGAACCAAGAGGGGAAGGAGTGGGCTGTCGAAGGCCTCACCCCGGCCGCATTCGGCTGTCTGCTAGCGAGCCCGGTGGTACTTTACTGACCATATGATAAGGCCCAAGAAGTTTTTTGTATCCCCAAAGCAAATCACCGATGGTAAAAATAAAGACTGACGAAGAGAATATAGTTGGTGCATTAAGTACATAAAAGAGAGCAGTGGCCGTGACACACCGCCCGATCGATTCCTTTGCCCAGCTCTCCGGGAGGGGAGCAGAGACAGCCAAATCCTGTCAGATGTCAGGGAACGATTGGAGATAGGTGGAGGGGAAGCCTCCAGGTGGAAATGCGGGAGAAAGAGATGGAGCAAAGAAGAAGTAATTAATGTCATGTTTCACACAATAACCGAGCTTTTAAGGCATGCAGTAAATCAAGCCGGCGATATTGAGACCATGGCCCAGGAAGCCACTGAAAAGAATGCAGCACTGGCCAAACTAAGATCCCAAGATGGCGCCGATGCTGAGGGAAAGAGCACGACCGTTGAGAAAAGGGTGCCAAAAATCCTAGCAGGCACAGTGAGTAAAGAAGACGCGGGCCACAAGATGGGAGGGGCGAGTAATATAACCCTAGCGGGGGAGGAGAACAAGAACCCTCTAGCGCCCCCTAACGCTTCAGCAGAGGGCACAGCAGGAGGCTCTCTAGCGCACCCTGCCACATCAGTAGGAAGTGAAAAAATTAACTCTTTAGTGTCATCTAGCTCACCACCGCCGTACAGTGTGCCGCTAACGTACCCTAGCCTCACGGAAGAGACCAAAGCCGCGAGCGCCCCAACTCTCCACGCGAACCCCGTAACCACAGTGAAAACTGCAGTAGAAGGTGAGCTGACTCGTACTGTTGCGGTATACCGAACACAAACAAGGGGAGAAATGCAAGAATTGATAAAAGAAACAAAAATTAATTCTGAAGAAACCCTGGTAATGTGGGTAGGCCGCCTAATTTTACTAAATGGGGGCGAGTTATTGGATTTGAATGAGAGTGCTACATTAATGCGCCACCTGATATGGAGTGGGGGGACATGTACTGACCAGACTCATATTGCCTATAACCAAGTCTGGCCAATCCCAGTAAGTGCAGCAGTGGCCCCCACTCTAACAAATCAAATCTATAAGTGGCACAAAAATCCACCCAGTAACCTGACATCGGAACAGCTCTTATATGCTATAGCCGGCATGAGTTATCTTATCTGGGATGCTGACGCCTATCCATTGACACTAACTGAAGAGCAACGGTGTGATTATTGGCCTCATCGCTGGTGCCGGGATCCAGGTAGGGTCCCTGTGTCTCAAGAAGCAATACAAGTGTGTGTAGAGCTTTATGGGGGTGATCAAGCGACACTTCTCAAAATGTCATTATTTACACTAATAGGAACCCCCATCGGAAATATTCTTCATGAGTTACCAGAGATTAGAAAAGTTTTTAAGGCAGAGAATGCATCTGCTGCTCCAAGGGTGCAAGTAGCAAAGCAAAAGGGAGAAAAGGAATCATCTCCTAAAGTATCCCCTAAAATGTCTTCCAACAATTAATGGAGAGACAGGAGGCCAGAAGAAAAGGCACGGTTTGGCTTCCTACTAAAAAACAGCGGGCTCACGCCAATAGAATTACAAAAAGTGGGAGATAGAGGTCAAAAGGAGTTAGTGGCCCGATTGGGATTTAAGTATAAAAGGCTAGAGCAACAAAAAAACGAATAGCGGCCGCCGCAATGGGCACCGACGGCCGACCCGATGGTGACGAACACCCGTATTTAACCCTAAATGTACAGACGCCAAATTACGACCAGGAAATGCTCATGTGTTTCCTGTTAGACACGGGGGCGCAAGTAAATGTTTTAAAACCTAATGTCCCACACAAGAAAACATCGAGGATAGTATTTGTACAGGGGCTCAACTCCATCAAAAGTACCCTGGTAATTAAATTTAAAATCAACAACAAAATTTTATCTGGAACCCTAGGGAGTGTAAACATCCTAGGGGTACCAGGAATCAAATTACTTCAATTA
The DNA here is from genome assembly GCF_030867095.1 of Alligator mississippiensis. Taxonomy (NCBI): domain Eukaryota; kingdom Metazoa; phylum Chordata; order Crocodylia; family Alligatoridae; genus Alligator; species Alligator mississippiensis. The sequence goes on from NC_081826.1 coordinate 52,274,237, forward strand.
CAACAGTATATCATTTCAGCCTTGCCATTATGTGTCCCACATGTGAGAAAACACCAACCGACCATAAAGAACCCAACGCCGTGGCGTTACAGACCGATCACGACAAAGGAAGGTCTACAAGAATCAGTCAAAAAGCTGCTACAGAACCTACAACATCGAGGCTGTATAAGTGAGGTAAAATCCTCTATTTATCTTTCACCGGGGTGGGGCATCCCAAAGCCAGGGAACCCATTAGAAGCCCGGCTGGTAGTCAATTACCGACAGGCCAATCTCCGGTGCGCTTTACTACAAATGCCCGCAACCCACACAATAATGGAAATTATACACGGCATAACGAAAATCCAGGCGGGAGGTGAATGGTGGGTAGTAACACTGGACTTAAAAGATATGTTCTATTCCGTACCCCTAGAAGATGACAAAGGGATACTAAACATGTGCGTGAATGGCAAAATGTATAAATGGAACGTGTGTCCTCAGGGATATCAGAACTCCCCAGCCCTTGCCACCACTGAAATAAATGACAGTATTCAGAGCTTTAAGGGTATCTATGTAGGAAACAAGGAAGTAAGCATCTGGTCCTACGTGGACGACATAGTAATAATGGGACACCATCAGGAGACCGTGCACCAAGCAGCTATGAGTTTGAGAGACCATCTACAAAAGGAGGGTTGGAGAATAAACAACAACAAATCAATGAAGGAACCAGCCAACAGCTTCATTTTCCTCAGAACTCAATTCACAGGTCAGTGCCGATCGGGTATCACACATAACATCATACCTACATCTATACAACAACCAAAGACGAAAACTGACTTTCAAGCCCTATTAGGACAATTAAATTGGCTTCGTCACTATGTGGCGCCCCCACATTTAAAAATCGTCCAATGTATCCAGCAACAACTTCGCAAAAGGCCAAGGAATCGTAAGCCCTGGACAAACCGGGACCAAAGGGCCTTAGGGTCAGTATTGTCTGAAGTAAGCAATACTCACTTAACTGCACCATTGGGAAACACCCCACTACACATCTATGTGGGATTCACGCAGGAGCACATTTGGGATGTCGCAAGAAACATCGAGGCGGAGCACCCAGTATATATGGGCCACCGCACCTTACAGGAACACCAACACAGATATGGGTGCCTAGCCAAAACTATGTTAGCCACCCAATTAGTGGAACACCTGGCCCTGTATACCGGAACCTTAGTTGCGCCTGGAGATTCACTCCTAACATTATTGAACCCCGGCAGAAGCCACCCGGAATATCAGGGAACTGCGAGAACCTGGTGTACCATAGTACTGAGATTCCAGTACTACTGGTCAGGGTGGAGAACACCGGGGGGAGACTTGCCACCAGAGGAAAGAGAAGAACCACATATACCCAAATTACATAGAACCATAAAACCGGGCTGGTTGGCGTCTGATGGTACCTCCAGGGGAAACGGAGTGTATGGGTTCCACTGTAAGCCGTGCAAATGTACTGAAATTCGCGATGCATGTAGTAACGAATCGGTGCAAGCATCAGAGTTACGAGGGTTCCACTTAGCTCTGTTGCATGTTAAAGACTACCATAATGACACCCTACCAGTACCTATAATCACCATCGATTCTGAGTACATATACCGGGTTGTAACTGAGGCCGCTAAAGCCACCGAACATCAACAAATTTGGGAAAATATTAGAGAGATATTAATGCAACTTGCAACATTACCTTTAATAAGACACACCCGGTCTCATCGCGAGGACACTGATCCAGTACATCAAATCATAAATCAGCTCCTAGCACAAAAGACATTATCAGACAACGTAGAATTAATACAATTCAATCAAACGAAGACCCCAAATAATTATGATGCGACGGATAATCAAGTATTTCTAACCTGACTCCACGAGTTTTGGGGACACCCTAGTGCCGACAAAGCCCGAGCTCAGTGGCGGTTAGATGCAAAAGAGGGGCCTAGCCTAAAACAATGGCAGGAAATAGTACAGGCATGTCCTGCTTGTGCCAGAGAGAAGCCGAAGCATCACAGGCACCAGCACGGTGCCTTTAATGCCGAACACTTTGCACCCGGGAAGACCTGGCAGGTCGACCTGTTAGGCCTACTCCCGGAAGCCAAAATGCCAAATAAAGGGTTGGCTATAGTGGATCTAGGAACCAGGCAACTCCTCGTTATTCCGATAAGAAAAATAACAGCTATAAAGGTTCAAGAAAGTTTATTACACGGATTTGCCCGTTGGCAAGTGCCTAGTGAGATCCATTCAGACGGAGGGCCGCCCTTCACCTCGAAAATTATTGAACAGTTTGCCACTAAACATAATATCAACTGGCACCATCATGTACAATACCATCCTCAATCGAACGGCATAATTGAAAGACACATAGGCCTATATAAAGAGCACCTACGCCTCAAAAACAATGGAATTTACAAAAATTAGACACAATTTAATGATGAAGTATTAATATCAATGAATAGGACAAAAGATTTATGGGAAAAGAGACCAGCAATAACACCACCAGCCTGGAGGCCTTCTTACAAAGCACCAGAGAGGGTGTGGTTAACTGTACCTATAGCCACATCGACACGCCCAGCTCCGGTTCCAGGAAAAATTGTGAAAACAGGGAACTATCCCAACACCTATTTTGTTTCCTTAGAAGCAGCCATACCGCCACGCGTCATCCTGGCTCACCATAATTGGCTGAGCAGGAGAAGCTGAAGGACCGACTAGTTAATAATTAGATATAATGTTGTAAATAAGTTCTATTAATAGGTGTTAAGTTTTCTTTTGCAGACACCCCAAACCTGCTAACCTGCTTTCACAACTCTTGGCTTACTGAGGTGAGAAACAAGCGTTTCGGAGCTGCCAGGCTACACGACGTCACGTCAATAAGAAAACAACAAAAAGAATGAAAATGAAGATCTCACATATCATTGTAACGTGTGTAATTGCCATCCTGGTGACAACCCAAGCGGAGGAGAGTTTCAACGACACCACGACCGGGTACCAGGAAAACTCCATACTTAGTTTACTAACACTCTGGGCCAACGTCATCGGGGACCCGGATAAGAGCGGACTCACTGCATGTTTGCGAGTACCTTTGTCGGTTGATGACTCAATAATCATCCCATATGTACATGCTCTCGACCTCGGGGCATGGTTCCAAGCAAGAAACCATGATGATCCCCGTAATGTGAGCATCGACATGAGGGTAAGAGATCAATCTATTGTAGAACATCAATATACCTGGGAAAGCAATTTATCGGTAGCTAGCATGAAAGCAAGCAAATGCGCCAAATATGTTGAGTCTCTTGTGAATATCAGTACCTGGTAAGCCAGTTCCGATTAGATGTTCTGAAATCCCGTGGGGCATTCACCCACACGGGATCCATGGGGTAAGAGACGATGATTCCCTCACTTGGGACCCAGAGAAAACTGAACCTACTTGGTTCATAAAGCTTCCCCCTGGCCCATTTCGATGAACCAACCAAACTCCTGTGGTTCGTACCGCATTACACCACCGTGTGGTCTTAACCACGTGGAATATCAACAACGCTGTTAATGTATCTAACCCGAACGAATGGGCATCTTATTTCTATCCAGTACGTAAAGTTGCTATGATCAGTCAGTGGTGCCATGGGTACGAATTACCGCCAAGCGACATTGCCCTACCCAGGGAATTAGCCAAAAGCAGATGGAAAAATAGAAACTGCGGAGAGCTTAAAACTCCGGCTCCCCTGGGAATGTTGTGGGCATGCTCCGATGGCCACCTCTATACTAACCTCCCGGCTACGCTATCGAGTGTAAGTTGTTTCATCGCAAACGTACTGCTATGTCCTCCACTATCCATTAATAGCGCAGAACCAACCAGCCCCATATTGATTAGACAAAAGCGGGGTGCAACGTGGAGTTCACTCTCGCAAGACAAAAAGAAGCACAAGTTCTGGGGCTGGATGACTGGTGGGGCCTATTGGTGGGCAGGACCACGATTCAGTATAGCGCAAGCCCGAACACTTCTTGCTGTGTTGGCAGATCAAGTAGAAACCACCACCAACAAAACTGCAAGGGGGTTTGCTTTGGTGGATCAACAGCTCCAAGCCATGTCCCGAATGACATTACAAAATCGTCTAGTATTGGATCTTATGCTCCTTAACGAAGGAGGTATCTGTGGATATCTCAACTTATCGCATGAGCATTGTTGCATATCCATCCCAAACGTATCAATACCCCTAAATCAACAAATTAGGGACCTCCAAAAAGTGGCCAAGCAAACCAACAGGATCAATGATGAGGGAACGGGGTGGCTTGCAAGCATTTTTAGCTCGTTGGGATGGAGACCCTCTGCATGGCTAATACATTTACTTACCCCATTAATTATTTTGTGTATGCCCCTGTTGGGAATTCTATGTTGCGTCTGCATAGGGTGTTGTATTATAGATACCATCAAAAAGAGAGTAGCTACATTATCTACTTTGGTTTACACCCAACTGTCCAACTCTGATATTGATGAGGAAGAGCCCGAGTATGCTTCAATGGACAGTACTATATAATCTTGCATGTATTTCATGCAATAATCTGGCAGAGGTCAAGGGGGCATGTCAACAAGCAAAGTGACCCCGCCAGATTATTGCACCAAAGTATTAAGTAACACAACCATTTGTAAATAGTGATGCGGTGGCGGAGTGTAACAGCAATTTGACCCATCATGCGAGCAGCGCATGATTGCAATGTTAAGCAGAGCGTGATCACCTGTTGTCTGGCCAATCAAGGACCACCTAATGGGCATGGCTGGCTGGCCAGCATGTCCATGGGTTCCAGAATGTACCATCAGGGGAGCCTTCTGATTGGCCAGAAACTTTATATAGGGGACCGCACGCCTTAGTGCGGGGTCCCCAGGCTCTGACTCTCAGGACGGATTGATCACCCGTCTTGGGGCCTGGTCAGACCCCTAGGTCTTTAGCAGAAGCTGCTCTGGTCGCTCCGAGCATCATAAGCTTACTGCCTCGCGTAGTACCTTGTCCTAACCAGACACTGTACTTGTATATTGCAGTCTCCACCCGTCATCCATCGCTTGTATATATTCCCTCGCTGTTGTATATGGTTCATTATCACCAAGTTGTTTCGACCTACTGTTCGTCAGCCTTGTAAGTAAATACCAACTTTTATTTCAAACTCCATTGTCTGTGGTGCTTATCTCATCTCCCTCTCGCACTTGGCATCCCCGAGCGTGTCTGGGTTGGTGTCACCATCCGGTGCCCCACTCGACACGCAACTGCGGCCGTTTCCCAAGGACCATCCGGGAATCGAGGCCCACAGATAAATTTGAGAATCCACCAGCGGGCAACAAAAATGGTTAGGGGCCTTGGCACATGACTTACGAGAAGAGGCTGAGGGAACTGGGTTTATTTAATCTGCAGAAGAGAAGACTGAAGAGAGATTTAATAGCAGCCTACAACTACCTGAAGGGAGGTTCCAAAGCGAATGGAGCTGAACTGTTCTCAGTGGTGGCAGATGACAGAACAAGGAGCAATGGTCTCAAGTTCCAGCAAGGGTAGTTTAGGTTAGATATTAGGACAAATTTTCTCAGTAGAAGGGTAGTAAATCACTGGAACAGGTTACCTAGAAAGGTTCTAGAATCTCTATCCTTGGAGGTTTTTAAGACCCGGGTAGACAAAACCTTAACTGAGATGATCTAGTTAGGGATGGTCCTGTTTGAGCTGGGGGTTGGGCGACATGACTTCCTGAGGTCTCCTCCAACCCTAATTTTCAATGATTTTATACTTACTAAAGGTATAAAATCATTGGTTAGAAATACTGGAAGTTGATTATCATAAGTTACTGATTGTTACAAGCCACGGGTTTGTTGAGTGTCATGTATGTTTTCTTTAGTATTACTAATCACTGGAATAATTTATGCAGGGATATGATGGAAAAGTAGATATTATGATAAGGATGCAGAAATTATGTGAGGGTCTTTGACTTATGTTTTATAGCTGGGGTCATCAACCTCTGGCCCATGAACCAGATTCAGCCCACCAAGCTCTGAGACCCTGCAGACTTCAAGGAGCATCCCAAAGTGAAGTGTGCTCATGTGGAGGAGTTGTGGCAGCAAGATAGTGAGCAAGATAGAGAGGTGCTAACATTTCCCCAATCTGCCCAGCTCATGGTGCAAAACAGCTTTGAGCTACATGAAGGAACTGCAGCCACAGGCAAATGATCTGTTGTGTGGTGTGTGCCAAGCTGGTCTGGGGGATGCTGGCACCTCTGTCCCAGTCCCTACTTCTGTAACTGCTGCCCAGTGCACAATACAGAATGCACTACATGGCTTCAGCTGTGGTTCCTCCAAGTATCCCAAATCTGTTTTGGACCATGTGCCGGGATTTTTTGGGATAAGCTGGCACCTCTGTTCCAGTCCTTTCTGCTGCCAAGCATGTGGTGGAGAACAATCCACATGGCTGCCACAGCTTATTCACACATTTGCCTGCTCCCAACTCTTCTTGAGTGTACATGTTATACACATAGACATTTTGCCTATTGCTTTTAATCTTATGAATTGCCTTGAGTTTTGCATTGCCTGAAGAAACTCCATTTTGTATTGCTCTGTAACTTGACACAAGTGTTTGAACTTTGTATGCTGTATGTGTGAGAGAATGGGTGAGATTGTGTCTGTGAAAAAGGAAAACATCAGCCTGTGACTGGCTGAAGAATGCAGACAGATAAAAGACCAAAACAAGAATAATCCACCCCAGAACAGCGAGAGAAGTATGACAATTGACCTTCAAGTAGTGCCCCTGCCTTACCACCCATGCGCCCATCCCCCCCCCCCCTTTTTTTAAGGTAGAATGCTAAGAGTGAATATTGATTTATGTAAAACTTCATAGGCCACTTGTAAGTAGTGAAAAACAATAGATTTTTTTAACAGAAACATCAAAGAAGCAGACAGCATTCTAACCTATTTAAGCTATCAATAGGAATTTTCTTTCCCTTAAAAGAATAGAGCTCATTGGTATGCATAGGACTTTGTCATATCTCTTCTAATATCGGTTGCCTATACATGTGTTGGGGGGCTTATTTTAATTAGAGCAGTTCCCTTAGAGCCATTTTAATTAAAACACCTCACCATCATATATATTTAGTCCCTGTGGGTTTAAAAATGGCTGTGGGGTGCTTTATCTAAACCTCATTCTTAGCAGCATTGGTGGCAGCCATGAAACAAATTAAAGGACAAGAACTCACAGAACCTAGTAGCTCCCTTCTACTCCTATGTCTTATGTTCCTATATTGTCAATACAATGTAACTCTTCTGATAACTGTATTCCGATGTATGGTAGGTATTAAAAATGTTGCTTTTATTAAGATATAATGGATGAATTGTTTGATACTGCATAAAAGTTAGCTGTTATTTTCTGACCATACAGTGGGTCTTTATTGACCATGCAGGTGACTGAAAATTAAAGTTCACGGGTTTTGTTTCTAAACTAATGAATAAACCACTGAACAAGATTGCAGACCTTGTTGAAAATGCCTTTTGACCTACAACATGTTTACAAGTTAACCAATGGGAAGATGGGCATGAAAGCTAAAGGGGATTAATTGATTACGCTGTCACAGTGAGCAGGTTAACTCTCACATTGCAGAATATTTAGTTTGACACTGTAAATGGGAAAAGAAATACAAAAAAAGTAGGCAAGATTAAAGCCATAGCACTACAAAAGAATGCTATTGAAAAACAATAAAGTATATAATTACACAGGGTGGACAGACTTATCAAAGCTGCTAACATTTCAAATGTAGTCATACATGTAATCATATAACATTTATTTTTGACCATGAATCTCTTCAACACAAAGGTTTTCTGCCTTTTGTCTGACTCTACCCGAAATGATGCAAGCTAGGGGTGTTAGCAATGGAATGAGGGAAACCAATGTCATTATATCCAGAACTTGTACATTGGGGGCACTTACTCAAAATCATGTCTTTAAAAAGGATTTTTCTCCTATTTCAACCTTCCATCTAAAGTCAAAAGAGAAAAAATCTACATTTGGTACAAAATAGGATATGGGATTATTGGATTGTTACGCTTTTGTTGTTGTTGTTTGAAGCACAGGATCACATGACTTCAGAGACTGTGACGTTAAAATAAATTCATCTTTAAGGCAAATTGTGAATAGAGCTAATCAAAACATAGGGAAATTATTTATGAAAAAAGGCTCTCTTTTTCCATGAAAAATATTAAAAGTTAAAGTTCTTCATCTAGATGTATAGCATTTGCAAATTATTTCTTTGCATGTTTATTTGCTGGGAAAAGAAGGAATAGTGGCCAGAAGGTTGGAGACAAAGACAAAAAAAATTACAGGCATTTTCTTACATGAGCCCCTGAAATCAGCGAGGAGAAAGATGCAGAAACCCACAGAGGTCCAATCTCTGCTCACCAGGTTAGAATGAATTGTTCTATTTTATAATTGCTGCTGATACACCATGTAGGAAGTCACCTGCAATTACTTTCATAAAAATGTTATGTACACATCAGGGAATGTGGTTAAGACTAACCCCCAACTTGGTTGCTACCTATGTGGTCATTAACACTGCTTGATATCCCATGGTTCAGCTCCTTACTCTCCCAACTCTTTTAAAGCCACCCCGTCTATCTGAGCCATCCCGTGCTGACATGATAAGTCTAATGTCAGACATAAGCCTGGCACTATTCCTTTCCATCATTCTTGCCACACATCTGTTCATGGCACTATTTCACTCGTAAATTGGATTTGAGTTGGTGACTTTAAGATGAAAGGCTGTAAATCTCATTAGCAAATCCTCTGAGCTGTCAAATGCTCTACCTCTTTGTATTTCAAATAACAAATTGCTGTTTTGTTGTTGTTTTGTTTGAAATAAAAGAAAAAAGATTATCTCAGTAGCAATCTCCCTTGTTACCCATAGACTTCTGAATGAAAGAAGATATTTGTTTATACACCTCCAGGATGACCATAGTTTTTAAGAGGAAAAGTTTCCTGTAACACTTAAAATGGATGTTTAAATTAGACCTGTATCATCTCATAGTGACTTTATAACAATATAAGGAGGATTTTCTAGGAATGCAATACAGAATGATCACTATCACAGATACAGGTTATTTACTACAGACCACTATGCAGGCTCCAACATGTAATCTTACCAAATACAGAGAATCATTTATATTCTGTTATTTTGGAAAGATATCTCTTGTTGGATTCTGTCATCCAATCTCTGGATGCAGGTTTATTTTTCTCCTTTTTCCCTTTTGAATTCTTCTATAAATAGAACTGTTTAAATTAATTAAGCAAAGATTCCTATCTAGCCTTGTAAGCTTTTGCCCTTCTACCGTTAAAGCACAAAATGAAAGCACCCTTTAAACAGCCAGTCATTGATATCAAGAGCATATCCCTGGTCAATTCTGCCATTTCCTACAGAGGAGAGCAATTTTTTTCTAGTCGTCTGTGTCTTTTAGATTCCATATAGCAGATCTCAAAAAAGTATTTCTACAGTGATAATTCTGCTTGCTTTCCCTCAGACCCATAGGAAGACCTGACTATTGAAAACAAGATCTGCTATTCAAATTTAAAAGGATAATTCTTAAATTTTCCTTTACATTTGAACAAGTATAGAATAACTTTTTGGTTGTGTTTTTGCTTTAAATGTAACAAATCATAGTATTCATGACCAAAACCTTTTCCAGATAAATCTTCATTTACAACTTCAAAAAACAACTGGTTTTGTTCCATTAGAATTCTAGAGTAAAGTTTCCATGCAAATTCATTACTTCTTTTATAATTTTATTCCATTATATCCCATATACAAAGGTTACACTACCATTGTTTTAGGTCTGAAAACAGGTATACATAACAGAAGTTCAGAATAGTCCATATTTCAGAAATGTAAGCATACATTTATTTGGATAACTTGTTGTTTTGGTAGCAAATTTAATAATATTTTAGTCAAGCAATGGTTCAGACATTTTCAGAGCTGGATGGACACTGTTTTCACTAAATTCACTTTGGTATGAGAGAGAGTCAGTATGGATATGCATCTACAGTTATCCCTAGATTCAGTTTTGCACTAAAAAAGCATTAAAAATCTAATGGTGAACAAAGAAACTCTTACTTTTTATTGCATGTTAACTTTCATTTTCTTAATCAAAAGAATACTGGGATAAAGCATCTGGCAAAAACCACTTATAAAAATAGCACAGACAACCATGTTGCCATTAAGCCCATTCAGTAAATGATTATATGGCCCTCAATCTCTATGCTTAAGTCTGCTTTCCATAAGTTATCGCCTACTTTTCCATGATATGTGACTCACTCATAAATGACTCATTGTAGGAATAAATAATTTCAGGAACTCAAGGTTTTTTCTGAGATAAATAAAGATGACAACTTATTTTATATTTATTCCAAATTTTATTCTACAAAATGTATCCACGTTTTTATTTTGGCAGAGCAGATGTAACACAGAATACAGATACTGCTTTTTTTTTTTAACCAAATGATTCTAAGTGAATTACTTCTTCTTCATTTAGCCAGATGCCTGTCAATCTAAGTGAATATAAATTAGTCTGATTTATACAGGAAAGAGAAGAAAGAAGTCTGCTTAAATCAATCATATCCTTTGGTAGCCACAATCCTTTTTTCAGAAGTAAGACAGTAAATTTAAACTACCTTAGACACATACAAATGGGGACACATTCATTACGATGTGTAAGTGAGAATATGAGATGATATTTAAATGAGTATAAATCTCAGGTAGTCTAGAACATGCCTATTAGGACATATTTAAAATTTGTTGATCTCTCAGTATAATCCCTAATCCAGCAAAGCACTTAAAAATACATAATTTAACTACATAAATATTTTCATTCATGAAGAACGCTTAAAATTATGCTTGCATTTAAGATCTTTACTGAATACTGGGTGCATCTACACGAGATGATTTACTGTGCAGTACAGCTAATTACTATGCAGTAAGCATCCATGTCTACAAGTGCATACACTTACTGCACAGTACTTGGTTCTAATCATAAGTAAATTTGCTACCTGCAAATGTAAGTAGCAAATTTACTCATGATTAGTAACTGTGCAGCAGTGCACACCACAATATGCGGATAGATTTTGTATATTTAGTATATGCAGCCAGAGCCCAGTATATTTTGGTCATCACTGGGTGCATCTACATGAGATGCTTCTATGCAGTAGTAACAAGCTCATTGCTACTGTGCAGTAATACTGCTGGTTGCTAACCATGACGTGATGCTACTGTGCAATAGTAACTATGTTACTGTGCAGTAGTAGGTCATTGCTACTGCGCAGTAGCATTAAAAAAAAACAAAACATGTGGCGACAGTACTGCATAGTAACACTGGTTACTGAGCAGTCATTTAATACTTGCATAATACCAGAAGCAAGTACTGGAATTATGCCAGTATTAAATGACTGCTCAGTAACAACTCTGCAGTCCACCACTCATATAGATGTGGCCACTGTGCATGGAACTCTTGAAAATCTGGCCATTACAGACAAATCCTGATTTAGTATCAGTCAATGGGAGTTTTGCTATGAATTGTGAGAGAACAAGGTTCTGGTCTGTGGGTCTCATTTTCTATTGCTTGTACTTTGTTTCATTTACATCTTTGCAATATCAGTGTAAAGTGGGTAGGAAAATGCTACCAGATCACTAAGCTTCATGACATTTCAGACAGGTCATTTCTAGCCAGAAGCCTGCTTATATTTTTCACTTTCCATTCAGACCATCCATTAGGAACAGCTGACAAATGACTTTAGGGTACAAAAAAAATCTGCATTTACATGCACAGTCTTAGAAGAAACTAGAAGAAATGAAAAGAAGAAAATTCCCAGTCAGAGTGAGAGTTTGTCTGAGGCTCCAAGTCAAACTGCATAAAGGAGACCTGAGATTTAACATAACATCACTAGGTGTACCTACATGTGTAATCACCATACCTGAATAAACTCCAGGCAGTTTGCACTGGAAGTTATCACTCCCAGGCATACCATTTGCATGTGTACCCAGGACTACAGCATGCTGAGCCGGGGCAAAGCAGCCCCAACTGGTAGGGGGCCTCAGGGATCAGGCTGTAAGTCTAGAACTGCTCTGACTTGGCTCAATGTGCTGTGGAGAGGTTGGATGGGACACACGGGTGCTACAATGCTGGCAGGAAGCCCCACATGGAAGCACCCTCATGCCCCAGCCAGCCTTGTCAGCGTCAACATGTGCACTGTGATGGAGTACGTAACTCTGCCATAGGATAATGCTTGTGTCTGGGAGTACTATCCTATGGTGGAGTTAATTGGTTTACTCTGCCCTAATAGCACCATATGTGTAGACACTGATGTTTTATTGCGGAGCAAGTTAGTTATCTTCACAGTAAAGATGCCCATTGTGCCCATTGTGTGCCAATTAGAGTAATGCCTAAAAAGCAATTGAAACAGATTTAAGGAAAACAAGCCAGTATTAACACTACAATTCATTTGTGGAATATTTAGGACATGGTAGTCCTACTCAAAGAGAAAAAAAATCAGTTGGTAAGGGGAAAGAAAACTTGATCCAGCCTCATAATTCAAACACCCAGAATAAAAAATGAAAGAACAGCTTGACTGCAGCAGGGCTTTCTATTTAGAGATATATTTCCAATAACAGTACTAGAAAATTGATTCAACCCCTTGTCTGGGTGTAGAAAATATAGATTCCTTGATTAATTTGGATGGGTGACTTATACCTATTTTGTACACAGTAAATTAAAACACCAAGATATGACAAAAAGGGGAAACAGCCAAAGGGAAACAATTGTAGCTTTCCCTTAGTAGTCTAAACAGGAACAAATCCAGCAACCTGGTAATCTGAGAAATTATGTTGTGTGAAGGGGCAAAGCAGCACAAATGATGCTGTGAAATAAGTGTGCAGCCATGTGAGGTGCAGAAGCTCTTTAGGGAAAGGAGCAGACCTAAAGGTATAAAAAGGGAAAAGGGTGGATGCCTAGCTAATGTTCGAATCTTCTCATTCCTTCTCCCTTTGGGTTACATCAGTTGCTTTTGAAAGTGCCTGGTTTGGCTATGAAAAGGGAAATATTCCTCCCACTCTTTCACCTCTTGTGATATCCAGTGCGTTACCCATTGATAGAGCTAGGTCAGAGATTGTGAATCTTCACAACCAGCTGAGAAATTACACTGGGATTTTCAAAAGGGCAAAAAGGAGTATCTTTCACCAGGAGTCCACAATCTAATTCTCTGAGGTTTGTTTGAAAAATCCAAGTCTCATCTCACAACTGAAATGTTTCTAAAGCTTGTCCAGAATGTACCTGATCAATAATGCCAGTACTATTATCAACTATATCAATTAGACTAATAATACAAAACCAATATACCCTACATATTCTTTGATTCACAAAACATAGCTAATGTGCCTAGCAGCATTGATGGTGCTAATTACATGTATAATGTGAAATATACCGTAAGGAAAAACAAGTTGGAAAGCTGCCATTTCAATACAAGTCTTTCTGTCGGTTGTTCAAGCACTGACAATAAAAGCTTACCTGCCTTTAGATACCATCTAATTTGAGACATGCTCTGAAAATGCCCATTTGTTTTTAGAAAAGTTTCATGACTGGCTTCATGGCAAGTTCATGGCAATTGCCTCAAGAATCATGGTGTATTGTTGTGGCAGTAATTGTTCCCCAAAGAAGGCAGTAATCTTGGAGATGAAAGTAGAAGATTCATTATAAAGCCAAACATGTACATGAAGAGGAGCAAAGAATGGGAAAGAGCCTGTTACAGCAGATGGCATGTTAGTTCTACACATTAACATGTGCAGACCTCCTTCCTTTTATCAGAGACTGCAACTACACAGCTGATCTGGGCATTCTCTTAACATTGAAATAATTCTACTGGTTCATAGAAGAAGAAGATTTCTCAGAGTTTCATTTACTTATCAGATTAGAAACATTTTAGCCCAAATTATTTTCAGCAATAGAAAAACCTGTGGGAAGAGAGTGGTGAAACTGAAAATCTGAAGTTATCCTAAGCATTATCCTCTATTACTGCATCTAACTCACAGATTGTACTGGCTTCTGGATGTCAACTCTATCTTGGCCCTAAGTAGTTTCCATCCTCCCAAAATTATAACCGTTTATTAGGGCCTTCTGTGCTAAACTTTCTTACTGTCTCTCCTACTCAATATATCAGTGTACCATAAAGTAAAAGTGTCATGGTGACCATTGTTTTGACTTTTCCGTGGAACCCCAGCTGGGTTGGGAAGAGAAGGTGGAAATCCCCTGATTCTTTATGCAAAGGTGAGACAAAGCTTATCTGCAAATTTCATATGGTTACTGCAAGTTAGATTGCTTTGGATAAAAATTAAAAAAAAAAACATAGCTAGTCCAAGAAAATACCAAGTTAGGGCATTTGTCAGAATTGTTTTCCCTGTGGTCAAGTTTCCACTGATTTCTGCTCTGAGCCAGGCAAGAAACAACACCAAACTGTCTGATTTATGGTGCTTTATAATTTCCCTCTTTTTTTGCCAAACCTGGGAAGTACAATCACTTTATAATATTTTTAATTATTCATTATTTTGCATATATTCATAGAGATCTGAACTCAGTTAATTCTCTTTCTTTGTGTCTAAACTCTTTTGCCTTCGTAGTTCAGATCATTATCTGTGAAGAAACATGATCTTGGATGGTCAGCATCAGACTGGCACATTTTCATCATTAGACAATATACCCCTGGCCATCTGCTTCATTGAGAGAAAGAAAGGATTTTCTATATTGCTTTAGCAGACCTTAATTACTCCCAGGGTCTTTTAACCCTATTTTTTGTAATATACAGAACTTTATGTGAACAGTGAACAGACGAATAATAAGGCTGTTTTGAGTCCCCACAAAAACTGGTCTGGCTCCATCACAGTCAACTTTAATAAGCTTGTTTGGTTTTGAAGTCCATGTTTATGTACTTTGAAAATGGAACATGAATTGTAACATTTCATTTACTCTGTCATTTATGCTTTGATTTAAGACGATGGTTGCTTACATATCTAAATTCCTCAGTGATTTATTTTTGTTGACTATTTGAATAGATTTGTGTGTGTGATTGTGTACAAAATTGATACAGTAATTGGTAACACCTGTTTTGGGGGACTTCTCTTTATTTACCACTCTGTTGAACTGAATTGTGCTATCAGCTGTTTAAGGAACATGTAGAATGCAATTCTCTGTCTTATCATGTGCCAGAATTTTTTTTAAGTGATGTCTTTTCATGAAACTGCAGCACTGAAGCAGACAGGTTGCTGTCAAAATGTTGGGTTTGTATCCGTTTTTCTTTTTTTTATATATAAAAAGCATTGAATTGCAGTTTATTATACAAGCAAGTCACTGAAAATGTGACAAAAATTTTCACTGATAATTTGCAGGTTCTCATAAAAGTCTTTAGAAACTCTGATCTCGTTAACTATTAAGCCTGCTGTTTAAACATGTTTAATATGAGATTGCCAAAAACAGGCTCTAGATTTTGAAATGGCATTTGTTTTGGCAGAATTTAAATAGATTCATAGAAGTAGGGTTGGAAGGGACGTAAGTAGATCTTCAAGTCTGACCCCCTGCCATGGGCAGGAAAGAATACTGGGCTCATATGACCCCAGCTAAGTAATTATCAGGCCTCCTTTTAAAGACCCCCAAGGTAGGAGCCAGCACCACTTCCCTTGGAAGTTGGTTCCAGATCCTAGCCACCCTGACTGTGAAGTAGTGCCTTCTAATGTCCAGCCTGAACCTACTCTCAAACCATGTATGACCCTTATTCCTTGTTACTCCAGGAGGTGCTCAGGGGAACAGGGTTTCTCCCATTCCCCGCTGGTCCCCCCCTCATAAGTTTATAGACAGCCACCAGGTCCCCTCTCAGCTTTCTCTTGTGGACGCTGAACAGATTCAGGTCCCATAGCCTCTCCTCATAGGGTCTGCCCTGCTGTCCCTGGATCATGTGACTGGCCCTCCTCTGGACACTCTCAATGCTGGCCACATCCCTCCAAAAGTGCGGCGCCCAGAACTGGATGCAGTACTCCAAATGTGGCCTGACCAGTGTCGCATAGAGGGGGAGGATCACCTCCTTGGCCCTGCTTCTGATGCATCTGTGGATGGATGACAAGGTGCAGTTAGCCTTACTGACCACATCCTCACATTGGCAGCCCATGTTCATTTTGGAATCAATAATGACTCCTAGATCTCTTTCTGCCTCTGCTTTCGAGAAGGGAGCTCCTCAGCTTATAGGTATGCTGCTGGTTCTTACTGCCCAAGTGCAGTACCCTGCACTTGTCAGTATTGAATCCCATCCTATTTTCATTTGCCCCCCCCTGTAACCTGTCCAGGTCCACCTGTATCCTGTCCCTCCCTTCTAGCGTGCCCACCTTGCCCCAAATCTTGGTGTTGTCAGCGAATTTGAACAGGATGCTTTTCACCCCCTCGTCCAAGTTGCTAATGAAGATGTTAAACAGTGCGGGCCCGAGGACTGAGCCCTGGGGGACTCCACTGCCCAGATCCCTCCAGGTCAAATATGACCCATCCACCACCACTCTCTGGGTGTGGCCCCTCAGCCAATTTGCGACCCATTTGACTGTGTAAGCATCAGTGCCACAGTCGCCTAGCTTTTTAATGAGAATGGGGTGGGAGACAGTGTCAAAGGCCTTCCTGAAGTCCAGAAAAACTAAATTCACTGTGACACCTGCATCCACTGATTTTGTGACCTAATCATAGAAGGCAATTAGGTTGGTCTGACAGGACCTGCCCCTAATGAACGCATGCTGGTTCCTCCTGAGCATCATCTCCCCTGCTGGTCCTTCACATATGTGCTCCTGGATAATCTTCTCAAAGAGCTTCCCCAGGATTGAAGTAAGACTAACGGGCCTATAGTTCCCTGGGTCCTCCCTCCTCCCTTTTTTGAAAATGGGGACCACACTGGCCTTCTTCCAGTCATCTGGCACCTGGCCAGAGCACCATGAGTGCTCATAAAGCCATGCCAGGGGCCCCTTGATAAACCCTGCCAATTCCCTCAGAACCCTGGGGTGGAGAGCATCTGGACCTGCTGATTTCAACACATCCAGCTCTTCCAGACGTTCCCTAACTCAGTTGTCCGTCCTGAATGTCAGTGGGGGAGTCCCGATCCCTGCACAAAAAAATGGAGGCAAAGAAATTGTTAAAAAGGTCTACCTTTTCCTCTGGTGGAACCACCAGATTGCCTAGCATATCCTGCAGGGGCCCCACATTACCCGGTGCCTTCTTCATACTCCCTATGTATTTAAAAAAGGACTTTTTGTTGTCCTTGATCCTTGATGCTAGCCCTAGTTCTGTATCTGCCTTAGCTTTCCTAACAGCCCCCCTACAGACCTGAGCAAAGGAGGTATACTCCTCTTAGGTGATAGCCCCCCCCCCCCCCCTTCCACTGGATGTACACCTTTTTGGCTTTCAGGCATTCCTGAATGCCTTTGGTGAGACAGGGGGGTTTTGAGCACTCTTGCCCCCTTTTATTCTCATTGGGACTGTCACCCCTTGGGCTCGGAGGATCGTCTCCTTAAGGAACAACCACTCATCTTGGACACACAGTTCCCTTACCCTCCAGGACCCCAGTGCCTCTCCTACCAATCTCAACTCATTTAAGTTGGCCCTTTTGAAGTCAAGGGCCACTGCCTTGCTGCAGGCCCTTGACACCCTGTGCTGGATGGTGAATTCCAGTAGGCGATGATCACTGCCACCCAGGTGGTCAAGAACCTGGAGCACCCTCACCAGGTCATTGCCTTTGACCAGGACCAGGTCCAACAGGGCATCCACCCTGGTGGGACTGTGCAGCTCATGGGTTAAATGGAGGTCCTATATCTCAGCAAGGAACCTTTGTGAGCAGTCCAACCTGGCTGACTGCTCCTCCCAGCAGATATCCAGGTAATTTAGATCACCCATGATGACTACATCCCTTGCCTTAAGTGCCTCTGCAAGCTGACCTGAGAATTCGCAGTCCAGCTCTTCCCCTTGGTTGAGTGGTCTGTAGAAAACCCCCACTGTTAAGTTCCTTTCCCCATGACCCCCCTGTATTCTGACCTAGAGCACTTCAGCCTGCCTCTCCTCTAACCCCATCCTGTTAGTTGATGACGTGTATTGCTCTTTGACGTCAAGCGCCACACCCCCACCTTTCCTCCCCGTTCTATCCCACCTGTATAGTCTGTAGCCCCTAATGTTTACTGCCCAATCATGGGATGAATCCCACACGGTTTCTGTGAGCCCTACTATGTCTGGGTTTGTACTAACTATCCAGAAGGCGAGTTCCTCCTGCTTATTCCCCATGCTATGAGCATTAGTGTACAGTGTATTAGTGTAATTTACATCAGGCTGCCCCATTTTGTGTACACTTGGATCTTCAAATAAATCTAGAAGCAGAAGACTGTATTCCAAATCCGGTGTTACTTTACAGTAGATGTAAGGTACATTAAGAAATGTACATTAAGAAAATTATGATCACACAACAAATTATTAGAGGACCTGGCTACACTCTTACTGGGTTATTTGCTAACTCTTAGCACCCACCTCCAAATTCTGCCCACCTTGTACTCTGAGTGCTCCGAAGAACTGGAAGTTACCCGTATGCCTGTTTTTTATGTCAACATTGCCTCTCCTGTTCCTCTCTGAAGGTTATCAGTACCATTTAGGATGGTTTGGATTGGGATGATCCTTCCTCAAGCAGGGGGTTGAACTAGATGACTTCTGGGGTTCCTACAAGACCTACTTTTCTACAATTCTATGATTAGGAGGGTAAATAACTCCCAAAAGTTAATATTTTACTATACTCTTCTATGAGTAATTTTCAAAAGTGAAAACAACAAATCAGGGGCCCATAATGTAAATGAAATTCTTTTTAGATCCATCTCTAAGACTACTCAACAGGCAGTTTCATGGAATGAGCACTCCCCTTCATCCACATGATGAAAAATGGGGAAAGATGTATGCTTGGAGATCTTTGGACTGTATATCCATCTGGGAATTTAAGACCTTTAGTAATTTAGGTTGTGAAATAGTAGGCATATAAAACACCTGATTTAAAATTGTTGAAAGCTCTTTGATATTTTCTAACTAATGTCATTATAATAGCACAATGATATGCTATATCTTTCTTTTCAAGTTCTCTGTTACGTTGAAAAATACTTCTATGCTTAATGGTTGTAGTCAGGTCCAATTTTTTGAAAATGGCACACTAATGTTTTTTGTCTCAATACAAAGCTACTTTAATTACCAGATGAATGGGATCTCAAGATAACTTATTAACTTTTTGTTTCCATTACCTAATAGGGTCTCTCTACCATTCCCTAACATTCACATCACCCTGTAATTTACGTTAAGAGAATTTATTGCATAATTAAATAAATCTGGAAAGCAGGCAAGAGCTACTCTATTTCCTCTTTTAAAATTTTCACTAGAATTTTTCCTTTCCTATGCATATCATATCTTTTTTTAGGGAATATTTAATTTTTAATTTTAGAAGATAAAAATAATAAACATATACACAATATTCTGACGCAGAATATTCAGATCAAGGTACTCCATCGTCATATAAGTCATAGAGAAGTAGGGCTATTTTATTTATATGGAATACCACAACCAAATGACAAAACAACCTATACAATCTATAAACAACCTATAAACAACAGCACTGAGGGATAAGGTTGGAGTGACAGTTTTAGATTTTATTTCTGCCACTGTTAGAGACAGAATAGTAGGCTAGAACAGTCTGACCCAGCATGGCACTTCTTACAGTCTTACGCTCTTATACCGAGGCCCCTCAAGAAAATCTTAGTGTAAATTGAAAATCTCGCCTTCTGGTTACAATAACCCCTTTCCCTTTTGCAATGTCTACTACAGCTCTTCTTCCAGTGTCTTGAAGCCCACATTCTTATTTATATGCTCTTTTTTAAAGTTTTATAAAATGTCCTGAATCTTTTTCATATGGCACTGAAAATAACAGAATTTGTCCTACTATATTTCATTTGCATTAATTAGTTGCACTGTGGATTGAGTCTCTTTGTGACCAGTAATTTTCCCAATAGCTATTATATAGTAATCTTTCCATTTAGAATGGAGATCTTTTCCCTCTTTGGGAGTTTATCCCCATAGATTTCAATATCTGATTTTTTTTTCATTTAACACCATCATAGATAAAATGGTTATAAAGCCCCCCTTTTTGCTTCTCTTGCAGTTAATAGTCTTGACCCCAGCAGAAGGATATGAAGATTCCATATGCTTTTTATTTTGAATTTTCCATTCATTAATATCTATTAGCTTGTTTCACTGCCTACCTTTGGAAACATTTTTGTTCTGCATCTCTTAGACAAATAAGACACATTGTGAGAAATTTTTCCTTCATTTACTTGGATGCAGACCACTAGTTTCTCATGTACTGCAAGAAAATCAAATAAAGAATCATTTTCTTCTTTTTTTTACTACCTTTATTTTTAAAATTCTCCTAAAGCTTAGAACAGTTATTCAATCCAAAACAGAAATAACATTCTAATAATAAGGCACATTTACCCAATGGGAAGATTAACAGTTTCGCTTCCAACTTCATTACCACCCATACCTACAACTACTCTAATTCCTATGGATTTAAGTATATGTTCTCCAATGTAATCTCCATTTAGAGTATATAGAGATCAGATGTGCTCATTGTGTCTGCTAGTGCTTGGAATGAAGTGATGCTACAAG